>NC_088796.1:37801754-38460649 GCF_011386835.1 Chrysemys picta bellii | reverse complement strand
GTGGACACCCTGAAATTGGCTCCCACATGAAACAGTAAGGTAGGGTTACCATATTTATTAAAAAAAAAAAAAAAAAGACACTCCATGGGGTCCTGGCCCCACCCCTTTCCACCCCCTGGCCCCGCCCCAACTCCGCCCCTTCCCCAAAGTCCCCACCCTAACTCCCCCTCCCAGCCACGCGAAAAGGGCTGCCCCCAGCGCTACTGCCTTCACTGTTTGCTGGGCAGCCCCCAGACCCTGCGCCCCTGGCCGGCGCTTCCCCAGCGCAGCTGGAGCCCAGGAGGGGAAGTGCCCAGCCGGGGGCGCAGACCCTGGAGGCTGCCTGACAAACCATGAAGCCAGTAGCGCTCGGGCTTCAGGCAGCCCCCATGCCTCCGGACCCTGCGCCCCCGGCCGGGCACTTCCCCTCCCGGGCTCCGGCTGCTGTGCTCCTCCCCTGACTCTTCAGCTCTGTTTAAGAGCCGAGCTGCCCGAGCGCTCCAGCTTCGGGCAGCCCCCTTGCCTCCAGACCCCAGCCGCTGGAGCAGAGCAGCTGGAGCCGGGAGGGGAAGCGCCTGGCCGGCGGCTGGGGTCCGGAGGCAAGGGGGCTGCCCGAAGCCGGTAGCGCTCGGGCAGCTCGGCTCTTAACCAGAGCCAAAGAGTCAGGGGAGGAGCAGAGCAGCCGCGGGAGGGAAGTGTCCGGCCGGTATTTTCCCAGACGTGTTCGGCTTTTTGGCAGTTTCCCCCGGACGGGGGTTTGATTACCAAAAAGCCGGACATGTCCAGGAAAAAACGGATGTATGGGTAACCCTAAGTAAGGGTGAAGGGAGAGGGGAGAGAACACTCCCACACATCCACTAGCTTTATGCACGGAAGGGACAGGAGACCTACCCCAGACCATTACCATGCAAAAGGCCTCAGGGAGAAGGAAACAGAGGAAGAATGTAATCGGTGAGGGTACTACAATCCACTATTTACTGGTGGTGAGCTGATTTCATATTTGCTAAAAGCTGCCAGGGCAAGAGGAAGCAGTTGCCTGGATTCTTTACTCTCCTGCAGATGTTGATTCTCCTCCTTTTCACTCCCTAACTCTGGGAATATGTATCCATATATTATCAAATAAAAGCTTGTAGGGTGTAGGAGTTAGAAAGGAACTCAGAAGTAGTTCATTTAATGATTCAAACTGTCTGCTAAAGTTAAAGGTAATAGCAACCATGTGTCCAAGGTTTATTTTCAAGTTTTGCCAAGAGTGAGGTCTTTACTGTCAAAGACTTTGTGTATGGATGTTTTATCCCATCTGCTATCAAACACTCTTTACAAGATCCTCAATGCTAAGTCCTGTAAAGTGGATGGTATGTTATGGTTTATTTTGTAATCACTTATTAAGCTGAATTCTTATACCACATTGAAAGAAAAAACAAACACCTACAGGCACTAAAATGTCTGGGTTTGTGCTAGAACAGAATATTTGCACACAAATTGTTTCTAATCCTACTAAAGTTATGCCTTGTATCTGTCCATTACTGCATATTACATAGGCTAAGAGACTAATTGTTGAAGTTTCTCCTCTTTCCCTCCCTTTCTCCTGTTTTACTGCTTCCACAGCTCTACCTTCTCCTATTACCCTTTCCCTTCTTTTCTCCAACTCCTTTTGCCTGCCCAAATCCAAAACCACCTTCATTTCCTTTTCTGCCTCCTTCTCTCTGATAAGATGTGTCTGACGCCTTGTCTACACTAAAGGGAAAAGCTGATTTAAGCTACGCAATTTGAGTTGCGTGAATAGCATAACTCAAATCTGCTTACCACAGGGTCCACACTACACGATGTCAACAGGAGATGCTCTCCCATCAACTCCCCTTACTCTTCTCGATCAGGTGGAGTACGGGAGTCGACAGGAGAGCGATCGGCAGTCGATTTTGCAGGTCTTCACTAGACCCCTAAATCGACCACCGATGCATCGATCGCCACAGCGTCGATCCTCCGGTAAGTGTTGACAAGCCCTCAATATTGGTCATGCCTCAATAATAAGAAAAGCCAAAGAGGAGTTTGAAGAACGGCTAGCCAAAAACTCAAAAGGTAATAACAAAATGTTTTTTTAAGTACATCAGAAGCAGGAAGCCTGCTAAACAACCAGTGGGGCCCCTCGATGATCGAGATACAAAAGGAGTGCTTAAAGATGATAAAGTCATTGCGGAGAAACTAAATGGATTCTTTGCTTCAATCTTCACGGCTGAGGATGTTAGGGAGATTCCCAAACCTGAGCAGGCTTTTGTAGGTGACAAATCTGAAGAACTGTCACAGATTGAAGTGTCACTAGAGGAGGTTTTGGAATTAATTGATAAACTTAACATTAACAAGTCACTGGGACCAGATGGCATTCACTCAAGAGTTCTGAAAGAACTCAAATGTGAAGTTGCGGAACTGTTAACTAAGGTTTGTCCTTTAAATCGGCTTCTGTACCCAATGACTGGAAGTTAGCTAATGTAACACCAATATTTAACAAGGGCTCTAGAGGTGATCCCAACAATTACAGACCAGTAAGTCTAACGTTGGTACTGGGCAAATTAGTCGAAACAATAGTAAAGAATAAAATTGTCAGACACGTAGAAGAACATAAATTGTTGGGCAAAAGTCAACATGGTTTCTGTAAAAGGAAATCCGGTTTTACTAATCTAGAGTTCTTTGAAGGGGTCAACAAACATGTGGACAAGGGGGATCCAGTGGACATAGTGTACTTAGATTTCCAGAAAGCCTTTGACAAGGTCCCTCACCAAAGGCTCTTACGTAAATTAAGTTGTCATGGGATAAAAGGAAAGGTCCTTTCATGGATTGAGAACTGGTTAAAAGACAAGTAACAAAGCGTAGGAATTAATGGTAAATTTTCAGAATGGAGAGGGGTAACTAGTGGTGTTCCCCAAGGGTCAGTCCTAGGACCAATCCTATTCAGCTTATTCATAAATGATCTGGAGAAAGGGGTAAACAGTGAGGTGGCAAAGTTTGCAGATGATACTAAACTGCTCAAGATAGTTAAGACCAAAGCAGACTGTGAAGAACTTCAAAAAGATCTCACAAAGCTAAGTGATTGGGCAACAAAATGGCAAATGAAATTTAATGTGGATGAATGTAAAGTAATGCATATTGGAAAAAATAACCCCAACTATACATACAATATGATGGGGGCTAATTTAGCTACAACGAATCAGGAAAAACATCTTGGCGTCATCGTGGATAGTTCTCTGAAGACGTCCACGCAGTGTGCAGAGGTGGTCAAAAAAGCAAACAGGATGTTAGGAATCATTAAAAAGGGGATGGAGAATAAGAAGGAGAATATATTATTGTCCTTATATAAATCGATGGTACGCCCCCATTTTGAATACTGTGTACATATGTGGTCTCCTCATCTCAAAAAAGATATACTTGCACTAGAAAAGGTTCAGAGAAGGGCAACTAAAATGATTAGGGGTTTGGAAAGGGTCCCATCTGAGGAGAGATTAAAAAGGCTAGGACTCTTCAGCTTGGAAAAGAGGAGACTAAGGGGGGATATGATAGAGGTATATAAAATCATGAGTGATGTGGAGAAAGTGGATAAGGAAAAGTTATTTACTTATTCCCATAATACAAGAACTAGGGGACACCAAATGAAATTAATACGCAGCAGGTTTAGAACACATAAAAGGAAGTTCTTCTTCACACAGCGCACAGTCAACTTGTGGAACTCCTTACCTGAGGAGGTTGTGAAGGTTAGGACTATAACAGCGTTTAAAAGAGAACTGGATAAATTCATGGAGGTTAAGTCCATTAATGGCTATTAACCAGGATGGGTAAGGAATGATGTCCCTAGACTCTGTTTGTCAGAGAGTGGAGATGGATGGCAGGAGAGAGATCACTTGATCATTACCTGTTAGGTTCACTCCCTCTGGGGCACCTTGCATTGGCTACTGTTGGTAGACAGGATACTAGGCCAAATGGACCTTTGGTCTGATCCAATACGGCTGTTCTTATGTAATCCCCACTGGTCCCCCTCCAACCTATGACCTGATCCCAGCCTCCAGTCTTTTCTCCTTCTTTGACCCCTCTGAAACACCAGTTCATTCCTTATTAAAACAAAAACAACCACCAACCTGTCATTCATGATTTCTTCCATCCCTCTCTACCTGGCTCTCACAGGGTGCTGGATTTTCCTCCTCTGTCTCTGCAACCATCCTCTTGTTCTCAACAGCCTCCTCCATTCCCCTATCCCTACCCAAAGTCATCCTCCTAACATTATGTTGAAGATACCAGGCTTCTCTAATGATCCTGCCACTGTCACTCCTCCTTCCTCATTTTTTCCTTTGGGGGCAGGGGGGACCCCCACACCAGTCCATCCACCACTCCTTTTCATCTCCCTGATCACATCACATACACAGAGTATCCATGGTCCTCTCCCACTTCAACTCCTAGCTCTCCGTTTCATCATAAACCCCACCACTGTCCTTAGCTTCTTCAATTTCGATACCAGTGTCCCATCTGATCCCCTAGCGTCCTGCTTCTTTGCCTGACAGTGCTGGTGCTAGCCCATTGGGGGCCCTAAGCAGGAATATTTTTGCCCCACTCCAAGCAGCTCTATTGTGAGTATGTGGTGTGAAGCCCTAAGCAATTGCTTAGTCTGCATATGCCTAGCTCATACTTCCCCCTTCTGACCACCTCATCTCCAACATTACTCACATCTCTGCTACCTATTTGTTTCATATCTTTCAGTCCTTTAGTATTCACAGATTATCTTCCTGTGTGCCTCTCCCCATCCATCCTTAATCCCAGCACGCATGTGTACACACACACACACACACACACACACACACACACACCCCTACCTGTTTTCTATGCTCTTATTCTCATGCTGCTGAGCAACTCTGGCTGAAGTTCTGAAATCCTACTGACTTCCCCACCTCTCCCACAAACTGCTCAATCTCCAAACTCATCAAACATGCCATCTACAATCACTGTCTGGAATGCCTTTCTTCCAATACTGTTTTTGACCCTCGATCTGGTGTTCACTCTGTACACCACTGAAACTACTCTCACTAAAGTCTTCAACATCTTCTTCCTGGCCAACTTTCAGGGCTGTACTCTATCCTTATCCTCCTGGACCTCTCAATGGGTGTTAGTTGACCACTCTACTTCTTGAAATTCTCATCTTTATTGGCTTTTGTGGTTCTCCTCCCACCGCCCTAATCACTCTGTCAGCATCTCATTTTGGTGGGCATCCTCATCCCTGACCCCATTTCTTTGGGTGTTCCTTAAGGCTCTAATCCTTACACTAATCGTCTCGTCTTTAAGTGCTCTTCACTACAAGCATGGCTTTAACTACAATTTCTATGCTGATGACTCACCATGTCCATTGCTATTGACGAGTGGTCTCCTTTTATCCAATCTAGCATCTCATTTGTGACATCTCTTTGTGGATGTCAATCTTAAACAGACCAAGGCCAAAACTAAACTCTAGATATCGTCTCTCTCACTTTATCACTGGACACCCCCCGCCTATTCTCTCAATAACTGGGCCCCATCAGCGGGGTGTCATCTTTGACTCTGCCCTTTTACTGGAGCCACATTCAGGACATTTTTAAGTCTATGCTTTTTCTTACACAACAACTCTAAAATACAGCCTCCTTTCTGTCCATGTAACCTAAATTCTTGTCCATGTTCTAATTTCACATCCTGAATACATCTGCCTCCCGTCTTCTGTCCTTCACTACTGCCACCTTGCTCCCTCCAAGTCTATTTTGACTGCTGCTGGCTAGGCAGTCTGTTTGTCACTCTGATCACATCAACCTCCCCTGTGGGTCCCTTGCCCTTCACCTCTGCATCCAGTACAAGCTTTCTGTCTTCACCTTTAAGCCCCATCATAATTTAGCATCACCCTACCTCCCTGATGTAATAAGCTATTAAGAGAACAATCCCTGCCTCGGTCCAGCTTTCACTGTTCAGTCAGCTTCTCCCTTAAACAGCTTTCTCCCATGCTGCCTCTTATGCATGCAGAAAATGCTCTGAAAAATCCAAACAGCCACTTTTGTCCTTCTTAAGAGTCCTCTGTCATAATGCCCAAGAAGAGCTACCCTGCTGATTGTGGGTGGACAAGTGATAAGCTGTGACTTTTCCTACTCCTCACCTCTACCTACAATCAAAAAATGTAAATAGTACTTCAAACTAGTAAAGCTGTGCCATCCCTTCCAGTATTTCTTTACATATGTTAGATCCCCATCTCCAATCATTTTGTGTCTATAAAGTTCTTCAAGGAAGGGATTTCTCCACATTTGTGCTGGGCACTGTACAACAGCTCCCTCCACCATAATATTTACTACTACAAATAAACAAACAAAGAGGGTGGGAAACAGCATTTTCATCTGTGTTCTCTTTACAGGTTAAATTCAAAATATTTTAAGCCATTCACCCCAACCTGCTGAGAAGGAAGATGAATACAGAACTGGAGTTTTTAGAGACCCATATAGTATAAAATGTCCATTTCACTGCAAAAAGCTCTGTGCCAAACACTAGGACAGAAATGGAGTTGGTGGTTTTGTTTTACAACTTTAACTGAGGAGTCCCTACTGTAACTCAGTACCAGTCTTGGTTTTGCTTCTGATAAACTGGAGGTATATTTAGCCATCAAATCACAGTGAAGTTAAACTAAAATTAGTATGTTATGAAGGCCAGGAAAATAGGCTTACTCAATCCAATTGTGGTTTTACAAATAGAAAGGAAAGAGTAAAGACATGTTACTTTATGTTTATATTCTAAAGGGTCTTTTATAGGGTTAACTATTGTGCAGTTTGCAGTCTTCTTGGTGTTAAAAAGCCTGTGGTAACAATGAATCTAACCCACTAGCTTCTTTGTGGTCCCTTTTTTCATTTGGCCATCAATTGTAGATCAACACTTCCACTCACTAACGTGGCCACTCACTCAATCTTCTCCTCACTAAATACAGTTCCTTCTGGGATCTTTCAAATTAAGAAGTTCCCCCTCTGACCATTCCCTTACCACACACATCGCCACTGACCTCACACTTTATAGACAAGTAGATATGAAAGGTCCAACATTCCACTACTTTTCTCTCCAACTCCCATCCTGCTAATGAACCAGCCTTGGTTCACTCCTAAATCCCTCCGTTCCTGCCCCCACGCCAATAAAAAAAAAATACTACTGCCAAGACAGGCAGTGAACACTGCAAAGTAACAGTTTTACCTGACAGGTTTCAGTTATCAAAATAGTTTTTTGTATACCGAATTTTTAAATAGCACTAACCAAACTACCCTCTGCTTGCCTTACATGATCAGGCTAACCAAGCCAACTGTTAAGTCCTGCTTCCCATTTCCAGTCACTGACCTCCATATCTGTCTAAGTGGCACATTCAGCTAAAGTACCCTCAGCTGAACGCATGAGTTTAATACTGATCAGTACAGTATCATTGGACATATGATGCCCTGCCATACACAAAAGCTAAATTGTACATTTTTTATTTCCCATATCCCTCTGTATCAACAAGCACAGGAGTGAAAGTGATGCCTCAAGCTTCTATATATAACATAGCTACACCAAGTCCAGACACTGATCCAAAACATAATGGATTTGATACTCTATCCCCAAGACACTAATTATAGTCAGTCTGTGAGATTTCAGTTTACAAGCCAAATCAATGGAAGAAATGAAACTAATTTTTGCAACAACATAGTCAACTGGCCCACTAGTTATTGGTCAAAACACAATCAGCTTTTATTCTAAAATATTAAGATTCAAATTTTAATTAAGTAGTACATTACACAATATTTTGTGTATTTCCAAGTTTCCCTAATTCTGAACTTGTCTGAACTGTGGATTCAGCAGAATATGTCTTAAGTATGGAGATCTGCTATGTTTAGTTTAGCTTCTTTCTAGTAATCTATGCCAATTTTGTAAAAAAACAACATTAATTTATGTTTTAACTAACCCACTTTCTCACCCTCCCAGATCGATGCATTATGTCCCTTAGATATGCGAAAGGAGGTAAGTACTATATTTCAACTACTACTTTATAAGTAATCAATAACTTACTATAATATTTGTAATAAACCTTCAATGACTATCCTCTTTTCTAAAAAAATTTCCAGGAAGAGTATTTGTAGACATATGTCGAATAAAGATTGGTTCTCTAATGAATTATTAACATGTCATTTCTTCCACCATCATTTCTGTCCAAACTGCAGGTTAATGACAAAGGTGTCTGAAGTTCTAAAGTCATAAAATTGCAAAATAAGCTAAAACCCACACTATTTGCATTTATACTTCATACTAATGTAATATAAGTCAAGTTACTTATTGCTGAATATGGATTGATGCTATATGAATTGTAGACTGGTCAAACTATCAGGCCTAAATCTAGAGATTAACTAAATAGTAATAAAACCTACAGCTGCTACTGACAAGGATAAGCTATGAGCTGCTTTTATTTGCTGAACATAGCAGCAGCATGAACTATACCCACAGTACATGACCAATCATTTATATGTAGGTGAAAAACAGACAACAGTTACTTCAAGATAAATAGGAAATATTAATTTAACTGTTTCAAAACACCAGGAACCAAATACCCAACTTCTAACCTTGACAACCAGAGTTAATATTTAAAAATATGGAAGACACAACCAATACCAATTGCTCCAAATACAAGTTTTAAATAAAAATATCAAAATAGTTAGAACATATGTAAACCAATTCATTCTGATCTGTAGTGGATTATAATCCCATTATTTTTCAGGTTTTATAAAACAATTTTGCCAATTATTGAAATGCTTACATGTTCTCTATTTCATTAGTCAATATAAATTATAGACATTGTAGTCAGCTGTATATGCAGTATTCAATCGGTGCACTGTATTTGCATAACTACTGGTGCTGTCAGTAACCACCTAGCAGTTCAACTTGGCATATGTATGAGTTTCTTGTTTCTTAGAATTCACAAAGCTATGCAAGATTTGATTTTTCCAGTCACCAAAGCGATCATTTGAATGCAATTAACTATTGGCCACCACCAACAACAAAAAGGAAGCAGAGACAATAAAGATATATTAATGCCTATTTCTGTGATATTTCATTCTATATGCCATTCCCCCCCACCCTCAACATATTTTCATTCAATTCCTGAACGTATTAGAGGTCTGACACCAATTAACAATGAAAGATGACTTATGTAAATAGGCAGGTTGTTAAATAAAGCAGGACAAGAGGTAAATCACCTGAATTTTTAGCACATTAATTCAGTAAATGAGCTTCTGATTTATCTGATCAGCTAGCTCCACTAGTACGAATTTAAACATACTGACAGGTTCTACTGCATCCTTCCAATTAATGTCAGACTCTCTCAGCCATTGCCCATGCATTTCCAATACAAAAATTTCCAGCTATTTCAAAGACTGTCAAGTGCACTGACTTGCAACAAGAAGTAGAGGGCCTTAGTAAAAAAAAAATTAAGCTCTTCTTTTAAAAGTGTGAGATGGTGCAGATCACTTCACAATTATTTCCTGAAAATATACTTTAAATGCAGTTAAATGTGATTCTCCTCTGCCACAGTATGTGCTTCAGACTTTATGTTCTCAAATTTTCAAAAAAAGAGGTATGTTTTTAAGTTAGTGTATAGAAAGTCTACATTAAGGGAGACTAAAGTACATTGAATTGCAAAGTTAAAAGGCGTGCAAAAGGCTTTTCTATCAGTTCTAACAATCACAAAGCAATTCTCTACACTTTAGTTACTATTAGCAGCTACATTCATCTGATGTGTTCATACAATTTGTGAAATTAAATAAGAGTAAAATTATTTAAAGTTGGTGACTACTATTACAAATCTTCCAGGCACTGGGACTTTAACAATTCAACCAAAGCCTATATGAGTATGGCTACATAATCTCAAAAAAGATGTGGTGATGCAGCATGAGGACATCACGTAAATCATGTTAATTGGCATATTGCTAGAAGGAGGATGCAAGCCTGCATTATGCAGCACCAGCAGACATCTCCAGTGATCCAGGTCAATGATGGTTATGAAGCCATGTCAAGCAATAGATACACGTCCAATAAAGAGCAAAACATTTAAATGCAGAGATAGTATTAGACAGCAAACCAAGAGGAAAAAATGAAGGTTCACAGAGAGACTTCCCTGAACAATGAGAGCAGTTATTGCACAGTACTCAAGTATTTGCATGCTGTCAGGCTGACTGCATTCCAGACAATCAGAATTCACATTTAATCTGTACCCTTTGTTATGCATAGAAGATTTTTTTTGAGTCTTACAACAAATTCCTTACATAGACAGCATATTCATAATCTGAAGACTTGAATTCATTATTATCTACTGCCAATTCTTCAGGCAGTCAAACTTTTCCCCCAAGCATATCTTCTAAAAGAAAAAGAGTTTGAATACCAGCTACTTCTCCAATTTATCATAAATTTTCATCAGTATTTTGAGACACTGTTTTAACCATCAAGAATTGTTGTTGCATAACAACTAGATCAGCTAGGTAGATTACATTCCAACACTAACCCACTATGTAGAATCATTTTCTAAAATGGATTATCCTTCACACCTGTAACCAGTTTCACTGCTATATTTGATTATCTGTTTAGAATGTGGGTTTTTTTTTTTTTTGGCACTGTACAATTAAAAACCTCTATACATGTTTCACTTTATCAGGTTATATACATGGAAAAACAGGAAACAACAAATAAAAAGTCACTGAATTTCAAGGAAAATCAGTTTATCCAGCCCTCTGACTTTTCAATAGCTTCTTAATTTCCGCCCACCCCAGAAAAAAGCCACACATTTAGCTTTTAATTGCTCATTTCTGAAAGTCAGACTGCAGAGAAAAAAAAAATGAATCAGCTGCTGGCACGACAGCTGGCTATAGTTCAAGAATTGCTACATACCAAAACATCTGATCATATGCAGAGCTGGTATCATTTTCTTAAACAGAATTTAAGAGAGATGGCAAGTTTTTAAAATGAAAATTGTTTTCTTAGAATTCTTAGAAAAAACAAGCTTGGGAAACATCAATGCAAGTGTCAGGTTCTGCTTATCAAATCTCAGAGTACGAAGTCTGTTTGCAGGGCAATGATTCTTCAAGAAGGGAAGAAGTAGAAAAGAATAATTATAAGTAAACTGCTGAATGCTAGGCTATAATAAATGTTAAATATTTTCATCAGGTGAATCCAAATAAAATATATTTCTATAAAACTGATTTATGCATTTTTAAATTATGTTCAATGGAAATATGTTACACACAAACTGTAATTGAATAAAGAGTTTGTTTAAAATAAAGTATTAGAACTTTGTCTTTAATAGGACGGTGTCACTACTTTTGTGTAAAGACACACATACTACCATTAATATTTACGTTATAAATAAACAGTAAGCTTTATTTCAGGGCAAAGTTTCTGTCACATCAAAAAGTGACTTGAAAAATAATTGGTTTCAAATAATTGACCTATCAAAAGAAAAAATATGTAGTATTCCACATTTAATATTCCACTGTTGCAAAGTGTTACACACCAACGCTTTCACAAGAAATAATTCAAGGTTAACAGTACATGTTAAAAAATGTGTACAGAGAGAGAGAGAGAGAGAACAGCTCCTTTGTTCCCTAATCAGGGACTTACATTCCAAATCTAACAAGGAAACTGGAACATTCAGATTTTTCTCCCCTTGAGGCAAGATATATCTTTAAAAATTATTTAATTGGTTTGTGGTTTTGTACACAAAAGTATTGGCCACTACTACTTAACTTGGGTTAGAACCCAAGTCACCGAAGGTATTTTCAATTTAAATGTTCAGTTGCAGGAAATTAGGGCAGTGAGAGTTAATTAACGATAGTAGATGTTGAAATTAAATAAGTTAAAGCTTTGTAAAAACTGTTAAAACAAATTGACATCACATGTCAAAATATACAAGGTAAATATCCTGAAATCAACAGATCATACCTGTTTTTACTATTTGTTTGCTAGCCCATTTGTAACAAGCCTAATTCAAAAAGATAAATTACTCAATTTTTACTCTTATAGTTCTCAAGCAGCATTTTTCCTTATTTGCCTAAATATTTTTTCACCCATTTGTATGCGTACAGTGAAATAAATCAATGTTTACTGACAAAAATCTAATCTTCCAAACTTAATTGTAGTCTTTGCGTTAAACAAAAAAACAAAAACAAAGTCAGACACCACATGTGTCTGTATCACAGTGCTGCATTAAACAAGTTATAGATGACCTCCTTTAATCATACATTCCTAACCAAAATTCCAACATCAGGCTTACTGCTAGAGAAACCCTGCTTGCATCTGCCAGCATGTCAGCAGAGAAATATGTCCCATTTAAAGACAGTAGCAGATAGTTTAACATGTTCTTCCCTTCCCTTTTTCCCCCTGGCCACAAAAAAGTCACTACATATACCAGGACAACGTTAGAACTTTATCAAAAAGAGTTAGTGAAATATAAGCATTTTGTTCCATACTAAGGACAGTCTTACTTGAGTCAATTCATTCACAGTTACTTAAGTTTAGTTTATCTAAAAGTCTCTTAAAGGAACTACGGATTTCAAAAAATAGCCAACTTTATTTAAATGAAGAGTCTCATGTCTGCAGAGGGAAGCATTTAAATTCATAGCACAAAGTTTGTTTGGCAACTTTATTAAAAATACATTCAACGTGGCCTCTCTCATCAATTATAAAGGTGTTCAACACCATAGAGTTGAAATTCAAACAATTAAAGTTGGAAACAAGAGCAATGACATTTGCCTAACTGGCTCTATAATTTAATTGGCTCTATATACATGGGGAACAAAAATTTAATAATGGTCTTTTCAATCTAGCAGACAAAGGTATAACAAGATCCAATAGGTGGAAGCTGAAGCTAAAAATTTCAGACTGAAAATAAAATACACAGCTTTTTAACAATGAGGGTAATTAGTTCTTGGTACAACTTACCAGGGGGTATTGTGGATTCTCCATCACTGGCAATTTTTAAATCAAGACTAGATTTTATTTTATTTTAAAGATATGCTCTAGTTCAACTAGGAATAAATTCGGAGAAGTCCTATAGCCGGTGTTATACAGGAGGCTGAACTACATGGCCACAGTAGTCCCTTCTGGCCTTAGAATCTATGAATTTTAAATTGTGTTTTTGAAAAGTTGTCCAAAAGTAGAAAATTAGTAAAGATTCTAATCCATTAGATCCATAAAAGCACCTGAAAGTTGTTGGCTACAATTATATTTAACCACAATTCTACAGAAAAAAGTGACTCATGTAGTCTCATGAAGCATTCCATTCCAGGTGAAAAAACTGTGACTCCTGTTTTTGAGAACAGTTACTAAACTTGGGCTCAGGTTTGTAGTTTTTTTTAATTAAGCTTTAGTAATAAAATAAATGATCATAGAAACATCTGAGTCAGAAGAAAAACATTTCTTCTCAGTATGAGAAAGACAAAAACAAAAAAGCAGACCTTTTAAAGTTAATTTAAGAATCCAAATAAAGAAATATATACAGAGCCCCAAAGGTTATTTTACACTGAAGAAAACCGAAGTAAAGTTTCTCTGGAGAGAATTAGTAACATTTCTCCAACAGCATTTCACTAGGTTTCACTGTCTAAAACCCAACATTATGCAGTGAAGAGATGCTGCTTGAAATAACCCTCTTCAAAAGAAAAATAAGCTGGGTTGCTGGCTTACAATATCAACATTAAACAAATCTTAGAAATGTGATAAGCATCAATCACTTAATCCTTCACATTTCTTCTTCTTCAGGAAGTTCTTCCCTTCAGCTCATCCCCCTGCCATTCATATCTAGAAGTAATACCTATATATTACTTCCGTGATTATGATGTCGAGTGTTGCTGTGGAAATTATTGTAATGTCTTAAACAGAGACCAGTGTGAGCAAACCATGGTCTATACAGTGCAGACATACAACTGACCTTAGATTAAAACAGATTTACATTTCACCATCTATATTTTCCCCTCATTTTTGGCATGTCTTTCAGATTGGCCAAGCGAAAACTTGTTTTCTAGGCAGTCAGTCAATTTGCCTTCCAAATTTTAATATACTTTGAAAATGTTGTAATGTTTGGATTGCAAACACTGCTGGGCAATATTTAGTGATTTAAAATGGTTTAAAGTGAAAATGTTTCATTTCTCCTAGGTTTTGTTTTTAAGCCACCCCCTCTCCCCCAAGCTCTTATCGATGGTCTCTCAGACCCTCTCCCAGTCTTAATCCAAGTATGATTTTTAAACTGACAGCTTCCCCCCCTGCCCAAGAAAATCCCTTTGAAACAAGTTATGCTTATTAATGAAATTAATTACATTGGAATAAATTAAGTTAGCTTTTAAATACACTAATAGACACTCAAGATTTCTGCTTGAAAAAATCCTTATACAGTTTACAAAATACGTAATTTTGTGCAAAGTAGTCCTTTACAATACAGATGTGAGACAAAGAGCTGCAAAAATAGAGGTTTTTCATAAAAAGGCACCTATTGAAAAGTAGTTTTAATAGATTGAATGCTTCTAAAATTTATATATATATATTTATATTTATATATATATAAATTTATATTTATATATATATATATATATATAGAAAGAAAGAGAGCTTGAAAACAAGTTGCCATAGTAATAAGTTTCCTTCAGCTTAATGTTTCTACAGTGTATTGACTGAAAATGTAAAATTCAGAAGCAAATATTTTCATTTAACTAGCACTGAAGTAAAATTGATGTGGCTTGCTTAGCAAATCTCCAACCTGTTTGTATTAATACTAGTGTTGCAAGTACGACAATTAGATCTGATATGCAATAAAATGTGGTTTGTCCAATAATTGTGCTTTGGGCAAGCACAACTGTAAAAATGTACAAAGTTTCTATTACTCATACTGCACAGAAAGTAGGTTCACAGTTACACTGTCACTAAAACCACACTTATATAAGAGCAGTATTAGGATACATAGTCTGCTACATTGCATGAAGCCAATTCCATTCTCCAGCCAATATAATTCATTGCAGTGGAGTTGCTTGTGCTCTTACATCTTTTTGCTCTGGAAGGCACATTTCAAAGCAAAACCCTTACCAGCTCTGACACATGTTCCCAAATTACACAAGTACTTGGAGGATACTCTGCCATCTAAAAGTTATACTGCTATGCCCTCCAAAACAAAAACTCCACCCCAGTCAGAACAATTGACATTGTGTTTCAAAGTACTGGTATTGATACAGTGCTACTTTTGAATGGCTTCCCCCAAAGACTTATATTTTCAACAGTTTGTATAGCATTTGTTTGAACTGTGCTTAAGTGTTCCAGGAGCAGTAGTCAAAAGTTAAATTGTATTTATGTATATTTTCTTTCTTCACGTTGACCCTTGCCAACATTGCTAAATGCACCTCCCCTTTTGAAGCTATACAAAAAAGTTACTTCCCCCCCTTTCACAACTACTCACTGAGGCCTCTTCTACTGCTGAAAGCAAGCAAAGCAAAGCCCATGCTGGGTGTCTGTCTCCTGGAGAAGATTGCATCTTTTATTTATCGCCCCTTGGCTTTATTTTCACAGTGAATTCCTGGCTTAAATGTAATCAGCCAAGAAACCCTCCCTATGTGCACTCCTGTCATTCCTCATCGCCTGCAAGCAGAATCAAGCACAGGCAAGAGAAAAAAAAAAAAATTCTCAGCATTGCCAACCAAACCAAAATGAAACTGAATTCTGGTTTTGCCACAAGTGCGGAACCACAGATGTCCCTCAGTCCTCTGGAAAGAAACAGAAAACCAAAAGTAAGATGAAACGTAACTAGATTTTTGTAAAAAAAAGTCTCAACACTGAACCCCACTCTAGGCAGAAGGGAAGGAAGGGCACTGAGCCTAGAGAAAAAGCAACAGAGTCTGCTTTTGGAAAATACATGACCATGCAGACATCACATTTGTAGATTGTATTCGAATTCAAATGAATCACAGACAGGATTAAAACAACTCCAAGGATGGCAGTGAGGCAAAATTACATGAGAACCAAAATTATGCAACAGATCTTAAAATCTATTGGGCCTTTGGGCCCAGAAACTATACACCCTCAAATCTTTAAAAACAAGGCATAAATAAAAGGAAAAACTGATCCATTTTTGTTTTAAGTGCTTTGGAAGAAGGGGAAGAGAAGAGAGAGAGTTGTGAACTATCCTGCTGTTGGTTTCAGTCCATTTAAAAATGTCATCACGTCCATGCTCAAAAACTGATAGCTTGACAGGGAAGAGAAAAGCTCAGGCTTAAACTGCATATTGGGGAAGATTATGCAAGTCTGTTTGAGGGAAAATGGAATCGTGCAGCTTTAAGTCATCAGTCCTTCTTTCCCTTTGTCAAATCTTCACTATTTTGCAGGCAGTGAAAAGAAATAAAGAGCCTCTTTTGTTTGGCTTCCCCTTTTCGGAGGCTGGCAGAAAACTGAAAAGGACACAAATAAACATGAAAATGAGAACAAAGTGCCAGATCTTCCTCCTCCTCCTCCACCACAGGGAATTGCCTCACGGCGATTCGAGATGCGCAACTGGCAAATACACTCAGCTAAACACTACAAAACGAAAGCTCCAGCTCCAGCACAAGAGAACCTCACCCTGCACGGAAGTTTTATTAGGGAAATTATAACCCATCTGCCCATTCTGTCACATGGCAGCGGGGCCTGGATTGCTAGGTCTGTAAAGCCTCCCCCACCACCATCAGAAACCAGGAGGTGGTTCATCCTCTCCCCATCAGAGCAAGCCAGGCAGCGCAGGAGATGGGAAATTTACAGCCTTCCCTTGGTGTGTCCAAGACCCACAGGAAAATGTGAGCCGGCCATGTAGCTCCTCCAGCACTCTTATTGATGGGACTAACCCCTCCCTCCCCCCAACAGAGGAGCTCCTCTTCCTCCTCCCTTCAGAGGGAGGACGGACCCACCCCCGAGCCTTTTAAACTAACTAGGAAAGGAGGAGTTAAATAGAGATCTATCTCCTGGAGAGGGTGAAGAGCAGCAGCAGGCGGCAGCAGCGGAGGTGGGGGGGGGGGGCAGTATTGTTCCAGGAGAAGCAAGAACAGCACTTCCCCCTTTTGCTGTTGTCATGAAGCGAGGAACAGCTACATCCCAAAGCAACTGGCAGCACCCCATGTACCGCCGCCTCCATACACAGCAGCTCCCCCTCCTCCCAGCCATCGCTCAGCTTCTCCCCTCCCCCTTCAGTCCTGGCAGCCCGAGCTGGATCTGCTATCTGGCAGCTTTGCCATCCAGCCACCCCCCATCCCGCAAAGCCAACCGTGGGGTGATTCAAAGGCAGCCCCAGGCTTAGGTTGCAATATCTGCCGCAGCTCGCAACCCGCCCGTGCGTCGCTGCCGCTGCCCCCCTGCAAGTGCCTTTGTTCAGCGACCCGAACCTCTCCGCGCAAATTCGCTCCTGGGGTTTGTAGGTAACAGATCCTGCCCCTCCCTCCCCCCACGGGGGCTTCTTCTGCTGATTCATTTCCTCGCCCTCCCCGGTCTGTGGGGCAGAGGCGGCGGGTTTGGCATCTCCTCTATTGTGGCCCAGGGTATGACGATGGCCCGGATTAGTGGGGGTGGGAGGGGACAAAGTGAGGTGGGACCGCACGGCCGGGATTACGGGGGGAGTGGGGACTGGCGGGGGGAGGAGTGTGAAGAGAGTTAAAGGGACGGGACGGGAAGCGTTTGATTAGCCGGGGGCGGAGAGTAAACAGGCGTTGTGTGGGGGCGTGAGGGGGAGAGAGGGCAGATTTGAAGGGCAGTTGGTAGGCGGACAGAAGCAGTGTGTAACCTGGCCTTGGATGCCGAGGAGAGACGTGAAGGAGCCACATAATCCGGCTGCGAGGGGGAGGGGACGGGAAAGGAAATGGCAAGGCCTGGATCCCTGGCTGGAAGTGAAGGGGGATAGGAAGGGGGTCGCTGGGGGCACGGAGGGAGCGGAGGGCTGCAGGCCCCGTGCTCTGGGGGGCGGAGGCGGCAGCTGCCAAATGAGGTGAGAGAAGAGCAGAGGTGACGGGCTGGCCGCGGGGTCAGGGCGCTCGGCGAGGGCAGGAGCGGCGCTGGGGCCTGGGCAGGGATTACAGGTGGGTGACAGGCTGGCGAAGGGCCCGGAGAGCCCCGCTGGCCGGATTACAGCGGTGCGGGAGAGGGGCCGCAGCCCGGATTACGGGGGCGCGGGGCTCCGGATGGCCGGCCCGGCTCCCGGTGAGTGACTCACCGACTTGCAGGACGTTATCGACGCAGCCGCCGTCGAGCAGAGCGATGCCCCTACGGAAGGGCAGGCGGTTCTCGTCGGCGGCGGCATCCGCGGCCCCGCCGGGCGCGGTGCTGGCAGCGGCCCCCCCGGGGGCGGCGGGGTCCTCGGCGCCGGTGTTGAAGGAGGAGTACATGCAGATCTCCCTCTCGCTGCGGGGGAAAGACCAGTACACGATCCTGCGCTGCACCGGCTCCGGAATCCGCTCGAACCGCTCCTCCACCCGCTGAAAGGGCCACTTCTCCGCCACCTTGCGAGCCGCGATGTCCAGCAGGGACTCGGGGCTCTGAGTCTTGCCGAGCGGCAGCAGCCCCAGGGCGGCAGCGGCGGCGGCCGCGGAGGAGGGTCCGGCACAGAGCACCCCGCTGCCGGGTCCGCCGCCGCCCGCGCGCTGGCCCGGCCTGCACCCTGAGCCGTAGCCAGGTCTGCAGCAGAGGCGCTTAGCGGGGGGAGGGAGCTGACCGCGCTCCGCCATGATCGCGCCGCTTCTAAGCAGACAGCGGAAGTGGCTGTACCCTATAAACGGCACCAGGAAGAGAGCGACCGACAGCCGAATGGCGGCCCCGCCCTTCGCCGCCATGTATGGGCAAGGGGGCGGTGCCTGCTGCCTCACCCACGGCAGGGGCGGAGCTATGCAAATCAGCGCCTACAAACATAAATAGAACGGGCCCGGCCCGGCAGCCGTGTGCTCGGCTCACTAGCAGTGGGGGTGGGGACTTCAGCTGGGCGGAGCTTGTTTGCGAAAGAGGGCGGAGTTTCCTCTGGAGATGTCATATACTCGCAAGCCTGGGCGCGCCCTTCGGGTGTGCGCGTGGTGGGAAAAGGGGGTGGGGCAGGCGCCACCGCCTTCTGACACCATCTAGGGAATGGAATGTGGGGGCGGGGCCGTCGCGGCCTCAACCCGGTCACCACCGCTGGGAAAGCCGAGGGGAGCGAGAAGGACTGTGGAGGAGCGGCACTGAGCGCAGCGGAGAAATACGGTAATGAAAACGGAGCTGGAGCCAGGCTTCCCTGCACCTACCCCAGCCCAGTTCCCAGCGGTGGTAGCAGGCAGCTCGTCGGCCTGGCTCGTACTCGCCTGCCCAGTGCGGGGCAGCCAGCTCCGCTCGCCCGCAGGTGGAGCTGAGCCGGTGGCTGGTAAGTGCGGGGGTCGTCTCGGGTCCTGCAGCGCCTGCGGACCCGCCAGAGGGAGGCAGCTGGGCTAGACGCCACGTGCAGTATGGGCGACGGAGGTGCTAGGGGAGCGCTGAGCTAGTGCAGGGCACAGGGATGTCCCGCTCTGGGTCCGCCTGCCCAGTCTGGCGCGGGCTTGTGCTGCACAAGCAGCGCGTCTCCGTCCCGCAGCCGAGCTCGGGTCGGTGTTGGGGCAGCGAATTCGGCACCAGCGCCGAGTTGCGGCTGGGCAGAGCCAGAGCGGGCTGAGGGGCGCTATCCCCGGCGGGCGGACACGCTCCTCGGCTGTGCTGCGCCTTCAGGTGACGCCTACCGCTCCCCGGGGGGAAGAGGTCAGCCGAGTGACTCCTCCTGTTCGCTGGTTACTCTGCGCACCGGATGGGACTCGACGTGGAGTCACAAGTGGGAGGGAATGCAATTAGAACCAAAGCCAGGCCGCGCTAGGCACAGGCTGCTCCGTTCGCACGGAGGCTGAACAATCCCGATTGCACGCGGCTGAGGGCGGCTGCTGGCTGAGCTCCCCGAGCGCCGGAGCACGAAGCCCTGGCACCGTGCTGCAGCACGAGTGCTAATTACGCGATGCGCAGCAAATCCCAGCCCGGGGCAGGGTCCTGCACTTAATTACCTTGCTTGGAACAGCGCTGTGCTTTGACCCAGATTTCTCGCTGCAGCGCGCGTTCTTAATAATGTTGAAAATACGAGACTGAACTGTGTGTTGTGACACTTAGTACACCCCATGATCGCCTTGTCTCCCCTCCCCATTCCTAGCCTCCGCTGGAACTGCAGGGCCACTTTTAATACGGTTTCTGCGAGATGGCCAGGTTATGAAACTTCCGAGGCTACCTTATGTTATGGTTTAAAAGCCACACGCACAAGCAGACAAACGGGACCAGGACGTGCTGGCCTGGTTGGTAAAACCAGGTCTTAAGCCTGTTCCAAGGTTTCCCCTCTATTAGGAAAATTGTGGTAACATGCTGCTTGTGGGTCAGTCCTTCGGTGCTCCTCAGTCTTGAGGGCCAAAGCAGAGGCAGCACCCATACAAGAAGGGGAGGGAAAACTCTCTAAAGCAGAGAAAATAGCTTTAAAACAAGCCTAACTTTAAAAAGACCTGTATTGTGCCTTGTAAGATGTTACCTGACCTTCCTCCCTTCTCTTAGGGCATAAGGCTACTCCTCTCTCCCCCAATCTGCCTAATATTTGTCACTTGTCACTTACTAGTGTTACTGTTCTGTATGGGTATAAATGCACAACCTAAGCATAGAAGAGACTTGAATGAAAAAGCCTAATTTTTTCCCCAAAGTAAAATTGTTACCTACAGAATGTTCTCCTTAAAACCACTAATAAGGACAGGAAATGAATATTGCAAATACAAACATAAGTGACCTACCTTGTATGAAAAAAGCGACAGAGGGTCCTGTGGCACCTTTAAGACTAACAGAAATATTGGGAGCATAAGCTTTCATGGGTAAGAACCTCACTTCTTCAGATGCAAGTAATGGAAATTTCCAGAGGCAGGTATAAATCAGTATAGAGATAACGAGGTTAGTTCAATCAGGGAGGGTGAGGTGCTCTGCTAGCAGTTGAGGTGTGAACACCAAGGGAGGAGAAACTGCTTCTGTAGTTGGATAGCCATTCACAGTCTTTGTTTAAGCCTGATCTGATGGTGTCAAATTTGCGAATGAACTGGAGCTCAGCAGTTTCTCTTTGGAGTCTGGTCCTGAAGTTTTTTTGCTGTAAGATGGCTACCTTTACATCTGCTATTGTGTGGCCAGGGAGGATGACCTGTTCTCCTACAGGTTTTTGTATATTGCCATTCCTGACTTGTGTCCATTTATCCTCTTGCATAGTGACAAACACAGCTACCCCTCTGATACCTCATATGAGTCACTCCTAAAATAACTGGTCCCCAGGATGTTGCATATTACAGAAATTCTCACTTGTAGGGTGGTTTTTGAGAGGGGTGGTGGTGGTTAGGTGTACCCAAGTAGTATATAAGGTTCTTTAAAGCATTCTGGCCAGGATGAGTGGTTTTGGGGGTGAGGCGAGGATAGATGTTTCTGATTAAGGCATTTTTCTCTTTCATGGAGAAAAGAAACCTGCAACCTCACTTCAGATATTTTAATTTCAAAACAGCTAAAGAGGGAGCAAAAATGGTTTCCTGGGAAAAGAGGCAGATTGTATTTTGAAGAATGTGTGTATATTGTAGAATCAGAGACTTGACAGCAGCCTTAAATAATCTCATTTTGGAAGAGCACTCTGGTTTCTTCCCCTGATGATTCCTATGGAAATCTATATTGTCCCATGACCCTTTTAGCCTAAGAGGTCAAGATAGTAACCATTTTTCTGTCAAAATCCTGGATGCCCACTGGTGCTGATTAACGTTAGGTTAAGGCTGTAAACCTTCACCTACAGCCCATATTGGAATCAAGCTCTGGTACCCCCGATGTGATAGGCTTGATGCGACAACTCACAGTGAGTAAATTGAATGCAGTTAAAATATTATGTTTGCCCTGGTGTTGAAAAGGAACTATAAAAATACTGGTATTAACCATCTGCTGTGGTTAATTTTTAGCAAATGGTTTAATGTGTAATGTTAATGTTGTAATTCCCATAGCACGCAATGTGAAATATCTTCCACTGTTACAGTTTTGAGCAGTTTATTTTAAACTATCTTCTAATCAAATCAAACAAACAACCTTTCTGGAACAAACGTTATAACAATGTGCAAAAGCAAGCTCAAAAACCACAATTTGCTAATCACAAATAGTAGCAGAAATATATCCGCTATCTAATTAGTAGACCAAAGTCTGTCCTCCCCTCCGATAACTTCAGTGGGGATGCACAGGTGTAAATAAGGGCAGAACTATATCTGAAATTTACTGTACAATATTTTCATAATGTTGATGTATAAACACTAGAGCTAATCAAAAATGAGTTTCTCATGGAAAATTCTGATATTTCAACTTTTTCATCCAAATCAGGATAAAGGGTCAAAATAGTGAAACTTTTCACAGAATGAAATATTGTAAAAGTTTAATTTTGAAATTCATTGTTTAGAAATCTTCAATCAAAGCAAAACATTTGGACACTCCTGAATTGGAACATTTCATTTTGGCTCAGTTAATCATTGAACAGCATTTGTCTGAATTGCTGTGGGTTGCCTCAGTGGAGTAGTAGGCTCCTGTAGGGGGAAGGCTGCCTAGTCAGACTACCACTCCCATGAGTCACTGCAGCAGTTCAATCAGAGATCAGTGATCAAGTCCTGCACATAGAGGAGAATTGTGTGTGTGGGGGGGCAATAAGATACCAGGGCAGATCAGGCAAACAAACATTTATTTTGTTCCATAAACAAAAATATTTTATAATGCTTGATTTACCTGAAGGACATTTGAAAACTACGGAGACTACATTTTGACATTGATTGAAAATTCCTGATCAGCTCTAGTAAATGCTTTTTTTTTTTTTGGCTGATTTTTTTTTTTAAATTGTCAAACACAACCAATGGAAAATCTGAAGACATCAAGTTATACAAGTATCTTAATGTTTGTGTACATTATCAATTTCTTTTGAAATTCCTTGCTTTAATTAAAAAAATCTATTTAGCTACTGTTTAGAGCCATAGAAAAATTAACATGGCAAGAACAAATTATAGTGGCAGTAATAAGACTTCTTTAAGAAAATAACTTTAGACTAAAATTAAACAGAGCCAAGGGATTGAATTAGGCCTGCATAATATATTTATATGTCCTGCATGGCATGTTTGAATTCTTAGCTTTTTTTTTAAGTTTGTAGCCCTCAGGGGCATGAAGAATATACATTCTGAATATGACCTGAGTGTAAAGTGATCTTCCTGAGTGTGCAGACAGCATGAATCAAATACTCTAAAAGGTGTGAACCCCTCACCTCCCACTAATCTCTTTTGGATATTAACTCTAAAGCCTAACACCACTTTAGCAAAGGAACCTAAGGGATTTAGATGCCCAATCTTCCTGGAATTTTAATGGGATTTGGGAACCCGAACCCTGTAGGTTGAGATTTTAAGGAGCCTAAATGTATCAGCATTAACTATTTAATTGCTTGTTTTAGCAGAGAAATGGAAGTGAAGCCCATAGGTGGAGAACTGGGAGTTACTGTAGAGAAGGACATGCATAGAAAAGACAAAGGCAGGGAGGAAGCAGAGAAACAAAGGGCTGGTCTACACTGGTGGGGCGGGGGGGGGGGGGTGTTTTGTAAGATATGTCGACTTCAGCTACGCTATTCCCATAGCTGAAGTTGCGTATCTTATTTCAACTTACCTCGGGTACTCACGGCGCAGGATCGACGGCTGTGGCTCCCCTGTTGACTCCGCTACTGCCACTCGCCCTGGTGGAGTTCCGGAGTCGACGGGAGCGCGTTCGGGGATCGATTACTACCTGCCGATTTGGTGGGTAGTTTGGACATACCCAAAGAGGGGTAGGGAACGAAGAGAAAGAAATAGCAGTGGGCCTAAAAGGAAGCAGTTTTCGCTGAGTGATGCTGAATGTGACAAGGAACTGAACAAAACTAAAATCTTAGCTATTCCATAAGGGCCATAATACTCTACCCTCAATCTCTATGCAAACTTTCCTTTGACATCAGTGGGCATTCAGCCAAGGTTTGAGAAAAGCATGTCATCCTAAGTGTTTACCTTCTGCCCAACAAAAGTGGAACTTGGCTCTGTCCACAGAGTAAGTTTGATACCCCCTGTTTTAGACCAGTAATTTTGGCCCACTTTGGGGAAGGATCTGCTTTCACCTGTCATGATATGATGATCTTGTGCTAAGTGCTGTACTTTCTGCTGGAGAAAAACTGCTCCTAATAGGGTACCCATTTCCCAGGCAGGAGGAGTTAACCCTTACCTGGAAGCAGCTGATCCCACAGCTGCAGAGTCCTGTTTGTAGATTTTATAAACTCCACACTTGCAGGATTGGTTGCTACCTGATGGTTGCTCTTTTGTCCAGTCTGTTCCCTTCCCATCTCTCTACCATTAATACTTGGCTTATGAATAGGTCCATCACTAAGAATTTTTACCTTCTAAATCAGAGGAGTCATTTTATAAAATTACATAAAAAGCTAACATATGCAATCACAGACTAAAAAAATCTTCATTCAAATAAAACTTAAAAGTTGCGTAAATCTACAGTTTAGTCTGAGCAAGCAGAACTCCCTAAACCAATGGGGAATTTGCCTAATAATCAGCAGCATGATATGTCTCTATTTTGTAAGCCACAATACTATCTCCAGCAAATCTTCAAATCAAGAGAAACAAACTTAAATTATTTGAAAGCATCAAGAAATACATCTGGGAAACATGGATTGCTTTTTAATGTACCTGTAGAGGAAAATCTTTAGGAAATTCTTATGGGAGACAGCACAAGCATTTTGCCAAATAATTTTTAAAAAGCTTTGACACTTTTAGTAGAGATAAAAGCTGAAAAATAACCAGCTTCTGTCTTGGGCTACAATATAAAATTCAGAAGAGAATTTGTACCCGCTTGCTAGGCACTAGTTTAATGAAACAGAAAAAACACTAAAATAAAAAATTACAATACTAACATGAGATAATTAGGTACTTGGCACATTAATATGCTGCAAATTTTTGAAACGGATTTTTAAGTGATCTGGTCATAGTCAAATATATCCTTCTCCTTAGCTCCCACACATGTAAACAAGATATCCTGACTTTGGTAGTAATTCCCCCTTTGCTTTATAATAGTTACCTGCTGCAACATAACCCTCTTCATGGGGGGAAAGGGGGGGGGGGGGAATTATGCAACAAACAAGTGCCACTATGAAGATTCAAAACCTGGAAGAGACACAAAGGTGCCAGTAAGAAATGCTCCTATTTCAAACAAAAACAATGAAATGAAGGTTATTTCAAACTAAGCGTGGAAAAATTCCTAAGTCCATTTAAGAAATCCTACAAATAGAAGAATAAATGGAGAAAGTCGCTATCCATCTGCCACTTAGCAGGAATAGATACTTTTCATTATGTCCAGAAATAGCTACATATGTTGCTGGCTTAGACTTGCATTTCTTTTCCTTACTGGGAGGGGAGGGAAGGAGCGCAGTGCACATGCCACACCTCTTAGGGTATGTCTACACTACGGGATTAATCTGAATTTATATAATTCGAATTTTGGAAACAGATTGTATAAAGTCGAACGTATGCGGCCACACTAAGCTGAGCTGAGCGTCCATTAATTTGGTGGTGTGCATCCATGTACCGGGTGCTAGCGTCGATTTCTGGAGCACTGCACTGTGGGTAGCTATCCCATAGTTCCCGCAGTCTCCTCCACCCATTGGAATTCTGGGTTGAGATCCCAATGCCTGATGGGGCCAAAAACATTGTCACGGGTGGTTCTGGGTATATCCTCCCCCCTCTCCAGGGAAGCAACAGCAGACAATCGTTTTGCGCCTTTTTCCTGGGTGAATAGTGCAGACGCCATACCACGGCAAGCATGGAGCCCGCTCAGCTCAAGACAGCAGTCATGAACATTGTAAACACCTCACGCGTTATCGTGCAGTTTATGCTGAACCAGAACCTGCAAAACCAGGCGGCGAGGAGTAGGCTACGGCAGCGCGGCGGGGAGAGTGATGAGGACATGGACATGGAATTCTATCAAACCGCGGGACCCAGTGCTTTGGAGATCATGCTGTTAATGGGGCAGGTTATAGCCATGGAACACCGATTCTGGGCCTGGGAAACAAGCACAGACTGGTGGGACCGCATAGTGTTGCGGGTGTGGGACGATTCCCAGTGGCTCTGAAACTTTCGCCTGCGTAAGGGCACTTTCTTGGAACTTTGACTTGGTTTCCCCTGCCCTGAAACGCCAGAATACCAAGATGAGAGCAGCCCTCACAGTTGAAAAGTGAGTGGCGATAGCCCTGTGGAAGCTTGCAACGCCAGACAGCTACTGGTCAGTCGGGAATCAATTTGGAGTGGGCAATCTACTGTGAGGGCTGCTGTGATGCAAGTAGCTAGAGCAATCACTGAGGTGCTGCTACGAAAGGTAGTGACTCTGGGAAACGTGCAGGTCATAGTGGATGGCTTTGCTGCAATGGGATTCCCTAACTGGTGGGGCTATAGATGGAACCCATATCCCTATCTTGGCACCAGGGTACCCAGTACATAAACCGCAAGGGGTACTTTCCAATGGTGCTGCAAGCACTTGTGGATCACAAGGGATGTTTCACCAACATCAACGTGGGCTGGCAGGGAAGGGTTCATGACGCTCGCGTCTTCAGGAACACTAATCTGTTTAAACGGCTGCAGCAAGGGACTTGCTTCCCGGACCAGAAAAGAACCGGTGGGGATGTTGAAAAGCCAATAGTTATTCTTGGGGACCCAGCCTACCCCTTAACACCATGGCTCATGAAGCCATACACAGGCAGCCTGGACAGGAGTCAGGAGCTGTTCAACTACAGGCTGAGCAAGTGCAGAATGGTGGTAGAATGTGCATTTGGCTATTTAAAAGGTCGCTGGCGCTCGTTATTGACTCGCTCAGACCTCAGCCAAACCAGTATCCCCATTGTTATTTCTGCTTGCTGTGTGCTCCACAATCTCTGTGAAAGTAAGGAGGAGACCTTTATGGCGGGGTGGGAGGCGGAGGCAAATCGCCTGGCTGCTGATTACACGCAGCCAGACACCAGGGCGATTAGAAGAGCACACCAGGAAGCGCTGTGCATCAGAGAAGCTTTGAAAACCAGTTTCATGACTGGCCAGGCTACAGTGTGAAATTTCTGTTTGTTTCTCCTTCATGAAAACTCGCCCCCTTTGACTCATTCTCTGTAAGGAACCCACCCTCCCCCTTCCCCCAGCTTGCTTTCAAAGGAAATAAAGTCACTATCATTTAAAAATCATGTATTCTTTATTAATTGATTATAAACATAGGGAGAGAACCGACAAGGTAATCTGGGTGAGGTTTGGGAGGAGGATAGGAGGGAAGTAGAAGGCCACTGAAAAAATTCAATATAACGACAGCCTTTTGCTTGGGCTGTCCACTGGGGTGGAGTGGGAGGGTGCACGGAGCCTCCCTCCCCCCAACCCCCCCATGTTCTTACACGTCTGGGTGAGGAGGATATGGAACATGGTGAGGGAGGTTATGCAGCGGCAATCTGTTATCCTGCTGCCGTTCCTGAAGCTCCACCAGACACCGGAGCATGTCCATTTGATCATGCAGCAGCCCCAGCGTTGCAGCCTGCCACCTCTCATCTCGAGTGTCCCTCATGACCTCACGTTCACTGGCGTCTTTCCTAAATTTAGATACCATGTCCTTCCACTCATTCAAATGAGCTCTTTCATTGCAGGTGCATTCCATTATTTCCGTGAACATCTCGTCTCATGTCCTCTTTCTCCACCCCCTTATCTGAGATAGCCTTCGGGAGGGAGGATTGAAAAATTTGCAGCTGCTGGAGGGAGGGTTGGAAAAAAAGGAGAGAAGTTTTTAAAATGATACATTTTACAGAACAATGCTTATACTCTTTCATGGTGAACAACACTATTCACATTACATAGCGCATGTGATTTCAGTACAAGGTCCCATTTTCCATCTTAATATTGAGTGCCTGTGGCTTTGATGTTAGAGATCAGATGCAGGTCCGGGCAACAGAATTCAGCTTGCATGCGTCCATGGTAAGCCATTGTCTTTCGGCTTCTGCACCCTCCTTTCCCACATACCAAGCAAAGCCCGTTGACTGCTGTGGTTTTCCTGTTAACCTTCAGCAGCAGAAAACAAACTAATCCCCGCCCCCCCCCATCCAATTCTCTGGGATGATCGCTGTACCCCTCCCCCCACCGTGTGGCTGGTAACAGGGAAGATCCCTGCTAGCCAAACACAAAAAGCTAAGGGCCAATTCCTCTCCCGCCCTGCGCTTGGCTAACTGCAGGGAAGGATTTCTTTTCAGCCACAGGCAAACAGCCCAGTAGGAACGGCCACCTCTGTCCCCTTAATTAAATTCCCGTATTTCAACCAGGTTACCATGAGCGATATCACTCTCCTGAGGATTACACAGCGAGATAAAGAACGGATGTTGCTTGAATGCCAGCAAACACCGGGACCATACGCTGCCAGGCTTTGTAATGCAATGATACCAGATTACTTGCTGTAAGCATGGCGTGGTCAAGTGTCCTACCATGGAGGATGGAATAAGGCTGCACTGCCCATAAACCTTGTGGCAAGGCTTTTGGAGTACCTCCAGGAGAGCTTCATGGAGATGTCCCTGGAGGATTTCCGCTCCATCCCCAGACACGTTAGACTTTTCCAGTAGCTGTACTGGCCGCGAATGTATCCCAAGTCCTCAGGGCAAAGTAATCATTAAAAAACGCTTGCTTTTAAAACAAGTTTTATATTTTAAAAGGTAAACTCACCTGAGGTCCCTTCCATGGGGTCATGGTCTTGGATATTGCCTTGGGAGGGTACTTCAGTCAGGCTGAGGAAAAGATCCTGGCTGTTGGGGAGAACAGAGTGCTGGGTGCTCTCTGCAAGCTCATCCTCCTCCTTCTCCTCTTCCCCGTCCGCAGAATCCTCAGGTATAGCTGATGAGATTATCCCCGCCTCGGAATCCACGGTCAGAGGTGGGGTAGTGGTGGTGGCCCCCCCTAGAACTGCATGCAGCTCGGCATAGAAGCGGCATGTCCGCGGCTCTGACCCGGAGCGACCATTTGCCTCCTTTGTTTTTTGATAGGCTTGTCTGAGCTCCTTGACTTTCACGCGGCACTGATATGAGTTCCTATTGTGGCCTCTCTCCATCACGTCCTTGGAGATTTTTTTCAAAAGTTTTGGCATTTCGTCTTTTTGAACGAAGTTCTGCTAGCACTGAATCCTCTCCCCATATAGCGATCAGATCCAGTACCTCCCGTATGGTCCATGCTGGTGCTCTTTTTCGATTATTGGCCTGCATGGTTACCTGTGCTGATGAGCTGAGCTATCTGTGGTCACCTGTGCTCTCCACGCTGGGCAAACAGGAAATGAAATTCAAAAGTTCGTGGGGCTTTTCTTGTCTACCTGGCCAGTGCATCCGAGTTCAGATTGCTGTCCAGAGCGGTCACAATGGTGCACTGTGGGACAGCTCCCGGAGGCCAATACCATCGAATTGCAGCCACACTAACCCTAATTCAAAATGACAATATAGATTTTGGCGCTACTCCGCTTGTCAGGGTGGAGTACAGAAATCGATTTTAAGAGCCCTTTTTGTTTCGAAATAAATGGCTTTGTGTGGATGGGTGCAGGGTTAATTCGATTTAACGTTGCTAAATCCGAATTAAAGTCCTAGTGTAGACCAGGTCTTTGAATGATGTAGCAGCAGCTGTGCTCCTGACATTGTGCCTGAGGCAGCAGGTATAATTCCTTTCTCTGGGGTGGTGAATCTGTACCATTCCCATTGTAGCTGGTGGCTTTACAGCTACAATCTGCCCCCTGAGCATGCAATTCTTCAGCCTTGGTAGTATTGCTCCATGAAATCATAACCCTTACTAGAAGTAACTACACCTCTACCCCAATACAACGCAACCTGATATAACATGAATTTGGATACAACACGGTAAAGCAATGCTCCGGGGGGAGGGGCTGCGCACTCTGGTGGATCAAAGCAAGTTCGATATAACGCAGTTTCACCTATAACGCGGTAAGATTTTTTTTGGCTCCAGAGGACAGCGTTATATCTGGGTAGAGGTATTACAGTTGTGGTGTCTGTAGAACCTTAACTGTGCATTTGTAAGTTTGAGGTTTGGTTTTTCTTTTAACACACATTTTTGAGGATATGTGGGCATCTCCTGACAACATCGTATAGTGTGGATCTAGTAGTAGATCTAAGCTACATCTATTTGAGTTACACTATTCACGTAACTCAAATTGCGTAGCTTAGATTGAATTTCCCCTGTAGTGTAGACAAGGTCTTTGGTGTATGTTTAACCACAAATTATAGACAATACCAAAACTGGAGTATGTAAAAAACACTCAGGAGGGCAGAACCAAACTGCAAAGTGACCTGGAAAGATTAGAACAATAAGGACTAAAACCAACAAAGGGGAGACTTGGGACAGATATGCAAGTCCTACATTCAAGATTTAACTAAGCAGCTGCATATGACATTAAAACAAATTTATCTTTATTTTCTCCCTTTAAGGATTATATTAATTTTTCATGTACCTAATCACCATGTTGGATACAAGAAAGGTGTGGAATTGAGAGGGCAGGTATCGAGGGAAAGATCTGTCTTCAGAAGTGATCCATAACATGAAACTTTGAGAACCTCTGCTCTAGAAAACAGTGCTGGAATTGCTGTTCTTATCTCAAGCGGCAAGACTAAGGCCATGTCTCCATGTACAGCGTGGCAGCTGTACTGATGTGCTGTACAGCACATCTGGTGAAGACTCTCTATGCTGACATGAGAGAGCTGTCCCTTCAGCACAAAAAAAAAAAAAAAAAACCTACCTCCATGAATGGTCGAAGCTGTGTTGGCGGGAGCAGCTTTCCTGATGACATAAGCGCTCATGTGAGCATAACTTACGTTGTTCAGGGGTGTGGTTTATTCATACCCTATAGCAACATAAGTTCTGCCAGCATAGGCTGTAGTGTAGATATAGCCTAAGTCTACAATTACTGAGTTCTCTGCAACTTCTTAGAGGTGGCCATTCTCATACAGGGAAAACCAGTAGACCTGAAGAGAGCTGTATGTAGCTTGAAAGCTTCTTTCAAGAACAGTGATTGGTCCAATAAAAGGTATTCCTCATCCACCTTGTCTGAGTATTTTTCTTAAGATCCCTTGTTGGTCTCTTAACTGTATCTGTATGGCAATAGAAAATGTTTCTCTAAGAAATTAGAAAATAAGGGTGTTCAGGTCTGATGTTGACCTGAACATTGTTTTTGGGGTTTTAAAATGAGCATGTGCATATTTGTCAAGTTTTATACAGCATGTGATCTTCTAAAGTAGATGGTTATAACTCATTTGAAGAGTTGAACATAGAGAATCTTTGCCTCCTACTAGCCTTAAGTTAAACCAAATATTCTTTTGAATAAGTGTTACCAACAGTTTCTAAAGGTCAAAGTTTCTATTTAAAAGTGAGGAAAAAACAGGCAACACTGAGTCAGCTCTCAAATCATGACTTGTTACTTTAATTGAATTACAGGATGAGGCCAAGAAATGAACTGGAGTCAGATGTTGATCTGTAAAACTATTGGGAATAGAAATTTAGAATACTAAAAATACTTTTCTGATCTTTCAGAGCTAGCTAGAAACATTCAGAATATTTTGAGATTTCTCTCTAATTTGAGCCATGTTTTCCTGATGACATTACCTTTTAACTGCTTTAAATAACTCCATAGGGGTAATTCTGAGTAAGACTGGCTCTTGGATGGTAGTGAAGATACCAGTGATTCATAGTCATCTGAATCCATGATACTGTGTATTCTCCCCCACAGTAAACTAGTGCACTCTGTTTACAGCTACTGAGCATGGACCATGGGCAGGTATAACTCCTTCCTTATAAGGAGCCTAGTATTGTTAGGTTGCCCTGGTGGGGTAACCTAGCTCACTACTGCTGCTTTTACTGTAGGAAAGAAAAGTCATTGTTAAATACAGGTAAAGTGAACGTGTGCAATGAAATCAAGAAGCTGTACATATTGGAAGTGTCACGTGAGCCTATTAGATCTGTTTGAGAAACTAAAATTCTTGGTTTAGTCTCATTTCTGTATTCTACCTTCTATTGGAGTTTTTTAATTTGTTCTCTGAACATTTGCAGAAGTTTTATACTTGGCAGGAAATTGGATTTAACCTAAACCGTAAACTTGTTTTGACTCTTCCAATAGATGTGTGCTTGAAAATATTACACACCCTACTTAAAGTCAAAACAACCTTATTTTTGTTTAAAAATCAAAATTGATGAAATGTTTTGCTTTCCTAGTACCAATATGGAAATTTTGATGTTTGTTACAAGAATTTCTATATCTTAAGTGTATTATCTTTCCTCCCAGGTATTTTCTCTTTAAATATATTAATAGCTTCAAGCAGTTTCAGTTGTGATAGTATACTTGTGAAATACTAAAAAGCTCCCTCAAAGTAATCGAATTCCTGTCAGCTATCCTCCCTGAAACATGTGACAGTGTAATCAGTGCAAGTTTGCATCTTATTAGTCCAGTTCATGAGCTGTCTCCCTCCTCCAGTCTCTAGGGAGTACCAGTATAGAAACTTACTCTTCAGAATATACTGTGTACAGAAAGCTGTAAAATAATCTAGGAGATGTTGTTTTTTTTTTTCTAATAACATTTTGTTATATGAAGCTCAAATATTGCCTAGTCAACTAAGCTATTTATCTTACTGGCAGTCTGTGGCAATACTCTACTAAAAACTAACGGACTAGCTTCTTGTGATACTTTGTCTATATTAACTCTTTCCCCAAAAAGGAAACTTCTTTTATAATCCCCAGCTTCCTCCCCCTAAATAACGACATCATCCCTTCAGGCTTCCTTGCATTAGACCCCACCCTATAGCTGCTGTGCTGTGGTAAGCAGCATATTTATTCTTGGCAGGAAACTTGGTGCATCTGAAGGGCATGCAAGCTTCAAACAAGTAACATCAGCCACAAAAATCATCTGCCTGCCCAACTATTCCACTGTGGGAGAGGAGAAAAAGAAAGCAACTGACATGGACAAAATGTTTGTTAAATGAAGCGTGGGGGTGGGGAGAAAAATCAACTGTATAAATAACATTAGTAAAGTATTAAAGCTATTGGAACCTTTTTAAATATACAATATTTATTATTTATATACACTTTTTTCCTGACAGTAAAAGGGTGTGTGCTGGTGGAATGGTTCCATCATAAGAAGCCCCTCTCTTGCTCCCCAGCAAGCTTCTGCCTTAAGACTTAGTGGTTTAGCAGGCAGTATTTACAAGAAAGTAGTTTAATTAACCAAAAAGCAATGGGGAAAACTTCCCACTTCACCCTTTTCCTAAAATGTATGGACTCTATGCATCTGTATACTGGGAGGGGAAAGCTGATCTTGAGTTAAGCAGCTGGTGTTCCTGCTGTTTGTCACAGGGTATGTTTTTGGAAACTGGTCCATCTTTACAGGCTGTGATCTAGGAGACAGAGTGTGGGGGAAGTGAAGTGGGGGGGGGGGGGAAATGAAGGGTCAGTTTTTCTGGGTCTTGCACAAAGACTTCCTTATGTTGCAAACAGAGGAAGTCAGTGAATATCTGAGTCTGAACATGAGCTGGAGGTAGGTTTTCTAAAAGTCCATTTCAACTTTAACCCCTTCCTTTCATTAAGATCTAATTCACAAGTGTTCAAAGAGCCTTACAAACATTTCCTGCAGAACAAAGCTCTGGTAGGACTGCAAACAAAGTCCTCATGCCACTTCCCTTCCCCTCCCCCCCACCATATGATAGGTCATAGCATATATTCCCCTGTTGTCTTCAGTGTGTTTCCTGCTCTTTTCTCCCACCCCGTCTTCTTATACAATATTTTCTACCATAAACTGTCTCATCTTCTCCTGTGCACAATTCTCAACATTGTACTTTTCTAGCTTATACGATCAGTGGCTCATGTCTACCATTTCCTCCCCTCCCACATAGGATCTTGGAAACTTTGCCAGATACTTTCGAGCTAGAAGACTAAACCTACTAACCATATACAGAAGTTGGGGAACAGAAAGATAGGGATGGGGTCCTGCAGCAGTGCCCATGTGAGAAACTAGCCTTCCCTGAGCTACTGGGAAAGGGGGATTCCTATGATAGCACTCTCCCTAGGCCTCTTATCTTTCATACCATCCTGTGCCTAGTCAGCATCTGAAGCCTGACCTGATGGAAAGGAGCATTTTTGTTCTGTTGCTCACCACGAACCTGACTGTCAGAGTTTGGTAAGGGAAATCTAGGGCTCTAGCCACACCGTGATGTGGCCCTGCCCTATTCCCCACTGGAAGCGATAGTGACAAAAGGTTCCCTTCTCATCCCAGAAAGGCAACAGCAGGGGCCCTCCTCCCCTGGGAATCAGGGGCAGTAAGAGGGTGTTCCCTTTAACCACTGGAGAGGTAGGGGTTGCAGCAGGGGTTTTCCCAGTACTTAACCCAACAGCCAGTCCAGCTGCTTGAATCCCAGGAGCGGGTTCTGTATGGCAGGAAGACAGAAGTGCAGTGAATCCAGTCCATCCTATTCAAGCAAATGGAACTGTCTACTGGGTTAACAGACTCTTGCTGGCTGCTAAAGGGTGGAGGGTCCATGCTATTTTGTGGTTCCTCAGTCTGCTGAGAGGGAGCGGAGTGTCACTCCACTACACTAAGTTTAACTCCTTCCTAGTTAATAGCCCCAGTATCTACTTCTGCTTAGTGCTTTGCCAGAAACAGTAGCATGAAGTTGACCTGATTCTTTATGGTTTCAGCGTTACCCAAGTGGTTCTGAATAGCAGCAGTGAGACCTGGGAAGACACGGGCCAGTTTTCACTCTGCTACACCTCACCAGAGCTCTGAGCAGCAGTACAGGAACTAGAGCTCCCTGTGTGCAAACTGAAGGACAACACTGCATGGGTTTGTACCCTGCCCCTAACTGGACAGTTCTTTGCAAACAAGTGCTAGACACTTGACTTTTTTTTTTTAATCCTTATTCTCCAGCAGTTATTGGCTCTCTCCTTCCTACTGATTATAGGTGAGTGAATTTTTGTCCCTTTGATTTTTAAAAAGGGAATGGAAAAGGAGGAGTAGAAGAACGGAGGAAGAGGATGACAAGAGGCTAGCAAGGGTGGAAGTACAGTTTAGTGCATAAGCCAATCCTTTTCCACTCCACATGGCACTTACTACAAGAGAATGAGGGTCCACCCTAAATTATTTCCCGTATCTGGAAAATCCTCCTCCTAGAACTGTTCTTATGCTCTAGGAAGTCAGTTCCTTACACTCCATCCCATCCCACACAAATGATGCTGTAGTTATAGCTGTGTGCCAGCCACCTCAGCTGCTGAAAGGGAAGATGGGTATCCTCCCCATTGATTTGCAGTCTCTTGTGTTATCTGTGATGAACTCTGTGGGAAACAAAAAGCTAGTGCCTCCTCAGGTGGAGCATTTTCTAAAAGGAATGGAGTTCTCATTTACAAACTACCAGTATTGAAACTGCAACCTGTGGTGACTTATTACCAACACTTAAAAGAAATGGAAAATCATTTTAAAAGAACCATGGGATCTGTCTAAACTGCATTACTGCCATCCAATGTGGTTTTATTTGATACTATTTACAAAACTGGGATTATAACCATGGCAACACTTACATTGTGACATGCCACTAGCAGTTCCCTATAAAGTGTAAGAGTGAAATGCATGTGTACAGGACAGCAAGTAGTGAGAGAATATTGAGGTTTTTTTATTAAGAAGAGATCAGGATGACCATAAAGCTTAGCATTTACCTTTCTCTGAAGGTACTAAACCTGCCTCTCTTCAACCTAGTCTTCCAATAAGTAACACCACAAAGTCTTTTTGTTTACACAGTTCACATCTTGCTGAGCAGAGTTGTAAGGAAGGTAAATATTTATATAGAATTGTGCCCTGATTTTGTGAGGTGGTCAGATACCACTGGTGGGCAGCATAACAAATAGTGTTTGGGTGTAACAAAATACTACTAATCTTCAGCCACAACTATAATGCAAACATTCAGAATAAAAATGGATTTTCTCAACAAAAATATTGATGTAGAATTGATTTTAAAAACTGAAGGGTTTAGTTCTTTTCTGCAAACATGAGCTAAGCACAATGTAGTTCCCTGGCATGAGAAGTTATGGTCTAACAGAATTACTAGAAAGCTATGGGTAATAGCATATTCATTCAGGTCTATCCACAAGTCATTTTTAAAGGGAAACAGTCAACTTAAACACCTGCTTTTCTGTGAAAATCTTACAGGCTATCGCAAACACTGAATAGAAGTATTTCCTAATTAGTATTTAATTATACAACACTTAGTGAAACTAAACATTAACAGTTTCCCCTGAAGTTAGTTTTCCCCTTGTATGTGGGCCCTTCATGCAACAAAGAGAAACATGTTAGTATACAATAAACTACACAAGTTGTTAGGGAAACCTGGGCAAGTGTAGAACTACTTTTAACTTTTAGAAGTTGACTAGATTTCAAGTTGTGCCCTATGAACAGATGCTTGATACAGTGACTGTTTCTCGTTGCCTTCAATCAACATTTCAGGGCAGCACACCAGCCTGTTGGTAGAATTACCTCTTCCTATGAGTCAGGACTAGAGATGACAATCACTACTACACAGCATCGCTTATCTCCTTTGTGAAAGCACGGGACAGAGCAAAGAGGAGTCCTTGCAACTCTGCCAGAGACTTGCTTTGTCACTTAAATGTCTCTGTGCCTCAATTTCCCTATCTATGGATACTAAACCTTTGTGCTATTGCACCTCAAGTAATTAGTTTACACAGATAGGGCACTATGCTTCTTTCCCAGGAAAGCAAGATGGCAGAAAACCCTCCTGTGAAGGTGCACAAAGAAAGGGAGTTTTGTAGGATGTTACCACCACTTCTACATAGGTCCTGCTTGTTTCTCACCAGGAATCCCTCTGAGTTAATGACAAATGCCAGTGTGCTGGGCCCCATGCTGGATATAGGCTTGTTGGCCTCATCCAGAAGAGGGAATGGTGTATCAGATGAGCTGTTCTCTAACTTGCATATCACTTAAGGAAAGAGTTGCCTTTCTACACCTTTTCATGTGGGAGGGAAACATGGGTTTAGGCCCTGATTCTTTGAGGTCCCCAGTGCTCTCCCCTTGATATGTCAGTAGGAGCAGAGGACACTCAGCACTTCATAGAATTGGGATTTGTTTGTAAAGTGTTTTGCAATCGTTCAGTATCAAAGGCACTAACATAACAAATAGTAATATTTTACTACTGTGTGCAGCATCCCAATTCCCTCCATCTATGTATTGAAAACTAGGGGGGAAAGCCTTTTGTAATTACCTGAAATGTTCTTTCCTGTGCCTAGATCCACAGATCCATTACAGTGTGTTTTCCAGCGTCTTTGCTGCTTGGGGCCAGAATCACACTGGCAACAGGACAGTGCCTGCTCCCTGATGGCTCTGAGGTCTGTCTGAAACAGTCCTGAATGATCTGTGCAAAAGGAATTGTTTAACATTGTATTGTTGGGAACTTATGGGTAGGAATGTGAAACTATGTATGAAATGTAAAAAGTTGGGAAGCATCTGAGTGAGATCAGCATTGCGAATAAGGGGAGAATTTTTTTTTGTAATATCTCTGTTAATCTTTAAGCCCAGATGAACATTCTTTACTTGTAAGATGGAAAGTCAGGTGGTAAAGACTGAAATGGGTGGCTGGTGACCATACAATCCAGGTCATTTGTGGCAACATTTTGGAAAATGTTTTATAGTAAATGATCTCTTCCAGTGAGTGTGATAGCAAATAGAGTGCCAGAATGCTGTGTAATGCCAAGGTGCCAGTAGTCATGTGCTATGGGAAATAAGTCTTCAGATACAGTCCTTGGTGCAACTCTACAAAGTTGAAACTAATTTAAGAATGGTAATTTGGTTGAATAGTGTTATGCAATTTGCCTGTAGGACCTACATGTACTAGAAGAGCATTAAATGGTTTCCCAACTTATTTTAAACTTCATGCATAATTGTGCACTCCTTTAAACTAGTTCCCAACTCCTTTTATAAAAATAAATAAATTCAAGGCTGGTTCAGACAAGCTCCAGAAAGGCATAAGTTTCTGACCATACTCACTACTCTTCTCATCCCGCACCAACTAATAAGTCAGTGTTGAAAACAAACCCAAGTCTCCTGGGCCCAGGCCTGCCTGCCCCTCTGCCATGTCAAGGCTTTTGCTACACCTGAAGCTAAGTGCATCTCTTCCCCCTTTTCCCAGTGAGAGGTGAGGAGAAGCACTAGTATGCAGGGAATATTTGATTTGGCTGGTTATGAAGGAGTCAGTCCTTTTCTGCTTAGCTGCTGCCATACTGAGCATTCCTCTCTGCCAGGCAGCTTTGTTATCCTTGACCAGGGATTCCTCTGCTGCCACTCCCTTTCCTTAACATTAGGTGGCCAGTATTTTAAGACTGCTCCTTTCTCCTCAAATTAAACAAAAAGTAAGAAGATCAAAAAAGCCACTATGAGTAAAAGAGGCAGAGGCAAAAGGCATCCTTTAAAACTTTGAAGTCAAATCCTACTGAGGAAAACAGAAAGGAGCATAAACTCTGGCACATCAAAAGTAAAAGTATAATTAGGCAGGCCACAAAAGAATGAAGAGCAACTAGCAAAAGATTTTGGAACAAACTGATAAAATAAATAGAAATAAGTCACCAGAACTAGATGGTATTCACCCAAGAGTTCTGAAGGAACTCCAATATGAAATTGCAGAACTAACAACTCTGGTATGTAACCTATTGCTTAAAATCAGCCTCTGTACTAGGTGACTGGAGGATAGCCAACGTAATGCCAATTTTTAAAAAAAGACTTCAGAGGTGATTCTGGCAATTACAGGCCGGTAAGCCTAACTTCAGTATCAGGCAAATTGGTTGAAACTAATAAAGAACAGACACAGAGATGAACGTGATTTGTTGGGGGGGAAGAGTCAACATGGCTTTCATAAAGGGAAATCATGCCTTGCCAGTCTATTAGAATTCTTTCAGGTTGTCAACAAGCATGTGGACAACGGTGATCCAGTGGATAGTGTGTACCTGGACTTTCTGAAACCCTGTGACAAAGTCCCTCAAAGGCTCTTACGCAAAGTAAGCTGTCATGGGATAGCGGGAAGGTCCTCATGGATCAGAAACTGGTTAAAAGATAGGAAACAAAGGGTAGGAATAAGTGGTCAGCTTTTAGAATGGAGAGCGGTAAGGGGAAAGAGATCAATAGCAGGGTCTGGCCCCCAAGGATCTGTCCTGGAACTAGTTATGAATCTGAACAGTAATGATCTGGAAAAAGGGGGCAAACAGTGAGGTAGCAAAGTTTGCAGAGGATACAAAATTACTCAAGATAGTTAGTTAGTCCAAAGCTGACTGAAGAATTATAAAGGGCTCTCATCAAATTGGGTGACTAGGTACAGGGCCGGCTCTAGGTCTTTTGCCGCCCCAAGCAAAAAAAATTTTGGCTGCCCCCCACCCCAGCCCTGGGCTCTCTTCTCCCCTCCCCCCCCACACTCCCTACTGCCCCAACCCTGGGCTCTTCCCCCCCACACACACACCTGCACCCCATGCCGCCCCAACCCTGGGCTCTCCCCACCAGTGCTGACTCCGCCCGTTACCCCCTCACCTCCAGCCGGTCCAGCACTGGCAGGGTCGGGGTAAGCAGCGGGGCTCCCGGGCCGTGCCTCAGCCCAGGGTCCCTCCAGCCAGGGCTCCCGCCTCCGGGACCGGGGAGGACAGAGGCGGGGGACTGCCCCTGCAGGGGGCTGAGGAGCTGGGGCAGGGCAGCCCCAGAGGGAGCGGAGCCATGGAGAGTGGGACACGGACCCTACATGCAGCGTCCTGCCCTCTATGGCCTCACTCCTGCTGCTGCTCCTGGCTGCCCTGCTGTAGTCCCTGGGCGGCTCTGGCCGCTTTGCCCAGCCCCGGCTGCAGCACTGAGGGGTGGCCGCCCTGCGGCACCTGCAGCTGGCTCCGTGTGCCCCGAGGGGCGGCCTCCAGCCCGAGTGTCCCGTGCTCGGAGCCCGCCCGGCCATAAGGTGCGGGCACTGCTTCCCAACGCAAACTGCAGTGGCCCCAGGGCGCCCCCAGTGCAGGATGTGCTGCTGCTGCCAGGGCTGGCTCTAGGCTTTTGCCGCCCAAGTGCCAAAAAAAAAAAAAAAAAGAGGCTGGCTGGAATGCTGCCTCTGAAAATGTGCCGCCCCAAGCACCTGCTTGGTTTGCTGGTGCCTGGAGCCAGCCCTGATTGGGTAACAAAATGGCAGATGAAATTAAACATTGATAAATGCAAAGTAATGCACTTTGGCAGACATAATCCCAACTATACATACAAAATGATGGCAGTCTACATTGGCTGTTGCCACTCAATAGGGTGACCAGACAACAAGTGTGAAAAATCGGGGTGGGGGGTAATAGGATCCTATATAAGAAAAAGACCCCAAAATCGGGACTGTCCCTATAAAATCGGGACATCTGGTCACCCTACCACTCAAGAAAGGAATCCTGGAGTTGCGGATAGTTCTCTGAAAAATCCACTTAATGTGCAGTGTCAGTCAAAAAAGCTAACAGAATTAGGATAGATAAGACAGAACATATAATGCCAGTATATAAATACACCTTGCATACTCAAAAAAATCTTAGAATTGGAAAAGGTACAGAGAAAGGAGCAAAAATGATTAGAGGTATAGAACAGCTTTCATAGGACGAGAGATTAAAAAGATGGACTGTCAGCTTGGAAGAGAGAGGACTAAGGGGGGGATAAGATAAAGGTCTATAAAATAAATGGTGTGGAGAAAGTGAATAGGGAGGAGTTACTTACCCCTTCACATAACACAAGAACGGGCCTCAACTAATGAGGTGAATAGATAACAGGTTTAAAATAAACTGAAGGAAGTAGTTTTCATGCAACGCACAGTCAGCTTGTGGAACTCATTGCCAGGGAGTGTTGTGAAGTCCAAAAGTATAACTGGGTTCAAAAAGAATTAGATAAGTTCATGAAGGATAGATCTATTGAGGTCTATTAGTCAAGGTGATCAGGGATGCAACCCCATGCTCTGGGTATCCCTAAGCCTCTCACTTCCTGATGCTGGGACTAGACAATGGGGGGCTTGATAATTGCCCTGTTCTGTTCATTCCCTCTCAAGCATTTGGTATTGGAAGACAGGATACTGGGCTAGATGGATCATTGATATGACCAAGTATGGTTGTTTTTATGATAAACCCTGTGTCCCGGTGGTATGGTACTCAGGAATGGAGGAGACAGTGTGGGGAATCTGCTCGTGTCTTTTTCTTTACGAATTTTCTCAAGCATAAACAAAGAGGGAAGCACCACCTCCGGGCAAGCTGAAGAAAATTGACTTTTGCTAAGAGTGCTTATAATTTAGTCAGCAAGGGTATTTTGATAGTATAGCACAGTGTTACACTGGTGTAAAGTCTTTAGAAAATACCTGACCCCTAGCACAATCTGGTCCATTCCAGAGACACAATATTTGTCCTTCAGATGTATTTTTGGTGCCCTGGGGTAAGAGGTCTCTGGCAAGGATGATTTTCCTGAATTGAGAGCAGGGGGATTGGCAGGGGAGACTCCATCAGAGACAGGGAAATTATCCCAAATTTACCTCCAATGAGGTGGCAGAACTTTAAACTCCCAAAAGCTCTCTGTCCATCCTGTTTTACCACCCCAATTAGTGTTTTACTGCTGCCCCTGACTAGAGGCTTCTTTCAGCTGCCCTCTCTTGAGAGAACTTCCTTCTTCCCCCTTCAAGGCTGCTGCTGCTGCAGTTTCCCTTTCCTGGCCTTACACTCCTTCCTCTTTCCCCATGCCCACCCTTATCATCCTGTCCTAGTTTAGAGAAATACTTTATTTTACCAAAAAAGGCCTCCCAACCCTCACGAAGAGGGAAGCATGAATGATTGTAAGGGAACCCCAACTGACTGTTGGCATTAGGTTCCAGATGTGTTTGAATCAGTTCTGACAACATCCTTCCCCTTGAGGCCATTTTATTTAGGCCCAGAAATAAAGTGCAGAACTAAGTACAGTTATTTGCATGTTTCTGTACACATCATATTCATTGTTTGTATATGTAGCATGTTTGTGTACAGCTTCATTTACATATAAGAAATGAGGTATTTCTTCTGCATGCTTTGTATTATGCTGCTTACTATATTTGCTGCTACAGTAGGTATATAAATAGTGTTCTGTATTTGGTAAAAATATGGGAACACTTGTATTATTTAGCATGCCAATAATTTAATTTTAATTGAGGGTCAGCCAACCCGACTGCCAGATTTAAAAAGATATTGATTATGGAGAATCACTTTTAAGGACTAAATTCATTGCTGGTGTAAGTAGGAACAGCTCTGTTGACTTGCCAGAATTGAACCCTCTCACAGCAGTGAATTTGGCCAAGGTATGAAGTGAGATGCAACTTCCCACCACTTAGCAAAAGGATATTTAAACTGAGTTGGATCCAGATGCCATACTGAAAGTACAAAGCAGAAAATGAGTAATTGTGTAGGTTTGCCCAGCCACCTCTCCATTTTGAGAATTAAAATGATTAAAATTCACACAGTTGAACTCAAATGAGAGCAACAGCATTTTTAACTTTATCTATAGCAAATGAATCCTGAAGAAATGGCAAAAATATGAGCGTATCCTTCTTTCATAAGGATACACAATGACATTGGTCTTGTCTTGAGGACAATGCCTTTTTCCTGTAAACTGGAGTTGTACCTAGGCCAGTCCTACTGAAATACAGGTACTGTTTCCTGTGTGTATTAGCTATCTGAAAGGGATGGGATGAGGATGGGACCATGAATGAGCAGTTGCAGAGGAAAGCACAAGTTGTGTCCATTTGAAATAAGGGCAGAGCTGATGCTGCAGCCTGTGCTGCTTGGGAGACCCTCAGAAAAAGGATGGCTGAGGTAGGCAGAGTTACTCACGGGGAACACCAGTTGAAGCATTGCCCATGGTTTAAAACCCACAATCTAGGATATAAACAATAGCTGCTGGGAATAACAAAACAAGAAATAATTGTTACCACTGTGCCAAAACCTTCACAGGGCACGATTTTTACATTTTCTATTTATATTGCCTAAAGTATCAGAGTGGGATAAACCCTTGATAAATAAGACTTCCTACTTTAAACTCTGCAGTAATTAATAATAAAAAAGACTGACCACAACCTATGGCCAGGTAAGCCTGCTATTTACAAAATTTGGGGGACGAAGCCATAGGTGCATCTGCTTCTACCAGCTCTGACTTATGTGAGTAGTCTTGACTCACAGGGGTACAGTAGTTCCACTGAAGTGAATGGAATTGTTGTGTGAGTAGGTGCTACATGTCTGAGTAAGGGCTTGTAGGACTGGGCCTTAAATAAAGCACTGTCTAAAACAAAATAGATACCAGGTTTGGGGTTCCCCCTAAAAAAAACTTTTTCTTAATCGCTGCATGGAAGTGAGTGGAGTGTCATCAGTAAATATACTGATGGGACAGAAGAGCAATGCCCTTTGGAATTCAGTAGCAGCTCCAGACAGCTGCAAGAGGGCCTGTCACCCTCTGCACCTGACTAGGTCTAGCAGCTTCTACTCCACTCAGGAGCTTGCACCATGTGTGAAAGAACTTCTGAATGGTCTTTAAGAGCTTACATCCTGTGCTCACCAACAACAGTTCCAGCAGACCCAAGAGGATAAGTCCATGAGAGGATAAGTGTCAAGCCTGTCATTTCACCGTTTTCGCCTTCGCCTTAGGTCACCTTCACAGTACAGTCTCTGCATGGCATCTAATACACTAAATTTTTAAGTGATTCTGGACTTTTTTCCTCTTAGTTGTTAGTTCTACCTTCTTCCCATCCAACCTCTTTACTACCCTGCCTCCCTTTTCTTGTCCACCATGTCTCCTTTCTCTCTGATTTTCTTCCTTCTGACTTAGTCCTAAAACTCATTCCTTCCCCACCAGTCTCATTTCACCCACTCCTATTTCAATCCAAAATAACCCATAAGAAAAGATAATCCATACACCCCATTAAGAGATGTGCATAACAATTTAAGCAATGGCATGTTGTAATCTTGTCTTCACCTTCCCTTCTCCTTCTTGTTTTGGCTCATCTCTGTTTAGACTGGAAGTTCTTCAGTCAGGGACCATGATGATTAATCTATAAAGCACCAAGCACACCTTGCATTCTATATAAATACCTAAACACATCCCCTTCTCTTGCTAGGGTATACTGATATTCGAGAAGAAATACTGCCATAGAGAAAAAATGACTTTCCCTATTTCTTTTAATTTTAATATTAAACACAGGCTTTCTGTATGCCAAATATTTCAGACATAAGCTAGACTGATTCTACTGGTAAACTAAGGACCATATATGTCCCTCTATGTGCACATGGAACGTGATGTACTGGGGCTATATCTCCATCTGCTGGCAAAGATCCCACTACCCTCAAAAATTGTGCGTTCCGATCAGGAGCAGTACAAAATATGCCCCAATGAAAGTTGTTAATGTGGATATGGAGCAGTATGCATCCCCAAGGTTGCTATGAAATTGCCACAATATAAGAAACTGAGCTTTACTGAAAAAAGTGACACAACAGGAAAATAACTTTCCTGGGAACATAGGCACTGTCATACTAGAGCCAACCAGTTGTCCATTTATCCCAATATTCTGTCTGTGATAGTGGCCAGTACTAGTTACATTATAGGAACGTGCAAGGAGCCCGCCCTTAAGGGAAGTTCTCCCATCAGTTAGTGGATAGCTTTGGCCCTGTAGCATAGAGGTTTTATATCTTTTTATATTGTATATCCTGCTAATTAACTGCATGTTCTCCTCTCTAAGAGTTCAGTCTTTTTTTAAAATCCTACTAAGCTTTTTGCTTTTGTGACATTTGTAGGAGTGAGTTCCACAGCTGCTTTTTTTAAATGCAGCATGTATTTTCTTTCATGAGTTTTAAGTGTTGCCTCTCAGTTTAATTGACTATCCCCTTAATGTTGTATTATGAAACAGTAAATAGGAGGGTTTATCCCATTCTTTGTATGTGTACCTCTATCATGTTGTCTTATTAGTCTCCTCTCTAAATAGTCACAGTATTTTCAATTTCTCTTCATAAGAGTCTATTCAGACTAATAATTTCTATTTCTACTATGCTCTGTCTTTTTAAAAAGATAGGATAAGTTTTGCTGAGCACAGTATACTAGGTGAGAGCATTCTTAGAGCAAAGTTTAAAAACTTTCTATAATCTGATTAGACCCCACTGCTAGCTTTTAACTAGGTTCTTGCTTTTCTGTAAAAACTCATCTGTTCCCAAGTTGTGACAATTCAAGATAGTACCAGCAGAAATCAAGCTGTAGTGATGAATACACTGAAAGCTTCTAGAGGCTTTAGAAGCTTTCAGAATCCTAAAGTGTGTAGTATTTATATTCATTTTTAAAATATCAATTAAATTAAAAATGCCATGGCCACGATAGGAAATAGTAAATAAAGTGGACATTTTAATGCTTATTAAAATCACTTAAATTTCTCTACAATTTGTTAAACTACCATGAAAGAAATCATTCCAGGGTGCAAGATTGTAAGGATTAACTTTTCCATTATTGATAGCACTGTCTTTCTGCCTCTGCATGCACACACATTGGTTGTGTTCATAGAATTCTGTATGGCTGTACTCATTGTTACTAACATTTAGCAACACAAACATATACCTCTGAATCAATTGAATAACTGAACACATTCAAATAGCTTAGTTTGAAAATGTAACTTTCTTCTTTTGAATAAGCAGTTTTGTTATGGCGCTAAATCAGTCAGCTTAACAAAGGGCAGTATGTTGATGAATTATGTATGTTATCTGAATTTTCTGCCTGCTGATAATTGACAGGTATCATGGCACCTTCTACCAGCTTCCTTAAGTATGGGCCACATATCAAATACAGACTTGTGTAATGTTTCCCCCTCCTCAAAGTGGTCTTGTATTTTATTTAGAGCTTACAGCATTTGAAAATTTTCCATTTCTCTCACTCTTAATTCCAGGCTATTTTACCAAATAATCTCGCCAACAATGGTGAATTAATAAAATTTCTTCAATGTTAGTTTCACAGAGTCATTCAGGCTTTGTGTTATAGATTGTGTGCTTAAAGCAAATTTAATAAGGATACGTTTCCAGTGGTATCAGAGTATCTTTTAATTGTTTAAGAGCTAAGCTACTGTGTGGAAACATAGTAAGATAGATATTTAATGACATCTACTTTAATCATTGCAGAGTTATTCAGGTATTGCCAGGTTAAAAACCTAATGTCTCATGGAGCAAATTGAACAGCTATTTCCTTGGTGGTGGTACATACTTAATTGAGGCTAACTAAAACATATCAAGGAAACATTAATTGGGTTGTTCCACAACTGTACTCATTACTGATTAAAGTTAAGCACTACTGGATATTTTAGCATGATTCAGATGGGGTTTGCCTAGAATTTAGTATTACATACTCTGGAAGTAAATTCAATTTGCAGAGAATAATTCTAACATCTCTCTGATAATAAAGGTATAATTTAGTACTTTGAGTATTGAAGGTGCTGTAGTGTGTGTGTTGCCTTTAAGTATCTGAATGTGTATATTTTAATCTAAGAACTGGATTCAAGTAAAGAATGCAGCTGACTTGTGTAAGGTTGTGGCATGGACACTGGACAAGGATTTGCTATAGTGGATCAGACCAACATCATCTCTGACAGGACCAGAGGAAGGTTCAGAAAAATAAACCCCAAACCAGGAGAAAACCGGTGTGGATAGGGAAAATACCTTCTTAGCCTCCATCTTCAATCTTCATTTGGCAACATCTATAGTGAGAAATCAGAGCTAGGATCTGACATCTATTTAGCCCTAGATTCATCACCATTAAACAGCATGGTATTAGGTAAAGTGAACACTAATACTGCCCCAGTAAAGCAACAGTTATTACTTTTCATCGTCATTAACTAAGTCAGTTTCCAAGGTGATGCCTCAGCAATTGTACTGCTATACTGGTTCCCACCTAATTGGAATGTACCGTTAAAATATTTTATAGTTATACAGCACCTTTCACCCAAAAGCACTTCATGTATTATAGAAAGATATCACCATGAAACTGTGATCATCTGAGTGGATGGCAGCAGCCAATCAGCATTCAAGATGTGGTACTGCAGAGGTCAGGGAAATTTGATATTCGGTCACCAGGGTAGACACCTACTCTTACTAATAAGATCCTGGGCTCTTCAATGGACTGGAACAACATAACTTCAATACAGGGAAAGCAACATGATCCCTTTTATCTGGCAGGGACCTTTGGAAGTAGGGCCTGGCCAGTTTGGAGTAATTCAGAGAGCTAAGGAAATGAGTGTAATTAAGTGAGGCATGCACAGTGCAGATTTACAAACAGAGCAAAGATAAAGGTGCTTAAGACAATTGGTATCATTGGTAATACATGACGTCTGTTTTTCAAAGCCTTTAATTCAGTCAAAGCATAACCAATATTCATAGGCACACTCAAAGGTATGTCTCTGAGGGATATTTCCCTGCTAATTTTAGTCTCTCCCTCCCAGCCTTTAGGCCCTAGACCAGTTTTGTTTTTGTTTGGGGTGTTGAAAATAACTTCCCTAGTAATTTTACTAACGTTTACCATGATTCAGTTTCCACACAAGCATTCTTCTAGTCCAAAGGCCACTTGATATTGATTATACCCAAAATACAAATATAAACATATACAGGTTTAATCTATACCTAGCAATACAGTTACAAGTATAGGCCAAAATACAACTGGATCAGCCCAGGAGATACCTTCCCATCATGGCACAACTCTAGAGGGGTAAAGGAAAGCTCTGACAAAAATCCAGTCTTAGAGTATACTCTGTACTAGACAAATGATGCCATTTCTGGCTATTGGACCTTAGCTAAAGCAAGATGAGGCAGTTTAGCACCCTGCTGTTTCTTGAAGGTTTTTTGTTATTTCACTTTGCTATATTTCTCCCTAACTACTGAAGTTAGCATTTCTTTTTAAGAAGTTGAACCCAATTTACTGTACCTGGTACCCAGTCAACTGTTTTCTTTATATCTGTTAGCATTATCTTATTTAAGGTTTGGGCTGAGCTAATATATCAGGGGTGGCCAACCTGAGCCTGAGAAGGAGCCAGAATTTACCAATGTACATTGCCAAAGGGCCACAATAATATGTCAGCAACCCCCTCCCTCCCCCCGCGATCAGCTTCCCGCTTCCAGTGCCTCCCACCCACTGGCAGCCCCACTGATCAATGTCTCCCTCACCCGCCCCACACCTCCTGATCAGCTGTTTCGTGGCGTGCAGGAGGCTCTGGGCGGGAGGAGCAAGGGCACGGCAGGCTCAGGGGAGGGGGCAGGAAGGGGTGGAGTGGGGGCAGGGCCTGTGGCAGAGCCAGGGGTTGAGCAGTGAGCACCCCCTGGCACGTTGGAAAGTTGGCATCTGTAGCTCCAGCCCCGGAGTTGGTGCCTATACAAGGAGCCGCATATTAACTTCTGAAGAGCCACATGTGGCTGTTGAGCCACAGGTTGGCCACCCCTGTAATATAGCAAGGGTCACTACAAGTTTAACACCAACAATCCCTTCTGGTGAGTTCATTCTTTTTAGTCACATGCTTTGGAATGGTCACATATTTTAATCCAAACTCGTTTAAAACCATAGTTCACCAAGGTTGAATTTGGGCCTATGTTCCTACTGGGGGAGTGGGGGGAAATATAGAAAGTTAAACTATTCTTGCTCAAACTTGAAAAAACATCCTTTGAACAGAAAGGCGCCAGGTAGTGCAATCAAGGATTCAATGGAACTTGTTATGCTCCCCCTCTTATTTTCATTGCCAGCTATGGTATGTCAGTATGTCCCCAGTGCTTCTGAACCAGTTTGTTTTCATCTTCTGCCTATCTAGCTGAGCCTGAAGCAGCACTGCTGTGTCAAGGCTGCAAGTTTCAGTGGGAGAAGCACTCCTAACCTTCTAAGGTGTAACAGGGCCTCTGTAAGAAGACACAGAAAATAAACAGGCTCAGGTGCTTTGGGAACACAAATAAGCAATTCAGATTTGGAGGATCCTGGGGATATGAAGTAGAGAAAGGAGGAATTGTTTAAGAGGAAGTGGCAATTTGTTGGAGGCACTGCCTTATTCTGAGTCATGAGCTGTGCAATTTTCTCCTTTGGATTCTGATCTACTTGAGCATGTTACTAAAGCAGAATTCTTATAGCTATTGGAGAATAATTCTGGGTGCTATAGCTATCCTTCATAAACTGTTTTCATCTGCCTAAGATTACTGTCCTGATAAAATCTTCCCGTTAGACTTCACTTCAGAAATGCACATTTCAGATTCCCTGTCCCCCAGCAGATATTCTCCCTGGATAGAAAAGTGTAATAGTATTAAAATACAAACCAGCCCCACAAAAACTAATCATGATTCTATAGTTATATAGAATCTTTAAGAGAACCCAGGGTGCTATATCTATTTTTATACATACATACATACATACATACACACACACACACACACACACACACACACACACACACACACACACACACACACACACCATGAAATAGGGTTGCCTCTGGAGTAGAACACTGCAACTGTTTAATAATATACAATAATGCTACTCAACAGTATAGGAAGTGAAGACATCATATCTAACTGGAGATAGTTGGAATGTAGTTACCCAGAGTGCACTTCACCAGCACTTGTAGATAGACTTGTGGGATCTTTGCTTAATCCTGACAGGGTCACTAAAGGAAGGCACCTTCAGCAAAGCATGTCCTAGCATTGTGCTGGAACACTAGTTCTGTATTAACTCAGTCTGATGCTACCTATTGAATTATCAACACCATTTTCTGGAGTAGCAAAGGGTTTTTTTTTTTTTTTTTTTTAGGGCTGTTAATCAGTTAACTCATGCAATTAACTAAAAAAATGTGATTAACTGCACTGTTAAACAAAATATATTTCAATTGGTATTCTATTAAATATTTTTGGATCTCTTTCTACATTTTCAATATATTGATTTCAATTACAACAGAATAAAATGTGCAGTACTCACATTTTTAGTACAAATATTTGTACCGACAATGATAACAGTATTTTTCAATTCACCTAATACAAGTATTGTAGTGCAATCTCTATCATGAAAGTGCAACTTACAAATGTATGGTTTTTGTTACATAACTGCCCTCAAAAACAAAATCTAAAACTTTAGAGCCTAAAAGTTCACTCAGTCTTATTTCTTGTTCAGCCAATCACTCAGACAAACCAGTTTGTTTACATTTGTGGGAGTTAATGCTGGATGCTTCATGTTTACATTGTCACCTGAAAGTGAGAACAGGGGTTTACATGGAACTTTTGTAGTTGGGGTTACAAGGTATTTACATGCCAGATATGCTAAACATTCGTATGCCCCTTCATGCTTCGGTCTCCATTCCAGAGGACATGCTTCCATGCTGATGATGCTTGTTTAATAATAATAAAAAAGTGTTAATTAAATTCATGACTGAATTCCTTGGGGGAGAATTGTATGTTTCCTGCTCTGTGTCTTACCCACATTCTGCCATATATTTCATGTTATAGCACCCAGATTTATTCTCCAATAGCTCAGATGATGACCTAGCATATGATGATCGTTTTAAGAACACTTTTACTGCAGATTTAACAAAACGCAAAGAAGGTAACAATGTGAGATTTCTAAAGATAGCTACAGCACTCGACAAAGTTTAAGAATCTGAAGTGCCTTCCAAAATCTGAGAGGGATGAGGTGTGGAGCATGCTTTCAGAATTATTAAAAGACCAATACTCCTGATAAGGAAACTATAGAACCTGAACCAGCAAAAAAGAAAATCAACCTTCTGCTGGTGGCATCTGACTCGGATGATAAAAGCTAACATGCGTAAGTCTGCACTCCTTTGGATCATTATTGAGCAGAACACATCATCAGCATGGATGCATGTCCTCTGGAATGCAGGTCAAAGCATGAAGGGACATATGATTTTTTAGCACATCTGGCACATAAGTATATTGCAACGCTGGCTACAAAAGTGCCATGTGAACCCCTGTTCTCACTTTCACGTCCAGAACAAAAGCAGTACAGAGAACATATCCTGAAACCAATAAACCACTTACATGCAGGTTGTCGCTTATCGGGGATCACATTTTACACAGAGACACTGACAGATTTCAGAGTCTTTCAGGCCCTCTTCAGAGAGTCTGTCCCTCTTAGTCACAGTCTCATGTCAGTTCTTGGCCAGGGTGATTTCCCTTCCTGTATGATGGAGGTCACTTTATACAGTTTTCCATTCAAGGGTCTCCTGAACAGGGTTAAACTAGTATATTCAATTTAGTTCAAAGGAAGTTCTCCAGACTTACAAATCCCTAGGCAGGTATCATTAGTTATCTCTACAACCCTCCTCCCCAACCCCATCTTATCTCCTTCAGGAGACTGCCATAACTCTCCCCTCCAACCCCCCGTAGCTAAATATAAACCCTAGACCATCAAGATATACACACTTATAAAGTTGAAACAGTAGTCTCAAAGGTATCTGTAATATCTATCACACTTCTTCACCTTCTCTGAGAGCTAGCCCCTCTTTATTTCCATGTTGTGGAATTGTACTGGCTTTGTTGCATGTGGAGGCTTGGGTTGGCCTTAGCATTCTGCGAAATTTCTCCCCAAGTTCATCATTTGGGCTATCAAGTATTTCAATTCTATAGGTAACTCGCTCTTGTCCAATATGAAACAAAACTATCAATGTTTAAGATGATTTTGCTGGAGATTTTAGAAATTTGCTTTTGGTATTTTAAAAGTTGTTGATCTCAGTGAGACTGCTCAGATGATCAGGCCCTGATGAGGGTTCTGGGCAAAGGAGCATTTGGCCTAGACTCTTTAATAGCCTCCGGGGTTTTAGCCTTATTCCACTTACTGATTTTTCTGCATTGCCAAGTCCTGCAATTTTCTTGTAAGATATGAAATATTTGGTGGGTTTTCCCCCCAATAAAGCCCCAACTCCTGGAGTCATGTGACTTAAAGGAGAATTTCAAATGTTTTTGTAAAGTAAGTTTCTAGGACCCATGGTAGTGAAGAAAAGCTTGAGAATATGACTCAACTGTAAACTAGAGACTCAAAAAAACCACCAGAAGACCAAAATCTAATTTTTTTTTTATTTAGTCATTTTGGGGGCAGGAAGTGACATGTCGTTATTTTGTTTTGGAATGCATGAGGCTGGAAGTACTACTTTCAGGTAGTCTCACAGTAGGGACAGCAAGCTGAGCCCAGATCAGAGATCCTGCTCACTCACATTTCCCAATGCCTAGTTGTAGCGAAGATCATTCTGGCAGTGTCCCTTAGGACTAGAGTGGGAAGACTTAGGACTTCAGTGCTCGGGCAAGAAATGCGTGCGAAGATTTTTCTGCAAATGCCACCTCTGATTCAGGCCTGGAATCAGGGTGACTCAGTGGGTGGAAGCGACAGGTGAGTGTTAGGGGAGAGAGAATTATTGTACATGGGATTGAGTGACAGAGAAATAGGTGTGGGGGACGGGGAGGGGAGAGAAGAGAGCCTAGACATAAGGAAGAAGGAGGATGGGCAAAGGTATATGTAGCAAGGAGGAAGAATAATACAAGATATGAAAGGGAGGGAGTAGAGGAAGGTTGATAGATTCAGTGAAGACCTAAATGAAAAGAGATACCACTTATAATGGAAGGAAGGAATCAAACATAAAAGGAAAAGATGAAAAGCCGTAGAGGCAAAGGTAAATACTTTGTTTTAAAAACTGATGCCAAAATAATGCAGTGATTTAAAAAAAAAAAAAAGTAAAGGTTTGATGGCATATACGCTACTCTTCAGAGACGCACTGGGGCTTAGGAAGAGGAGCAGAGCACTGGGTTCAGGTGGAATGAAATGGATCAGAATTGTGGCTGTCTGGGAATGTCGCTGTGTTGTAAGCTGGTCATAATATATTGACTGGGGCACTTCGCACCTATCAGTTTGACCCTGGTCTTAAGTAAAGTGAGCAGGATTTGTTCCATAGTGTGACGTTTAGTACAGAAAAAGGTTCTTGGTACTGCAATGCACGAGCGTCAGGTGCAATGCACAGCTTAGACTTGCCTGCAATACTGCCTTCCAGGTGGATTTCTATCACCATGTATCCCTCCAGCATGCAGCAATAGTAAGACACAAGCTGTTTTTAATATTCTCCCAAATTTAGTTTGTTCTGTTTTAAAAATTCTCTGGTACTGGAAACAAGTATTTCCCTTAAAGTAATCTCATGGAGCAGAAGTCTTACCACTCTATAGTTCATCCGCCTAACAAGCCCCTTTTTTGTCTGTCAAACACCCTCTTTCAAATCTCTCCTCAAGACCTGCTTCTCTTCTCATTTACTGGGTGTAAAACAGGAGTAACCCACCATTTGAAGCAAAAAGGAATTAGACTGATGCAAGAACTAAGTGAGAGCAGAAGCAGGCCCTACTGTAAGCTGTCTTTCCATTGCTAAACTCTGGTGCCTGACCATGTTTAAAAACAAAATTCAAATGCCCTCTCCCCATTCCTGGCCCACCTTGAGAAAAAACATACTTTAAACAACTTATATGATGCCTTCCCATCTTTTAATGGTCTCTCTCCTTACCTATCTGTCTACTTTGCAGTGGTCTGATTCATTTAGGACTCAATCATTCAACTCTTTCCTTATAGGAATAGTACTTATTTATGCAAGTAGCATAATAGTCTACTCCTGTGATTAAGGGTTGCAAGAAAGAGGCCCTTAGATTGTAAATGCCTCAAAGTAAAGATCTTGTCTAAACACCATTAACACTAACTGTGTTCTATAAGGAATTATTGCACTAGAAGTACAATAAAAGCTCTGCATGATAGAAGTATTTGAGGGCTCATAGTAGAATCTGGGATTTTGGTTCTAGGTTCCATTCTGGGTTATAAGCTACTTGCAATGTGAGTTTGAGCTCACTATTAATAGTTTAGCCATTGTTGTTGTTGCAACTCTGTGGATGTGGATAAATGCAGGAGCTGTATCACTGAACAACAGATGTTGCATCTAAATTGAGTTTTCCTGTGTAAATAAGTTACAGAATAAATAAAGTAAAGAGAATGCCTGTTTGTTCTGTCTCACTTAAGCAAGTTCATACACAAGAGAATTCCCAGCACTTTGCCTATTTCCCAGGCTGAAAGTAAACCTCTCCTGACAGGATTTCCACCCAGGTCATTTTGTGGATAGGCCTTCGAAGCATGATTTGAAAATACAATGGCCTACACACACCCTTGGAGAGTAAGCACATAACTTCATGTATTTTTGCACCCTGCCCAAGAAAAGTCTCATGGTGGCAAATCAGACTGTCATTTTGATATTGGGGTGACTTGATTAATATCGAGTTGCAAAGCTTGTTTTGCAATTGCAACATTGTCAAACCAAATCCATAATTGTTTTCCTGGCAAACTCAATTCTCTCTTAAATAGAGAGTTAGAACAAATCTTCACTAATTATCAAGTAGTAAAGCAAAAGGCTTATGACTGGTGTCCTAAAGTATGAGAAGTTTGCCACCTGCAACGACCATATCACCTTTGTGGAGAATTGCTATAGTGTGTGTGTGTGTGTGTGTTGAGGGGGAGGGAATGCTAAAAATCATCATCTTTATTGTGCTTTGAAAGCAGCTGTGTTCCATTCATCTGTAGTGCTACTCTAGTGGGAGAAAAGAATCTTGACAAGCTTATACCTTATGGTTATGGACACATTTATTTGCTGCTTTTCATTTGAGAGCTTCTCATAGCTGGAGACATTTCAGTCAAATCAATCAAGGTATCACCAGCTTTTGTCTCATTTTTAATGACAGCAATTTTTGTAATTATGATTTTTATTTGCTGGGTGTTTTATTTATTAAAAACTGAATACACTTGTTTTAATCTTTGAAGTTTTATATTCCTGTAAAACTGGCAGACAGTCACCACCAATTCTAACATGTTTATGGACAAGATGCCTTTTTTTTTTTTTTTAAACATCCACTTTTTTGGTTTAAAGCAACACAAAGCTCATTTACAATATTTAATGTCTTGTTAGCTTTAGAAGTGTAGGGGTGGGTCTTTTGGTTTAAAAAAAAAAACTGTCAGTAAACGTTGGTTAGCAACCCAATAGTCTGTAGTAGCATCAAGGTATTTGGGCCTGATCTTGAAGTCCAGGGCAGTTTTAGATGCTCAAGTAATTCAAATCAGGACCCTTTATTGATATTTTTCTTAATGAAAATAATGGTATACAAAGTTAGGCCTAGAATCCTTCAAAATGGTTACTACCACGAGTAGTTCCATTGAAGTAATGGTCCACTCACAGGAGTAAATGCTAACTGTGTGTGTGTGTATATATAGCTATTTTTCTTGAATTGTCCAATTCAGATATCCGTTACCCATTGTATTTTTACTGCTATATTTCATTTTAACAAGTCAAAAAGAAAAAGCAAAGATTTCTATCACCAAAACATTTCCACCCATGCCAATAGACATTCTTATGCCAATGATGCTTAGGCTAGGAATTTATGTATTACATTACAAAGATGCACTTTAAGTATTTACATGTTACAACTTCCTGAGTAATACAGACTGTACTTGTCTAGAGCTGTTGATACATGACATTTTTTTTTTGAACACCCAGTTACTACATACTTGCCTCAAGATAATTTGTGGAAAATTTTCATGAGAAATTCTTTAGCGTTGATTGCTACAAGATGTTATCAGAATCAAAACAATTCATTAATATATAGAATATCTTTATGCCAACATTGTTTATCACTTCTTGTTCTACCTGATATGCTAGGGCCACATTTATAGTACTTCATCAAAATGCACAGCATAAAAAAAAAATTGGTTTTACAAACCAAAATGCATATAAAGCTATGGAAACATACTAAAATAACTAAAGTGACCTTGCCAATTGTATCACCCAACTGAATAGAGCAAAGAGTTCACTAAGAACAATGCTTTATGAAGAGCAAATTAAATAATTTAATTTCTTCACATTTGATACTCTGGATGGAGCATTTGTCAGTTTAATGAGACAATGTAAAGATAGTGTAGATTCAGTTTAGGCTTTTGATTCTCTTATATTTTTAGGGTGGGGGGGATGGGGATTTCACAAATGTAATATGAACAAAGGTTATCGTGCTTGTGATGGGGCACATCATTCACCGCTAGTCTGGCACCTCACCCTGGCCATTCTGGGGATTAACTCTCCTCCCCCCAGTCTTACCTGCCTCTGTTTTCACCACAACATGTACAGATTTATCATGGGGTTCTGTTTCTTTTCTTTTTTCCCTCGTGCCCTTGCCCTTTCCCTGACTGTCCTTTTCTCTGTAGGGGACATGTCTCTTTATATGACCCTATTCCACACACTAAAAGCAGGTCCTCCTCTGACCAAGTCGCTTACTGTGTGGGATTCCCTGGGCCCTTGCCACTTGGTAAGACTCTTTTTTCTTCCATCTACCCAGGGACACTCCCTCTTCCGGTGCCTCTGGCTCCCACACCCCTAACACCTTCAGAGTTGGGTCTCTGACCCCCTAGCTCCACAGAGCTTTTCCGCCGTCTCCTGCTTCCCACTGCTTCCTTCCTGTACAAATGCTGCTGCTAGCCAGCTACCCTCAGTATACCTGCACTTCCCACAGTCTCTGCTGGTTTTCAAGGATATGTCCCCATGTGGCATGGGCCACCCCATTGCTTCTCAGCTCCCCTCTTTGGGAGCAGCAACTCCAGCATGCACCCTCATAAAACATAGCTTCCCTCAGCCACAAAAGCCCATATTGCAGGCTTCTCCATATTCACACACCTCTTTGGGATACAATGGGCCAGGATGAGTATCGGGCAACTGCCATGCAGAGTCTCTCGCAGTCCCCTTATATCAGGATGACTGTCTCCTACATCCCTTCACTTGCTATACAGTCCTCCACACAATACTGTTCCCTCAGGGGTGACCAAATGCCCGTGTTCTCCACCACTTGTGATGTAGTGCACCACTCACCGCTAATCTGATGCCTCCTCCTGGCCGCTTTGGGGATTAGCTCTTTAGGTCACCAGCCCTTCTCTCACTCCAGCAACTGCAGTGTCTTTTTCATGACTCAGTCCTCTGGCCAGGTCAGTCAGCATGCCACCCTTTCAGGGTATATCAAAGTCTTTTCTTCAGCAGCCTTAGGCAGTCTTCCCATTCACTGCCTCAGGTGCCACCCTTTACTGTGGGTTTCAGTCCAGAGACCCTCAACCCAGTAGTTTTGGACTTTACTCTCCCAGCCCCCACTGCTCATTCCCTAAACTGTTTCCCACCAATCCTGGTTCCCCCGCTTTTTCTAGGTGTACCAGCACTAAACTCTCTTCCTAGAGAGTGACTGCTCTTGCCCAGCAGCATCCCTTGTCTGTTGTCAGCTGCCTGGCTTTGTAGGTCCCACCTATTCCTGCACAGCTGAACCTGTTTGCAGTCAATTCCCCTTCGCCCTGGCTCTCTCTCCAGGTGCAGCCTATGGAGTTAATAGGCCTACCCGGCCAACTTAACTCCTTCTAGTTCTGTGTGGGTGAACGCCCCATCACAATGATAAAAAATGAAATTTTTAAATTTGTTTTTCTCTGCAGTGTTAGAAACATAAATGCAACAATATTGTGTTTGTAAGTGAGAACCTGAAAATGAAACTGACCGGTCCAGTTTCACTGTCCAAGCTGAGCATAAATTGTGAATAGTAATGCTATTAGTTACACAGGGAAGACATTTTTAATATGATATTACTGTCCCTTTTAGAACTTGGAGAAGTTAAAGCTTAGCATTAGAATCACTCATGGAGGCTGAAAAGTGTGGAGGGCTAGAATGCTAGCGTTGTGTGCTCTTCGTTTGTCAACACATGTGCAGAGTCTAGGCAAAGTGCTCAGCAGTGTATCCAAACCTCTATGCCAGCATTAGAGTGAGCACTGGCAAATGTGTGGGAGGAAGGAGAAATGAGCATGCTGGGGGAAAAGGAATGCAGGAGATGGTGTATGGTCAGGGCATAGCTGAATTAGTGCAATCTAATGAATACGAATCATCCACTGCCTTCCATCCACTTTATTTCACTGTAACTCCATTGCAGTAAATGGAGATATGTCCTTATAAAGCTGTAACAGAGCAGTGGATCAAGCCTGATGTGTCTCTCAGCCATTTTTAGGATTTTCACAAAGTGGGGGTGATTGTTTGTTTTATTTCAGCCTTGCATAATTCAAAAATGGTTGAATGTCATCCTCTGCCCCCGGAAAACTTTCCAAAAGTATTGACTATAAATATAACGCCAAAAATTCACCTTTTGGCTGAGACCAGGAGTTTTGGAAAGTTCAAGTAATGAAAATAAATCATAATTGAAACTGTAATTATAAGTATTGAAGTTGTAAAAGATACCTACAAGACACTGCTGGCTAATAGGCAGATGACGAGCTGAGACACCTGCCTGCTAGGCAAACTCTGCTTGTTTTACTTTTCCCTTGGGCTCCCACCCTCACCCCTCTTTGTTTCATGCATCAGTTACACCTTGTTATAAATCTAGATTGGGAGTTCTTGGGGGCAGGAGTTAGCTTTTTAGTACATGTTTATGCAGCATCCAGTTTTACTGTCAGCAACTAAGAAGGAAGGCCAGTGTAACTGCTTTTTTTCCTGTTCAAGCCAACACCAGGTTTGTTAGTCATGAAACTGGAACCCTATTTAAAAGACAGACAGACAAACAAAACAGAAACCTACCCTAGCTGATGAAATGCTACTGTCAGGAAGAATGACTCTTAGCCTGCTTCCTGTGATCTTGCAGGGTTAAAGGGATTTCCTATTTGCTATATGGGGTGGGGGTAAGATATATAATACAGGCCTGGTTTGTATTCTGATGTTTAAACAATATTGTTACTAAGCAGATGCAGGATATTACATGTGTTGAGATAGCAGGGCCTCACACACTTAAGAAACTTCAGAGCCATATGTGCCTCTTCCCACATAAAACCATGTGGAACGGGAGTACTGCTCTTTCCCTACCCCCCCCCCCCCCTCCTCCCAGACAGATGTGTAACCTTTTTGGATCTATCACTTTGCTGCATTTCCTCACACTGTTGGAAATGGAGCAGAAGACATAGTGGAAAAAGCATTAGACATATCCCTGGGTTACTTAGTGAGGCTGTGGATGTGAGGGAACAGATCAGCACTTTTGCTACGAGTCCCTACGTATTCATTCTTGAGAAACAGAGATGAAGGGGTCTTCAATGGAGGGTCCTTGGCTGTGCAGTTCACTCCCTCTGGTGGTCTGCCAGAGTTTACAGCTCTCCAGAATGCATTGCGCATTCTCATGCATTTGTCTGACTGTGAATCATTGCAGCATTATTGATTGTAGTTAGTTGGGGTGGAACAAGGTTGGAGTTGCTTTGTTCTGTCTAACACAGGTAATTTAAACATGTCGTTGCATATCTTTAATATCCTAGATGCATAAACAATTATTACAATAAACAGTAAAATTATGGTTCTAATTTTCCAGTGTCATGTTTCATTGTTTGAATGCAAGCAGTAAGGTGTAGTACCTGCTGTAACACTGATTTTATATTTGCACAGTGATTGCCTAAGAAGATTTACTAAGTAGGTAAGTAGAGAGGATAAGGCAAAGAGAGATAATTAGGAAGGAGAGGGGTTGGTGTTTGGATGCGGGGGGAGGGTGGGGTGGGCGTTTTACTTCAGGCTTGTTAATACAGTGGAGTAATACACTCTACAGGGGTGTGATTTTTAAACTGCACTAATGTGTTGAACATTATTAGTCCACATAGACCCTGCTGGTGCGCTTTGACATAGTGCTGTTTGAAATAGTTCTGTGTTAAAGTGCACTAGGAAACCTGTGTGCACCAGTGGGGTCTATCCAGACCAATTAAAGCACAACACTTTAGTCCACTTTAGAAATCCCATCCCTATAGAGCATATTACGCCACCATACAGATAAGCCCTTCGTTCTTTCACACATGCAACTCTCTTGTATCATTTCTTTTCCCCCATAAAACAATAAGTACAAGAGGGGCCTCTTTGACCCAATAACACAACATATTGATGGCTAAATATTTCAAATTTTTCTGAGAGCTTAGTTGGCTTCTACAGTACTAGTTACTACATCGCATTGGAAGGTGGAGAATGACTGAGCTGAGAACTGATTATCTCTATGCCTGAAATATACATCAATCTCCATTTCTTACAACTCCCTATGCCCTCTACCTCAGGACTCTTTATATGTATAGCCATTTGCCTCCAGGGGTGGTGCATGACTGCTGGTTTATGTGGTCAAACATGTTTGTTAAATCAGTGTTACAGAAGCTGCTAAAACTGACTTCCTAAAAAGGAATGGAAACAGTCCTGACCAGTTAAAAAAGCATGGCCCTCAACCCATCTTTCTAATAAGATGGAGGAGGAGATGAAAGTTGTGGGGGAAGGGGAAATACTTGGGTGCACAGGGTCTATATTGGCAAATCCTTTAGCTATGCTTTATTTCACCACTCTTCAATAAATTTTGTGGCACCAGTAACTGGTTTGGGGACATGGAGGGGAGAGAAGAAAAATGACTCTACCTGAAAATAATTACAGCTTTGGGGGCAATTCCAAAGAGACTTTAGAACGAATGATGATCCCTTAGGTGTATTCCTCTGTAAAGCACATTGCAAAAGTCTTAAGAGGCATTGATGACCGCATCTAGGTCCAAATCAGAAGAAAAGAGGTACTGAATGATTAATCCATATTTCTCCTTACACTGTTTTTCAAAATTATTTTCAGCAGCATTTTACCCATTCAAGCTCACTGTTTTACCATGGCTCTGGAGGTGCATCAGTAATGGCTCTGCTTCTCCAGATGCCTCTTAAATATTAAGAAAGTATAATATACATCACAAATAGTGAACTGTCAGTGTGCTCTCTTGTCATTTGTTCACTTTCACTCCAACTTGCATTAAGCTCCTTTACTTTCTTGTCACTCTTCTGTTATGAGGCTTAAAGTTTTTTTCACCGTGCAGGGATAGATAAATAAGAAACGGAGGGGAGGCATAACACTTTACTAGAGCAGATCAAGAAAGGTCCTACAGACAAGCGGAGTCAGAGGCTTTTTATTTCCGGATTGCTCCCAATTTTTAAAATAGCTGTTGTGCACAGATGTTCAGGCTGCTTAAGTGCTTTGCAGGATCGGGCCAAAGTGCTCATGATCAATCCCTACAGCATGCTAAACAGTGAGGTGGCAAAATTTGCAGATGATGCAAAATTACTAAAGATAGCTAAGACCCAGGCAGACTGCGAAGAGCTACAAAAGGATTTCTCAAAACTGGGTGACTGGATAACAAAATGGCAGATGAAATTTAATGTCGATAAATACGAAGTAATGCACATTGGAAAGCATAATCCCAACTATACATATAGAACAATGGGGTTTAAATTAGCTGTTACCACTCAAAAGAGAGATCTTGGAGTCATTGTGGATAGTTCTCTGAAAACATCCACTCAATGTGCACCGGCAGTCAAAAAAGTGAACAGAATGTTGGGAATCATTAAGAAAGGGATAGATAATAGGACAGACAATATCATGTTATCTATATAAATCCATGGTACGCCCACATCTTTAATATTGTGTGCAGATGTGGTTGCCCCATCTCAAAAAAATATATTGGAATTGGAAAGGGTTCAGAAAAGGGCAACAAAAATTATTAGGGGTATGGAATGGCTTCCATTTGAGGAGAGATTAATAAGACTAGAACTTTTCAGCGTGGAAAAGAGGCAGCTAAGAGGAGATATGGTTGAGGTCTATAAAATCATGACTAGTGTAAAGAAAGTAGATAAGGAAGTGTTGTTTACTACTTCTCATAACACAAGAACTAGAGATCACCAAATGAAATTAATAGGCAGCAGGTTTAAAACAAATAAAAGGAAATATTGCTTCATACAATGCACAGTCAACCTGTGGAACTCCTTGCAAGAGGACGTTGTGAAGGCTAAGACCATAACAGGGTTAAAAAAAGAACTAGATAAATTCATGGAGGATATGTCCATCAATGGCTATTAGCCAGGATGGGCAGGAATGGTGTCCCTAGCCTCTATTTGCCAGAAGTTGGGAATGAGCAACGGGATGGGTCACTTGATGATTACCTGTTCTGTTCATTCCCTCTGGGGCACCTGGCATTGGCCACTGTCGGAAGACAGGATACTGGGCTAGATAGACCTTTGGTCTGACCCAGTAGGGCCATTCTTATGTTCTTATTTCACTTTTGGCAGAGCTTTTAACCCCATAACTCTTGCATTTACTTTTTGAATTCAGGAGTGGAGAGAGGAGGAAGTCAGCAGCAGTTAGGAAGAGGATACAAGATAACTGGAGATGTGAAGTTAGTTGCATAGTCCTGGGGAGGAGATGGGGAAGGAGCAGGAACAATATGGAAGAATCAAGCAGGGAAAATATAGCCGGGGAGGAAGTGCCAAGTAGGCAAATCTTCACACCATCTGGCTTTAGATGGCTTGTGATGTGCAACTAAAATAACTAGAATAGTTTGGAATGTTGGTCATATACTGTTAAGGATGCCTTAGTTATTGATGGCCATGTTGTCTGTATTTAGCACATTCTTTGTTTTATTAAGACATGAACATAGCCTATTAGTTTCTTGTCAACAATATACCATAAAATGTAAGGATGTGCATTAATACTGCAGGAGGAGTTTTCATTTTGGGGTACTTTATGTCTCAATACTAACATTCATTTTACATTTAAATAGACATATCCAAATATACTTTTAGAAAAGCTGTAGCAACATTCTTTACAGCTAGTTGCTGAAAAGAGACTTCTCTTAAAGCTGTCTTGAAAGTGCTGTGTTGAACCCTCCAGACTTGCGGGGAAAATTGGAAATATTATAAAATTTAAGTTTTAACATATTTTAAAAAACATTGTGCTGGAAATAGCAAGTCTCAGGTCAAGCCAGTCTTACCAAACTAAGGGGAGAAAAAAAAAATCTAGAAAGTCAGCCCAAGTACAATGTTAAGATTTTTCTTTTAAAAACCTCTCTGATTTGTCTTTATCTGGTTTGGTGGCCAGTCACTGGCTGCAGATAGTGATAATTGTAGCTGCTGGTTGTTCAGTTGGAAGGATACATCACTGTAGAATATTTTCCTAAGATATGTATTGGGCCCCTGTGTGTAAAATAAAGCCACTTTGTACAACTTTGAAGGGTGGAGTAGTTCTCTCATTTCCCCCCTGTGGTGCACACTTTGCCAGAAGGCCAGACTCTGGCCCACTCAGTGCCTCATCGCATTTTATTTCATAATGCCTGGGAAATATGAAGTGCTTTCCTGGTCTTTATTATGGACAAACACAACTAAGAAAACCAAGATTCTGCCCACATCCCTGACAGAGCTTTCCATGGCCCTAGCTTAAAAAACAGCTCCAGCATCATTCTGCTGAGTCCCAAGTGGGCAGGTAGGCTGTTGGCCAGGCAAATGTCAAAGCCAAGTGCAAATGTAAGATAAGTCTCCAATTTCAGCCAGTACAGTATTGCTATCCCTAAGCAGCAATGCAATTAGCTCAGGACTTCTTTCCCAGCAATCCTGACCAGGCCCCAATTCCTGGAACCCCTCTCTTACATACTATTCTTTCCAAATAAGAGGGACTATATCTTCCTCTTAATGAGCAGAGCTGGAGGGCTCACAACTTGGCTAGCCACAGAAGAAAAAAAGCACAGCTGCTAAGTCTTTCCTGGCATAACTGGGTGTGAGTGTGAACATCACATTAGCTCAGTGGCAATTCACCCCATGGAGCTACCATCTCTCTGTAGTTAGTCTCTTCTCTTCTGTAAGTTAGCTGGAAGTTGTGGCTGTCAAGGCCCGCGAGCTAGGGAGACAAGGTTGGGGTGGCAATTCTTTGGGCTTTGTGGCTATATCGCTGAGCCAGCCTACTTTTACAGCATTTTAGCTAATAGGATTGCACATGCAAACAAACACCGTTTATGATTAGCTGAGTTGATCTCTGATCTCACAAGCCTATCACCCAATAATCAGCTGTTCATAAAGTTCTTTAAATCAAACAATAGAACTATAAAACATTAAGGACTTGTCTCCAACAGGATCAGAACATGTTAGCTACAACCCTGTTTATACACTAGAGGCACTCAGTGTTACATCCCAGGCTGAGTTCTTTTTTGTGGATGGTTACCAAGCTGCTCTATTGGACTCCATCTTTGGATCCCCTGTGCTTTCAAGCCAATTGGGTCTGAACAGCATCCAGACAATATCAATAAGTCTGACCTCTCAGGTAGACTCCTAATGGGCAGACTCCCTGCCTGATGTGCCTTGTGGGACACGGAGTGTCATAGACCAGCTACCCTTGCCACCTCAAAACTAGGGCTGAACTGTCCTCAAGTCTCCCCAGTAGCTTATGCATGTTCTCCCTGAGGTCCCACCTGCATGTGCTCTGTGTCTTACCATTTAGCTGTTTGTGGACTACATGACAGTTAAGGTAAAGAACACAGACAGGTTTGGCAAAGGAACTTCTCAAACACACACACTTTACTCATTGAAAATCACAAGAGATTTAAGATCTTTGGAAAAATAATGAACACCTGAGTGCAGACCCCTCCAGGGTACTCAGCACTTTGAGTTTTGGTCAATGTCCTTCAGAGGGTCTAGTTCCTTCCTGCTCCCCCTTTCTGCTTGCTCAGCCTTCCCATTCTGGGGATGGAGTGCCCACCTTTGCTACAAAGCCTCTCTTTTTAAGACCAATTTTTAATACCTTGTGCTCCTTCTGTCCCTCCACTAGGGTTTCTCCATTCTCTGACCTATTTCAGGATTGCTGGCAGAGGATCACTAAGGGTATGTCTACACTATGAAATTAGGTCCATTTTATAGAAGTAGATTTTTAGAAATCTATTTTATGCAGTCGATTGTCTATGTCCCCACTAAGTGCATTAAGTTGGCAGAGTGCGTTCTCGCTACCATGGCTAGCGTCGACTCACGGAGTGGTACACTGTGGGAAGCTATCCCACAGTTCCCGCAGTCTCCGGTGCCCATTGGAATTCTGGGTTAAGCTCCCAATGCCTGATGGGGCAAAAACATTGTTGCGGGTGGTTTTGTGTACATGTTGTCAGTCTCCCCTCCCTCCGTGAAAGCAACTGCAGACAATCATTTTGTGCCTTTTTTTCCTGGATTACCCATGTAGACACCATAGCACAGCAAGCATGGAGCCCACTCAACTCACCACTGCTGTTGCGAGCATTGTAAACAGCTCGCGCATTATACTGCAGTATGTGCAGAACCTGGCTAAGAGACGGCAGCACGAGGACGATTGTGAGGAGGACATGGACATAGATGTTCCTGAAAGCACAGGATGTGGCAATTGGGATATTGTGGGGCTGATTGATACAGTGGAACGCCGATTCTGGGACCCACCAAACAAGCACAGACTGGTGGGACCGCATAGAGTTGCAGGTACGGGATGATTCCCAGTGGCTGCGAAACTTTCGCATGCGTAAGTCCACTTTCCTGGAACTCTGAGTTGCTTTTCCCCCACCCTGAGGGGCAGGAATACCAATATGACACCTGCCCTGACAGTTGAGAAGCAAGTGGCGATAGCCCTGTGGAAGCTTGCAATGCCTGACTGCTACTGGTCAGTCGGGAATCAATTTGGTGTGGGCAAATCTACTGTGGGGGCTGCTGTGATTCAAGCAGCAATGCAATCACTGACCTTCTGCTATCAAGGGTAGTGACTCTGGGAAATGTGCAGGTCATAGTGGATGGTTTGCTGCAATGGGGTTCCTTAGCTGTGGTGGGGCGATAGACGGAACGCATATCCTTATCGTGGCACCGGACCACCTTGCCAACCAGTACATAAACCGCAAGGGGTACTTCTCAATGGTGCTGCAAGCACTGGTGGATCACAAGGGACGTTTCACCAACATCAACGTGGGATGGCCGGGAAAGGTGCATGACACTCACATCTTTAGGAACTCCGGGCTGTTTGAGCAGCTGCAAGAAGGGACTTGCTTCCCAGACCAGAAAATTACTGTTGGGGGATGTTGAAATGCCAATAGTTATCCTTTGAGACCCAGCCTACCCCTTGCTCCCATGGTTCATGAAGCTGTACACAGGCAGCCTGGACAGTAGTAAGGTAGTTCAACTATAGGCTGAGCAAGTGCAGAATGGTAGTAGAATGTGCCTTTGGATGTTTAAAAGCTCACTGGCACTGTTTGCTGACTAGGTTAGACCTCAGTGCAACCAATATTCCTATTATTACTGCTTGCTGTGTGCTCCATAATATCTGGAGTAAGGGGGAGACGTTTATGGCGGGGTGGGAGGTTGAGGCAAATTGCCTGGCTGCCAATTTTGAACAGCCAGACACCAGGGCAATTAGAAGAGCACAGGTAGGCGTGCTGCACATCAGAGAGGTTTTGAAAACCAGTTTCATGACTGGCCAAGTTACAGTGTATCAGTTGTGTGTGTTTATCCTTGATGCAAACCCGCCCTCTTCATTGATTTTAATTCACTGTAAGCCAACCACCCTCCCCCCTTCGATCACAGCTGACAAAGGAAATAAAGTCACTATTGTTTTGAAACCATGCATTCTTTCTTAATTTAAAAAAAAAAAAAAGGGAGGGGGAGATAACTGATAAGGTAGCCTGGGTGGGGTGGGGGAGGGGTAGGGATGAGGGAAAGACAAGGGCACATTGCTTATTGTAGCCACACTACAAATCAAAGCTGTTTGAATAACAGCCTTCTGTTGCTTGGGCCTTCCTCTGGAGTGGAGTGGCTGGATGCTCGGAGCGCCCCCCCGCCCCGGGCGCCTGGGTGAGGAGTATATGGAACTTGGGGAGGAGGGCAGGCGGTTATACAGTGGATGTAGCAGCAGTCTGTGAGCTTGTTGGCTTTCCTGCAGCTCCATCAGACGCCTGAGCATATCAGTTTGCTCCCCCATTAGCCTCAGCATTGCATCCTGTCTCTTTTCTCATCACAGTCACTTAATGCTTTCCTGGACTCTGCCACTGAATGCCTCCATGCATTCAGCTGTGACCTATCAGTGCGGGAGGACTGCATGAGCTCAGAGAACATGTCATCGCAAGTATGGTTTTTTACGCCTTCTAATCTGTGATAACCTCAGGGACGGAGATGATAGGGGGAGCATAGAAACACTTGCACCTGCGGGGGGATAAAAAGGGAGAGTAAAATTTAAGATGATACATTTCTGAGAACAAAAGGGAGACTTTCACAGTGAATCAAGCAATTGACAGCAGACAGCACATGTGCTTTTAGGTACAAGGTTGCATTTTGCCTTTTCTATTGAGCGCCTGCCGGTATGGTGACACATCACACACGGCTGGGCAACAGAATTCGGTTTCTAGGCAGCCATGGTAAGCCAAAGGGTACGCGGGTTTGGCTTCTAATGCCTTCATAACATGTGGGAATGTTTTCAATCTGCAGCGCCCTCCTTTCCCATAGCAAGCAATGCCGGTTGGGTTTGCCATTTAAAAGGAGGGGCTGCAGTTTTCGGGTGGATGTGCAGCACACATCTTCCCCCCCCCCACCTCCCGGGGTGGCTATTTGGGATGATCCCTTCACCCCTCCCCCTGCTGCATGGCTATTCTCAGGGATGATCCCTTTTAGCAAGCGCAAACAGCCCAGTATGAACGGAGTCCTTTTATTGTTCCCTTACAAAAATTCCCCTATGATACCATGAATGATATCACTGTCCTGAGGCTAACACAGAAAGATATAGACTGAATGTTGTTTGAATGTGACCAAAACCCAGGACCATTTGCTGCCATGCTTTGTGCTGCAATGATTCCAGACTACTTGCTACTGGCTTGGCGTGATAAAGTGTCCTACCGTGGAGGACAAAATAAGGCAGCTCTCCCCAGAAGCCTTCTGCAAAGGCTTTCAGAGTACCTCCAGGAGAACTTCATGGAGATGTCCCTGGAGGATTCCCGCTCCATACCCAGACACGTTAACAGACTTTTCCAGTAGCTGTACTGGCCACGAATGCATCCCAAGTCTTCAGGGCAAATCAAACATTAAACACTATTGCTTTTAAACCCTGTACTGTAGTTACAAATGTGCACTCACTAGAGGTGCCTTCTCCGCCTTCAGGGTTGGGGATCCCACCTTAGGAGGGTATTGGCTCCAGGGTGATGAAAAGGTCCTGGCTGCCGGGGAGAACGGATTCACTGCTTGCCTGCTGCGCATTCTCCTCCTCCTCCTCTTCCTCATCCACAAAATCCTCCTCTGTCTTGCGTGAGACTCCCCCCTTGCAGGTGTCCACAGACAGTGATGGGGTAGTGGTAGGGTCCCCACCTAGAATGCCATGCAGCTTATCATAGAAGTAGCATGTATGGGGCTCTGACCAAGAGTAACTGTTCGTTTGCCTCCTTTGTCTTTTGGTAGGCTTGCCTGAGCTCCTTGACTTTCACGTGGCACTGCTGTGTCTCCCTGTTGTAGCCTCTGTCCATCATGCCCTCTGCGATTTTGGCATATATATTAGTATTTCTTCTTTTTGTTTGGAGTTCTCTCTGCACAGATTCTTCTCCCCATACAGCAGTCAAATCCAGTGTCTCCTGTTCGGTCCATGCTGGAGCTCGTTTGCGATTCTGGGGGGACTGCATGGTCACCTGTGCTGCTGAGCTCTCCACGCTGATCAAACAGGAAATGAAATTCAAAAGTTCCCAGAGCTTTTCCTGTGTACCTGGCTAGTGCATTGGAGTTGAAAATGCTGTCCAGAGCGGTCACATTGGAGCACTCTGAGATAGCTCCTGGAGGCCAATAATGTCGATTTGCGTCCCCACTACTCCAAATTTGACCCAGCAAGGTTGATTTTAGCACTACTCCCCTTGCAGGGGAGCCCTTTAGGTCGACGGAACAAGGTTGCTTGTGTAGATGCATTCACTATAAAATCGACCTAATGCAGCTACATTCAACCTAACCCTTTAGTGTAGACCAGGGCTAACACTCAATGGCTTGACCAGATAGTCTCCATTGTTCTGCCATGGCAAGGCTATTCAGTTCCTAATGGTCCTGTTTCAGTTTCTCAGACGTTTTCTGAAAGAAAGGCAAAGATTTATGAAGATTATGATCAGAAATATAATTCAGAAAATTGAATAGAATTCATAGGTTTATATAAATTCCCCAAATGGTCAAAATCAGCATTTCCTCAGCATTGGTGCTAAGACACCACAATGGCTTCTGCTCTGGAGATCCCTAATTTAGATAGTGATGTAGCCCTCAACCAAGAACCAGGACAGTAAAACTGCTATAGAATAGTTTTTTGGAAATCTGTAGCATGTTTTTTTATATAATTCCAAATGTGTTCTCAGGAACACAAATCTCTGTCCACGTGTCAAGAAAACCATAGCAGATTCCTGTAGCTAGCACTGTTCTGACAGAAAAAGTTGTCTTCCCTGCCGCCCCCTCATATTTTTTTAAAGCTTATGACCACTGTTCACTGTCCTGTTTAGTTTTATTTGATTTTTCATCAAACCTGTTTTTCTTGTTACGGTATTATGTGATCCATCATGTATATAAAATCAAAAAAAAAGAATAAGGCTGTATGCACACTTCAAGGTTCTGATAATATCACAAGTCGTGGGAGCTTTTCTTTTGAGGTTAGTATGATCTCATCAGAATTGCTGGGTGTGGACTAAGAGAAAGAGGTTTTTGGAGCAGTGTCTTACAGCTGCTTTGACTCCCCTAGCCTATGATCTTTGATATAGGAAGAAAACTTCCTAGTATCTATAGATAACTATCTAACCAAAGATCTAATCCTGCACATGTTTACTGCTGGATGTACGTATGTGATTAATTGTATGAAAGCCACTGAGCCTACTCCTAGTAATAAGCATTTACAGGATCAAGGCCCAAGTTTGTATATGTATATAGAAATTGACAGTTCTTCTAAAATCAAAGCTTCTTCGCCTAAAAGGGTCCAGGGTGGGCAATTCTGACAAGATCATGCTAACCTTAGAAGGAAAGCTCCCATGTCTTGTGATATTATTGGGACCCTGACATGTCTATACAGCCTTATGCACAGTCTTCTTGTGTTGCTTTGTGTACCTGATGGATCATAAAATATATTTATAACATTTACTCATTTTATCTTTGCTGTATGAACAGGTAATACCCATATTAGATTAATACAACTATTAAGACCTAATCATTGTTGTTTCCCTGAGGGCTTACTGAAGGCTGTGATTCAAAAGTATAGAGAACCAGCTATTGTCTGCTTTTCCTGCTGGCTATTACATGCCAACTAACTTATTGCCATAGCACATAACATACCCCATCTATCACAAGCATTTTTAATATAATCTAAACTGAATATTGAATTTAGCCACACCTTATGAAGAGGGGTTTTAATTATTCTTTAGTTCTTAATATAGGGGAGTATGGCCAGGATGGAGGAGGATTGGGTTGTTAGCAAGATAGCTGGAGGGAATCCGAATATATCATTACCTAAGGGAGTGGTATCCTCAATCTTCATCTACTTTAATTCCCTCATCAGCCACATCAAATGATAATGCTGTAGGGCTTAAAAAAATTGGGGCAAAGCTGGGGCAGTGGGAGGCTGATAATGACAACCTGTCTAGATAGCTGAGTGGCAGGCAACTAGAGAGAAACAAGTTTGCAGTATGGCTAGCTCGGGTGAAGCTGTATCTAATCGTTTTTATCAGTTTTTTTATCAAATGAAGGAACACTAGGAGAGATTTGGCACTAGACTGAGCTGGCTAGCTGGCTCAGGTGAGCTTGGCAGGAAAATTTACTCAAATCAATTTTGGCTAAAACCCAAAATCAGTTTGTCCACAACTGATAATTATTGCATAGAGCACAAGAGATATTCATGACTCTGTTGTTTTTGTCTTCAGAGACCTAAAGCACAGTATAGCGTCTTTTACCTGCACAACTAGCACTAGAGGGTCATCAGGCAGATGACTAGGATAGTGGCACTGGGATAGATGGCAGAAACAGAAGGCTCCCCCCTTAAAAGCCATTCTCCTAGGTAACAGGGACTCAGGGTTCCTGCCTGTTAGGAACAGGATGGGATGCTGATGAACAGATACTACTCTACGTGGCTGAGAGGGTTGCTGACTTCCAGAGCAGGGTGCAGGCTGAGAATGAGAAGATTCCAGCACAGCTTTCTTCTATCTAGCTGTCTGCATGCAGTAGCAACCCTACAGCCATCTGTCCTCCAAGTCAGACAGCCTTGGGTGCTTCAAATGGGACCACACCAGGCACCGCTGGCTTTATGTTAATCATTATGAACCCAATTCCACAAGATGGTAAGTGCCACCTGAGATTGCATTAAGCATCTCACAGGATGGTCATCAAGGTTATGAGGTCACTGAAAGTGAAATTGCTGGGAAGCAAGGATCAGATACTCAAAACTATTTAGAGGCCTAACTCCCATTGATTTCTGGGCCTAAGAGACTAAAGAGGGGGGCCATTAGCAGCTACCTCAAACTCTCAGATGTACACTCTTTAATTCAATCCCTCTTTCATACTGCATCACTCCCTCTTTCCTCTACAAACCTAGTCCAACCAAAATCCATTCCACGTCGCATCCCTCATGCCAAAACTGTCCTTCACTCCCCCAGCCTGCAGAGTGCTTGGGGGCAAGTGTCACATAAAACTAGCTCCAGCTGCAGGGCGCCCTTCCTTGTCAAACACAAGTGCTGCAGAGAGTCTGATGCCCCTTTCCATGGTGCATGTAGTAGAGAGGGAGAGGTATTCCCCTTGGTTCCAGTGCTAGGGAGGTATTGAACACTTCCTGCAAGGTGCACCCTCATTTCCTATTGATTCAATAGGAGGGGAGGTCTCTCAGCACCTTGTAGGAAATGCTGAACACCTCCTTGTGCTGGAAGACACCAGGGAACGCTTTGCAGATAGAGGAAGCTGGCAGTAAATTGTAATGATGATGATGCCGTGTGAAGAATCGAGTCCCATCATGGCAGGTTCTATACAACACATAAAACAATCCCTGTGTCAAAGAGCTTTTGGTCTTAAATGAAATAGTCAGATGGAGGCGTGGGGGAAAGCATATGAAGAAAGAGGTCCCCACTGATGACAGGCACATGTTATGTTAGTTCCCTTTGTATATTATCCTCCAGTTGCCCCTCCACCAACCTATTGTTAGTTCATTTTTGTTAACTCTTATCCCTAGCCAAATATCTGTTTAGTAATAAACTGGTTGCTCAGCTATTACACATCTGCTAGTTAGTTAATAACGGTTTGGTTTTCAAGTGATTAATATTTATTACTTAATTAACTTATTTATATATTATTTTAGATTATTAATACAAAATTCCCACCGTGTGCCAGAGCAGCGTTTTAGTCAAAATTCACCTAACATCCAATGAGGGGGCAAACCCAAATTTCTCTTTGAGGGTCCTCCATACACTCTCTTGTCAGTACTGATGACATCATAGATGAAAGCCCTTGGTGTCATGCTCATAACATCAAAGGGTCAGACTCCCATGGGAAGGTTTCCCTCTCTCACTATCCACTGCTGCTGTTCTGGCAGCAGCTGAAAAACTGCTCACGTACTAAAGTGACAGGGCCCATATAAATACTTAGAGTTTCTGTCTGGCCTCACCCACATGGCCCCACAAAAGGGAAGGGGTTGGGCCATCAAGGCCAAGTCTGGGCCCATGGGAAGGAGGGGGAAACCGAGCCTGGCCCCTTCCATCCGCCTTACAGGAGCTGGAGAGTTTTGTCACTAATTTATTCCTCAGATTTAGTCTTTGTTTTCAAATTGTCCACAAACAGATTGGGAAAAGCTTGCGTGTATACCATGTTTGATGTTATCTGTGGATTTCTTCAGCAAGCAATTCTTGACCTGCAGACTATTTGCAAACAGTTAGCTGTAAATATTCTTAATTGACACTCTGGTTAGCTACATAAGTCATGTAGTATTGTTTCTATTTCCTGATTGGATGATTTATGAAAGTGACTGACAATAGTAGGTCCAAGGTTCACAGCAGAAAGAGGGGCGTGGGAAAGGGAGCTAGTTCACATCCATTTTAGATTTTAATAGAAAGTCCTTTTCTTGGGTTTGGTTCAGTCTATAGTTAACTCCAGTTAACAAAAGTTTTAGATCTTGAAACAGCCCATTTCCAAATGCCAAGTAGACAGGAGCAGCGCCAGTGTTTTTGCCGCTCTAGGCGGCAGCGCTCCTTCTCAGAGCATTCAGCAGCGGGGGTCCTTCCGCTCCGTGTCTTCAGGGCACTTCGGCGGCGGGTCCTTCACTCGCTTTGGGACCCGCCGCTGAAGCGCCCCGAAGATGCGGAGCGGAAGGACCCCTGCCGCCGAATTGCCGCCGAGGACGGCAGAATGCTGCCTCCCAAATCCTGCCGCCCTAGGCGACCGCTTAGGGTCGCCTAGTGGAAGCGCTGGCCCTGCAAGTAGAGGCTCCAATCCTGCAATTGGATTCATATGGGAAGATCCAGTTGCAAGGATTAGGGCAAAATTACACCGAACTCATACCTTTAGGTGTGAGCCATCCAGGGAAACCTTTCTCCCTAATCTCTTCCCTCCTTCTGTGAAGAGACCACTATTGAAATAACAGTATCCTTGAGTGGAAGGAGGGTGACTAGTCTGGTAAGAGCACAGTTACTTTAGAGTAGTCGGAAGGAAGCATCTGTGCCCTGTTAATGCTATCTGGTGGCCTCTTTTTCTTTTGGTGTTTTGGTTTGAGAAACAGGAGCAAGGTGCTTCTGGCCCACAAAGGGCTTTCCTCCTCCACACGCCCTAAGAGGTTCGTGCACCTTTTTACGAACACAATTCGAATTTTGAAGACTACAATCCAGTGTAAAATTCACTGGAATGCTCAACCTTAACATTCCCTTTCTGTAATTACTGAGTGCTCAAATATTTTCACAAAGGGTCACAAATATGATCAAATCCAAATTTGCTTTCAAATTCAAACAAATATTTGTACAAATCCTCTCTCTCTCTCACACATACACATGCACACTGTTTGCTTAGTTCTAGTATCTGGCTGTGTGATTTATTTTTATGGCTTTGTAAAATGTAAAACCAAATAAATAAGGGTCCACATCACCCAGCCAAAGACTTAACCAAGAAAACATATGTTTGTACTTAAAATATAACTTGAAAGTTACTTACGGAGTGGGAGAATGTCCAACATGAAACTATTCAGTTCCTCCTTCATTCTGGGGTGGAGAAAAGCCTTTAAACCATGCAAATCATAGTTTGTCTGCAATAACCAGAGGCAAATTAAATTATAGTATCAGCTTCTAAATATAGAAAGCATAATTTCACCAGAACTATTCCTTTGCACAAGCTAGACTTTTACATGCTTGCACTGGAAAGGGGATGTTGAGGGACAGTTGGCTGGCCATAGTGGTAATCAAAACTACAAACATATGCAGCTAATCTTCATCAAAAGCTCTTTCAAACTTCATTTGCTATTTCTATAGTACCAGAAGTGTGCACTGTATGGAGGAGATCCGTGCCAGACACATAACATACTCCTTACATCCATTAATGTTTTAAGGCTTAACAGAAGAGCTGCCAATCTGCTTCTGAAAGAGCTCATTTCTACTCACCTATGGTGAAATTCACCCCTACACAGAGGGCCCACAATCCCATGCACCACTTTAGGTCCCATTAAAGTCTTACTTTGAGGGCACAGGTGGCATGTAAGTGGTACATAGACCTTGCACTGGCCCTCTGCACTGGGGTGAATTTGAACCCTAGAGTTCAGCTGTGCACCCAGTGCAGTAAAAGGGTGTTTTGCCATTGGCTCCAGGCATCAGGAATGGGCACATACAGGGCTTTCAGAGACATCATAGAAACAATAAATGACATTTCAAAAAACAAGGGTCAATAGAAATGACAGTCTGCATGATCAGAATCCCTACTGGAATTTGTATGTTAACTTACTCAGGAATTGTCTGACTCCACTTTGTCCAGTCCCTGCAGAATAAATATTCTGTGCCTCATTCTCATATACGCAAAGGCTCTCTGACCCGGAGTTTTATTTTGGTGGAAACAAAATACCTCACTGATCCTTAGAAATATCATTCATTTTCTGATCCCTAGTTACTACACCTCTACTCCGATATAACCCTGTCCTCAGGAACCAAAAAATCTTACCGTGTTATATCGAACTTGCTTTGATCCGCCGGAGCACACAGCCCCTCCCTCCCCTCTGGAGCACTGCTTTACCATGTTATATCTGAATTCGTGTTATATCGGGTCACGTTATATTGGGGTAGAGGTGTATATGATTTTACACCCATCACTCTAATAACAGTTCTGCAGAACTCAGGCACTTTCCATTACTCTAGTTACCTTTATCTTTGCTATACAAAGATATTTGAGTACAAGTCCTCTGGGCTCACTGTCTGCATTAGCATATTGCCTTCTGGATACTTATTAGCATCCTGTAATAAATAAAGGGGTTACACACACTCACTCCACCACAACAGGGTCATCAGGAGTGCTGAGCTAAAGAACCTCCTTGTATTCTGCAGACACGGTTGTTATAGTGTGCTTTCCTTTGGTTTCCTGTCCCCTTCCAACAGGAAGAGAGCAGCATGGCTTTTCTCTTATGAGAGGGTTAGCTATTGTTACACATCTCCGCCTCCCCATTCTGTTTTTCAAAGGCTAGAACAGATTGAGTACAAAGACTGATGTCCAAAGCCATTGACCAACCCTTCTGAGTTAACAGATGAAATGTAATGTCCAGGACTGCAATCCTTGACCTTGTGTGAGCCTTGATACAACTGCTACAGTAGTTCTCTCACAGATGAGTCCCCCACTAGTATTAACCATACGTATTGATGGGGTTGGATGGAAGGACAATTCACTCAATGGCTGTTGGCCCTAAGCCTTGGACATCAGACACTTGGGGCCACATTCTGCCCTTGGATGTGCAATATGGCATGAACACATTATGATTTTAATGGGAGCCCTGCCGGCTGAGCTGACAGCAGAATTTGGCTGGAATGGATCCTGAGGAAGAGACTTTCCTTTGTTCTTTGTCATCTCTGAAAGGATTTCAAAGTTCTTGAAGCCTGTTATTTCTATCCAACAATTACAACACTTTTGTAGTTTTTAAAAAATATTTAAATTTTCCCCAAATACCCAACTTCATAAAGAACATGCCACACAAGGTTGAAAGTGTCAATGTATTTTCCCTTTTGGCACCAAGTCTTAGTCCTGGGCTATATTTTTATGTTGATTTATGAAGCTGCATTTCCTATTGCATGGAAGAAAAGAATATATTTTTAAAACAAATTACTCTCCAACATTCAGTAGACAAAAGTAGATTCCAATCAACATAGGGGCATGTTCTGATTTCTTATTCGTGTTGAGTAGTACTTTACTCTGATTAATCCCATTGGAATCAATTGCCTTACTTATGGAGTAAAATACTGGTCAATATTAGTAACGATATTGAAATCTGAACCTCAGTGACAAGAATTCCTCTCTAACCACATAACATACAATACATTATCGAAAATAATGCCAGTGAAAAACAAAACAAACCCTCATGATTAATTTTACTTTTATACTTATATTTAAATGAGCAGCAGCCCAGGAATTCTTACGTTCATCTATTCAAGACTTTCTTTACTTCTTTCTTTTACACAGGGCTGAAACATATTTAACAAAATAATAGATTTATATGCTTGAGTGTTATATACTGAGTAAAAGACAATGAAAATGTTCTTGTATACTGTGCTATGGAGAAATGCTAAACTTGCCACGGAGAAACCTATATGGAATTTTATAGACATGATCTTATGCTGGGGTGGAAGTTTCATAGAACATTTCAGCTATTCAATTGTTTTGGTTGGTGATGTTGAGGGGAAGAGTATTGGTGAAATTATTTAACTACTAGAAGTGTATGATGTGTCTCCGCAGAGTTCTCAATTCCTCCTGACTCAAATGTTGATGGCCTCACCCTGGGGGACAGCAGACAGGGACAAATGGCAGGGAATGGATAGTACAGTGTCCGGGGTGGAAGGAAAGAAGCCACATTTAAAGATGTACAGGAAAATAAACATTTTCAGTGCTTCTTGCCTAGTCTCGTACATCTCTGCAGCAAAATCAGCGGAGTTCTGAAAAATAACGTGTATAAAGAATATAGGCCTGGATCTCATAAAGAATTAAATGGGACTGTTCATATGTTTAAAGTCAAATATATATGTACTTGTAAAAGGGGTAAGAGGTGTGATATATGGGGAAACTGGTTACCTGTGTGTTGTTTTTGGAAGTCGTCAGCTTCCTCTCCTCTTCTGGAGGTCCGTATGTTTTGTTCATTAGGGAGTGTCATGACTAATGGAAAAGTCATTATATTGCTTTACACAGAGTGACTGCTAATTCTTTATCTCCTTCCAAACTCCTATTGATTAAACTGAGGCCAAGATCAAGCCCATAATGCGTAGTGTAAGGAATACTGTAGGGCAGGGGTTCTCAACCTTTTTCTGAGGTCCCCCAAACATGCTATAAAAACTCCACGGCCCACCTGTGCCACAGGAACAGGTTTTCTGCATATAAAAGCCAGGGCCAGTGTTAAGGGGTGGCAAGCATGGCAATTGCCCAGAGCCCCATGCCACAGGGGCACCATAAAGCTAAGTTGCTCAGGGTCCCAGGCTTCAGCCCCCTGCAGTGGGACTCTGGTTTTCTGCCCTGGGCCCCAGAAAGTCTAACACTGGTCTTGCTTGCGGATCCCCTGAAACCTGCTCATGCCCCCCAGGGCTACACTAGGGATTTTTAGCAAAATTTCCCACCATTACTAACACTGGTGCACCTTCACAGCTGAAAATAACTGTGGGAGTGCTAATGCATACCAGGATTTTTAACACTGTGCTATGTAAACCTGCTCTAAGAAGGGCTAAGTGACATGGTGTTGAAAATGCCAGAAGCTGCAGGAACCTGCTCTACACTAGTACTCCCTGTGTTACTACCAATGCTGGAGCTGCACAGGTATGAGGAATGGTGGGAGACTTTTGCCACACAGCATGAACAAGCAGGATGCTAATTCTGATTAGTTAAAGAAGTTAGCACCATACGTTAGCAGAGCATATGGTGACAAAACAGACATAGAGATTTGCCAAATGGTTCATGAAAGGGGATTAGTCCAGTGTAGGTTATATTATTGTGTAATGATCCCTTTGTTAGACCTGCATTGCACATACCACCTTGAAGGGTTTAATCAAACCTTTCTTTCCTTTACATTATTATCAAACTCCTTTCATTGTGAGTACTAAAAGAGGATACATATACATAGTGCTTGACCCTTTGTTTCCAATAACATGTTCAAATTTAAGTGCAGGTGACATTAAATAGGTATTTGTAGTTGTGTCCAGTAGTTTGGATATTATACCACAACAGATATAACTTTTTTGAGTTAAGTCCTTTTTGCATGTGCTGTACCTGATTCTGATCTCAGTTATGCCTCAGTAAACCTGGACTCACTCTACTCAAGTCAGTGGAATAACTCCAGATTTATATTGGTGTAACTGAACTCAGAATCCAGCCTGCTATAGCTCAAGGACTTGATTGGCTATGGGATCAAGTCCCACGCCAGTTGTGGGTTTCTATAAAGGGCTGAAACTAGATGGGGAGATGGTCTTGTAATTAAAGCACTGGACTAGGAGGCAAGGGCTAGATTCCAGCCTTTCTGTGCCACTCTTTTGATATATAAGGGCCAAACAGCTGCACTAAATGAGTAAATCAGGAGTCCTCCAATGTGGGGGAATTCCCGCTGGTATAGAGTAGTGCACTGCTCTCAAGTGATCCTCTGGTGGCATAATAGTCTTTCGGAATGGGCACCATTACCAGCAGGCATCACTTAGTGTCCCTGAGCAGGATGTTTACCCCAGTGCCACGTCTAACATTGCTTCTCTCATTAAAATAGTTTCTAATGTTCCAGGCTGTGCAAGAGCTATTGTTAAAAGTATAACAGCAGGCATACTTGGCTATGAATCACTGCACTGCTGGTATCTAACATACTACTGTGTGACACACTTCTAGAACCTTGACTACAAAAGGCTCTCTAGAAACCCAAATCATATTCTGCTCTGTAGCCCTTATATGCAGTTTAAATGGAAAGGGAATAATCCTAGTGAAAATTTGTCTTCAAATAAATATGTTTCTAGGTGTTTTTCAGTTTTAATAAACCAGTGAGCTAATCACCAATGAAAAACTAAAACTGGCATCCATTGACCCTATAATTTCACACACAGGTTATAATCAGGGCAAGAGAAAGGTGGTTTGTTAGCAAGAAAGAATCTTTCCCATTCCAGAATCAGATCTTCCTCTGATATCTCAGCCCTCCTCTGAATAATAATACTGAAGCTTTATTAGTTAATCAATAAGCCATGATACAGGGTATGGTTATCCTAAAATAATCACACCCTAGAGCATTTTGAGGCATGAACCTCATGCCTCTAATCAGATTGGGGCAAGATTATCTTTTGGTAACTGCGCCCCTGGGAATGGTCTCATTTCTATTATGAGAAAATTTTATGGTAGAAGAAAATGTGTGTTTCTGCTAGAGAAAGATTAAACTGGTAGTTTAAAATTAGCAGCCATTTCTGCTGAGTTGAAATATTAGTCTCCCTGTTTAGAATGCTCAAAGTCAAACAGAATCCTTCCCCCCTAGTCCAAGTGGTTTCAAAGCAAAAGCATACGTGAGTGACGTGATTGGGATGCAGTTTAGCCTAATAGAGATGCACTGAGGAGAATTAAATTGCATAGAATGACAAGAAAAGGCAGCAGCAAGTTTGCTGTGGTGCTTCAAAACAAAGAAAGCCACAGCCCTTTCTGAAAAAATGGGGTTTGTCTGCTCTCTGAAAAAGTCTTGCTTTCCTGCAAAAATAAGGAAGGCCAGGAATGTATGGATTGCTAGTGATTCCCCTGTATGCATATACTACACATTCCGGTCCCTTAGTTGGAGTTCTAGTTATTTTCTTAAATAGGGAATTTTTTTACAATTTGGAATATTTAAAAAAATATAGAGTTTTTTGAAAAGTGGAAAATAGAAAACTGCAGTGAGGCAGGAAATACACTTTTTAAATAATTATGCTGATCACAATTAAAGTTGGGTGAATACTGTGAAAATGTCCCACACATATTTGTTCCAGTTGTAAAATGAATTCACTCCAGATAGACTTTTGAACTTTTTGAGTTACTTTCTGTGAACTTCCATGTGAGTAAGTTTTACTGGCCTGAATGTTTAGGGAAAGCACATCTTAAAGCTGCATGCAAAAATAATTGCAAAAAGCAAATTTTAAATGTGCATGAACAAGTATCTGCACCAGAAGTGCTTATGCTCTCAGCCAATCCAGGAACTGAAATTGCAACATTCAATATTTGAGGGTATGATTTTTGTTACATTCTACCAAGGAGATGCTTCTAACAAACAGGGGGGGACTTGATTATTGCATCAGTTGTGTGTTCATAACTCCCACTGAAACCAGTCCCTGAGCTTTCTTTATATTTAAAAAGGAACAGCTGAAGGAGACTCCCTTCTGAGCCTCAACTGAGGGCAAGGTGAGAGGATTGGCTCCATCTGTGGGCTATTCCTAGACCTACCCAGAAGCAGAGAAGGTCTAGAAAACAGTCCTTATGCACATGTTCAGGTATTGTTGTAGGTGAAGTATGGGCATGAGCTAATCATAGGCAGAGATGGAAAAGCTTGATTAGTTTATCGAGTCCATTTCCTTGGCAGTACAGAATTGTTCCAGATATCTGCCACCTCCCTTTTACACAGGCTAATGGGACTTAGTCAGGAAGTTTCCACTATTGTTCAGACAGCATTCTCCTTTTCTTAGGGAAACATTCCTTATTTATATTGTGCCCCAAAAATGTGCTAGGCGCTTTACAGAACAAAGAAAAGATGCGGCGCCTTCCCCGAAGAGCTTACAGAATATAGACAGCTGGGAGGAGAGTGGGTGAGGGAGAGGCAAAGGTTCCAGCAATAAGATCACACTGTTTAGCATCATTATTAATTTTATCCTATTATTAGTTATTGCACTAACCTACATTTTTCTTCTCTAGCCTTGAATTTGACACCCTTCAGATATTTGTAGTTATCATGTCATCCCCTGTCCACACGTTGTCATCTCTTAGCAAAGCTATATTTAGCTCTTTTAATCTTTCAAGTCCCTCCTGCCAGTGGTGCTGGAACAATTTTTATAGAGGGGGTGCTGAAGGCAGAAACCATGTATTTGGGTTACTACTACTTCATAGGGGTGCAGCAGCACCTCCACCAGCACCTATGCCTCCAGCCCTCTGATAATTTCTGTGCCTCTTTTCTGTTCTCCTTCTAGTGTATTAGTATCTCTAATAAGGTGGAGTCCAGAAGTGGGCTCCATGTTCTAAATGTAATCACACCAGAGTCACAAAGAGAAGGCTTATTACTGTGATGCCTCTGCATTTACAGCCCAATAGCAGACTGGCCTTGCTGCTGCTCTATTTCATTGTAAACATTTATGGAGCTTGTCATCATCTATCACCCAACCAGCTCTCTTTCAGTATTATCTGCTTCCAGCTCTAGTCTTCCCATTGTATGCTTATGTTTTAGAGTATTTTTCCATGGCTGTATTAATGTAAATTTCCCAAATTGAACCTCTTTTCTGTCCACATTTCTGATACCTTTAGATTCCTTTGAATTACATCTCTGAGGAAAACTGACCACCAGTGAGAACAATGTCACATCATCTACATTTCATTAACAGGCTTAGTGCTCTTCCTATATGATTAAGGAAGATGTTTAAAAGGGTGGTTTGTTTCCCCCTAACACTGATCTCTGTGGTATTCTACTAGGCGCCTTCCTCCACCTCCATAGTATTGCCATTTAGCCTTAGCCAGAGGTGCTTGCAGGCTCTGAGCCTTTGAAGGTTTGTGATTATTTAAGTACAGGGAATACTATTCTAGCAAATAATGCAGAACTTTTGTTGTCCCATCAGGACAATAGTCCTGATGGAGACTCCAGTTTTTAGAAGAATGTTTTTCTGTGCGTGTCTTGCAGCTCTGTGTGCTGAGTCTGATGTGTCACTTTTGCACCCATAGATACCTTGCAGCAACATTTATTTTATCTCAAACTGGTTTGTATTGTTGCCCAGAACATCTCCACCAGCGCAGTTAAGAACAAAGAAATGAGCTCCTATTTAATTTCAGCCGTACACATTTCTAAACTGCTTCAATGTTTAGGTTGTGACTTGTGGTTTAATTACGTGTTAACAATATAATTATAACTAGCTGTATATTGCACCCTAGATGCTAAGAATTGTGCAGGGTTTCAGCCATGCAATGGCTATGAAATTCAGTGGGAATCTTACAGCTATAAACTCTCACATCTTTTTCAGGGCCAGTTTTCAAAGGAGATCACAACAGGGCAAAATGCATGTTCCCTTTTTACTTTAGCTTATGAGCATTATTGCAAAATTGTCCATTATGGGGGGGGGGGCAGGGGTGGGAAGGGTGTTGCATATGAAATATGTGGTGCTGAACATATTGGAAGACAACGTTCCTTTTGTGCCCAAACTCCCAATGACTTTGATGGAGGTTTGGTATGTGTATAATGTTCTGACAACTTCTATTTATGGGATAATAAAAGACCGGTGAGAGACAGATTGCCTAACCTGATGTGCATTTATTGTACAAAGAACAGTTTTAGCTGGTGCTTTTTAATTGATTAATATTTTCAATTGCAGGAGTGTATCTGGAATATCACAATTCTGAAAAAAGTGCACAACTCCCTGGTCATCGTTTGAAGATCATCACTGGATAATGCAGAACCTGATTCAAAGGCTGCTGAAGTCAGAGAAAGTCTTTCTATTACCTTCAAAGGCCTTTTAGTAGGGTCCTCAATATCTAAACAAATAGGGACAAATTCCACACTGTGCCACTTGGGAGGCAGGTTGCAGAAGGTGCAGCCCACAGCAGGGGAAGGGCAAAGGTGGTTAATATACCATCTTTGCATTTACCTAATTCTGGACTGCTCCACCCACCAGTGCACTCCCTGGCATGAGCTTGAGCAGCCATTGGGGCTGCAAAGTTGATGGCATCTTTGCATGGCTGTCTATGGGCTAAATTCACAGCCCAGATTAGCGGGAATGCTCTGTGCTCTGCCTGTTCCCCTCTTGTCCCTACACAGGGGCGCACCCTATGTGAAGACTCAATATTGCACATACTGTACACAGTTATTTTTCATAATGAATTTTAATATGATCAATTTTAGCATGCAATATAGATAGCAGAAATATACATTGATACAATGGACTAGAATAAGTCTGGATCAATTAAAAAATATTAAATTTTATATTATATACACACACACCTCTACCCCCATATAACGCTATCCTTGGGAGCCAAAAAATCTTACCATGTTATAGGTGAAACTGCGTTATATCAAACTTGCTTTGATCCGCCGGAGCCTGCAGCCCCGCCCCCCCGAGCGCTGCTTTACTGCGTTATATCTCAATTTGTGTTATATCGGGTCACGTTATATCAGGGTAGAGGGGTGTGTGTGTGTGTGTGTGTGTGTGTGTATATATATATATATATATATATACACACACACACACACACACACATATACACTTTACTATGTGTGATTATAAGATTTAATATGATAGTTAACTCAAATGCCAATCTTTCAAAAAAAGTATATATTTCAAACTATTATGTAAAACTGACTTTATAGTGCACAGGTGGATGGCTGTTGCAATGACACCATTGCGCTGTTAGAAATTAATGCACTTAAAAGGTGACATAAGATGGAGAAGGGGGGAAAAGACAACAGTGAATAAAGTAGGTGCTCTAAGCAAAGTCCGTGATGGCTGGAGGTGTCGTGAAGGTTTTTACTGCTAGAAGTTTTGGAGGAGCTGCAAAAGAAATGTGTCTCATAATGTGGTCTTTTCAACTTTTTGCCATTAAAAATTTTATCTGAAACTAGTCTAATACCCTGGTTAAATATAAAGAGATATGAACCAATCCAAATTTTCATAAATGCTGCAACATATTTATCAGACTTCCTAGATTTCCTAACCTATCAGGTTTTGGGAAATTTATAAATATTTGTTGGAACATTCTAGTGTATTATTTCAAAAAGCCATGGCTATCTCTCAGGAAAATACTACCCACTTAGTAAATGTCTACAGAAGACTTTAAAAAAAAAAAAAAAGGAAAAAAACAGTAAAACTCCCATCCCCCTCCACGAAACTATATAGCTAAAAAATAACCATGTGGGACAAATGAAGAAGAGACAGGGAATTAAAGGAAAAGGCTGACATTCACTCCCTGAACAACACAAGTGCCAATCTTAACTTTGAAGTTTCTAGCTTTTATATGAAAACTTCAGTAATGTTTACATCTTTTTATTTAATAAATATGTTCAAAAATGACATGTATAGCAATAAACATTAGTGAACATTTCTTATCCAACAGCTGAGTGCAGTGGGAGAGAAGACCTGTCATTCAGCCCATGCCCTTTGCACAGATCTAGCAATCACAATATTTCCCTTGACAATATGTCTTTAGAGTGCAGCTTGTCCAACAAGATTTCCACATTTTTATGGAGTCTCTCTTCTTGATCAGAAGCATTTCTTAATTTTCTTCTGAGCTTGTGATTCTCTGCTAAAAGTTCATCCAATTTCCTCTTCAGAGTTTTTGGACTGTCTGTGATATGGTAATGGTGGTCTGTCTAATTTAAAGATAAAAGAAAGCAAAAATGCTGGATGTTTACTATTTTTGTTAGAATCAGAGCTAATTGGGCTTTAATTTACCAAAAAACCCAAACCAAAACTAAAAAGCCTCCATGGTGGAACTGGGAGTAGCGTGAGGACCTCATAACAACATGATGCAAAGCTGTGGAGAAGGGAAAGAAAGTACGAGACAAGTCTACACTCAGATCCACTTGCAGAGTGGCTTTGTGACTATACAGAGCCCCACTGAAGCCAAGCTAGCAGATCTGATTGAAAGATGGGGCGCTGGATGTAGAACCTACTTCTACAGTTTTCAGAATATTTTTTTATTTTTCACTTACAAAGGTAGTTTAGTGCCTAGGATGCACCTTGACCTGGTAAAGGTATCCCCTGTAAACCCAAGAAGGTGGTTCTGTCTCCATGTCCAATCAATCAATCTTTCAAGCTTCTCTAGGGACATGGTTAACAACAGTGTCAATTGTTACAGTGGCTTTTGAGATACAGACACCTGTCCACTTGGAACTGGACTGTAAGCATGTACTCATTTTATATACAGTGGCTACTGCTAAATATTTAAGAGCTTTTGCTTCATTTATTTCTTTTCCTAAATATACAGGGAAACAGTACTACCTCCTATAGCACTGTGTGATAACTGTAGGCAAATGCTATCTTGAACTGAACAAAACATTTAAAACATAAAATCATTGATTCTTATGTTTCAATATACTAAGATTCTCAGGGGTAGTATGGAGTCAACAGGAGTTTTGAGTGTATAGGGGCTTTAAGATTGGACTCAGTGTCAACAAGAGAACATTTTTTAAAGCTTAAAACAGAAAGAATGTAAAAGGAGGAAGTCTACCCATTGTAGTTTTGATGCTCACCATTACTGTGTCCTGTGTATTACACACCCCACTGGTGTCTACCTCATGAACACAGCTGAAGTTTTCAGTTAATCTTTTGGGGTTGTTCGCTGTTTTCTACAAAAGGAAACAACAACACAGGAATTTAATTCCCCCCTTGGAAACCTCGAATGGAGTGGGAGTGTGAATGATGTTATGCTCCCAAAACAGAATTAACAGGATTCAGCTTTTTCTCAACTTTTAAAAAACGTTTCTACCTTTCTCTCACTCCAAACCAGTGAGAAATTGGAGTCCTGTATAAACTTGGAAATTCAAATGCTCTCTTTCAGGCCAGTTCATATGCATTCACATATGATCGCATGATGCAGATGCTTCATGGCTGAATGTGAAGGACATTAATTTGTTGCACATTAGACAAGTTATTGAAGGACAAAGAGATGGGTTTTCTGATATCTAATTCTGCTCAAAATTCTTTCCAGCAATCCTAGGCTATGGGTATAATCCTGACCCTATTGAGATCAGTGGCAGAACTATCACTGTCTTCAATGGAGCCAGGATTTCAGTTCATGTATCTTAATCGCTTCATGGCAGATGTCTGTTGCCTCACTGTAAACCCCACACAAGCACATTTTACAACATTTTTACATCTTTGTATTTTTTGTTCTCCAGTGAGCCTAACAAATGTTAATTGTTGCCCCAAGACCAATGAAGCACAGCATCACACAGTATCCCACATTATTTTAAAATGCTAAAATAAGCAAGTATTTGTCCTATTCAAATTGACACAGAATTGGTCATTAATACAGGAAATACAAAAGGAAAGGCTCACGTTGTGACACTACTATTTCAGTATTCAGTCTCAGTTCTGCTGCTTACCTTTACCGTGACTGGTGTAACATACACCTCACTGGGATCTGCCTTGAGAGGAGGATTTTCTCGAAATATTCCAGCACATTTGGAGTTCTTCGCTGATCTCCGTAGAGAATTATCTATTCTCTACAAAACAAAGAATGCAATTAAAGTTCAGAGAGAACGGCAGTTCTGAGAACTAAGGTTGGTGGCAATGGGGTTTTCATCAGCAAAGCCAGGTTTTATAAATGTTATATTTGGTGTTGACTCTACCTCCTTCACATCTGCTTCTACAGGCATCAGATCAGGCTTACTGTTAGAAAAGAGCCCAGCAAACTGTAGAAGCTGCCACAGAGATGTTGAGACCTGGTCCACATAAGTGTGAATGGGAAAGGTACTGGTCTATGCAATTGTAAACAGAAGGAAAAACTGTCCATGAGAAATTCTCTCTATTGAGATGTGATCCATACGGTGACAAATTTAACAATTGCAGTCTTTAGTTTAACAGAAATAACATAGGCTGAAAGAATCTGAGCTAGACACAAGGACTCAGCTTTTGCTTTTACTTAACCGATCAGTTTTTAATTACAGTTCTAGAATGCATAATTTAGCCACTGATATACATACACTCCCTCTGACACCTCAACACCCTCCACCCCCAAGATTTTACTAAAGCTATTTTTAGATGACCTAACAAAGGGTTATTAGCATATTAGTAATAGTATGGCACTGTGTGAAATGTCACTCCAAAAACATGCCACCTGAGGCGGTTATGTACTTCAGTTGATAATGAATCAGTTATTTTTAATGAAATCACAGCGTGTCACATTTTATACCTGAAAATTGTCAGGAAAGGAAAATATAGAAGGACAACTCCCTTCCTTTAAAAATTTCTTTCCATTAATTTCTTTGAAGCAGCCAGGATTAAAATGCTGAGAACAAATCATATCCCATTCAGATGGTGTCCAGAGTTTGCCACTCACAGGGTCAGCCCGATGTACTGCCTGGGCCCACTGCTGTTTTTTCTTATTATCCTTGGGAAACCTAAAACAGAAATAACAAAGTTCACAGATCAAAGAACATCAGCTGGGTTTTGTTTAGTAATTATACTTTACTTAGGGGTGTTGTTACCCATACAGGCCACTACAGTCAATGGGACAACTCAGATGCTTAAAACTGTGCACTTACTTAGTACCTTGCTGAGTTGGGGCCAGAGAGAAACAGCATGGTCCAGTACGTAGTGCATGGCCTGGGAGCTGGGGGACCTAGATTCTATTCCCAACTTTCCAACTGACTACACTTTTGCCCTTGGGCAAGTGACTTAAATCTCTGTGTCTCAGTTTGCCCCTCTGAGAACTAGGGATAATAATGCTCACCTACATTTGTAAATCACTTTAAGAATCGGGGGGAGGAGGGGGAAGAGAAGCTAAAATATTACAAAGTATTTAGTGAGGATGACAGCTCAATTAAATAAAAACTAAAAAGAACATACTGGGTTATCCACTGGGTTTGAAAAGAGAAGGTACTCCGGGAGAAACACAAATCTCCTTATTAAAATGTCCAGTTGGATAAAAAATTAGAGTGGAAGAAGTAATGTACATACATCTTCTAAGTTCACTAGATACACTGTAAGACTCTCACAACACAATCTCACATGTTCTTTGTAAATGGTGAAATTCTCATCACTTAGACATTTTAAATGGACTGGACAAAGCACTGAAGAGTATACTGCAGAAAACAATTGCTCATTAGCTTCAGAGAATTTACTAGATGACCTAATAGGCTTATTTCCATTTCTTAGTTTCTGTGATATGCATGTCACATTCACAAACCCAGTTCTACTTAATTTCACGCCACTCAGTTCCCAGAAGCAGCACAGACTCCACATACAGAGAATCAATTATGCTTTTAAAATCGTATAATAATTTTCAAGGATTCCAAGGTAGAAATAACAACGTTAGTGTAGATGATGCTCTACTAAAAATTCATAGACCAGGTGCCAGCTAGGAGAAGGTTTCCATCTAACTCAGACTAGGGCAACACAATGGACAATACAAAAGCATAAAGGTTTGGTGCACAATTGGTGAGAAGGAAGATAGGAACGCTTCATGAAAGGAGTGGATTTTTGGAAGGATCTGAAAGAGGCAAAGAAGGGTACATGATGCTTAGGAAGTAGGAGGTAAAGGCAAGGACGATGGGTGTTATATTCTCCCAGCTGTGTGCATATGACCCAAATTACTGGTAAACAGAGATAGATGTATAATTTTCTGAAAAATACTTGCAATATGCTTGACAATGGTTGCTTTGGCCTTCAGAGGGTAAAAAAGTTTGAAGGACATATTTTAAATAATTAAATTAATAAAATATCATTTATAAATCATTTTTGGGTCAGGATGAGTCACCAAAATGTGGAAAATAGCATGGTCTGGTACTAGAATGAGTGCTTAGAGAAGGGGACCGAGCGTCAGGAGACCATAGTTCTAGTTCAGACAGTGCCACTAACTCACTGTCTAGCCTGTACAGCCAAACATTCAAAGGCAGCCTTCATCTTCAGAGATGTTGAATACCTAAAATTCTCATTTGAGCCAATAGGGGTTTCTGCATTTGAAGTCTTAAATCTCTAAAGCTGAGCACCCAAAAATTACGGCAGCCAGAAGCAGAGGCCACTTCTGAAAATGCGGGCGTTAGCCTCTCCACTGCCCCGGGCTTCATCCCGTGTTTATAAACCAGAGATAGTAACAGTTCCCTTCCTCAGGTAGTTTATTGGGAGGCTACAATTAATGAGAGTAAGTAATACACAGTACAAAACTAAACACAACTCGTCATACATTAAAATCTCAACTAACCGGTACTAACCCTCACTTCTCTCCCTTCCCATCTTTTTGTCTGTCATTCATGGCCTCTTTCCTGTGCACAATTCCTCATTAATATCATTGAACACATGTCTTTTGTTTTAATTTAAACAACATTTTGTATTTCACCTATTGGATGTTACTTTAATCATGTCGCTGCACTGAAAGCCAGGACCACAATTTCCAGTGCTGACTTAGCTGTGCTGCTGCTGTTTTGTATGCTGAAATGACACTCCTCAATCAGTGCTCCTTACCAATTCCTGACAGGAAGTGCTGCGTCCAATTCATCAGCCAGGAGGACAGGCTTGCAGTGGGGTAGCTCCTGGCATCAGCCTGCCACTCCAGAATACTAGGCTTGTGAGAAGGTTTGCTTGGTCAAAATACTTAGAGGGTGAAATCCCTACTGAAATCAATGGGAGTTTTGCCCAAGATTCCACACAATATCTGTAGTACCTGCAGTCAGAATTCACTGATACCCAGGATTGTCAGGCTCACCTATGAAAAGTTATTCCCTGCTTCCGATTTAACTTTGTGTCTGCATTACTGCAGTTATATGCTGCACAATACTTCACCATGATAGTCCCCCTCAGAGATGGTTACTGCATTCAGTGCTGTAATGAGAAGAGAACAGATGTTGAACATGAGATCACATTTAGAGGTAACATCTGCTGAAAGGACATCAATGGATAGTTTCTGCAGTACATTTCCAACTGGAAGGCTGAAAGTAGAAGGGAGAATGAGAAATAATAATAATAATAATAAATAAAGCAAACTACCTTCTTCCTCCACATGATGTGATATAAGTATGCTAAAACAAGTACTGTATTGATATATTCCTGTATGCTGATATTATGGACATATGCTTTACTCAGTTAAATGCAGTAATTCATGTTTTGTGTGTAAATGATCATGCATAGTCACTAGGAAAAACAGCCATGTTTATTATTAAAAGAAAAGAAAAATAGCTTACTATCATTCTGAAAGCGGATAATACAGTGGGCAGTCATATCAAGACATCATTAATATCATTGTGCTGTACTTAACTGAAATTGTGACAACTTTCCACATATATATTTTTTCCCAATAGAGTGTATTCAATAAGAATAACCTTCATTACTTTAAACAGGTCTGCAGCAGCACCTGAAATTTGCATCTCAGAAAAACAGCTACAATGGCATTTGCAAGGCAGCCAAAATGTCAGAACAGCATTCTCAAAGTTACATCACAGCAGCCATACAAATCCATAATTACTGCTCAACTGAGAAAGAAAAAAAGAAAGAAAGAAAGCTGAGAAATTAAATTAGCACCATAATCGGGGATGCTGGCACAGAGGTGCCAGTTTCTATAGGCAAGGCAACTACACAAACAGAGAGCGGGTGTACTGTGAAGTGTTAACCTATAAAAGAAGTGCAGCAAGTTATAAAATAAACACAGGAAAAAAATAAATAAAAGCAAAACTGAGGAGGTTGTTTTCTTTGTGTGCTCAGTGCTGAATTTGTGGTTTATTTGTTATGGAAAGTATTGTACCTCCTTAGCATAAACAGTCGCAGTGAGGCAATTAAAGAAAGAAAAAAAAACCAAAAAACAAAAAAACAGTTTCCTGCCAAATATGGCTTCAAAACAAACCTATAGCAATGTGACATAATCCAACACTTCATCTCTCTTACAAACAGATAAGAAAAAACGTATTTCAAAGATTGCAGTTGGCTTTGTTATAGTGGAACAGTACACTGAGTATTTAATACCTGGAATGTATTTGCCACAGTTTTATAGAAAGTGGCATCATCCCTCTGGCTAAAATTGAACAACTAATTTTATAATTCAAGAGTCGTTTACTCAGCAGTTGGAAAAGTCATTCTTTGGACAAGTTGGAATGTGTTCCACGATAACCGCATTAAGCAAACACCTATTCAAAGTAAATATTAACAGGGCTTCATTTAATGCAGGAGAAAATGCCAGATCACATTTTTATTTTCTTTAGAAGGTTGAAGAATGCAACCCTTGAATACAGGAAGACAACTATATCAGTTTTGCATAATCAGGCCTGAATCTGCAAAAAATCAGGTCAAGTTCTAAAAAGATATGTCAGAGAAGAGACACAGCACAAATTCCTTTTGTTTTAGGGCCTGATCCAATGCCCACAGAACTTAATGGCAGTCCTTCCACTGACTTCTCTGGGCACTGATCAGGCTTCTCATCTTTAGACATTTGTTATTACTAGACTATATTTCTTACAAGTTTCTTCTTATACAGAAACCAGAAAAGTAGTACTTTGTACATATAATCTTTATTCACGCTTAAAGGAAAAATATATATTATAGAGCTTTCTTAAGGGAACTATTATCAATGTCTAAAATTATCTGAAATATCAAGGTGAATTAGCACAACATGAACTGAAACACCGAAGAAACTATGTCAGCAAGTCATACACTTTGTTCTTAATTCTATTACTTTTATATTGTGTAAGAGGATTGCATATAAATTTAATAATCAGACCTACTGAAGAGCTAACTCCAATCTAATTTGGAGACACACATGAAAAGATGGGGTTCTCTTCTTTCACCAAAGACATCATCATCTCTGTGATTAGGACAAGAAAAATATTACCATTAGGGTTATTAGCAAAGCTGATAACCACATTGTGCAATCAGTGCTCCCCTTTACAGCCCATTCAGTGAACTATATTTTATGGAGCTATACCTATCTCATAGAACTGGAAGGGACCTTGAAAGGTCATTGAGTCTAGTCCCCTGCCTTCACAGCAGGACCAAGTACCATCCCTGACAGATTTTTGCCCCAGATCCCTAAATGGCCCCCTCAAGGATTGAACTCAACCCTGGGTTTAGCAGGCCACTGCTCAAACCATTGAGCTATCCCTCCCCCCCAATAATATTCTAACACTCTTATCTGAGGAGGGACCAAGCAAAGGAATTGGTTAAAAACTGAGAAATAATAATTCAAAAGACAAAAAGAGGCAAGTTAATTTGTTATACAAGAATTATAATGCTGGTAATACACACTACTTTTGGAAATATCTCCCACTGCTATCTCAAGGAGGATGTTACAAAGTGAGTTGCTGATTCTCCTGGAGAGTAATAAAAGGCAGGAGAAGACTAAAACATCTGCAGAAATGTTATTTAAGGGACATCCCATCATCATACACAGTCTCTCCACAGGTGTACTTCTTTGGTTTTGGAAGCGGGAGTGACTGGGTGGGAAGAAGACAGGGCATGGGGAAAACTGTTCTCAGCAATATCACTGATGTATTTATTAATTTATTTCTTTTGATTTTTAAAGTGCTTAATGCAGACTCAGAGAACTTCACAATTAATTTAAACACTCTTTCAATGCAAAATGTACCATTCATTTAATAATAAAAAGTGAGACTAGACAGGGCAGGGATGGTGTCCCTAGCTTCGGTTTGCCAGAAGCTGGGAATGAGTGTCAGGAAATGGATCACTTGATTACTTGTTCTGTTCATTCCCTCTGGGGCACGTGGCATTGGCCACTGTCAGAGGACAGGATACTGGGCTAGATGGACCTTTGGTCTGACCCAGTATGGCTGTTCATAAGAGAATAGAGATTTCACTGAAGCATGGATGGGAAAATAGTGGGAGCATCACTCACTAGGGAGCTGTGCTGCCACAGAGGGAATCATGGGAAGTAATGGTGGTGGAAATGGCCTTCTATGCATATGTTTTGACCTGGAGTGGCTGCCCTGACATCCCTGGAATTATCTTTTAGCACTCAAGATGTCTTCAGTTTGGACAGGTAATGTCACCTGCCCACGCCAAAAGACCGGGACAGGGGCACAACCCATTTCCCTCCCACCAGAGGGAATTCTGTGGCCTTGAAGCTGTGGAATTTTCCATCTGATTTCCTTGTTGTGTGGAAGAGCACAATTTTCCCTAAGAGACTAGAATACTCTTCCTTTATCTGGCCTGAAATGGTTAACTCAAATTCATACAGACATTTACATACAAAATGATGCCATCATTAAACAGACTCTTATTGGTGGATAACTGTGCCCTGCATTTATAAATCATAAATCCTTGCTTCACTTACTGGTACTTCTTTCCTAGAGGCAAACACACAAACCAAGTCTGCATATTACATTTTTTCCCTCTTTCACTTGTCTCGGTTCTGCTACATAATCTCAATACAAATACTTTAATTTTCTAAATGTAATGTAAAGACCCTCTTGTATATTTACAAGCATCCTCCTGCATGTCACATTCTGGTGTTATGAATTGCTATCAGAGCTGTTTGGGTAATACCAAGTAGTTCTTAGAACCAAGCAATAAGCACATTGTCATTCAGGAAAGAGGCATGCAGCGCAAATCTTCAAAACTAGACAGAAACACAGCACAAGAGAGGGAATTTAAAACTATGTTTATTTCTGTAAACAAGGAGAAAACCTTTTTTGGTAGCATCTATGAAGCATGAGGAGCAAGTCTAATCTAGATGTGAAGATTCTATAGTTCAAGGTCATTTTGCTTTTGGAGAAAAGGGGTACTGAGAATGCCATGTCCTCTGCTGTGACTGGTGCACTGCTCTGTAATCTGATGCAATTGCACTGCTCTTTGTTAATTTAGAAACGAATCCTGCCCTCCCCGACCCCACCTCCCATGGGGCCCTGGACAGAGCAGAACAAATGTGGTTCTATTCCATGGATGGGTCAGGATTCCCTGTGCCTGCATGGGGGATTCAGACCCTATACACACAATGGAATTTAGCTCTGTGTAGGCTCCCTGCATGGAGGATGGGTTTACATGGAATGAGATTGGAGCATTCAAGGCTGAAATGCATGAGGGGAGGCAGGCAGAGCATCTGTGTGACTTCAATAGTGGCCACAGAGAAGGCCCACATCACATCTCCCCTGCACATATGCCCTGTATTGTGATAATATGCACATATGCCCCTGATAATGTGGGAAGAAGATTTTGATCTCACTGTCACACTATGTTTTCTAGAGAATCAAAAGTAAATCTCAGCATTTTACAACAGAAAACATCACAGCTGCACTTAAATAGACACTTCCCTTTTTACACTGATTTATATTACCGTTCATTTAAAATCTGCCCCTTTGGATAGCTGCTCATTGACTTTAATTAACTTATATCTAATAACCTCAAAACACGGATGCATTAAATATTGGCAGAGTTAAATGTGTTTGAGAAAAAATGTTCTAGCTTTCACAGTTACAAGTGCTATGTGATATCTATTCAGATGGATCATATATTTATCATTATCTTCTTCAAATCTTTAAATACTTCATTATTTCATATGTGTTAGTGGAGATGGAACCAAACCCTCTCCAAAATCTTTGGTAGCTCAGGAATAAGAAGGGAACTCCCCATTCGAGGCTCTTGGCTTGGGAATTTGCTTCCCTCCTTGATCCACCGCTGCCTAGATTTGGCACCATTCCAGGCATGCTGCAAAGCCCAACTTAGCTTGCAGGCATCCAGGTTGGGAGCTCATATCTGGAGGGGCTGTAAAATGAAGAACAATTTAGATGGGGTCTCATAAGATGGCAGCCTAAAGTGGCTTTAGTTTTTGTGGGAGAGTCTGTTAAATAGAACATTTGTAATTGGAAAAACTGATAAACTAAAACATTGTATTGAACATTTTAGACTTCTTGCGAGTTCTGTTTTGGGAGGTGCTTGGTGCTCTGGTTCAGTATGGTGGGTTTTGCTCTTTCCACAACAAAAACAATATGAAGAAACAACACAGCACAGCTGGATCCCAAATGACAGTTTAAAACCTTGCTACACCCATACCTCTGCTCTGACTGGTTTTTGGTGGCTTCTGAAAACATGTAACACAGTGAGTACCACTGAAGGGCTCACAAACTCTTTCAAGAGATACTAACCTATTCGGATGCACTACATTTGGTGCTACAGGCTTTAACAAAACAATAAAAATAATTTTGGAATGTAAAAATAAAAGCATTCCATATTATTGTGCTTTCTTAAAAAAAACAAGACAATGTAAAGCATCATGATTAAAGCCATTTTGGTGAATAACAACATTCCTAAACACCATGAATCCAAAACTACCACAGGTTCATAAAAATAAAAACAAAACACAACTGAAATGTTTTTGACAAAACCGGGTTCGAAATGTATCTAGTAGTTCATGATATTATGTAACAAAAGTGCACGGTACCTATTGTAATACACACCCAAGCAAGAAGTAATCGTATGCAAAAAATTCCAAATCAAAACAATAAAAACCTTAATATAACACTAACTTTAGATTTTAACCACAAAGAGATGGATCTTGATTTTCATATACACTAAGGCCCTTTTATGCCACTCTGGCAGAATAAATGGGCCTAAAAGACAAACATAATTACATTTATACTCACTTTAAAGAAGTCTTAGACCGCATCTACACTGCACACTTTGGTCGATGCAAGTTATGTTGGCAGACAGCCACCAAAACTTGTATATTGCTTGGGCGTGTACACACATGGCTTGCATTGGCACTGCAGGTACTCAGCAAGAGCGCGTCGATGCAAAGTGTAGTGCACCGCAGGTAGGTATCCCAGTGTGTCACATGCTGCCATCTGGTGCAATGCCTTTTGGGAAATTTTCACAATATGTTGCGGATAGAAATGACTTGCCCAGTGATCTCTGGATGCAAGGATCAAGTTCCCAGCATGCAACTTGCTGAATTTCCTAATGCCATCCATATCCCATAATTTTCATGCCTTTTTAAAAAAAAAAATCCCAGAAATCTGTACAGCACTTTTCAGTATCCGCCATCTCTCAGAAGCATGGAGCCTGCAGAGCTCTGCGCTGTTCTCATGAATGTTGCAAATATAGGATGCTCGATTCTCTTTTATTTGGAAACCCACAGAAGTACAGCAAGAATGGGGGACATGACAATTTCTTCGAGCACAGCTTGCTAAGGGACATAGTGAAAAACAATTCAAGGTTGTGGGTGGTGTTCACAAAGCAGCTGCAGATGGTGGAGCATTACTTTTGGGCCCCAGAAACAAACACTGACTGGACAGGTTTGAGACAAGTGGATGCGGAGGCCACATTCCTGGATCTGTGTACCATGCTCACCTCAGCTCTCCAGTGCAGTGACACCAAAATGAGAACTGCATTGACAATGGAAAAACAAGTAGAGATCAGTCTCTGGAAGTTTGCAATGCCGGACTGCTACCAGTCAGTGGAAAATCATTTTGCAGCTGGAAATTCCACAGTGGAGGGGCCGCCATAATGCAAGTATATAGGGCCACTAATCGTTTCCTGTTATGGAGGACTCTCAGCAATGTGCAGGACTTAGTGGATGGATTTTTGCAACAATGGTGGTTCCTGAACTGCAGTGGGGCAATAGCCGTATTTTGGCACCTGCCCACCTTGCCACAGAATACATCATTAGAAAGGGCTGCTATTCTATGGTTATGCGAGTGTTGGTGGATCACTGGGTATACTTCACTAAGAACAATGTGGACTGGGATCAGGGAAGGTGCATAACACTTGCATCTTTAAGATCACAGGACTACTCAGAAAGCTGCAAGCCTGGACATTCTTTCCCGACTGGCAGATTACCATCAGCAATTAAAATGCCAATAGTGATGCTGAGAGACTCACCCTACTCCTTTCTCCCCTGGCTCATGAAGCCCTGCACTGGTCACCTTGACAGCTCCAAGGAGAGATTCAGCTACTGGCTCAGCAGGTGCAGAATGGTGGCTGAATGTGCTTTTGGTAGACTGAAGACACTCTGGAATGGTTTACTTGCTAGCTGGATGTCAACGAGAAAAATATCCCGACAGTTATAGCTGTTGTGTTCTGCATAATATTTGTGAGGCAAAGGGGGAAAAGCTCCCGCCGGGGTGGAGCTGGAGCAGCCAGACACAAGGGCCATTACAAGAGCCCATGTGGGGCTATGCAGCTGAGGGAGGCTTTGGAAGAGCACTTTAGCGGTCAGCCACAGTAGCATTCGGTGCTGGATTAGTCTTTGGAGCTGGAGCTTTGGGTGCTGCTATAAATATGACTAGGTGTTTTCCTGAAGCTATGAATTACGTGGTGCTTGCTGGACATTAACAAGTACTGTTTGCTTTGAGTACTGATATGCATTCTACAATATGTACTGTGAACTAATAAAGAATTTTATTCTCCAAAAATAGAACTTTACTGAGTGGGAAAAACAGTGCAGAAAAACAATGCAAAAAACCAAAACAAAGGCAATGTAATACAAAATTCTAACAAATTAATGGAGTGGAATTTTATAATTGGAAAGGCAGCAAACATTTCTGTCCACTTCCGTGCACAAGTGTAGTCCGTTGTGGCTACACATACACCAACCATGGTTCTGTGAAGCTGTGGTTTTCCTTGCTGTTCCTGGCGAGGAATGATAGGGATAAGGATGTTCCCCTTGATGCTATGTGGTATGTTGGGAAGTGCAGGGAGCAGAAACCAGGGAGTTCTCCAAGGGCTGAAAAGGTGGAGCATCTAACATTTTTGGATCTATAGGTCAACCATGTGCTGCAGCATTTGGGTTTGCTGCCTGAGAAGTCCCATTATGTCCTGGTGCATTTCCCTCTCTTTGTCCTGCTGGGGTTCCTGGGCCTCTCTCTTGTCCTTTCTTTCCTTCTTTAGGCTGTCAATCATATTGGCCCTCCAAGCTCTTTGTTCATAGTCGGATACAGCACTGGCTTGTAGGATCTCACTGAACATGTCTTCCCTAATCCTCTGCTTTCTCCTCCTCATCAGGGTCAGATGTTCTGCAAGTGTGGAATGGGGAAGCACCACACCAGTAGCTGCTGGTTAAAAAAAAAAAAAAAGAGAGAGAGACAGATGTACCACTGCATTTACAGTCCCAATGGAAATGGAAAGATAAGTTTCACAACTCAATTCCCTTATGCCCATAAAAATGTTTAGTAAATAATGCTTATTGACACTTCAGCTTTGGAGCACCTTGGCACAGCACTGCTCTCCAGCCACAGGCATAGTTAGCATCGTCTGCCAGGGTGGGGAGGTGGCGGGGGAGGGGGAAAGAGAAGGTACTTTGGTTGCATGAAGCAAGAAAGTGACATTTCAGTCCCTGTTCCCGTGGGTCTGAGTATAGGGCAGTGGCACTGAATACTGGAACTATTTTCCACAGGTCCTGTTGGTTTTGGCTGATATCTCATATCCAAAGGCACAGAGAACACAATTGCTACTGGCATTCTGAAGCTGCCTGGGCCCACATGACACTAGCCTGTTTACTGCAATGATGCCAACCAAAGTAATCACAGAGTGGTGTGGGAAAGTGTCTTCCTGCGGAGGAAGATATAAGGCAGCCATCCCCAGATACCTTCAGAAGAGGATTGCAGAGAATCTCCACAAAAGTTTCATAGAGATCTCTCAGAAGGATACAAAGGACAACCCTATGTACATAAACAAAGTGCTGTGCATCCCCTGCCCAACCCAACGGGAATGAGAACCAGATGCCAACTTTACCTGTTTGTTGTACCTTTACTTCTTCTCATATAAGTAAATGAATTAAAAGTTGATACCTTTATCTTGTTAACTTGGGGATGGGCCAGGTGCCATATTTAAATTTAAACACTGTAAGGAAAATGCTTGCACGCACTTACTCTCTTTCCTTCATCAGGCTCATCCATGCTCACTTGGTGGGGCTGGCTAGACTGTGGTGGTGTCTGGCTAGAATGTGCCACGGGGTGTACCACCCCCTCTGCTTCCTCCTCTTCCTCACCGTTCACAGCAGAAGTCTCTGTCTCAGGCTCCTCTGAGGTATCCATAGTAGTCTGTGGGATGCTGATGGGGTCTCTGCCAAATATGGCATGCAGCTCATTGTAAAAACAGCAGATCTGCAGGGCACCACCAGATCTATTGTATTCCTGGCCAAGTTTCTTTGCTTTCATGCAGCCCTGCTACTGATCCCTGTCATATCCCTTTGCCAGCATCCCCCATGCAATCTATTTTAGATGTCCATATTTCTACAACTGGTCTATAGCTGTGCTTCCCACAGCCAATTCTCCCCACAGGGCCAGGAGATCCTATAACTTCTGTCTACTCCAGGCAGGAGCACATCTATTATATTGTGCCGGAACAGTTGATTGGGCAGTTGCATACAACAAGGAAGAGCTGCTAGGTGTGCTCACCAAGGTAGGCAATCAAGAAAAGGCATTTCAAAAACATGTGTGGGGCTTCCAAGTAGGGGTAGTTTCCAGGATCTGTGACTTCTGGGCAGTTAAATTTGCAATTGTGAACAGAATGTTACTGTTATAGAGAATGGGGCATTGTGGGACAGCTGCTGGAGGACTGTTAGGGTTGATACAGATCATGCAATATCTACACTCACACTGCACCAACCTCGGTAGGTTAATGATGGTTCCATGCTGTTCGGGGAGGTGGTTTTACTGTGTTGATGTAACGGGGCATTTACATTGGCTGGACACAAAGTTGAGTATAGCCATGCACAAATAGGTCAACGCAAGGGGACTTACTTGGTAGCGCAGACCAGCCCTAGTGTACATGACACTTGTATCTGTGCAATAGAGTTAAAGTCTCATATTAATATTAACTCTGATCTAATGCAGATGAAGAAAGTAAACACACCACAATGCTACATGCCTCTAAAAACACTTGAGATGGAACACTATTTTAATGTCTAATATATTACATGATCAAATAACATTCATCTATGTAATAAATATGGAACACTACTGTATATACCTTTCCATACTGTATATATGTACATCTATGGCTACAGACAACAGCTCAGCTATGTACGCCATATTATTTGCCAAATAGTATGTCCTGTTATACAGTATTGTGTGATTCTGTAACTCAAGACCCTGTCACAGTATACAAGTCCAAGGGGGCAGAGGCAAAGTTCCTGTGAAAGTGCCAGCTCTTGCCAACGCTTTAGGCGTCAGATGAGCATTGACAAGTTTGTACATAGAAACCAAACCAACTTACCTGTATGTTAGTATTGTTCAAAATAGGTGTTGAAGATGTGTTAGTGTTTAGACTCGAAAATGCTGGTTAGTTGCTGCATGCATTAATCTTACTCGTAATGTCTGTATCCCATGCTATAAGGTAATATGTAGGTTTTGCTTTATAACTGTAAAAATGCCTGCTCTCAATTTACAAACACAGACAGGAGGAGTGGTTCCCCAGCCCATCAAAAAGGACTATCAAAACTAAGTGGGCCATAGTGAAACATCATGATACAATGATGGGGTTAATGACCCTCTTACACCATGAAGGTGATATGTGCAAGAAAGCTCGTCCCATCAATTTGAGTTCTTGAAGAAGGAAATAAAGATAGTGACATAAAAATTCTTCATCTGTTTGCTGTTTGGACTCCCACAGGACTAGAGCTAAGAAACAAAAGCTAACCTGGGTTAGCCCTAAAAGACACACAGTGCTGACAGATAATTACTGCTCTGTCACCTTTTGGAACCATAGACAGTAACTCATTTGTGTATACATGTTCCCCGCTTTAACCTGCAAATAATTCACTCATTTCTTTTTCCTAATTAATAAATCCATAGTTAGTTTATTATATGATTGGCTACAATCATTGTCTTTGGTGTGAGATCTGAGGTACAAATTGATCTGGGGTAAGAGACTAGTCTCTTGGGACTGAAAGAAACCTGAATCTTTTGTGATCCTTGGTGTATATTGCAACCACTATTACTAAGTCCAGCTTTCCAGGGTGGCAAGATAGACTGGAGAGCCCAAGAGGACTGCCTGTGACTCCATGGTAAGACTTGTAGTGCTTCAGGAGTTCACATTTATTACTGGGTTGGTGAAATCTACTTATAGAACATACCTGAGGTCGACACTCATGGTCATGAACCACTCCAGACAGTCTGACACACATCTTTCATAATATTAATATCATAGCCTTAACAATACAACAAATATTGTTGCACATCACTTTTAAAAGAAAGAGTTTTAAAAAATATGAAAAACAAACAACAAAGGACAGATTATTGCTTGTTCTTAAGTACCATGCAGGACATCTAAGTAGGGCCATCCCTATGGCGGTGTGGGGCCCGGGACAACGCCTCCACCCGCCTTGGCCCCAGGCTCCGCCCCCACTCCACCCCTTCCTGCCCCTACTCCGCCCTGCCTCTTCCCGCCCCTGCTCCATCCATGCCCCCATTCCACCCCTTCCTCGAAGCCTCCGCCCTACCTCTTTCCAGCTTCCGCCCCCTCCTCCAAGCGACGCTGGGAGCTGGCGGGGCAGGGTCGCTCGCTGCTGCCGGCACCAGACCCCCCGCTAATCTCCCAGGCCACCCTGGACCTCACATCCCCCTGAAGCATAGGGACCTCAAAGTGCAGGACCCGGGGCGGTTGCCCCAGTCCATCCTATGGATGGGATGGCTCTGCATGTAAGTGGCCACTGTCAGAAGACAGGCATCTGGGCTAGATGGACCATTGGTTTGACCGGTATAGCCATTCTTATGTTATGTTAAAGCACGCTGCTACTCCTCCTGCCAAGCTAATTGGCTGGGATTGGGTGGAGCTTCTCCCCAACCCATTGGTCAACCAAGCTGGTTTGGAGTGAACTGGAGCAAATGCTGTGCACCGTAAAGGGCTGTAGGAAAAAAAATATTCCCTCTCAGGAGCAAGGCAGAGACAGGAAAGGATGTGTGGATCTGAGCTGGAGTCAGTGCAACCACTCTATCTAGCCCCAATTCAAAAAAAGGCACACAAGACATATTTCTCAGAGGTCTTCCACGTCTTCCATGTCTACTGACCAGGCTAGGGTGATGAACTATGTTTCAAAGAGCTAACGGATGGATGATTTAAAACATGGACACAGCTTCTTTTCAAGAAATAGCATACTAAATTTTGTTTGTATTACAAAATCATGCAACTCAACACAACTGGGGTATGATTTTTGCCTATATACAGTTAAAGTGCATTTGAGATTTAATAGCGGATGCAGTGCATTAGGAGCCCCAAAAGGAACATCCTTTAAAATACAAGCCAAGTGGTCACTCAGGACCAACCTTATAAGATAAGACAAGTTCCAGCTTGTGGCAGTAGGACTGAAAGCTAGTGATTTCTCAGGTTACAATTAATGCAAGAGCAGGACTCAGACCTATCTCTCTTATACAACATCATTATTAAACAAGATATTGTTATGGCAGAAATTTGTACAGTGCCTAGCACAGTGAGGTACTAGTCCATGACTGGGGCTCATGGGCACTATGGTAATATAAGTAATAAATAATAATAAAAATAATAATAAAAGTTACCAAATGTCACTGTCACACAATCTTGTAAATTATTTTTCTTTGCATATGATTGCTATACAGTCTGAAGAAATGCTATACTCGTATGTTTGTGATGCATGTTCTTTGGGGGGAGATGTTGGGGAGTCTCTCTAACTAGAGTCAGGCCTAGACTCTTGGGGTATGTCTACACTTAAAACAGTACCGCGGTGCTGCTATAGCACTTCAGTGTTAAGAATACCTAGAGTGATGGGAGTGGTTATGCCATCAGTGTAGGTAATTAGCCTCCCAGAGAGGTGGTAGCTAGGTCGACGGAATAATTCTTCGGTCTACACCGGAGTAGGTCATACACATTTTTCACACCCCTGAGAGACATAGCTAGATCAATGTACATTCCTAGTGTAGACCAGGCCTTAGTACAGAGTTGCTTCCTGGGAACTGACTGGGATCTGGGCTGACATTCACGAATGGGGGGATTGCCTATGTGGTGTTGTTTGTGACCACCTCTGTTCAATGACTGGCATATAGAGTGTAAATGGACAAGTTACACTAAGAAAATATCTAGACTCCATATTACTGATTTCTACTCCAATGGGAAACTGACGTGCAATGGCCTGACATCTGCTACCACTTGGCAGAGGGAAAACAATATTTAATAATTTTTTCAAAATAAAATTGTATTTGAACGGCAATATTTAAAATTGACTTCAGGTCATTACTATAAGAGAGACACAATCAACCTGGAACTCTAGAGCCCTGAGTCTCAGTTATACAAAGGCCATTTTATGCTAGTCTGGCACCATAAAGGGCCTGAAAGTAGGCAGAAACAGCCTACTGAGAATCCCTGCTCTTCAAAGATAATCCTACAGCCAGAGTACTGCTGGCGTTGGTGGCTCTATTCCCAGTACCTGATGGAGGGGGCATAGCTAAAGTGAACTGCACTATAGCTGTTATCTATTTCCTAGGGCCATTGGAAGCACACTATAAGCTACAGCAGCCCTGAGGTCCCCTAATTTGTGCTCCCTCTCACTAGTTGTGCCATGTCTAAATTCTAGTTTGGTGACTCCTTGAGGCAGAGGCCAGCCTGACTAGATATTGGTTCTGCAAGTCAATTAGGATATTTGGATGTAGCATTCAAAACAAAACAAAACTCTAAAGACTTAAAGATGCATGAAATCCCTTGACTCTTCTTTCAGTTTTTGTTTTCTAGTTCCTGCAAGGGAGAGAAGTGAAGAAGCAGTTGGTGGGGTTTTTTTGTTTGTTTGTTTTTTTAAAAGACCAACCAATTCAAACTCTGGCTTCATCCCACAGATCCTAATAATTTTTAAATTATAGATTTATATCATCCTCTTCCTTGATGTCTTTTCTAAGGTTCTGATCCTACTGCCAGTGAAGTTAATGAAATCTTCGCCGCCAACTTCAACAGCAGCAGAATTAGTCCAGGAGTCGTGAAAATCTTTCACCTAACAAGGAGTCTCAGCTCCATTCTTGCCACTGCTAGAAGGAGCAATGTAAGTACTGGGGCATTTTATGAGAACCAGCAGCTAAAGCTCATGGCTCTTTCCATGCTCTATTCTAGAATGGAGAGAGTGGAATTTCTCGTGAAAATGTCTGACCAATTAAATAAACAAAACAAGTACGTAGTACTTAAATTTTGGGACTGGGTAAAAATGTGCTTGTTTAGTTCAAAATGTTTTGTTGATGAAAAACTAACCCCTGCCTCTGCCTCTCCCTTGCTGGAAAGGCACTGTGACTAATGCAAAGGAATGTTTTTGAATCAGAAAGAAAAAAAAGTGTGTAATGTACCCTCTGCTTTTGGAACAGTTCCTTGGTATTTCAGATGCAGTGAAATCTTGCCTTGGAGAAAACAGATTGCTGTGATCTCCGCAGGAACCAGTGTGTGGTGGGGGCAGGGGGCAAAATGCTTCCTCTTAAAAAAGTAAGGGTTTTTTTTGGGGGGGGGGGGGGCGGAATAAAAATTCAGCAATAGAAAGAGGAAGAACTTTGTGAGGAAAGGGGGCAAAAGTAGCCCCATTTATGCAGTGCCTCTTTGTTACACAGCACGAGACTGGCAACTCGCAGACCCCATAAGAATTCTAAATGACTTTGGAAAATTGATCTGAAATCAACAAGATAAAATTCAGTAAAGACAAGTGCCAAGTACTACATTTAGGAAAGAAAACAAATGCACAAATACAAAATGGAAAATAATTGGCTTGGTGGTAGTACTGCTGAAAAGGATCTAGCGCAGGGGCAGGCAACCCTTCAGAAGTGGTGTGCCGAGTCTTCATTTATTCACTTTAATTTAAGGTTTCGCGTGCCGGTAATACATTTTAATGTTTTTTAGAAAGGTTTTCAAAATGTTTAAGAAACTTCATCTAAAATTAAATTAAAATGCTGATCTTATGCCGCCAGCCTGCGGTTCTGTTCACCTAGGCCGGCAGCGGGCTGAGCAGGGCCTGCGGCCGGGACGCCAGCTGGCAAGGGGCCAGCAGCCAGGACCCCAGACCTGGGGGGGGGGGGGGGGGTTCAGGGGTCAGGGCAGAGGGATGGGGGCTGCAGGGCAGAAGGCTGGGGGATGTGGGGGGGTTCAGGGGTCAGGGCAGAGGGATGGGGGTGTAGGGGAGTGCAGGGCAGAAGGCTGGGTGTGTGTGGGGTTCAGGGCAGAGGGCAGTGGGGGTGTGTGTGGGTGCAGGGCAGAAGGCTGGGGTGTGTGTGGGTGCAGGGCAGAAGGCTGGGTGTATGTGGGAGAGTTCAGGGGTCAGGGCTGGGGGGTGTGGAGGTGCAGGGCAGAAGGCTGGGTGTGTGGGGGGTTCAGGGCAGAGGGCAGTGGGGGTGTGGGGAGGGTCAGGGCAGAGGGCTGGGGTGTGTGTGGGTGTAGGGCAGAAGGCTGGGTGTGTGGGGAATTCAGAGATCAGGGCAGAGGGCTGGGGGTGTGTGGGGGGGTACAGGGCAGAGGGCTGTGGAGGGAGATTCAGGGCTCAGGGCAGAGGGCTGGGTGTGTGGGGGGGGTTCAGGGCTCAGGGCAGAGGGCTGGGGGAGTGCAGGGCAGAAGGCTGGGTGTCTGTGGGGGGTTCAGGAGTCAGGACAGAGGGCAGTGGAGGTGTGGAGGGGTTCAGGGCTAAGGGCACAGGACTGGATGTGTGGAGGGGGTTCAGGGGTCAGGGCAGAGGGCTGGGGGTATGCAGGGTAGAAGGCTGGCGGTGTGGGGGGGTTCAGGGCAGAAGGCTGGGGGTGGGGGGAGTTCAGGGGTCAAGACAGAGGGCTGGGGGTGTGTGGAGGTGCAAGGCAGAAGGCTGGGTGTGTGGGGGGGTTCAGGGCAGAGGGCTGGGGTGCTTGGCTCGTGGGGTGCTCCCAGCCCCCTACCCTAAGCGGCTCATGGCAGGGGCTGGAAGGGATATGCCCTGTTCCACCCCCTTCCCCAAGGTCCTGTCCCTACCTCTTCTCTGCCTCCTCTACGGAGTACGCTGCTGCTCGGCTCCGCTCCCCCTCGCAAGGGTGATCAGCTGATCGGTGCAGGGAGAGGGAGGGGGAGGGGCAAGAAAGCACCACGCTGGGGGAAGAAGCGGGGGAGGGGGGAAGCTTGGCTGCCTCCTGCCCCTGCTTCTGCCTCCTGTCCCCGCAGGGGAGAGCAGTGGGTGGGGGGGGGGGCTGAGTGGGACTGGGGGCTGGGACCTCGGCAGCGTGCCACTCAAAATCGGCTTGTGTGCCGTGTTTGGCACGCATGCCGTAGGTTGCCAACCCCTGATCTAGGGTTATACTACATCACAAATTGAATATGAGCCAACAATGTGATGCATATGAGAAAAAGACTAATATCATTGTGGGGTGTATTAACAGGAGCATCATATGTAAGACACAAGAGGTAACTGTTCTACTCTACTTGGTGCTGGTGAGGTCTCAGCTGAAGTACTGTGTTTAGCTGTCGGTGCCACACTTTAAGAAAGATGTGCATAAATTTGAGAGAATCCAGAGAGCAACAAAAATAATAAAAAGTTTAAAAACCTGATATATGAGTAAAGATTACAAAAACTGGGCATATTTAGCCTTGAGAAAACAAGACTGAAGGGGGACCTGATAAGTCTTCAAATATGTGAGGATTGTTATCGAGGATGGTGATGAATTGTTCTCTCTGTGTCCACTGAAGGTAGGACAAGAAGTAATGAGCTTAATCTGCAGCAAGGGAGATTTAGGTTAGACATTAGGTAAAATATTTCTAACGATCAGAATAGTTAAGCACTGGAACAGGCTTCCAAGGGAGGTTGCTGAATCCTGGTCATTGGAGGTTTTAGAGAGGAGGTTAGACAAATACCTGTCAGGGACGGTCTAGGTATACTTGGTCCTGCCTCAGAGGAGGGGGGTGGACTAGATGACTTCTCGAGGTCCCTTCCAGCCCTACATTTCTCTGATTCTATTAGAAGTTCAATGCCCATCCCACATAAAGACTGAGCTGCTGTTATGATACACCTTGATGGAAACAACACTAATTAGCGTAGCTGAATTAATGTGGATCAGGATAAGCATTATATAGTAGGAAAACAACAGGGCCAAGGCACAAGCAGGTAAAGCAAATGGAACAAAGGCTCCAGAAGGCCGTAATAGCACCATCATGGGCACACTTATAATCATATGTACACTTTCTTTCATCCAAATAAGATGAACGAATTTATAAATTTATAACTGGGAAACAAAGAAAAGAAAAGCACTTTGCAAAGATGAGTATTACCCAAGGATAAATTTTATCCTCATTTACAGATGAGGAGATTGAGTTGATTTTCCTAGTGGCCCAGCTGGAAAAAAATCTCCTTATCTCCTGACTTCTGGACTCTTATTCTAACTACTAGAAAAAGCCATAGCAGTGCTGAGGTTCTTTTTTTACCATTTAAAAAACAAACAAACCAATAAACAGCCATTTCAGTCATTACCATACTGGGGTGGATTTGAACTAGTGACCTAGGTAGATGGACAGCTTCATATCCAATTATCAATCTCTCAAGCAATCCAGTTTCCCTTACTATCTTTATGGGCAATTGACTTCCTGTTTGAGCTCTAATATTGATTACTCATAAAAAGACAGTTAAAGTTGTGATATAACCAGAGACAGATTAAGGCTAAATATGGTTCATGTCTGATCAAAACCACAGGATACCAAAACATTCTAAGGAGAAGAAAAACAACGCTACTAGAAAAATAATTGAGAGTCACTTTTAAAGGATGAAGGTACTCAGCCATACTTTAATCTGACACTGGTCATGCATACTTTTTTTGTCCCATCAAAATTTTAAAAGCCAGATACAAAACCCACTATTATGAAAACAAATTGAAAAATGCAATAGTCTCATTATTTGTCTTCCAGTAGTACCCAGAACGTGCTAGACATCATCCACACACAGTTCCTGCCCTAAACAGTTTACAGTCTAAGAAGAGTTTACACAGATTATGTGGAAATGGATTGAGGACATCAGCAGAATTACTGGTGATTTCTTTGAGATGCTCAGGCCCAGCTGTATAAATGGTAGCAATAGCACAAATGGAAGGGGCTCTTCATGCAATCTAGGGCAGTGGTTCTCAACCAGGGGTCTGAGGCCTCCTGGGGAGCCATGACCAAGCATGGCTGGCATTAGACTCGCTGGGGCCCAGAGCAGAAAGCCAAAGCCCCACCACACTGGACTGCAGCCCAGGGCCCCGAGCTCCATCACCCAGGGCTGAAGCCAAAGCCTGAGCAACTTAGCTTTGCAGTGCCCACTGTGGTGTGTGGCCCCGGGGCAATTGCCATGCTTGCTGTCCCTTGAGGCTGGCCCTGGCTTTTATATGCAGAAAACCAGTTGTGGCACAGGTGGGCCATGGAGTTTTTATAGCATGTTGCAGGGGCCTCCGAAATAAAAAGTTTGAGAACCCCTGATCTAGGGAATAAAGATATACTGCAGGTCCACTTCAGCATAACACAACAATGTTTTCAAATAAAGATTTGTAGCACACACACAAAGAGGCTGTAATCCCCAATGGTACAATGTAGTTTTGTTGTCTCAAGTACAGCTATAAGAAACAGAAAGCTTACTGGTCTGCATATACTATAGATGTGTCATGCGTGGCCAAGACAGTGCTGATAAAGCATCCACACTTTAGAGGTATTACAAGCTGGGGAAAAAAAAGACACTAGGATAAACTTAATGTCTACAGTTCTTCAAAAAAATGTTCACCAATATGCAATGTAAGGGAGCTTCAGACACGTCATCCAGAAACAAGAGTGATATTATTCAGCAGGTGGAATATACAAGGTCAAGGAAATTATGAAATTAAATAGTACATGAACTTTGTAGAAATTATTCTCTGTGTGGGAAAGTCAACTTACATTTTTATGGACACAATGGGACATACTAATGGAGTTACACCAGGGTTGAATTTGCTCCACAAAGTAGCATGATACAAAGGCAACTAGAGAGGCATTTAAATTATGATTGAAACATTTAGCACTGGTTTTCTACATGATTCTACACCAATAACATGTCACCACCAGCAAAATGAACACATTTATTGAAAGCATATATTAAACATACACACTCAAAATTTCATCCTCATTAATGATTCCTTACATGAGACTGCTTTGCTTTTGTGCAAGTGACTCCTCCATCTTCCATGTCACTATTATACTCTCAGCACTGCTGTGCCGTCCTCTGCATTATCAATCATTTCTACTATGGTTGGAGTTTTTGGCATCTTGTGGCCCTCATTTCACTCCTTTGTGCAGTCATTCTTTTTTAAATTTGACAATGGACAATATCGCTAGACCTCTCCTGTGTCAGTTCACTCAAGGTTCCATCCTAATAAAACTTTCAATGCTGCTCAAGTATGTTAAAGATTTTTTTTTAAATGGTGGCAATTTAATGTTATTGAAGTTAATTGGTTTATAAAATATTGCTGAGTGGTATTTTGATACTGTTTCATTAGCTGTTATCACTGAGTGCTGGTGATCACTGAAAAGCCAAATATTTTCCTTTCCCAAAGATACTAAGTGTGAAATCTTGGCCCTGTAGGGCTATTGGCCTGTTTCTCCAGCTCAGTAAGGACTGATGCCATGTCCAACAAATGATCAGGTTCTCTCTCTCATGCCTTTCATATTCTTCAAATACAAAACTCACAAAGTAAAACAAAACTCTTCCCCAGTACTCCTACAGGGACCTATCACAGGAACCAGCAGATACCGTTCTCAACTGAGCTCTTTCCACCTTTACAGGAATTTTCCTGGCCTCTTCCCAGCTGGGTCTGCTAATCCTCTCCACCAGGCCCAAACATCCTAAAGGGGCTCTTAAAGCCTCAGCAGAAGGCTGGCTGTCTCACAGCCCTAGTAGTTCCTTAAAGGGGCAGACCACCCTTTTACAGGTCCAACTGAAGTCAATGGCTGTTTTAAGTCCCATTGACTTAAAAAGAGCAGGGATTTCATCCCAGCTGTAACCTAGTTGTGTGGGTTGTAGAGATTTAAGACCCTAAAGTTATTGCATACTGCTTTGATACACAAAAAAGAAGGGGAGTCAGGGTGGGTGCTCCATATGGGGAGTTGGGGTGTCAGGGAGAAGAGGTGGAGCAGTTCCTACCTGCTCCCTGGCCTGATTCCAGGTGCCATGGCAGCCGCACCAGCCCCTCTGGGTCTCATTCTCTCCTCTGCTTGCCCCTGCAAATGTCTGCAGTTTACAGGGAATGGCGCACACTGGTGAAAACAAAGATCAGCTCCCACAATATTTACATTGCAAAGGTGAAAGCCCACACTGCACTGTGATTCCACCACCTCCAAGAGACAGACATTTTTTCTATTTGCTGTAATGATTTTAAAAGAAGAGCATGTATATTGGTATGAATGACGGTAGTGCTTTGGGAAAGCTTGGGTCTAGAAGTGGGTTTTGCATTTAGCTCTGAATGTGTTGAGCCTAAGTGGCCTCCACTCTGTACAAAGTTGTGATGTTGACTGGGCTAGTGCTTGTTTTGCAGTGTACTTTGACAGTGTAGCATCACTATAATAGAGAAAAATAAATGAACTGAACAAAACCCAGAAAGGGATCATAGATATCTAATCTGCCAGATTAACAGGGGTATCCAAAATACCTGACTTGCCTGCATCATTATACAGTACTCTTAGGCTACCACTTGCTTTAATTTATCTCCAATAAGTACATCCAGGAATGTCACCAAAGGAGATAATGTTACGTTGCTTTCCAGGAAATGATGATGATAAACATATCATTTAGCCATGGATGGCCTGTTCATTTTAAGGTATCCCTAGTTTCCAAAACCAGGTAGTTCCCCTGCTATAATAAACTGTTAACTTAGATAACGCAGTTTGTAAACCATCTAACAATGCTAATACATCTTAGAAACAATAACCACATCATTTAGATTAGCTCTGCATTTTCCTGACATTTGTAGAAGAAATTATACAAAGAGACAGACACTTAGAGAAAAGTTAAGAGATTCCAGTGCTTATATAAGGGCTTCAAGAATTATAACATTCAAAAAACAGTAGGAGAACACTTCAATCTGTCTGGACACTCAATAACAGACTTAAAAGTGGCAATTCTTCAACAAAAAATCTTCAAAAACAGACTCCAATGAGAAACTGCAGAACTGGAAATAATTTGCAAACTGGACACTGTCAAATTAGGCCTGAATAAAGACTGGGAGTGGATGGGTCACTACAAAAACTAATCCCCCCACTGATACTCACACCTTCTTGTCAACTGTTTGAAATGGGCTGCCTTGATTACATTGAACTCATTAGCACTACAAAAGTGATTTCCCTTGATATTCACTCCTTCTTGTCAACTGTTGAGAATAGCCCACTTCCACCTTAATTGAATTGGATTGATCTGCCACTTGGTAAGGCAACTCCCATCTTTTCATGTGCTGTGTTTTTATACCTGCCTCTGTATTTTCCACTCCATGCATCTGATGAAGTGGGTTTTAGCCCATGAAAGCTTACGCCCAAATAAATTTGTTAGTCTCTAAGGTGCCACAAGGACTCCTTGTTGTTAGTACAGGAAGTGAGACTGTGCTTTTCAGTGGATATTACAGGCATAGCCTGGACAGTACTGCCTTAGAAAATTTTAAATTTGTATTTAAGAATGCATAAATTATTCTGTGACAAAGATCTGCATGTAGCAAAGATTTATGTATAACACATACCCAGTGGAAAGAATTTTAGATCAATCAGATTTCTTTCCAATTACTATGTCCTTTGGTAAAGCACAGTCATTACTTGTTCCTCATGTGGTGCCCTTTAAATAATACAAATATATATGAGAAACAAGCACACAAAAGCTGGGAATAGAAATTGCTAAACAGATCGATCTAGTTCAAGTAAACTGCAAGATCTCGGAATCCACCATGCTAAAGCTTCAATCCTGCAAACACTAAGGCATGTGCTTTACTACCATGAGCAGCCCCATGGCAATCAATGGGATCACTTACAGTGGTAAAATTAAGCATGTGTAAGTGTAAGCAAGAGTGGGGTCTAACACACTGTTCTATCTACCAATACTGTAGGCTTTTATTATAGCAAAAATATTCCAGGCAAATGTACTTTACCTTCCCCACTTGTTGACATTTTGCATCCATTTTATGTGCAACAATACACTACTACTTTTAGGATTCTGAACCACATCAAGACCACAAGGAAGTTCAACTAATTTAACTTGGAGGTCCAGTAGTTGGCCTGTTGTGCCTTTTTTTAAAGGAGACAGAACCCTCTTGGATTTATGGCAACGTGTGTATACATAGATTTTAAAAAATTCCAAAACAAGACTTTACTGCATGCACCCCTCTCCCAGGGGAGACGATGAGAGAACAAACACATCACAGATGTTCGTCACGTGGCTTAATGCACTACGGGAAGTCTACAGTGATGGGCGTGGTGGTATTAGCACTACATAGAGCAGAATATCAGCTGTTGTTCAATTACAAACAAGGTATTCACACACACCCCTCTAAAATGAGCCGACGGGTCCCACCACACTGCACGTTGGTGTATAAAGTGAGTGGATCACGGCGCTTTGGGAGAATAAATGTGTTTCCTTTCCTAAGTCAGAGGAGGGGCGGGGCGGGGGGTCAGCGGACTTTGGGGTGTTGATGATTTACCCGTTAGTATCCCAGGGTTACACCCCCGCCTACGACACTGGGGTATTTGTCACTGACGGGCTCAGTTTCAAAGCGCCCAAAGGAGCAGCGCAGACTCTGCTTTTCCACGGGGCTTCTGCAGCCCCCACCCCGCTCATTATCTGCCAGACTATGTTAATGTGTGTGTGGGGGACGGACTCTGTACCCCTCCCGCCCCCCGAGGGAGCCTTGTCTCCGCTCCTCCTTCAGGGGGTCCGCACTCAGCCCCACGCGGCGAGAGACGACGAGCACGAGCCAGCTCCTCCCGTGTACTAACTGACGGACAGACTGCTCCCGCGCGAACAGCCCCGCGCATGCTGTTTACCTACCGGCTGCCCCGGAAGTGCCCCGCGCACTCCTCTGCCCCCACAGAGCAATGGCAGAGACATCGCCGCCGACCGCAATCACGTGACTCCAGTCCAGGCTCCAAGAAACACCGGCTGAAGGGACACTCTAGCCGGCGCCAGACATAGGCGTAACGGCGGGGGTGGGGCCGCGGCCGCGCTGTCTCCTTTTCCTGTTTCCGGTTGGCCAGGGAGTCTCCTGTCCTCGCGGCTTCTGGTTGTGGAGTCGCCGTTGGAGCCGGCGAGGCAGCGCGAGGAGGGGTCAGTTCTTCCCTGGGGCTTGGGCGGGCTCTAGTGCGAGGGCTCCTGGGCCCGTGTTCCCGCGCAGGAGGCGCCGCCAGCCGACCCTTCGCCCGCCACGGGGCAGTGATTGAGTCAGCCCCTCCCCTCGGGTGCTGCTGCCTGCGCTCTGCAGCGCGCTGGGGCGGGGGAAGCGAGCGTGACCCGACACGCTGGGGGAGGGGGACACTGTGGGCTCCTCAGCCCGCTGCGGGGGTCGGCTCCGCCTCCAACGGTGCCACAAGTACTCCTGTTCTTTGTGCAGTGAGGGGCTCGCTCCTACCCGGGCCCCGCTCCAGGTACGGGTAGTCGGAGCGGACACGCTGCTCCCTTGCCGCAGCTCCCGCCCCAGCGCGGGGCTCCCCCGGCCGAACCCCAGCCGCATTCCCTGTATCGCCTCGCTACCAATCCCGCGTCTACCGTGGACAGCAGATAGGCTAGGCCTGGGACTTTTAACTCTGGGGTGCGGAGAAACCACTGGGAGGTCCCGCCGGCTCCGGGGCTGGAACAAGAGTTTAAAAGAAAACGAACTTGGCTGCATAAACAACCCATCTGGGAACAATCCGTTATTTACTGGTCTGAATAGGAAAGGTGAGAGGTGGGTGGCAAGCATGTGTTGGAGAACGATCGTAACAGCTGAGTTCTGCTTCCCACCCTCTATCTAAATAAACGTGAAGCACCCTGAATAACTGTGTAACGGGGACAGATATTGATACTGCACTGCATAGGCACGGTAACTTGCAGTATTTTTATGACTATGTAATGAAACGATTTTATCATTCAATTTTTACATAGGGTTTCCCCAATTGGATGGTAGAAAAGATGTTTGATATCAAAGCGTGGGCTGAATATGTTGTGGAATGGGCTGCGAAGGACCCATATGGCTTTCTTACCACTGTGATCTTGGCCCTTACACCATTGTTCCTAGCAAGTGCAGTGCTATCATGGAAACTGGCAAAAATGATTGAGGCCAGAGAGAGAGAGCAAAAGAAGAAACAGAAACGCCAGGAAAATATTGCAAAAGCCAAACGAACAAAGAGGGATTAAGCGAGGCAAAATGCTTTCCTTGTGCAAATAAGTGCTTTTGTTGAAGCATTCTTGTACACTTATATCTTTGTGTGGTGTTGTCTTCCTCCAACAATCTTCTTGAACTGACATTTCAACTGAAATGTTCTGCTTAAACAATGTGTGTTGATATCTCTGTCTAATCTGCAATGGCATTTGATGTGTATATTTCAACCAGATATCACTTTCCAATGAGTTTACTTTTGTATGTTTACATGCCATACACTAAAATGAATGCATCGGTGGCGGGGAGGGGCTTGTTTTTTTAAATTGGAACTGCTTTAGCAATTGTTCAAACATGTCAATATTAAATTATGGAAGAAAAAATTAAAATGTCTGACTTCCTAAAAATACTGCAATCATTGGTTTTCTAGAAGCTTAGAAACTTTGTTTTTATACAGCCTTTTTTTCTACTGTTGATTTGTATTCATTATAGTACTTTTTTTTTTTTTTTCTTTCCCTGGTTTCAACTTGGCCCTGGAATAGCAGTCCTTGTTTCTGCAACAGTTGTCAGCTTTGTGCTCTCAGGAGTTTGTTTTATTATATGAACAGTGTTAGCATTTCATATTAACTCAACTAAATTCTTCATGAGTGGCTCTCAAAATCAGCTTCCTGGACTATCAGTAGCCGACTGAGCCTCTTTTGGATAGTTCACAGAAGGAAACTTTTTACAACCAAGCAGTAGGCAAATGACTTCATTTTCACAATATCCCAATGTGAACAGCTCTTGCCTACAATATGCTTCACAAAAATGAATGTGGAGATCCATTTGGCAAATAACTAAATATCATTCTAGGTTTAGGTGATGACAACAGTAACTCTAGAGCAGCAGAGGAACTGCTTTGGATATTACCAGCTTTGAGAGGATGGCTTAATGAAAAGAAACAAAAGCTGCATGTGATTCTAGTGCTGTAAACATGCAAAGTAAGTTGGAGCCAAGGCTAACAGATTTAATTTATTCAGATTTTTCTGTCCAAAGAATAATAGTAAAAGTGAAAAATGGGTAGTTTAATGTGCTTTAGCAAATCTTAATTTTTATTACTACTATAGTTCCAATGGGTCTGATCCTGTAGTAGCAATCAAGTTTTAGACCCTGTTCCAATAACATGTCTCTTAACCAGAGCAAATAGAGTTGTGGTTTGTCATACTGGATTCTCATGCCTAGCTCTTCACTGAGTATGTAAAGGATAAACACCTATGAAAGCAGATGCTCTCTATTATTGAAAGGTGGAAGTGAATAGGAGATGATACATACCAATACAAATAAACAAGAAGTTTTGTTAAATCAATCTTGGGGCTCGTCTACACTGGCAATTTACAGCGCTGCAACTTTCTTGTGCGAGGGCGTGAAAAAACAACCCCCTGAGCACAGCAAGTTTCAGTGCTGTAAAGCGCCAATGTAGACAGTGCACGAGCACTGGGAGCTATGCCCTCAGAGGTGGGTTGTATGTGGGGTTTTTTTTTTAAGCGCTGGGAGAGCTCTCAGCACTGCACCTTGACTACATACAAGGCACGTTAATAGTTGCCAGTGTAGACTAGCCCTTAGGTAAGAGTTAGATGTGAAACAGTGAGGTGTAATAGTTGGCTTTCTTCTGAGTCAAGTATCAGAGGGGTAGCCGGCTTAGTCTGAATCTGTTAAAAGGAACAGAGGGTCCTATGGCACCTTTAAGACTAACAGAAGTATTGGAGCATAAGCTTTCATGGGTGAATGCCCACTTCATCAGACGCAAGTTTTCTTCTGAGTGTTGCTCAAGACAAGTATTGTTAGAATGTAAAGTGTGTTCTCGCCTTTTTATGATCTACTGGATTAAGTCTTCAGTGTTTGTCTTCAATATGGTTACACCTTGGTATTTATACAGTTTTGATAGTTTTAAAATGTAACAGACTCAAAACTAACTACATTACATAAATAAATTTGATACTTTTTTTAAAATGTTTGTTCTTTATTCTGACTCCTTTGCTCTACAGCTGTTAAGTATTGTACAGATAGCACATTTTAAAAAATATGTAAGTATATATTTCCTTCAAGAAAGGGTTTTAAGGAGAATGGGTTCAGCATACATTGGTAAGTGAAAATGATCCAAATTAACTAATTCTTAGGCATAATCCTCTCTTAAAAGTGGTGACTTATTGTATGTCACCAATGAATGCACTATTGTTTTTTATCATAGGCATAGCTCACTCTGTGTTGCTGATGTAAAGGACTCACATTCTTAATCTCCAAATGAAGCATTTGTTAACCAGTTGATGCATTCTGACTGGGAACATTTGTGTTGGAGATGGAAGGTAGAATCTTACCATACACACCAATTAAAGCCAGATGTAGTCTAGTTAATTTATAGAATCAGAAGGTAGACATGGAAAATACCTGTTTTTTTTTAGTCTATTACAAGATTATTTCCTATATTAATTTTTTGTTCAGTCACTTTAAATCCCATGTGATGTATTTCCACCACTTTTCTTTATTTTAATATCCCAGCATGTGGTGGGTGACTCCCACTACAGCAAAAACATGTTAGTAAAGGTGGATTTCTACATCACCTAAGACACTGAAAATCTCAGATGAGGCTACACCCCAGTTTTAGACATGTGCAGCCTGGGGAAGGATGAAAGGAACAAATAAGATTTGTTAGGAATAACTCAGCATGATGGAGCGAGTAATTTTAAAATGTGCCAGGCTTCTTATAGACAGTGGAGAAGGAAGTTAAAGGGTTCTCTTAAAAAAGGATAGTGGCTTAGAGCAGCTTAAGATGGGGGGTCTGGGGTAGGTCTAAATATAACAGGGGTAACAGAAGCATCAAAACCAACACCTTTGGTAGATGGGGGACGGACAGAAAAGTGGTACAAAAACAGGTCAGACAACTGTGGCCTTGAAGATAAACTTGAAAATGATAGAGTGGAAAAAGGGGGATTTCAGGCAGTGGCTGGGGGCTGGTATCAGGTTAGGTAAGATGGTCTACCTTGACTGCTGAACAATTGTGTGAGTTAAGCTTTTTCTTTTGGCAGCTGCAGGGCAGATATTAGATCCAAACGCACTCTGCTCATTCTCACACCATGGCATAACCCATCAAAATACTATTTTTTTTGAAGTATACTCTTTCCCTTTTGCAAGCACTAATAGTCACACACAGTTCTTCCCTTTATCATATAAACTATTTCACAGTGGTCAGTCTCCACCTCAGATACCATTCAGTACTATTTCTAAAATTGTTTAGGAATATGGTGGGGGAGAGAAGCAGTACAGTGGGGGTAATAATATAGCTCTGGCCCTTTAAATCTCAAAATTGATAGAATTTAACAAAAGAATCTAAACTTAATTAAAAATCATGTTTGCCTTCATAATCTATGGTTACAATCTTATAAATTAACATAAACCAGTGAAGTTCTTAGGATACAAACACATGGTCCATTCATTGCAAGGGTAGGGCTACTTCTGAAAACTAGTGACAGTAAGTGTTAACATCAGCATTGATCATTTTAAGAAACCTCTAACAGGGGAGAAGCTGGTTCTTTTGAAAGGGTGCTGGGCTAGTGAAGCAAGAGATCAAAATGTCAAACCATCTATATGGATAGGAAATGAGGGAAAAAAAGAGATGCATCTTTGCTTCAGCTGCTAAAAGCTTCAGCTGCCTCTCCAGGGCCTGAAACCTTAACTCACCCTTGCAAAGGAGCCAAAGCCTCCACCTCTTCCTGTCTGACAACTTCTGTAATGAAGTTGTGTATTATCCAAATCAAATCCTATCGCACATTAAATATTTCGGGGTAATGCATAGTTGAAAGACATTCTAACACTGATGTCCAAAGTTGAATATCAAACCAAGGAGTATTGTCTGATATTTTTCATATATTTTTTTTTGCTGTTGAAGCTGTTAAAAGTCTGACACCTTCAGCACAGCTTTTAGGGAGACCTAGCCAGAGCACTCTCCACTGTTATCAGGTGTGCTAAGTCATTAACACATAGCTCAGATGCTTTTACCACCAAGTCAGGACAACCTGTACAGAGCAGGTTTAATAGCACTGGGGGGAAGAGGGATAAAGAGTCTGTGCCCTGTCTACACTAGTTTTTACACTTTTACTATCACTGATGCAGCTGCCCCATTACTGGCCCTTCCTGTAATCCTGATACGAATTTTATTGGTGTAGACCAGGGGTAGGCAACCTGTGGCACGTGTGCCAAAGGCGGCACGTGAGCTGGTTTTCAGTGGCACTCACACTGGCCATCGGTCCAGGGGGCTCTGCATTTTAATTTAATTTTAAATGAAGCTTCTTAAATGTTTTAAAAACCTTATTTACTTTACATACAACAATAGTTTAGTTATATATTATAGACTTATAGAAAGACCTTCTAAAAACATTAATGTATTACTGGCACGCGAAACTTTAAATTAGAATGAATAAATGAAGGCTCGGCACACCACTTCTGAAAGGTTGCCTGCCCCTGATGTAGACACTGCCTAGGAGATCTTAAATTCCTGGAAAATAAGAGTGCTTCCACACTCTGCTCTTATTTGACTCAGACTGATTCCATATAGCACTTTACACTACTTACAGATGGCCAGCAAGACACACATTTGATTTTACCATCTATTAATGCAGCTACAAGATATAGTCCCTTAAAATTAAGGAAGAATATAATCTCTCTATATTGTTGAAGTGCTTTATGTTAATGAGATCAAAACAGACCCTACAACCACCAAGGATAGCCAACAGCATTGACCATATTAAAAGGCAAAAATAGGCAGGGAACTCTTTGGGGTTCCAGAGAAATACATGATGATTAAGCAAAAAAATCTAGATTTGATAGTGCAAAAGGTCATTTCTAAGCTTCATATCTACAAATAAGTATGTGAAATCCATTATGTTGAAGACCAGATTATAGTTATATTTTAAAAAAAAAATTGTTACCTTTAAGGAAAAATGCCTGTCAAAAGAAAGTATATTATGACATTTTCCTATCTCAATGAACTAAATAGAATGAACTCAAGAATAACAAAAGATTACCAATTACTTAAAAAAAACCAAAATTAAGTAGCAGTAGTTTTTATACTAAGATTTACTAAGTAGTAACGAAGAATTCAATGATGTCTAAGATCTGGCTGTGTAAAAACAAATAAAAATTAACTTTAATATATCAGTTTATTTCTCACACAACAGTTGGTAAATGAAAAAGTTTTCTTCAGTCATGTTGCTTGTTAGAGCAATTATCTATGCAATTCACTGGCAAGATTTTTCACATTACAACTGTTTATTTATTACGGCTACTGCTATCTGGTGGGACCCAGGAACCTGGCTGAAAGGTTTTTGCAGTGCTGGATGGGTCTGGTGAAGGCTCATTCTTTCCATAGTAAGGGGATGATGCATGGCCTTTAATTTGAGTTTGAACTGGTTCAGCAACAAGTCCCTCATATTCCTTGGTCTGAAGGAGGCTGTCCTTTTCAGAAGCACCTGTGATTTTCACTTTTATTTCTTCTCTGTAGATTTTATTCTTAAGAATTTCCTGCAAAAAGCCACCAGGCAAGAAGGAAAATAGTTAAAGCAGACATCAATGTAATTTACACTACTGAAATAGCAAACTAAAACCCATAGGTATCTTTTTTTCTTCAACGTAATTTTATATATTCTCTCTTCATATGCATTTGCAAAATAAAGATAGTCAAAATGCATTGCTTTGGATTACTGCAATTCTAATCATAGTTTAAAAAATGCTTCAATATTTTGATTAACTTGTTAAAGCAGAGCTGAATTGCACTATTCAAAGCTGATATTAGATCAAAATGGAAGGCTTGTTAAATACACTTCTGATCAAAATGTGAAAATACATATAAAATTTGCTGCACCTTCCACAGTTTTCTGATGTAAGATCTTATATCACAGTTGTTTCAAATCATCATTTGCATGCCACACACACACACGATAAAAGGAAGCACCTAAGATCCTTTGTGTAAAAAAAAAAAAAAAAAAAAAAAAAAACACCTTCTTAAAGAGGCCTGATTTGGTTTCATAATCCTGGGGGTAATGTAGTTGTGGCAGAAAACTGTGCCAATGGAGCAGCACAGAATGAACCAGATGCTTCAGGTAACAACCTCTACAAAAAATTCTTAGCACAGCAGCAGTCACTATTAGTGATGCTTGCCATCTTGCTGAGAGGAAAATCAGAAAGATTCCAAAATAGGTATGAGTGGAAATAAAGCAAAATGGGGAAATAGTGCCCAGAAGACTCCGAAAATAAGAAAAATATTTAATAGTGAAGAAGTGAGTTTTGATTGTCCTTTTCTTATCTGCTCAGATATATCCCACACTAGGTGATGATGTATATATCAGTAATAAAACTTCCCTAATGCTTAGATTGTAGGAGATAGCAAAGACTGAAAAGCAAAAGCAGGAAAGATTACATGCTTTTTATAGTAATTTCCACCCAAGGATCTTAAAGCATTTTAAAAACCTTTGTGAAGTAGATGGTTATGACACTCTGGGATACAATCCAGACCAGTGAGATGATGTCACCTCTTCCCTGCCACTTGGGGTGTCTTACAATGCTTTCTTGCTATAGCTCCCACCTGTGCCGCTAACAAACAGCCTGCCAGCAGGCAGGTCACAGCCTGAATATCTGTGTATAGCCACAGCCCTGATCCAGCAAATCTGACCTCAGGAGCCTGTCATCAAACTCCAGCCATCCTCTGGCTTCCAGCCTTTGGTTACTACTTACAAGGTGACCCCAACACACACACAGTCCTGAATTTCCTCCCCAAAATATGTGTCCAGCCCTCTCCTGGACAGTACAGATATATTACTTCTGTTGCTCCTCTAAGGGGATCAGTATAAAACTGGGCTATCTTGATTATCACTTCAAAAGTTTTTTTTCTCTTAATTAATTGGCCTCTCAGAGTTGGTAAGACAACTCCCACCTGTTTATGCTCTCTGTATGTGTGTATATATATCTCCTCAATATATGTTCCATTCTATATGCATCCGAAGAAGTGGGCTGTAGTCCACGAAAGCTTATGCTCTAATAAATTTGTTAGTCTCTAAGGTGCCACAAGTACTCCTGTTCTTCTTTTTGCGGATACAGACTAACACGGCTGCTACTCTGAAACCAGTATAAAACAGTCTGCTATGATAAATGGAGTTACCGAAACAATTCACAACACTAGATTAGTTTTATTTAAAGAATAAGCCAAATTTATTTAACTACAAGGAGATGTACTTACTTAAAACCTAAGTATAAAGCATTAAAGTCAGAAACGGTTACAAGAATAACAAAGATTAAATGCTAAACTTGCTTCAAGGTGAAATTCTTACCACAGGTTCCCAATAACTTTGCTGACCAACTTTCTGGTCAGGATCTGCTCTTGGAGTCCAAAGGGTGTTTCTTTTTTCTTCTTAGGTGAAGGAGAAAGATGGATAGGGAGAAATAACTTGGGGTGTTTTTACCCCTTACTTTTCTAGTTCAGTTGCCCTTTTAAATGGATTTTCCAGATGGTTACCCCTAGAAAAGTTCCTTCCAGCTGTGAGGATGGATATGTGGGGTGTCCTGGTAAAAGAGGTTTCATGCTATCGTTTGCTAAAATGCAGATTTGCCTTGCTCCCTCTTGTTGTTTCAAGGACCTTGTTTACTACTTATATGTAAATTAAGGCAAATAAACATTCCTTTGTTTAAGAGCTGCTTGACCAGTCCTGCCTAATTGAGGCTGCATGGGTTTAAACATGTGCTACCAATATCATTTAGGAGGAATTCTTAACTTTTCATTTAATGTTGCTACACGTATTTCATCATGATAATATTGACCAATGAGTTATTAGTTTTCAAATGAGACTTTACAAGGCATATTTTTCTCAAAATTTAACTTATCTTCGAGGAGGGTGTTAGTACTGATCAGTTATGTTTGAAGATGAAAGGGATTATTATTAGACTTGAAGGATTCAATTTCAGCCAGCAAATGACACTATTTTTTTCTTTCCCCCTCCACCCAAACGCTGACCAGACAAATCTCACTATTAATAATCTAAGCAGAGACAGAAAGTGTCATGATAAGCATGACATATATTGTATATAGAAGTCATCAACAAATGGTGCACTCTTTTGCTGTCAATTCTAGAGGTCAGTTAATAACAAAAGCGAAATACGTATATTACGGGGTGGATAAAAATCAAAATGGATTATTTTGATAAAATGCTTTTTGAGGAAAAAACACCTATCTGAAGATAGTTTTAATTAAGATACATTATAGATCAAAGTGATCTCATCATGGAATAGGGATTATAAATTCTATTTCTATAGTATGAGAATATATTCATGTAATGTTTAAGAAAAGTTTTGTAAATGAGTTCCAATAGTTCATGGATTAGGGACCCAATTTTATGGGGTTCCAGGGGCTTCTGTATAGATTGTTTAGGTTAATCTTTCTATCTACCCACTGGGACTCAGTGCTAAGTCTAGAAGATACCATCAGAGATGCTTAGTTTTGCCGTTCTCAAACTGTGGATTTGTGTCTCCAGAGATAACATGCTTGTTAACAACAAAAATGTTTTTTAAAAATAAATAAATAAATATATAGAGGTGAGAAATAACAGACCTGAACCCTATTGTCCCTCTACAAATTTATGTACACAGAGTCAATCCCTTACCTCTCTAAAAGTGCAAAGTTTCGAAAAGTTCAATGAATAGAAGATTGCTGGGGCAGAATAGATCTGGACAAGGAGAAGTAGTCTGGAGATAAATGTGAGAAGCCAGGGACAGGCGGTAGAAACAAAAGTGAAACTGTTTGAGCAGCATATTCCAGAAGTCTTTCTGAGTGTAGCCTTCATTGATTTGAGATCTACCATACCATTCTCTCATTAGAAGGGAAAACTTACAATGGCAGCAGGCTGTAAAAAGACCCAGTTTGGGTTTCATCTATCTCTGCATTGTAAAGAATATGTATTAAGGTTATACCAACCAACAAGAATGCACTTTTATGTGGAAATCCATGATTAAATCGAGTCTTCCTGACTAGTGATTTAAATCATGATTTCAATCAATTTGATTTAAATCAAATCCACCCCGGTATATTAAGTACAGTATTATGATTGTATTCCTGAATGCTGTAGATCTCAACTTCTAAAGGCATTACAGTTTTAGTTACCAAGTTTAAGATTTCCTATTAGTGCAAAAGTAAGTCAAAAAGTAAAAATTTAAAATTTATAAAAACAAGAAGCAATTCCTTCCCAGACTAATTATGATTAATATATATTATATATACACATAGTTCATTTATGAGAAAAATATCATTAAAACTCAGTAAAAATATACTGTTCCTTAGATATCAGGCTTTTTACCAATTCAGCTTCAAATCCTGTCTGCAGTATCCAGCCCAAGTAGTTGCAAGAGGCATTAGGAAACCGTCCTTTGCAGCCTTGCCGATTTCACTCCTCACTACATGAGGAGTCGATTGTAGATCAGAGTAGCTGCCATGAACCCTCCTTACCTCCCTCTTCCACCTCCTTGCAGCACACATTCACATTGACTTCCTCAGTGCAGGTTAATGCGCAGGGAACTCCTATGGAACTGCCCCCCCCCCGCCCCCCATTTTGCACAACAGCACCATACAGTACCCTCTGTGCCTCAGGAGAAGAGAGCAGGATTTGACTCTTTAAGGAATGAAGAGATTGCATTTACACTGTGACTGGAAAAGTTTTATAGATAAACATTCACTGTGCTATATGCAGTATAGAAGTGACAGGTATGGAGAAGTATTTTTAACTGTTGCTCCAGGATTTGAAGAGTGACTTAGCTTCTCATTTAGGAAGTTTGTCACTAAATTGAACTGAAATATTTTATAAAATGGCCTAATTTAGTTACTGACTGCCCAAATAAACATGGCTAGAGGGCATTTCAGCAGAAAGCTCAATAAAAGAATATTAAAGCGTAATGTGCTCTGTCCTTTAGGGGACAGACAAGCTCCATTCTGTCCAATAAGTATCAGAGATATAGCACTAAATCCATTAGCCAGCTATACTTGTGGAAGTCCTGACTCGATTCTCATGACCTTCCCAGGAAATATAAACTAAGGATGTCAGGATTTTGAAGTTCAAATTCTCAATAGGTAGATTTTAAGTGCTCACATGATATCTGAAGAATGCTGAAAGTGCTCTTTATTACTCAGAGTAGAGTAGAACGCAGGAGAAAAGATCCATTAACAAATAAAAAGACTAACCATGAAGGAGAGAGGCAGCCGCATTTTGCAGTAGCTGGAATCTTTACATTGTTTAGACATTCACCTTCAGACACAGTGAGTTACAATAATCCAGTTTGGAGATGACAAATGCCTGGATTATTGTGGCAAGGTCCTCATCTGTGAGGAAGGGGCAAAGTTTGCTAGTAAGATGGATGTGAAAAAAGGCATTTTTGGTCACTGAGGCTACCTTGTTGTCCAGGTTTGGTAATGAACAAAAACAGGACCCAGAGGCTTCACACAACTTCACTGCATTGGGGACTGTATCCCTCTTGTGGAATGCAAGGGTTCAAGGGAAGTGTTTAAGATGGTTCTTCAAAGCAGTTCCCCCACCAATCAGCATCACTTTTGCCTTGCCTAGCTTGAGTTTGAGCCAGCTGCTTTTCATCCAGAAGATGATCTCTTGTAACCATTCTGGACATCTGAGTGATGATGGCCACCAGTATGGCCATACTGGGTTAGACCAATGGTCCATCTAGCATAGTATGCTGTCTTCTGACAGTGGCCAGTGCTAGATGCTTCAGAGGGAATGAACAGAACAGGTACATTTATCAAGTGATCCATCCCCTGTTGTCCAATCCCAGCTTCTGGCAGTCAGGATTTAGGGACACCCAGAGTATGGCGTTGCATCCTTGACCATCTTGTCTAATAGCCATTGATGGACTTATCTTACATGATGGTTGTTGCATCAGTGAAGAAGGATATACACATTTAGGTGTAATTAACGCAGTATTGGCAGTAGAGCCCATGACATCTCACTCTCTTCCAACTACCTTTATATAGATATTGAAGACAAGAGAGGATTGTTTGGATCCCAGCAGGACTCCACAGGTTAAGTTCTTCGGGGAGAAGGAGCAGTTATCCATCACCACTCTCAGTATTCTGCTGGGAAAAAATGATTGGAGGCAATGTAGTGCTGTGCTGTATACTCCAGCTCCGTTGTGTGTTAATGTATTTATCAGTACCTTCCAGTCTAATGTGCCAAAAACTGCAGAGAGGTCCAGTAAAATGACCCTGGTCATAAGGATTGTCTTTTAGTGCTACCAGGGCTGTCTCTGAGTTGTGCTCTCGTCTGAAGCCCAAAGGCAAGGCATCCAGGATGATGATAGATGACTCATGATGGAATTTGGTAGTTACTACTTTCTCGATTGTGACTAAGAATAGGATGTTAGAAGTAGGACAGTAGTTGGAGAGATTTTTCTGAGTCGATATTTGGATTCTTGAGGATGGAGCAGACAAGGTGTCATTGATATTTGTCAGTAGTAGTCGGCATGGTTATTCTTTGCTTGTTGTTGCCAGCCAACTATGGCTCTGTGTTGCAAGTGTGGCTCTAATTTTTTTAAGGGCTTCCTGGTCTCTGGTAAGCATGGCAGGGCCACAGTTTGAGAAGGGTGGTGGGATTAGGGAATACAGGCTGGTCAGGAATGGAGTTTTCTTATTTAGTTCTGTTCGTATCTGGTTGATCTTTTCAGTGAAGTTTGATGAATGTGTTTCACAGCTTGGGTTCTTTGTCTGGGTTATATGCTGAAAACTGATGATTGATTGGTTAACCAATTCATCATGTGGAAAGTTCTGCTGGTTGTGATTCTCCTGCAGTAGTGGTTGTGGAGTAGAAAGCTGGTTTTGCCTCCTCTTTACAGTGGGAAAAACCTTTAGTGTTGGCAGATGGATTTAAATTATTTTTTCATGTCACGGGCATTCTAAATTTTCATTTGTGTGCTTAATCTGATAGAGCTAGTCTCTGTGAACTATGATGATTTTCTCAGGCGGGGCGTGTGAGTGAGGAGCACGGAGTTCGAGGACCAATGCAGTGGACAATAAGTGGGACTGCTGTACAAACCACTGGCACCTTGGCCTGGCAGTGGAGTAGCTTGGTTTTCTAGAGAGAATTGAAAACTTAGGCTATGTCTACACTACTGCAGTACATCGACCTAAGTTACGCTGCTCCAGCTACATGAATAACGTAGCTGGAGTCAACATAGCTTAGTTTTCAGAGTAGCAGCCATGTTAGTCTGTATCTGAAAAAGAACAGGAGTACTTGTGGCACCTTAGAGACTAACAAATTTATTAGAGCATAAGCTTTTGTGAGCTACAGCCCACTTCTTCGGATGCATAGAATGGAACATATATTGAGGAGATCTATAAACACATACAGAGAGCATGAAAAGGTGGGAGTTGTCTTACCAACTCTGAGAGGCCAATTAAGTAAGAGGGGCGAAAAAAAAAACTTTTGAAGTGATAATCAAGATAGCCCAGTACAGACAGCTTGATAAGAAGTGTGAAAATACTTACATGGGGAGATAAATTCAATGTTTGTAATAGCTCAGCCATTCCCAGTCTCTATTCAAGCCTAAGTTGATTGTATCTAGTTTGCATATCAATTCAAGCTCAGCAGTTTTTCGTTGGAGTCTGTTTTTGAAGCTTTTTTTGTTGCAAAATTCCCACCTGCAGGTCTGTCATTGAGTGACCAGACAGGTTAAAGTGTTCTCCTACTGGTTTTTGAATGTTATGATTCCTGATGTCAGATTTGTGTCCATTAATTCTTTTGCGTGGAGACTGTCCGGTTTGGCCAATGTACATGGCAGAGAGGCATTGCTGGCACATGATGGCATATATCAAATTGGTAGATGTGCAGGTAAACGAGCCCCTGATGGCATGGCTGATGTGATTAGGTCCTATGATGATGTCACTTGAATAGATATTGGCAGAGTTGGCATCAGGCTTTGTTGAAAGGATAGGTTCCTGGGTCAGTGTTTTTGTTCAGTGGTGTGTGGTTGCTGGTGAGTATTTGATTCAGGTTGGGGGGTTGTCTGTAAGCGAGGAAGGGTCTGTCTCCCAAGATCTGAGAGAGTGAGGGATCATCTTTCAGGATAGGTTGGATTGATGATGCACTGGAGAGGTTTTAGTTGGGGGCTGAAGGTGACAGCTAGTGGTGTTCTGTCATTTTCTTTGTTGGGCCTGTCTTGTAGGAGGTGACATCTGGGTACTCGTCTGGCTCTGTCAATCTGTTTTTTTCACTTCAGCAGGTGGGTATTGTAGTTTTAAGAATGCTTGATAGAGATCTTGTAGGTGCTTGTCTCTGTCTGAGGGATTGGAGCAAATGCGGTTATATCTTAGAGCTTGGCTGTAGACAATGGATCGTGTGGTGTGTCCTGGATGGAAGCTGGAGGCATGTAGGTAAGTATAGTGGTCAGTTGGTTTCCGGTATAAGGTGGTATTTATGTGACCATCGCTTATTAGCACAGTAGTGTCCAGGAAATAGACCGCTTGTGTGGATTGATTTAGGCTGAGGTTCATGGTGGGATGGAAATTATTGAAATCATGGCGGTGTCTACATTAGTTTCTCCCATCGACTTACCTTGCTCTTCTCGTTCGGGGTGGAGTACTGGAAGGCTTCCAGAATTTTCAGATATCAACCAGTTCTTCCAGCATTGCCCATCAGGAGTTCAAAAGTCATGAGGCAGGCCCCAAAATCATAAGATTAAAAGAAAATAATCAATTTGGGGGAGGATGGTTTTGTGCCTTTTGGCTTTTCAGCCTCAAGAGTTTCCTTGATTAATGTTTTCATCAAGCAGGACAACTTAAAAAAAATGATAGCTGAAATTCTCACAAAATTACTGAACTCCAGGAGCTGGGGCTTTCAGGAACACCCCCCTCCCATCCCCCATGTGTATTGTGAGACTCAATAAAATCACAAGTGTTAGCAACACAATAAAATTTCCCTGGTGGGATGGCCCTCACTTCTGAATGTCTATCTCCTCAATTTCACAGGCCTCCATGGGTATGTCTACACTGCAATTAGACATACCCAGGCTGGCCCATGCCAACTGACTTGGGCTCAGTGGGCTTTGGGCTAAAGGGCTGTTTAATTTCAGTGTAGACGTTCGAGCTTGGGCTGGAGTCCAGGCTCTAGGACTCTGCAAGGTGGAAGGGTCCCAGAGATCTGGCAGCAGCCCAAGCCCAAACGTTTACACTGAAATTAAATAGCCCCTTAGCTCAAGCCCTGCAAGCCTGAGTCAGCTGGCACAGACCAGCTGTGGGTTTTTAATTGTACCCCATAATTACATCACACCTGTACTCCAGTTCTTTCATTGGCTCCCCATACACTTCCATTGCCAGTACAAGGCCTTGGTCTAGATCTTCAAGGCCCAGTTTTCCCCTGCTTTGGTTGTCAGAGTTTCCTGAAGGAAAAGTAAAAGCCATCCTTGTTCTGAGGATGTAGAAAACGAGATATATTGCACATGTGGACTAGCAGGCAGGAGTGGAGTTTTAAAGAAATAATTTGACAATCCAATATCTGTAACATTTAGATTATTTTATTAATTTCTGAAAATAATTTTACATGGGGTTGGTCTTAAATGCAATTTAAAAATAAATGGAAACCTTATGGCGATCTAAAAAATGCCAGCTTTCTAGATTATCCAAAGTTATAATAAATACTTTATATATTTTGACAAATTCACACAGCTTCTTGATTTGGCTTCTGATACAGGATTAGCTGCACAATTGTTGGATGCCAAAAGTGCGAAAGATATGGACATAGCAACACCCTTTGTCTGAATTACTCAGATACTGCATATTCATGGGAGATTTGCGTTTTAGTCTCTGGCATTTAAAGTGTGGTTTTTGTTGTTTGTTTTTTTTAATTCTGACTGAATTTAATCCGAAAAATGTGAATGATAATTGGAAACTGTTTAAGAACACTTCACTTGATGCCCAAAAAGCCGGAATCCCACAATAAAAAAAAAAAGTCTGTATTGGTTAAAATACCAACCTGGTTTAGAGGGGAAGTGAAGGCATTTTTATATATCATATATACTCGTTCATTAGCCCGTTTGTTTATAAGCCGACCCCACAAAATGGATAGGTAAAAATAGCAAAAACTGTATGACCCTTTCATAAGCCGACCCTATATTTCAGCGGTTGGAAAACTTTGGTTCCCGGCCCGTCAGGGTAAGCCGCTGGCGGGTCAGGACGTTTTGTTTACTTGGAGCGTCTGCAGGCATGGAGCCCCTCAGCTCCCTGTGGCCGCGATTCGCCATTCCCAAGCAATGGGAGCGGCAAGCCGCGGCCACAGGGAGCTGAGGGGCTCCATGCCTGCAGACGCTCCAGGTAAACAAAACAACAATGTATTAGATATTCAATTCAATGATTCCATAGAGCAGGGGTCGGCAACCTTTCAGAAGTGGTGTGCTAAGTCTTCATTTATTCGTGGTAATTTAAGGTTTTGCGTGCCAGTAATACATTTTACATTTACAGGGGTCGGCGGATGGAACCCCAGACTGGCAGCAGGCTGAGTGGACCGGCGGCTGGGACCCCAGGCCGGCAGCGAGCTGAGCGGCTCAGCCCGCTGCCGGTCTGGGGTTCCATCCACCAGCCCAGAGTCCTGTCTGCCGGCCCCTGCCAGGCGGGGTCTCGGCCGCCAGCCCCACTCAGCCCGCTGCCGGCTCGGGGTTCTGTCCATCCAGGCTGGCAGCAGGCTGAGCGGGGCCGGCAGCGGGGACACCGGGCTGGCAGCAGCGTGCCACAGTAAATCAGCTTGCGTGCTGCCTTTGGCATGTGTGCCATAGATTGCCGACCCCTGCTGTAGAGTTTAAAATAATCAAATTTTGGTGTAGACCCATTTATAAGCTGACCCCCACTGTTTGATGCGTCACTTTTTTACCAAAAATATTCGACTTATGAACGAGTATATATGGTAAACAAAAAATTATATAAACAAATGTAAGAAATGGGAATTTTACAGTAACAAATATATACCAGAAGCTCAGAATTGCAGAAAATTGATAAGGGATGCACACGGACTTAAGGAGAAATCTATAACCAGCAGTGTTAAGGACAATAGGATGGAGGATTTTAAAGTATATTAGGAACAAAAAAAAGAATCTTGACAATGGTATTTGTCCATTACTTGATGGAAATGATAGAATTATCAATAATGATGCAGAAAACGCAGAAGTGTTCAATAAATATTCTGTTCAGACCATTATAATCTATTTTTCCCAAATACTGATCATCTGATAACACTCTGCCATTCCACTAGTATCTCAGGAAGATGATGAACAGCAGTGACTGAAGTTAGACATTTTTAAATATCAGCAGGACTGGATAGTTTGTATCCAAGAGTTTTAAAAGAGCTGGCTGAGGGGACCTTGCTGGACCACTGATTTTGATTTTCAATAAATCTTGGAAAACTGGGATGTTCCAGAAAAATGAAAGAAAGCTAATGTTGTGCCAATATTTTAAAAAGGGCAAAGGGGACAACAACCTGGGTAATTAGAGGTCTGTTGGTTTGACATTGATCCCAAACAAGATAATGGAATAGCTGATCTAGGACTTGATTCCTAGAGCATTAAAAATGGTAACATAATTAATGCTAATAACATGGATTTATGGAAAATAGATCCTCTCAAGCTAACTTGATTTTTTTTGTGAGGTTTGAAGTTTGGTTGATAAAAGATAGTAGTGGTGATGTCATGCACTTAGACTTCTGTAAGGCATTTGACTTAGTACCACATGCCACTGATTAAAATACTAGAATATAAAATTAACATGGCACACATAAAATGGGTTAAAAGCTTGCTAACTGATATGTCTCAAAATGTAATTGTAAACAGGGAATCATTGAGCAGGGGTCCCACAGGGATTGATTCTTGGCCCTATGCTATTTAATATTTGTATCAATGACCTGTAAGAAAGCATAAAATCATCACTGATAAAATTTGCAGAGGACACAAAAATTGAAGGAGTGGTAAATAATAAAGAGGACAGGTCACTAATACAGAGCAATCTGGATCGCTTGGTAACTGGGCACAAGGAAACAATATGGATTTTAATATAGCTAAATGTAAATGTATACATCTAGGAACTAAGAATGTAGGCCATACACACAGAATCATAGAATCACAGAATATCAGGGTTGGAAGGGATCTCAGGAGGTCATCTAGTCCAACCCCCTGCTCAAAAGCAGGACCAATTCCCAACTAAATCATCCTAGCCAGAGCTTTGTCAAGCCTGACCTTAAAAACCTCTAAGGAAGGAGATTCCACCACCTCCCTAGGTAACCCATTCCAGTGCTTCACCACCCTCCTAGTGAAAAAGTTTTTCCTAATATCCAACCTAAACCTCCCCCACTGCAACTTGAGACCATTACTCCTTGTTGTCATCTGGTACCACTGAGAACAGTCTAGATCCAGCCTCTTTGGAACCCCCTTTCAGGTACTTGAAGGCAGCTATCAAATCCCCCCTCATTCTTCTCTTCTGCAGACTAAACAATCCCAGTTCCCTCAGCCTCTCCTCAAAGTCATGTGGCTCCAGCCCCCTAATCATTTTTGTTGCCCTCCGCTGGACTCTTTCCAATTTTTCCACATCCTTCTTGTAGTGTGGGGCCCAAAACTGGACACAGTACTCCAGATGAGGCCTCACCAATGTCGAATAGAGGGGAATGATCACGTCCCTCGATCTGCTGGCAATGCCTCTACTTATACAGCCCCAAATGCTGTTAGCCTTCTTGGCAACAAGGGCACACTGTTGACTCATATCCAGAATGGGGTACTCTATTCTGGAAGCAGTGACTGAAAAAGATTTGGGGGTCCTGGGTGGATACTCAGCTGAACTTGAGTTTCCAGTGCGATGCAGTGGCTAAAAGGGCTAATACAATACATGATGCATAAATAGGGATCTCACATAGGAGTAGAGATAATTTTACCTCTGTATTTGGCACTAGTGTGACCACTGCTGAAATATGGTGTCCAGTTCTGATGTCTCCAATTCAAGGAGATTGATAAATTGGAAGGGTTGGGAGAAGAACCAAGAGAATTACTAAAGGATTAGACAACATGCCTTATAGTGATAGATTGAACTCCTTGAGCTTAATAAAGAGAAGATTATGGGGGGGGGGGGGACTTGATCAGAATTTATAAATGTCTACATAGGAAACAAATATTTAATAAACAGGATCTTCACTCTAGCAGAGAAATGTATAACACAATCCAATGGCTGGAAGTTGAAGCTAGACAAATTCAGACGGGAAATACGGCATCAATTTTTAATGATGAAAGTAATTAACCAATGGAACAATTTACCAAGGGTCATGATGGATTCTTCTTCACTGAAGAATTTTAAATCAAGATTGGATTTTTCTAAAAGCTATGTTCTAAGAATTATTTTGGGGAAGTTCTATGGCCTACGTTATATGGGAGGTAAGAATAGGCGATCAGAACGGTCCCTTCTGGCTTTGGAATCTATGAATCCATGAAACTTGAATTTTAAACCCTGTTAAGAATGCATGTGCACATCTGAGCAGAAATTTATTTCTATAACATTTGGTGAACAGAAAGGACACAGAGAAGCTATTTTGAAATGTTATTAATAAAGTTTAGTATTCATTTCACAATGGCAAAGTTTTTACCTGAGGAGACATAATTAAAATCTAGTAATGTGATAAAGCTAAACTGATGTGCACACTTTTACAGTATTGCCAAATTGGTTAATTAAATACATTTTCTGGTTTTACAAGTTAAATAGTCAAGATGAAATAATAGGCCATTAGATTATTATGTTTCAAATCTGGGAGGGAGAAAAGGGCTTTTTGGTCACCAATCAGCACCGAATGTTCTGACCCAAGCAATTCCTTCTAGCTCAGCAATTGAACATTAATCCAACCATTCTTATCTGGGAGTGGTAACTAAAACAGTAAATGAAGGGCAGTGTCAGTGCAGTGCAAACACAGAAGAACAGTTGAAATTAGAAAGATAAATCTGGGTTTGCTAAGAAATCTCTTTAAACCAAACAGTGGCTAATCAAGTAATGCTTTTGCATAAGTTGTGCCTTCTAAGTATTCCTGCCAACAAACGGTAAACATTTGCCAAATCAATGTCAAATGTAATTTATTCAGATTCAGTTTAACTGAAAACACCCTTTGATTAATTACAATTATTAAAATGTGGACTGCTTTGTTACTTTGACATGCTTTTTTGAGCTTGTGTGTCCCACATATTTCAGCAACAAATTGATCTGAACAATCTTCTTTATTTGGGGACAATTACATAGTTTGTTTTCTTCACTGGCTAGAGAATTTTGGTGGAATGCTTTTTTTGTTCTCTGAACACAAGACAAAATAATTTTTAAATCCCCCAAATTAACTAATTATTAAACTAAAATAGTAATTGTTTTAGAAGTGGTACTTTCATTTACAACCTAACCCAATCTCTAAACATATGCAGCTAAAGGTCTAGTTCTTTTATTATGCTAACAGCACATGTTTTTAAAAGGGCAACATTGAAGGTAATTCTCCTACAATGGAAACACAACTGAACGGATGTCTTTCAGGATATTCTACTAAGGTCAGCATTTGGTTATACTCTGTAAAAGTGGTGCTTATGTCATTTTTGTGACCCTTTTAATGAGAGGTGTGCAAATACCCTGATATGAACTGATAACAAGAAAACTGCAATTAATCATGTCTAGGGGCATTATAAGTTTAACATGGAAGTACTAAGCCAACACATTAACAGGCTTATATAGGCTCATTCATCTATAACAGCCTTGGACAGAGTTTTAAATGTAGTGTAGGTACACTTCAGGGCTAAAGTAGAATAGATACTAATTCTACAGCTTGCAGGAACACTAGTTTAAATCCAGTTTAGACCACAGTGATTGAAAATTTTACCAAGCTATTGTATTGCTATTTCTAAGTTAAAAGAATTTAATGGTATCAGTTGAAGTTATTTTCCAGTGGACTTGGCAAAAATATTTTCTAAGGAGGGGGAGAAGGAAGGGGGAAATGTATAGAAATTAGAAAGTGAAATAACTTTATCAGCACCATAGTGGTATCACTGAAATACGGGGAGGGAGGAACTAAGATTGATTTTTACATATGACAGGACAAGAAAAAGTAAGTAGAATTTTATAGAGAACCAAATATGTGCTCATGTACAAAAGAGAAAGTTGTTGGAATAAGAACACTAAAATCACTCAAGGCTGCACTGGCACCTAGCATTCTGTCCTGAATAAAGAACAGTGCATAGCTGAGGTGCTCCAAGTCACAGATTGGTCCCTGATCCTCTCCTTGCTCAGTGTATGATGTAATCTATACCAACTCTTTTCCTGACACAGTTTACATCCCCCTCAACTGTCTCAGCTGCGCTGACTGGTGCACTAGAGGATACAGCCAAGGTTCCACCCACTTCCCACTTACATGTGCAGGAGAGGGAGTAGCAGACTACTGTGTTGTGAACCGATATATAGGTAGCCAGCACAGAGGTAAAAGGGTGCGCTTTATTCTCCCAGTTCTCCTCTGTGCAGCTCATAGGCCAATTTATGATCAAACCGAGGAAACGATTAAAGGGAATCAAGGAGCAAAGAATATGTAAAAGGATGGATTCTTCATGTTCTTCCCCTCCTCAGCAGGTGACTATTAGGGAAAGAGGCCACTGCTTTTTGATTAGTGCTTTCCAGCCTCAATACTATGGTAGGAACGGATTCCAATACCTTTACAGATGTTGAGTAGCACATGCATACGATTAGTGACATTGAAATCATGCTGACTCCTGCAGTAAGATCGAGTAAGGGCATCTGAATCTGGCCATGGTTTCCAGTGATGTTGAGCAACATCGGTGAAAAGTATCTTTTTCCAAAGATCTCTTTGTCCTCAGTCTTTTATCACACCATTTTCCAACACTTGTAAACCCTATATTTGCAGCTTTTTGTGGTGTCAGTAATAAAAAACCTAATTTGCTAAAATCCTATTTTATGTGCAAGTGCAATCGTTTTTCAGAGAGAAATATACTAGACTCTCCATGGAGTAGTTTCCATTTAAAAATTTCTCAATTGAAGAATATGAAAGGAGACAGAAGCAAAAATAAAGTGTGTGATTCAAACAGTGTCAAATAAAGAATATTTCTAAATTGCATATCATTCTGGTGAGGGAATTTGAATTCTATGTAAACTAATCCTTCTGACTGAAGTTAGTTTTCATCAATCACCTCGGAAATAAATAATATTTATGATCAAATAAAAGGAAAAAACAGGTATGCATTGTGGTAACTAAATAGAACGTAAGTTTCAGTGTAATTACTCTCTTTTGGGGGCAAAACAATCATTGAAACCTTATGCTTATTACTACTCACTGAAGTACATTTTTTCCTCCCTTGACAAGGAGGCTGTCAAAACAGATAATTATGGAAATGCTAGAAATAGTTTGAAAGAAGACAGGAGCTGTCAATTTTTTTTTCTTTTTAACATTTCACCTTGTATCCAACTGTGCAATTCAGAAGCCATTTAGTTTTATTACTGCATATCAAGCACATAATGCATTAGGAATGAAAAGGAGCCATTTACTATAGTATTTTCTATTCCAAGCCATTTTCAGGCTTTTCACACTAGCTAAAGAAACACACAAACCTACTTAATCTCACACAAAATATTAACACACACAAAAAATGTCAGAGTAACAGTAAGGGTGTAACAAACTGAGAAAATTGAGGATATTTTAAGCTAAATCCATTTCCAACCATCCAGCAGGAAATGCTCAGTCAATTGAACCCCAGTAATGATGGATTGTCTAGGTGGCACCTGGCTCATTGTGACAGCTGGTATAAGATGGGAACTGACACAAAGTAGTCCCACTACTGATAGCTCTCTGGCTGCTGCAGAGATATCAGAAAGCCAGGCACAGAGATGAAGCCCTATTCTTCTCTGACCCAATAGCTTGATGTATAATAAAAGAGCAATTGGGAATGAAAGGTGTCAGAGGGTGACATTTGGAGCTAAAGGGTCTTCAAGATCTCGGTGTAGAATGGTGTGATTGCAGCGAGAGTAGGAAGAAGGGATGAATAGCCTGTGATTCAGGTCCCTGCCTGGAGGAACAGGCACACAACCCACCAAGTGCAAAGTTGCATTACAGAGAGTTAGTGATGGGTGTACAAACCTGATTTCAGTAGTGACTCATTAAGAGCTGAACCTATATTACTTATTGGACAGCCATGCTATATGAGGAAAGCCAGATGGTATCCTCTTTCTTCCAGACATTATGCTTAACTTAGGAGGTTCATAAGCAAGTCAGCACACTTGAGTCAGAATACTGTTTTAGGTTGCTTTATGAAAGACTTTCATTGCCATTAGACTTTGCCCTTGTAAATAGGTCATAATGATCTGAAGGTTGTTCAGCTGACTAATCTTTCCCATTCTCCAAGATGGACCAGAAAGGGGCAAGGTTGATAGTCTATTCTGGCAGTGTAGTGAAGGAAGGATTAGTCAGTGTTGGTTATTGGAAGTACACTTTTGCCCCATTCCCCTTCGTGGAGGCACACCCCCTTACATAGGTTCAGTTCTTAGCTTCCCCCCAATATTTGTTTCCCTGGGCTTTTTTCAAAATCCAGATCAGAGCAGCAGCCTCCATTGCACTGGATGGAATTGCAGTAGGGAGATATGCTCAACCCAGGCCAAGTGCAGCATTTCAGAAGAGATGACATTGCTTATTTGGTAAGTATGAGTTATAGTAACCTAGGCATTGCCAGGACACAAACCAAGCACTGGTACTGACCACTATCCAAGTAACAGGGTACTGAACAAGATAGATCTTAGGCTGGATTCGGTCAGGCCCTGACTTCCTAAGAAGCTCCAGACTGAGGAGTTTAGAAGCTGAAGGCCCAGTGTATCTATTATTAAAGTTATCCCTGGAAAACTTGCATGATGGAGATGAGGATAGAAGAGTTCCAATTCCTCACTGAAGTACCCATTTGATGCAACTGGACACTGGCTTAAGTAGGAATACATCAACAAAAAAGAAAGACTGCTTTAAAAGCAAAACAAAAAACCAAACCAAAACAAACAAAAAACATGAAATCAGGAAACTGACCCAGAAAGGATACAAAGGATGTAGAATGCTGTGAAGCTTGAGAAAAACATGCAAGCCTGAGTGATCACCAAAGCACAGTGAGGTCTTAGGAGTTACTTGCCAACTGCCGTCAAAAAGGAAATGAATTTAGGATGCAGGAAGCCTCCTAAAGCACTAACTGGGAGATGCCCATAAGACTCCTATGGGCACCTCAGTGTCTAAGCTTTAAATTTTGCATGCCTGGCGATGCAATGGAAGCATGAGTCCATGAAAAAGACCCTGAAGGATTTTTTGAAAATATCATCTTTTTTTGTTCCTTTATAATTAAGTCTTAAAAATCCAATAGATAAGAGTAGAGACCACGAAGCGTGCCAGCTTTCAGACTGGAGTAGATTTTACAGCCAGAAGGGAAACGGCAAGAATAGGGGTCTATAACTGATAAAAACATGCATAGCATTCATTACAGTGGTGTTTACCAGCGGCACTATTTAAAAGTTAAGTAAGATAATGCCTTGAAATACTGTCGGGAAAAATCACAAAAATCAGGAATAGAGGACTAGAAGGGACTTCAAGAGGTCATCTGGTCCATCCCTCCCCATGCTGAGGCAGAATTAAGTAAACATAGACTGTCCCTGACAGATATTTGTCTAACCTGTTCTTAAAATTCTTCAGTGATGGAGAGGCCCATCTCTAGGAGGGTGCGGGGCCCGGGACATAGGCACCAAGTTTCTGTCAGCCAGGGATGCTTCCCCTGGCTCCGCCCAGGCCCCACCCAGCTTCTTGCCCACCCAGTTCCACCCCCTACCCCAAGTGCGCTGAGCCCTAGCTCCTCTCTCCTTCCCCACAGCACCTCCAGATGCCGTGAAACAGCTGATCGGCAGTAGGCACCTGGAGGGAGGGGGAGGTTGGTAGGGGGGCTCCTCCTCACGCCGCCGCCCACCCCACGCCTCACCTCCCCATCCGCCTCCTCATGAAGCATGGGAGCCTCCAAAGTGCAGGGCCCGGGGCGATCGCCCCCATTTTTCATACCCTAGGGATGGCTCTGGTGATGCGGATTCTATAACTTTCCTAGGTAACCTGTTCCATTGCTTAACTATCCTTATAGTTAGGAAAATTTTCCTAATATCTAAATCTCCCTTGCTACAAATTAGGCCCATTACTTCTTTTTCCTACTCTTGGTGGACATGGAGAACAACTGAAGAGAAATCTTTTATCATGAATACAACCTTATCCCCATAGTACTGTTGTATTAGTTTAGATGGAATATATGGGCTAACGGTGTTAATATAACTTAGTTATTGTTTAACATTAAACAGTGTTATACAAGGTTTGGTATATAGAGAATGTTTGTTTAGTATTTTGGCAAACATGTTTTTTTTTAATTAAATATAAAGAAGAGAAGGAAAAACAAAATATTTGAAATGTATATTATTAAGGCTTACTTTAAAAATTATTTTTGAGTTTTTAGAAAAAATCTCCCTTGTTTGACAGTTTTAAAGATATTAAAGAGGTTAAAAACTGGTTTCTGGAGGGAAGAGAACACGTTAGTTGAGATGGGCTGAAGCTGTTGTTAAAAGTCTGATTTTGTTTTAGATGGTGTTTGGGATTTAGATGGAGCTGGGAGAGGTGGTGATGTTAACAAAGCTTAAGAACTTACTTCATTTGTTGATAAAACACAAAACTTTGCTGCCGGTATATGTTTGTAAGATATTTAAGAACAAACTAGCTTTTATTACTTTCTCGGCTCTACATCCTGAATGGGTAAAGATGGCAAAAACTTCCCCATCCTTTACTGCTTGTACAGTTAAAGTTGTATATTTACACAAATCATAAAAATATTATGCAGTAGTGGTTATGCTTGCTCACTTGGAGGAAAAAACAAAGAAATTAATGGAGATATCCTATCTCCTAGAACTGGAAGGGACCTTGAAAAGTCATCGAGTCCAGCCCCCTGCCTTCACTAGCAGAACCAAGTACTGATTTTGCCCCAGATCCCTAAGTGGCCCCCTCAGGGATTGAACTCACAACCCTGGGTTTAGGAGGCCACTCCTCAAATCACTGAGCTATCCTCTTCCCTCACAAACACAAACACTTCAGCCCTGATGGCATTTTTACCAAAACCAACAAAAAGTTCTTTTGCAACCACTTTTGCATTCGGGAGCCATTTGCAACACCCAGAGGTGGTAAAAACGACAAGGGAGGGGAAAAAAAGATTGCAAAAATAAAACAATTAGAAAAATTACCAAAAAGTTTCGTATTGCAAAAGCCCTTGGTTTTAGTGGTTTGAGATTTAATTTACAGTTATTGCAGTAGCATCCCCGAATTAAAATGGCATTTGGTTAATAAGAGGGTTAAGATGTCATGTTAGTAAAAAATTGTTTAGCAACTTAACCTTTCATAATTTAACACTTTTTTTTTATTTTTTTTGCTTTTAAAAAAATATTTGTATTTAACTTAAAATTACTAGTTACAGAAAGTACAAACTTTAAAATAAAAGAAAAAATGAAAAAGCATTTGCTAAAAAATTAATAACTTTGTAACAATTGTAAACCCCTCTTTTTAAATAAAAATTATTAACTTTTTTGTGTGCTCATTTTAAACAAGCTTAACACATCTAAGAATTTTAAAAACAAACTTTTGTTTTAAACTAACTTTGAAAACAATTTCTTGTTTGCCAGTGCGCTAAGCTTCTGAATATGTATTAACCCTTTAGGCCCCACGCTGGGTGCCTATTAATTTACATGGAATATGTGGCCAAAGGTGTTAACATTACTCAGTCACTGTCCAACATTAAACAGTGTTAAACAAGGCCCAGGGTTTAGTATACAGAGATCTTAGCCTGCTTAGTACCATGGTGCAAACATTAAACATCCTTTTAACTTTTTATTAAAGATAAAGAAAAGAAGGAAAAACGGTTAAAAGATTTCAAATATAAAATATTAAATAGGCTTTTATTTAAAAAAAACCCAACAACGTTCTTTGTTCCCTTTCCCGTTAGCTGGAAAGAGTCTTTAGAAGGAAAATCCACTTCTCTGACAGTCTGTTAGAGGATATTAAAGATGTTAATAAGTGTTCTTTCGGGAAAGAGAGAAGAAATTAGTTGAGTTGGGCTGGAGCGGTTGTTGTTGTTGAAGTACAATCCCATTTTATGTCAGATGGTGTTTGAGATTTAGCCAGTGCCAGTAGAAATGGCAATGTCATCTGGCCTGATATAGTCAGGATCTCTCTCAGGATCAGGATGACAAAGTGCAGGGTCCAGGAAGATGGTGGGGGTGGCAGCTATGATGATCAAGTTCGCTCCAGTAGTCCCCATCTGTTCTTCTTATTTCCCACCTCCCTTACCAAATAATCTTTCCGTGAGGACCCAAAATGGGAGTGCAGTGGGTTGAATGGCCCATTCCCTCACTATTCGGTCCACCGATTAAGCCTAGTATTTGACACACTAATTTTGGTTCATTAATTTTTGGACTCACATTTTCTTATTTACCAAGCATAATCTCAACACCATCCAGGAGTTATATCAATAGGTTTTTTTGTTTAGACTAATTTAAGTTTTCTGTCTGGTTTTCTTGCACCTGTTCCTATTTACATTTGTTATTATAGGTTATTATGACATCTTATGAACTTAGACTCACTTTTTATAGTTCAACTCACAATCAGGGTAAATCTGTAGGTACAACAGTACTCCACCAGTATATCCAAAGACAACTTTGGTAACCCACTTATCAGATAAGATGATTTGCACGTAATGTGATAATTTACCAGATCTCTTTGACAGAATAGCACTTGATTTAAAGTTGCAACTTCCGTAGACTTTAAAATATTCTGATTAATTTGGACTATAAGTCCCTCAGGACAGGGACTTGTCTTTTTATTTGTCTGGAAAGGTCAATGCTCACCTCTAGTGCCTGTATACATAGTTAAGAGATGGGCACTGCCTAATCTCAGAATGTTCCAAGATATTTACTCATTCATCTCTTGTTCTATTGGTAAGGGTTTAATTTATTATGTCCTTTATAATAGTTGAGGAACATTTCAGTGTAACTGTAACTTTGTCTGAACAGACTATATATGTCCATACATACACAATGTGTTACTGTCTTTAGGATGCAATGATATAGCTATCTGAGGCCAGATCCTTAGGTGGTATAAATTGATGTATATGCTGATTTATATGAGGATATGGCCCAAAGTCTCTATCTAAATGGAGTCTCATTACCATAGGAACACTGTAGTCTTAACACCAGATTACTTTGCAAATGAATGCAGACCAAGCTGTGTTTTATCACCAACTTTATAAATTAGTTAAGGAGGAGATCTGGTATATTTCAAGTTGGAATAAAATCAAAAGGCAACCAACTGTGGCTCAGCATCCCAGATGCTTTGTAAAATCCCAGGCTCTGAACCACTGACATTCTTTCCATTACTGCCCAGATTAGACATAATTAACAGGACAAAAATGTTCTTGGGTTTTGACTTGCAAAGCAAACAAGGTGTTGTTCTAAGTAACTGTCCTCCAAAAAAAGGGGAAAAGGGGAATAAAAAGAATGCTAAGTATGTGAAGTACCTTAAAGCTGAACAAGTAGTTATCCAATAGAAATTATTGTTGCAGGATTCCACTATAAGAAAAACTAAATCTAGTGACAACACCAACAGATGAATATCAATTAAATTCCTTATGTGTTACAGCCCATAAGGGGCTGAGTTAAAGCATTATGATGAAGATCTGTTGAGTGCATGGTGACAAAACTAAAAGGGGGCGAAGAATGAAAGGAAGAAAGGCCTTGTTTGTGCTATAAAATATGGATCATGTGACTTGATGCTGACTATGGCTTAGTGATCCGTGTAGAGCTGGACAAATCATGTTTAGCAGCACGTCAGTAACTGATTACACATTGATGTGAGGCTGAACGCTATTTTTGCTGGTCTATGCTGACCACAAAGCCATGGTCAGTATCATGTCTCCTAGCTCTGTTGTTCACAACCACCTCAAGTAAAGTTTTGCTGGATAGATAAAAGTCTACGATGAAAGAGAAAGGGAAACAGGAGGCCAATAGGGCAGAGTGGAGGAGGGGAAACGAAGAGAAAAAACAATATATGTTAGAGTTGGGGTAGGAGTAAAAAGGGGCAAGGAAGGATGGGTAAGGGGCTAAAGAGAAGGTCAATGGTTAAAACATGCAGGGATTTGCCGGGGTACAGCTGTTTCCTACCAAAACAGCAGAGGTAGAGCTCCAGTTCCTTAAGTTTCAGGAAGTGAACTGTTCGCACTGTGTCGTGATGCAGCGTCACAAAGTGACATAACAGTGCAATGTCAAAGACTGAAATTCAAAATTGGTGTGCTCTACAGCCTTTTGAAGAGATTTTCTCACATCTTTCTCCTGGAGTGAGAGTGACAAGGAGATTTGTTATACAACAGTTTCAATATGAAATATGGTCACAAATATTCCCCAGTTCCATAGTTGTCAAAGAGCAGTTACCATATCAACATTATTGTCAAAAAGGGAGTACAATACAGAATACAAACCAGCAGAGATATCTAGGGATTACTGTAGATAAAACACTAAAGCTATCAGTACATTGTGGGAAAACAGAAAAATTTCCTCTCTCTCTCTCTCTCTCTCGTGTGTTGTGGTGTATAAAGACTATCAGGGCAAGTGGATTATGTATATCATCCCACCTGAATGCTGAAAAAAATCATTATCCCTCACCATCATATATTTTGCATATGCTGTATATATTATTAGTTTCACTTATATTACATACAGGGGGGAAAAAACTACCTCTAGGGATTAGTTCCAACAAAAAATAACTACTATTCAGATTCCCAGTTTATCATTTCTTCTCTGATAAGGTCAATGCACAGCCTTGCAGGTATAGTACTTAGTTGCTAAATAATTTTTGGACCCTAATAAACCTCATGAAGTTGAAGGCATGAGTAGTTCTATGACTGAATGCACCATTACTTCCAATAATCTTTCATCCTCCTCAGCTCACTTCATCTACAATGTGACATATTTAGGGGTCTAATGATCCAAATGTGCCTCTATAGCTGCTCATCTGCAGGGGATGCCTGCTTCCTGTTCTGAAGGGGTACTGACCATTGCCCCAACCTCCCACACCTCCCCACCAGAAGCAGCCTTAACAACACCAGTTCTGAAAGAACATGGCGGCACAAACTAATTCTGCTTCTCAGGGGCATAGTCTCAGACTCTACCCAGCCCAACAAGGATGGCAATCTGACTTATGGAAGTGATATTGGGGGTCACTCAACATCTCTGAAGTCCCAGTACCACAGGACGTATATTCTCAGCAAGGAAAGAAATACTGACAGGACATCATGCTCCAAGTTGACATTTAGTTGATGCTGACCTAAACTCAGCCAGGGAGAAGAGATAGAGCCCAGTAATCTGAAGACTCCCTCTCTGTCCCCAACAGCACTTTGATCTATGGAGCCCCAGCAGAAAGGATAGAGAGAGAAGCACTCCCATTTCTTCAGTGACTAGAGCGAGAGGGGTATGAGCAAAGATGTACTCTTTGCACAAGCATTTTTGTTTTAAGGTCCTCAACAGCCTCTGGAACACAGGTTTAACTCCATTTTAGTTCCACTTATGGGTTTACTACAGCCCCCATTGCCTGGATAACTCCAGTGAGGACTGGGGAAGGGAAAGTAGAAGAGACACCAATAGAAAGAGCTGCATAGCAGATGAGAGCTCATTTCTATAATTCTGCGCCTCTTGAAAAAATGTTGGTGTGTAAAAATGACAGGCTGAATAGTATCCTGAATACGTCATCTTAATGTGCAGCCAAGGTGGGTAACCTGCTAGGTTGTGCAGTTCAGGAGGTCACAGATATAGGGCCAGATCTTCAGCTGATGTACATCAACGTAGCGCCACTGAAGTCAATAGAGCTCAACTTACTGACACAGTCTGTTTGGATTGAGCCTTTAGTGATTACTCATTTTTAAGTCTATAGATTCATTGCTAAGTGCCAGATTTCAATAAAACTGTGTCAAATTCAGGTTTGTTTTTTCTGGTCTTAACAGTCAGAATTGTTCCATTCTTTGCACATTTGTCAGCATGAAAGAGTAAGCAATATTTCAGTTTTATTCCATTAGAAAGCACTTTTGAAAAAAAGTCTGGACTGCAAAAAGCCCATCTCATTAGTATTGTAAAACGTTAATGCAATATCTTTTTCTGTTCTGATGAATATGCTGGCAACTGGCTTTGAAGCCTGCACTTTAACGTCAATTGGCATGAAAAAAATCATACTAGGATATAGAGAGTCTGATTTTAAAAAAAAATATTCATAATAACTATTTTAGAATTCACTTATTTAGAAGTTTCTGAATGACCACAATTACTTATCCCGACATCACAATGTAACTTAATTCTGAGAAATTCTATATAAGAAACAGATATATAAACAATTCAGAAATTTCATTTCTATTTCCACACCCTGACATTAACACTGTACTATAAAATTCTAGAAGAGTTTATATCTCTACTGTATATCATTTACATAAAACAAAATAGGTAGGCCGCACTCTTTACATTCTCTCTCTAAAATGGTTTGACGGATCAGTCCAAGAAAACTAATTGGTCTAGTTAAACTGGATTTACAATTGACAAGGCACTTCAGCTCTTACCTCCTTTGTGGGTGGATCCTTTCTTCTTTTTCTAATCCAAGCTGCAAAACATATTAAAATATTTCAAAGAAGGGAAATATTTCTTACACCTCAGAGATATTATGAATTCACAAAAGGCACAGCCGCATACAGCAACAATTTGCAGGAAACCATAATACCAAATTCCCCCAAAATACAGTATTTAATTTTTAAGCAGTTATTTGCCCTTGCCCAAAACCCCAGTCGGTAAAATTCACACTTTCAGTTTAGAGAGCATGAACAAGGCCTATGCACTACTTAAATCTTCAAAGAAGGGCTCAAGCCTTTTGTGAAGCTCTCTGCACAATGGTGAATTTCACCCAGAGAAAACAACAAAACGACTCTCCTGCAATGGGCATGATCAATAGCTTTACACCACTTTGGAGAGAGGATTCCTGGATATGACTAAAGTGTTAAAGTCCAAAAAATTATAAATTACTCATGAAAATGTGACAAATAGGATGTATGGTGGGATTCTGAAACCCTTATGCTGAGGTAGTACCCTTGCTCTACAAATAGTCCCACTGGTGAGTACAAGTAGCAGATGTCACGATTACAGGGCTAGCTGCACTTCCAACACCCCTCTGGTCTCTCTGACCACATCCCCTGAGGTATCAGGCTTTGTGCCTTCAACTCTCCTGTGGTGAAATCACATGATTCTCCCTGGGGTGCAGTATCCTGCACATCAACCATGCTTATCCAAACAGGTATGCCTGGGTTCGGTACCTACAGTTCTTCCCTGAAGGAACTTGTGACCAGTGGATTACTGTGACTCAAAATAGCCTTCTTAAAACAAAATATTGTTTATTTTTAACTATTGGAACAAAGCATAACATAAGATAAAACATTTTTTTTAAAAACACAAGGACTACGTGCAAGCCTATCTTACCTGAAGTCCTACCATCCTTAACATGAAGACCTAGTATGTCTAACTTCGCAGACACCCCAACCTCTGGGATCTGAGGGTATGTCTACACTACAATTAAACACCCATGGCTGGCCTGGGTCAGCCCTGACTCAGGCTCGTGGGGCTAAGGCTTCGGGGCTGTTTAATTGCATTGTAGACGTTCAGGCTCAGGCTGGAGCCCAGGCCCCTCTCACGTGGGAGAGGGTCCCCAAACGGCTACACTGCAATTAAACCACCCTGTAGTGACGCAGCTGACATGGTCTGCAGATGTTTCATTGCAGTGTAGACATACAACATACTTGAGAGACTTGTCTTTAAAGGTAGACAAAGCTCTTTGTTCTCTCAGCTCACATGCTTGGACCTGATGCCCAAAACCAGTTTGGTGTGCTCTACAGGGACCAACCTAGAGCATAAAAGCAAAAGGCCCGTGCATTGTCTCAGGTGTTTTGTAACAATTCCCAAGAGTTTGTTGAGGGATGTCTTATCTCGAGTCATGTTTATTTCCCAATAGTCCTGTTGATTTAATCCAATGTAGTCATTCAGTAAATATTCCAATAACCAGGTCAAAATACAGTATTCAGTATGGGGTTGCACAATTCATAGCTTCTGTAGGCCAAGTGCATTGCACCCAACAGGAGCTCCTTGCATCAATCCAGTCCCTCCCACAAACTCCCTGTATGCCACCCTCCCATCCCTCTCACAGACTCCCTGCAACTCCCCCCAACCATCCCATGCCTAGAGATCTGTGTCTCCCCCTCAATCCCCCCTCTGCCACATGCCAGTGGTTTTGTGTTTCCTTCTCCCCATACCATTGTGCCCCATTCCCTTCCACGGCAGGGGTTGTGAGGCAACCCTATTCCTCTCTTCCACCCCTGGCAGGGACCCTATATGTGCCCCATTCTCCCCTCTACCAATGCTGAAGTTTCTGTGTGGCCCCCTCTTACCAGGCTCCTGCATAGTCTCCCCCTTGCAAAGGTTGTTGTGTGCCCCCCATACCACGGCAGGATCTGGGTTCCCTCCATTCCCATTCCTCCTCACCAGGTCCCTGCCACCCCAAAGTCCCTGCTTTCCACTCCCTAGCTCCATTCCATCAAACCTAGGTCCCTCTTACCCCAACCACCCAGTCCCTCCCTGAGCCATACATTAAGTCCCCTAGAAAGCATATAGATGTAATGCTTCCTCTACATGCTAAATGTAGTCTCTGGTTTCCCCAATGACACACTTCCTGCTGGGGCAGAAACAAAAGAAGCCCAGGGCAAGGCAGCCATAGGCTGCAGCTACACAGAGCAGTAGGAAGTTTTGTTACCTCTTTTCTGTGCATAGTAAAGGATCGATCTTGACACCACTCTGCTAATCAGGCAGATATTACATGGTACCAGGTGTGAAAGGCACACGATGCTGGAAGACCCAGTGAGAGTTCACATTGCAAAGGCTACTCCAGAGCCCATGGAACTTCAAGTAATTTCCCACTAGCCCTAAGAATCAAGGAAAGTTCTGCTTATGCTTGGAAAAGGTTCAGACAGCAATTTGAACGGTATATGAAAGCTACAGGGGCAAATAAACCAGAGAATAAGCAAAAGATTGTACGGTAGCAGGTTCAGAAGCCCTAAATGTACACAATGCATTCTATACAGATGGCGGTGGTGGAAAAGAAAGCTTGAAGAAATAATGAAAGTGTTGAGGATCATTGTGTCCCTAGGGGGAAAAAAACGTTACTTATGAGAGATATATGTTCAGGATGAGAACACAGAATGAAGGGGAAACAATGGAGGAGTCTGTCAGGCTTAGAACTAAAAAGTCAGTGTTGTAATATTAAAAAGCTCTCATTAAAGATCAGATTGTCCTGTGATGTAACAGTTACTAGGCAATGGATCTGATGCTAGAAAGGGCACTATGTACATACCAAGCAGCAGAATAAACAGAAACAAATAAAAAGCTTACAGATAGGCACAGAGCTCATGACAAATTACTATAGCTAAACCAACAAGGGAAAATCTCACAGAAATTGGCCAAAGACAGAAACATGGAAAGCAGAAAACAAATCCAGTGATGTAATATTCTATGATTTTATGTAGCAACGAAATGCCCAGCATTCAGACAAGTATGTAGAAACTGCAGTGAACCCAACCATTATGCTAAAATGTGCAGAGAAAGCAGTAAAGCGCACGGGATTCCTCAAGTGAAGAGGAAGAGCTGCTCTTAAGACAATAATAGAGGAGTCAGAAAACTCAAAAGACTGGGTAATTAAAAAGTGCACAAATGGCTGGCACATATGTGACGTCCAAGACAGACATTGGGGCACATGTAAATGGAATAACAGGAAATGAAAGAAATGTAAGGAGCACACGAAAGTGGAAAAGTCAAAAAAGTGTTTGAAAGACTATTCTGAAGGAACAATTCCAGTGGTGGGTGAGTGCACACTGACACTTAAATGTAATGGGAAAATGATAAAACAAGAATTTGTGGTCGTACACACAGGAAAACAAACAGTGTCTTGGGCCTTCCCACATGTAAGGTGCTTGATCTTAAGAGGATATATGCCAGAAAGACAACATAGAAACAGCTATGAACATTTTAATCATTTCATATGACGATTTATTCACAGGAGATGAGTGTTTTCCAGTAATATATAAGATACAGTAAAGAGAAGTTGCAGAACCTGTGGTACACACTACACAATATGTTCCTCAAGCCTTAAGAAAGAGGCTAGACGAAGAGCCGCAAACCAAATGGTATCATCTGGAGAATAGAAGAACGTACAACCCAAGTTCACACTTTAGTAACTGTACAGAAAAAAGGAAGGGGACTACGACTGTTTATGGACTGACCCTCAGGCATTGAACTGAAATCTAAGGGGACACTTCCACTTACCCACAAGAAATGAACGGTTGTCCCAGATGGCAGGAGCCAAATTCTTCAGCAAATTAGATGCATCAGCTGGATTTTGGCAGATCTCTTGGACACTGAGAGCTCAAAGATCTGCACTTTCAACACACCATTTGGCAGATACTGCTTCCTAAGACTGCTTTTCAGAATATATTCAGCTCCAAAAGTATTTCGCCATGCAACAAGCCAGATGCTAGAGGGCATAGCAGGCATGAAAGGCTACATCAATGACATAATTTGGAGCAGCACTGCCACTGAACATCAGGAAATACCAAACAGTTCTGGAAATTGCGAGCACTAACCTTAATGTGACCAAATGTCAATTTCAAACAATGGGAATAATATACTTGGGAGAGAGGCGCACCTCAAAAAGAATTTTGCCTGATGAATCAAAGATTAAGGCAGTACTGAACATGTTGAGATCTGAAGATAAAAAGGGGATTCAAATGTTGCTAGGCATGTCGAATTATGTCAGCAAATTCATACTTAACTATACAGCTTGCACAACTTATCTAAGATATCTCCCTCACAAGATCATTGTGATGGGGCGCACTCGCCTCTCATGAGCACTTCCTGTCAGCTAGGCATGAACCCGCATTATCTCTCTGCTTGCGGTGCCCCGTCAGCCACCCGAATCAGATGAGTCTTCAATGGCTCAGCCCTCCAGCTAAGTCACACAATGTCTAAAGTGGATGAATCCCTTCCGGGAAAACAAAGGTCCAAAAAGGAGTATCACTGTGTCCTTGTTGGTATCTGTGGCCCCCCTCTGGGCTAGCTAGTAAGTCTGGCCTGCCCTGGTATGGAGCAGTGTCCTCAGGGCTTTCTCCCAGGAGACTCTTTGCCTTTGAACTTGAAGGAGTGACCTGGCTGGAGAGCAGTCCCATTCTGGAGTAACAAAGTCCAACAAATGATTGGCTCTCTGCAGGATTTTCATCCCCATCCCTGAGCCCTTTAAATACCAGCGCTGTGCTTGGGCTTCTAAATGAAACTTGTCCCCTTATTGGGGCTTTGGCCAATATGCTAGTGGTTGGTAAGGGGCACCCAGGCCCGCCCACTATTCCAGGTCCGAACCCAGGGACCTTATAAACAGCAGCTATGTACGGATTCCATTAATAGTTGCTCCTGCTGCATTCCCTGGGCTGCTTCCTACACAGCCCCTTCCTCTTCACCCTTACTTTAGGGCTATTCCCTGGGTCACTTCCCACGTAACCACTTTCTCTTCACACTTACCTCAGGGCTGAAGTTCTCCACTCCTCTTCTTCCTCTCCGAATGCCAATGTCATCAGAACCCATCTTCTGGTTCTCCCTTGAGCTCCAGTAAGGAGGACGCTTTCTTACTCCTCTGGTCCGAGACAGGAATTAACCTGCTCAGGCCCTGCACCTCCTTTTATTTGAGCCTGCTGCGCTCTGATTGGGTGCTTCCCTGCAATCTCTGTAGGCAAGCCTAGAGGACCCACCTTCATTGGTGTGAGTTGTGCTAGGACCACAAGGCCTCCAGCAGGGGGCCTCAACGGGTCTGGTACACCCTGTCTCCGTCATCAAATGGGTATGGATGCCAGAGCATAAAAGAGAGAGTTCAATGATTTAAAGCACATTCTGACATCAGCTCCCGTGCTGCAATTTTTTGACTCACTGTAGGACATCAAATTCTCTACAGATGCATTGAAAGAAGGGCTTGAAGCTGTACTATTACCATGTCATCAAACTGATTGGTTGCCAGTCTCATATGCAATTAGGGCTATGACAGCAACAGAGATGTATGCACAAACTGAAAAAGAAACGCTAGGTATGGTGTATAAATGTCACAACTCCTTCTATGGAAGAAGCTTCAAAGCAGAAACTGATCACAAACCATTGATTGCACTACACAAAAGGGGATTTGAAGAAGCATCACTAAGAATACAGTGACTACTTTTGAAAATACAGAAGTATGAATTCATAGATACCAAGGCCAGAAGGAACCTTAGTGATCATCTAGTCTGACTTCTGGTAAAACACAGGCCATAGAACTTCCCCAAAATAATTCCTAGAGCATATTTTTAAAATCAAGAATGGATGTTTTTCTAAAAATTGTCTGTGATGAAGAATTCACCATGACCCTTGGTAAACTGCTCCAATGATTAATTACCGTCACTGTTAAAATGTACACCTTATTTCCAGTCTGAAGTGGTCTAGCTTCAACTTCGAGCCACTGGAGTGTTAAGCAAAACAGATGGATCTCCTTGAGTCTATCACTATCAGGAATCCTTTAATCATTCTCGTGTCTCTTCTCTGAACCCTCTCCAATGTATTAACATCCTTCTTGAATGGCGGGCACCAGAACTGGACACTTTATTCCAGCAGCAGTCACACCGGTGCCAAATACAGAGGTAAAATAACCTCTCTAATCCTACTCAGGATTCCCTTGCTCATGCATCTCAAGATTGCATTAACTTTTTTGGTCACAGTGTCACACTGGGAGCTCACGATCAGCTGATTAGCCATCACGACCCCCAAATCTTTTTCAGAGTCACTGCTTCTCAGGAGAGAATCCCTCATCTTGTAAGTATGCCCTACATCCTTTGTTCCTAGATGTACACATTTATATTTAGCCTATTAAAATGCATATTTTGTTCACACCCAGTTTACCAAGCAATCCAGATCACTCAATCAGTGACCAATCCTTTTAATTATCACTCCCCAATTTTTGGGTCATCTGCAAACTTTATCAGTGATGGTCTGTAGCAGACACCAACTAATACTCCTCTTGTGCTTTATCTGTTAAGACATTGAACCATAAGCATTCAATAGCATATTTTTTCCTGAGTTATCAGTGACTTGGAAACAAGTATTGTCATGTTTTACATACTGTGTCACTACCCCTCCTCTCTTGCCTACCTGATCCTTCCTAAATAGGTTAGAACCATTGATTTTAACTTTATAATTGTGCAAATCATCCCACCACGTTTGAGTAATACCAATTAGACCACATTTATATTTATAAATGAGCAATTCCAATTCCTCATTTGTTACACAGGCTCCTAGTGTTGGTGTATAGGATAATCAAGGATTTCTTCTCTTCATGTCCTTTGATTCCTTGATTACTTTTGTTCTCAGCGTTATTACTTTGACTACCACCTGATTACTCTAGACAGACTGTCCCCAAGGAGATTGGTCCCTCTTCTAATTAGGTGGAGGCCATCCAAACTACACAGTCCCCACTCCCGACAGCAAAGTTGACCAATGTTCCACAAAACCGAAACCCCTTACCCTACACCAATTTTAGCCAGTGGTTCACTTCTAGAATCTTTTACCTTCTGTCTTTCTTTGCTCATGGGACAGGAAGGGTCTCAGAAGATCGTTTGGACATTCTTCTTCAGCACACTTCTGAGTTCCCTGAAGTCATCTGCTATCTGCAAGATATCCCACGCTGCAGTATCATTAGAGCCAATATGAACCATCACCACTGAATCCTTGCCCAATGACTTGATAAGTCCTAAAATTGGACAGACTTCTGGTGTCGTGGCTCTGGAAAGCAGCATACTGTTTTCATAGATTTTAAGACTTTAAGGTCAGAAGGGACCATTATGATCTTCTAGCCCCTGACCTCCTGCACAATACAGGCCACAGAATCTCACCCATTCCTATAACAAACCCCTGACCTATGTCTGAGTTATTGAAGTCTTCAACTTGTGGTTTAAAGACTTCAAAGTGCAGAGAATCCTCCAGAAAGTGACCTGTGCCCCATGCTGCAGAGGAAGGCGAAAAACCCCCAGGGTCTCTGCCAATCTGCCCTGGAAGAAAATTCCTTCCCGACCCCAAATATGGTGATCAGCTAAACCCTGAGCATGGGGGCAAGACTCACCAGCCAGACACCCAGGAAAGAATTCTCTATAGTAACTCAGATCCCACCCTGTCTAGTGTCCCATCACAGGCCATTGGGCATATTTACTGCTAATAGTCAAAGATCAATTAATTGCCAAAATTAGGCTATCCCATCATTCCATCCCTTCCATAAACTTATCAAGCTTAGTCTTGAAACCAAATGTGTCTTTTGCCTCCACTGCTCCCCTTAGAAGGCTATTCCAGAATTTCACCCCTCTGATAGTTAGAAACCTTTGTCTAATTTCAGTGTCCACACTTGATGGCCGGTTTATATCCATTTGTTCTTGTGTCCACATTGGTACTAAGTTTAAATAATTCCTCTCCCTCCCTGGTATTTATCCCTCGGATATATTTATAGAGAGCAATCATATCTCCCCTCAGCCTTCTTTTGGTTAGTCTAAACAAGCCAAACTCTTTGAGTCTCCTTTCATAAGACAGGTTTTCCATTCCTTGGATCATCCCAGTAGCCCTTCTCGGTACCTGTTCCAGTTTGAATTCATCCTTCTTAAACATGGGAGACCAGAACTGCACACAATATTCCAGATGAGGTCTCACCAGTGCCTTGTATAACGGTACTAACACCTCCTTATCTCTACTGGAAATACCTTGCCCGATGCATCCCAAGACCGCGTTAGCTTTTTTCACAGCCATATCACATTGGCGGCTCATAGTCATCCTGTGATCAGCCAATACTCCGAGGTCCTTCTCCTCCTCTGTTACTTCCAAGTGATGTGTCCCCAATTTATAACAAAAATTCTTGTTATTAATCCCTAAATGCATGACCTTGCACTTTTCACTATTCAATTTCATCCTATTACTATTACTCCAGTTTACAAAGTCATCCAGATCTTCCTGTAGAATATCCTGGTCCCTCTCTGTATTGGCAATACCTCCCAGCTTCATGTCATCCGCAAACTTTATTAGCACATTCCCACTTTTTGTGCCAAGGTCAGTAATAAAAAGATTAAATAAGATTGGTCCCAAAACCGATCCCTGAGGAACTCCACTAGTAACCTCCTTCCAGCCTGATAGTTCACCTTTCAGTATGACCCACTGTAGTCTCCCCTTTAACCAGTTCCTTATCCACCTTTCAATTTTCATATTGATCCCCATCTTTTCCAATTTAGCTAATAATTCCCCATGTGGAACCATATCAAATGCCTTACTGAAATCGAGGTAAATTAGATCCACTGCCTTTCCTTTATCTAAAAAATCTGTTACCTTCTCAAAGACAACTCCCACCTGTTCATGCTCTCTGTATGTGTGTATATATATCTCCTCAATATATGTTCCATTCTATATGCATCTGAAGAAGTGGGCTGTAGTCCACGAAAGCTTATGCTCTAATAAATTTGTTAGTCTCTAAGGTGCCACAAGTTCTCCTGTTCTTCTCAAAGAAGGAGATCAGGTTGGTTTGGCACGATCTACCTTTTGTAAAACTGAAGGGTTAAAATCCATGTGCTGTTTATGTAACAACTTGGTATATGGATTGTGTGAGCTCTTTTATAGGCCCGAAGTCCAGAGTTTGGTCAAAAGACCAGAGGCCTAGCAAATAGTGATCAGCTAAGAGAAGCAGAATAAACGAAGATAACCTTGCTTGCTAAGACAGACCTGGTCAGCAAAATTGCCAGATGTTGGAGCAATAACTGAATATTGTGTCTTATGCAAAGTTGCAAATAGAAAAAAGCAGCCCTGTTTCTGTTGTGTTAGTTTCTTCTGTAGAGAGATGTTCTTCCCACACTCCAACCTTGAGTTCATGAAGGGTTGGAACATGTCAGTATAAGATATGGCCTCCTCCCACCTCCCTTTCCCAGGGACCAATGCCTGCCTTAAAACACAAAGGAGACCACCTTTATTGTCATATACTTTCATTGTTTCTTTGCTTTATCCCCTAGGAATGTACCCGTTGGGCAATCAAAGGAGCTACTTCATTCCTATGGACCCCAAATCAGAATTCAACATCTGTATTTTATGCTAATACATTTCATTAAAGTACTAATTAAATGTTAACTTGTTAACTTAAAACCATGGGCGGAGATATTATGTAACCTTTAACCATTGGCTACTGTGCTATCTTGTCTTGCTGCTAGAATCTACCCGGGGGTGTTGGACTGCCTACCACGTCACTTTCCCCCGCCCATGAAAAATCCATATATTCCATTGTAATCAATTAATTGACAGTGTCTCTAAGCCTAATAAGCAAGATGACACTTCCCCAGTGCTGTGCGTAATAAACTCCTATGCTTGACCTCTACACGGTGTGGATTTATGTTCCTTCAAAAACCATGTTGTATTTTGTCCCAATTACCATTGACCTCAATGTCCTTAACTACTTTCTCCTTCAAAACTTTTTCCAAGACCTTGCATACTACAGATGTCAAACTGACAGGCCTGTAGTTACCCGGATCACATTTTTTCCCTTTCTTAAAAATAGGAACTAAGTTAGCAATTCTCCAGTCATACAGTACAACCCCCGAGTTTACAGATTCATTAAAAATTCTTACTAATGGTCTTGCAATTTCATGTGCCAGTTCATTTAATATTCTTGAATGAAGATTATCTAGGTCCCCCGATTTAGTCCCATTAAACTGTTCGAGTTTGGCTTCTACCTCGGATGTGGTAATATCTACCTCCATATCTCCATTCCCATTTGTCATCCTACCATTATCCCTAAGCTCCTCATTAGCCTCATTAAAGACTGAGGCAAAGTATTTGTTTAGATATTGGGCCATGCCTAAATTATCCTTAACCTCCACTTCATCCTCAGTGTTTAGCGGTCCCACTTCTTTCTTTGTTTTCTTCTTATTTATATGGCTATAGAACTTTTTACTATTGGTTTTAATTTCCTTTGCAAGGTCCAACTCTACATGGCTTTTGGCCTGTCTCACTTTATCCCTACATGTTCTGACCTCAATAAGGTAGCTTTCCTTGTTGATCCCTCCCATCCTCCACTCCTTGTAGGCTTTCTGCTTTTTCTTAATCACCTCTCTGAGATGCTTGCTCATCCAGCTTGATCTACAACTCCTGCCTATGAGTTTTTTCCCCTTTCTTGGGATGCAGGCTTCTGATAGTTTCTGCAACCTGGACTTGAAGTAAATCCAGGTCTCCTCCGCCTTTACATCCACAAGTTCTTCAGTCCAATCCACTTCCCTAACTAATTTCCTTAATTTTTTAAAGTTAGCCTTTTTGAAATAAAAAACCCTAGTCACAGATCTATTTTTGTTTATCCTTCCATTTAGTTTGAACTGAATTAGCTCATGATCGCTCAAACCAAGGTTGTCCCCTACAACCATTTATTCTATGATGTCCTCACAACTCACCAAAACCGAATCTGAAATGGCATCTCCTCTTGTTGGTTCAGCAACTACTTGGTGAAGGAATCCATCAGCTATGGCATCCAGGAAAATCTGAGCCCTATTATTACTACTAGCACTTGTCCTCCAGTCTATATCTGGGAAGTTAAAGTCTTCCGTGATCACACAATTCCCATTAGTATTTACTTCATCAAAAACATTATAGGGGTCTCTATCCATATCCAAATCGGATCCCGGCGGTCTATAGCACACCCCAAGCAGTATCCCAGGGGAGGCTCTAGTAGCTTTCTTCCCCAGTGTGATTTTTGCCCAGACATACTCTGTCTTATCCATTCCATCACTTCTTATTTCTTTATAGTCTACCTCATCATTGATATACAATGCTACTTTACCACCTTTGCCTTTATTTCTATCTTTCCTAAACAGCACATACCCTTCAATACCTTTACTCCAGTCATGACTATTATTCCACCATGTTTCTATTATCCCTATAATGCCTGGTTTCACTTCCTGCACCAATAGCTCTCGTTCCTCCATTTTGTTACCTAGGCTCCTCGCATTAGTGTACAAACATCTTAATTTTTGCTGTTTGGCTTCGCTCACATTCTTTACCTGATTAGGCACAGACATTCTACCGCCAGTATAATCTATTAGACCGGTATCTATACTACCCTTCCTCCTTATGTCCATTCTCCTACCCACGGCTGTATCCTTTCTTACTTCATTTTCTTCCCTTTCAATATTAAAATCCGGCGTGGAGATTACCTGGACATCTCCCAACCATCTCCCCCAAATTCCTAGTTTAAAGCTCTCTTAATCAGTTGTACCAGCCTCCATCCTAGAAGTCCATTTCCCTCCCTACTCAGGTGAAGTCCATCCCGAGAGAACAGTCCTCAGTTCATGAATGCTTCCCAGTGGCCATACATCCCAAAGCCCTCCTTATAGCACCACTGCCTGAGCCATCTGTTGATCATCATAATCTTGTCACACCTTTGTTGCCCTTCTCTAGGAACAGACACAGTCCCACTGAAGATCACCTGAGCCTCAATTTCCTTAAGCGTCTTCCCCAGCCTGGCATAGTCTCCCTTGATACGTTCCAGCAAGAATCTAGCCGCATCATTTGTTCCCACATGAAGGACAATCAGTGGATTTTTTTCACACTCCTGTTAGGATCCTCTTTAGCCTCAGGTCCACATCCCGTATCTTAGCACCCAGCCGACAGCACACCCTTCTGTTCTCTGGATCAGCTCTAGTTACAGGCCTGTCTATTCTTCTCAGTAAGGAGTCCCCAATCACCTGCCTTTGCCTGGTGATGGTGCGATTCTCCAGTCTATCCCCTGTTCCCTCTGGCTGCAAGTCCTCTCAATTCCTATTGTCCCTTGCAATCCTCCGCAACCCATCCCGTATCCTCCTGGGGCTCATATTTGGTGTTATCTCCATTGACTCTTCCCCTCTTCCTATAGGACTAGCTGTTCTTCTCTTCTTCCTTGCCCTCTCACTTCAGTTACCACCTGCTGTGCCCCTTCTTCATTTTCCAACTCCGCAAACCTGTTCCTGAGCTCTATTTCTCCTTCACTAGCCCGTCTTTTCTCTGGCTGGTTCTCTTAGTCACATGCTTCCACTGTCCACTTTCTTCACTCAGCAGTCTCTCAGAGTTCTTTGGTCCTGCTTCTATCTGCAAGTCTGAGATTCTCCCTTCAGCCTCCTCATGTCTTTGCTCCATCATCCGCTCGAACCCCCTTCTAAACTCAACCAGAGTTTCCACCTGCATCTCCAATCCTTGGATCTTTTCTTCCATCCGCTCTATCAGGCAGCACTTCATGCAGACAAAACTCTTTTCAGGTAACCCCTCCAGGATCACATACATGCTGCAGCTTCCACATCCAGTCATCTTCATTGTGTCTTCCACTGCTTGGGTCACTACCTCTGCTGCCTCTGTATCTGTCATAGCCTTCTCACCTAAGTCCTGCTAGTCTGAGAAACACAAACCAAAATACCACCACCCACAGCAACACAAACCCCCAGCGAGCACCAAAACACTGCCAGAACACCACACACTCCCTTCACTAGCCTGGCTCTCTTAGTCTTCCCCTCAAACTCCCCTTGCAAACTCCCACTCAAACTCCCCTGTTTACAGCTCTGTTTGCTGGCTCCTGTGCTGCTGCAGCTGTTTAAGCTGTAGCTGTTCTGTTGTCCATCTGCCTCTTGCAGAATGTTCTTTCTACTCTTCTGAGTACTGAATCTTCAACAAGCATAGTCTGTCTTCCTTGGATGACTGGAGAAATCTTTGTGGGCAAGCTTGATTTTCTTACAGGTTGAGCTGATCTGCCATCCACATGTGTCCCCCATAGATTTCTTTGTTCCCTTCAACCTGCTGGATTGTGAGAAGTACCTTGCAAAGTTTCCATGTTCAGGACTTGGTATTGATTTGAAACTTCTAGTTATATGGAATCCCTCCCGGTCTTCTTCCCTCTGGTGGCAACAGCCTGACCATCCTCATCTATCTCCAGCTGTGTAGAATACCACAATGACTTCTTGCCTCTGGTGGTTATGAACTGCCAGGCTTCCTCTCTGACTTCCTCAGTCTCCAATTCCTTGGTAGCCAGCTCCTTTGTTCCTGGAACCTGGGGTACTGGGTGGTGTTTTCCCAACCTGGCAGTCCAGGAACTCCTCAGCTTCTCTGATTCTCAGTAGCATCTCAACTTGCCCCTCCAATCCAAGAGTCTTTTTCCCCAGCACAGTCACGAATTTCCACTTCATGCACATGAAATCCCTTCTGTCCTCAGGTAAGAAAAAGAACATGGCACATCTGCTGCAGGTCATCCCCACTGTTCTATTGCTGGCCATCTTGATATCACATGTAGTTGAGATTTCTCTGCCTGCAGTACCAGAAAATCTGGGGGCCCTGATTTTCCTGTGAATCAGGTTTTTCCAGTGTTCCGATTTCCACCAATCTCAACAGGTTTTTGCCCATTGATGTCTAGAACATTCCCAGAAATTTTGGTATCGATCAGATGAGCTGTTACAGACAAATGCCATCAAGTTCCATGTTAGACCTCACTTCACTTGGCTAATGAATTATTAAAGACCACTTGAAATTCATCACAGATACCACACAAATGTATATCTCTGGTACTGTCCATATACACATCAATATTTGTCAGCATTTAGAAGCACCAGTGCACTAGCATTTAGCTTATTTGAGCTTCCAATGTACAGAAATGAGGAGTGTATGACTGGTACATCCTGCAAATATTCTCTCTCTCCCACTATAATTTTTCAAATGAATAAGCAGCAGAAACGCAAGCAGCCAGTAGTGAGCATCAGGACAACCAGTTCCACATACACACATATAACATAGGAGAACATTTTGGGTCTGTAGAATAAAGACATTTGCTACTGTATTTGAAAATTAGAGTAAAAGTGACATTCAATGAAATATGTTAAAAAATTCACAGTATGAATTGTGGGCGTCTAAAAATTCCAAGATGGTTTGTGGAGCACTTCATAACTTCATAACAATCTTTACCATTTCTAATACAGTACTATTTTACATTCACATAGCACTTCCATAGTGTGGAGGAAAAATAGTCTAAGGCCTAAACTTTGGTCACTCTGTAAGCTGCGTAGATAGAAATTATTTCACTTCACCACTGAAATTAAACATGGCAGCCAATCTGCTCCAGCAACACCATGGAATAGTTGTTAGGAAGAACTAGTCTCCAATTAAAATGAGAGCGGTATTATGAAGATAGGCAAAATGAAATTACCCAATCTGGAATTTAGCCAGGACTCCAAAGTTAATAGCCTTAACTCAAGGCTACTACTAAGGTATCTTTAATGTAGAGTGGCCAGGTGCCTGGTTTTCAGCTGGACAGTCTGGTCGAAAAGGGGACCTGACAGTGTCCAGTCACTGCGAGCAGGGGAGATGGGGAGGCACTGGGTCATCACCTGCTCCAGCCCCTTCTCAGCTGGGGCTGCCTCCTAGCTTTGTCAGGCAGCTGCAGCTCCCAGTCCCAGCTCCACAGGAAAGTCCCTCCTGATCCAGGTGGGGGGTTGTGGTTGGGAGGGAAAAAGCAGTGAGCAATGGGGGGAGGGGGAATAGGTGGGAGGCTCCACACGCTGCCCCCGAATGCCAGGTCTGCAGCTCCCATTGGCTGGGAACACGGTCAATGGGAGCTGTGGGGGCGGCGCCTGCAGATGGGGCGGTGCGTGGAGCCACCTGGCTGCCCCAGCGCCTAGGACCCAGAGGAACATGCCAGCCACTTCTGCCTGAGGTCAGCACTGCCCGGAGTCCCCACCCCCAGCCCCACTCCAGAGCCCACATCCCCAGCCCAGAGCCTGTACCCCCTCCCACACCCCAACCCCCTGCCTCAGCCCAGTGAAAATGAGCAAGGGTGGAGAAAAGTGAGCTAGAGGGAGGGGGGATGGAGTGAGCAGGGGCAGAGCCTTGGAGAAGGGACAGTGTTCGGTTTTCTACAGATAGAAAGTTGGCAACCCTAGGAAAGAGGCAAAGCAGCAGACATGTTAGAAGCACAATAAAAGGTGTGCAATGAACACAAAACAGGCAGGCAGGCAGCAGGAAAGCATGAAAAGAGAAGGCAGTTTTCATGTTTAATAAAGGGAGCAGTTTTTAAACTCACATCATATAGGTGATTATTTTCTACAGTCTCTCTCTCTCTCTATGAATGGTTTTAATACAGCACAGTCAGTTTGATTCCTCAATCCTCAACATTTATAACTTGCTTTCCATTTTGGGAAAATTGCTATTATTTTCTTAAAATGCTAGTATCTTCCCAGCTGTATTTCAGCTTCAGCTTACCACCAATTCATGGTTCTGTACAAAATGATCTTTTAAATCATACCACGTGTAAGCTGCAGCTGCAAGTGATTGCAGAAATACAAGCATTTCAATGGTTGCCTTTCCCCTTCTGCCACCCTCCATTGCCAGCTTGGATTTTTAACCAATTATTTGATTAGAGATTCGCAGTTGAATGGAGTATTTTTATGAAGTGATATTTATTTGATTAATTGCCTCAGCTCAACACTCGACACACAGGCCATTGAAAGTATTTTAACTTTATCTTTAAAAGTTAAATAAATTTTATGAGCAAAATATATATGAAGTGAGGAATATGTTATTCAAAATATTTTTACTCGTTAGAGATGATCCTCAGTTTGCCGCACCCATGGAGTGACAAAATGTCATCCCTCATTTCTGAAGTTATTTCTCATATCAAACCTTCCATCATCAGATTACTCCCATTTACACACATAGATAACACATTTATGATGGTATGTATTTTTTCGCTCTCCACCTACAAATACAAAAAACCCCAAACCTTTGAATTTATAGTTTTATAGGTAGTTCCACCCTTCTTTCCTTGGACTAAATGCCAGAACCACAAAATCTCACAGCTGAACCTTAAAAATAACGTGTTGATCCAAACACAACAACACTAGATACTACTTTTCCAAACAGTTACAGCTGAATTCAGTTCAGTATCTGTAATAAGCTACAATAGAAAATCATAAATTTGTGACAAGTGTTCCTTTATTGCTTGATACAAGTGACTCCTGTGCAGCAGAGAACACCTCAAATGTTTTACAAGATGAACATTCCCCTCCACCCCCCAAACAAAGCCATCCTCTGAACTGACAGCCTTTAATATAGCTTTATCAGTCTTTCAAAAACAACTCCCAGATTTTCTAAAACTCAGATCTTTCTTTTATCTTTGGGAAGAAGGATTAGGAAATATTCACGTATTTTCCTCATTGGTCCGGGATATTTTATTTCATATGCAAAATTATGAAGTCTTCATGAGTTCAGGCAGTACAAGCAGTATTTTGTGCATCTGAAATGACACTGCCTGTGAACAAATGCTTAGGCATGCGTGAAACTTTACTCACATGAGTACAATCAGGCATGTACTTAAGTGTTTGCAAGATCAGAGCCATAATCCTGGACTATGATGAGAAAAAAGCAGTAGCAGTTAAAGTAAAGTCTATATAAATAAATTATTAGCAATTATCTAATTTAACAAAAACCAACTGACTAAATCATGTAACTGAGATAGAAGTGATGTAGTATTTTATATTCTCTATCTGAACACACACGCACCAAAATTGAGAGATGGAAAAGATCATTGAGTCCAGTGGTTTTCAATTTTTTTTTTCATTTGTGGACCCCTAAAAAATTTCAAATGCAGGTGTGGACCTTTATGGAAATCTTGTAAATAGTCTATGGATCCCAGGGGTTTGCGGACCCCACGTTGAAAACCACTGATCTAGTCCAGTGTTTTTCAAACTTTTTTTCTGGCGACCCAGTTGAAGAAAATTGTTTATGCCCACGACCCAACAGAGTTGGGGATGAGGAGTTTTGGGTGTGTGAGGGACTCAGGGCTGGGGAAGAGGGTTGGGGTGCAGGGGTAAGGGCTGTGGGGTGCAGCCAGGAATGAGGGGTTCAGGGTGTGGAAGGGGGCTCTGGGCTGGGGCAGTGGGTTGGGGTGCAAGAGGGGGTCAGGACTCTGGGCTGGGGGTGCAGGCTTTGGGGTAGGGCCAAGGATGAGAGGTTTGGGGTGCAGGAAGGGGCTTCAGGTTTGGGGGGGCTCAGGGCTGGGGCAGGGGATTGGGGCATAGGGTTGGGGCACAGACTTACCTTGGGCACTTCCCAGTTAGCAAGGCAGCAGGGGTGCTAAAGCAGGCTTCCTGCCTGTCCTGGCACTACAAACCGCGCTGCACCCTGGAAGCGGCCAGCAGCAGGTCTGGCTCTAGGCAGAGGCACGCAAGCGCCTCCATGTGGCTCTCGCCCACAGGCACCGCCACCGGCCAATGGGAGTGCAGAGCCAATGCCCTGTGGCCCCCGCCTAGGAGCCGGACCTGCTGGCTGTTTCTGGGGTGCAGCACGGTGTCAGAACAGGTAGGGACTAGCCTGCCTTAGCCAGGCAGCACCAATGACGGGACTTTTAACGGCCTAGTTGGCAGCGCTGACCAGAGCCGCTGTGACCCAGTGCCTTACATTCCGTGACCCAGTACTGGGTCGCGACCTGCAGTTTGAAAACCACTGATCTAGTCCATCCCCTTTGTGCCTGAAATATACTCCTCTAGTGTTTTGTCGAATCCAGTTTTAAATGACTGAAGCAATGATATTTCTAGCACAGTTAAACATTATTGTTGAAGGGAATAAGTAAGGTAGATGCTTTAATGTGTGCTATTGGAATAGTGCTCCTTTACTTTTTTAATTAAAAAAAATGTATCCAGTGAAGGCTACGTCCGGAAATATTTCCACACGGACACTCCCCTTTCCCTATCCCAACAAAGCAAAATACCTTCACACAGCCAAGACACGTTAGGTCTAGCAAAGTGAAGGAGATGGTGATACAGGTCTGTGACCAAACCAGGAGGGTTTTTCTGAAAGCTTTTGAAAATGAATAGATTGCCTGCATTTCAAATTGTCTAATTATGTTGCTGTTGCTAATTATATCTATATGGTACTTTCTGCATTCTGTGCTCATTATTCTGCTATCTTTGTCCATGTGCAAATTTGCAAGATAACTGGACATTTCATACCTTGAGACCCTGGCATTCTTTATCAGTGCTCATTTGCATTCTCATTGGTATGCATGAGATTTTCATTGAACTTTAGTAACTCCTACTGGCACATAATGCACTGTAACAAGCGTAAAAGTGAGCATGCAAATTAAGGCTCCCATTAATCACTAAATGTTACCAATCCAAAAAAAAAAAAAAAAAACCCCCAAGAACTGGCAGGCAGTAAAATGCTGCATGAAGCATGCAATTCCTTGAATCTCCACAGGCATTGAAAATGACTGATATCTTTTCAGGAGCACTGTTGATATGAGCTGAGGAGGTAACTGAGGTATTCTATCACTAGATCGTTAGGTGACCATTCAAAATTACAATTACAGAAAGGTTATCAGTTATCTGCATCCATGAGATACTGCCATAGAAAAAAACATATCATTTATTTTATTTTCTTATATAAAGGGGAAAGTGTACTATAACAGGAGAGCTTTATCTAATCACAAAGTTATCTAGGTTTATATTGTCAACATGGATTCTTTTAATACCAACATTAAATGAATTCAAAACAACAATACAAGGGAAAATATACAATAAAGGCTTCATTTTGTAACAAAACTTGGCTCTAATTTGTGTGTATAGATAATTAATATTGAACTAAGGGGAATGGAGGGATTATGATTTTACTTTCTAATATCAAGCAAGTCTCAGTTTTACATAGGGCTCGAAGGACATTCGAAACCTTTGTAAAAATCATAGCTTTGAGCAGCTGGGAGATTTAGTTCTGGGGAGCTTTTAAACTAAACCAAGAACTGCAGGAAAAGAAAATTGCAGAGGAACTCAGCAGGAGCAAAGCTTCAGCCTTGCAGAGTTATGTAACCCCTCAGGACTGAAACAAAGCCCCACTCCAGAATGTGGAAAAGTGATTTGCACTGTACATTTAGAAATATATTGATAACTGTGGAGACTATGGGAAATTTTAATGAAAATTATGTGACTCAATTTACCCACTCACTGTTGTACTGCTACCCACTTGGTCTTTTTTCCAGAGACCTTCCTTGTGCTAAGCAGAGAGAGAGAGAGAGAGAGAGAGAGAGAGATGGATGCTTGAATGTGTGTCTTTAAAGGAGACCATCCTTAAGGATTATTAACAAGTGAAGAGGCTGGGTCCTGGCAGAACAAAGGGAGATCTGCAACCTAGATGAAGCCAGCTCTCTCAAGATTTCTAGAGAAGTAGAAAATCCCCAAAAGTGGATCAGAGAGACTGAGGTGTTGGTACAGCCCTTTAAAACCACAAAGGTGAGAAGTTTGGAAATTGGAACAAAGGGGCAGGCTTCTTTAGTGAGGGGAAAAACCAAAGCTGAAGGAAATGAGCATAAAGAACACTCTATGCTATGGAGGAGAAGTCATAAGCTGGAGGCATGAGGTTCAGCAGACGGGACCTGGAACCATGAAAGGACAACCCAGTTCCCAAAGACGACTCATGAGGAAACTAAGGCAGGGAATTGTGCTTAGGTGTTTATTGTTTTGGCTAAATCTGTATGTCTCTAATGACGTCTAAGTAAAGAGCAATTGTTTTTAGAAATCCTTCTGCAGTATCAGTGTTTATTTGCTTCAACTATCACAGGGTCCTGAAAGAGCAAAGTATAAACCAGAGTGACCACAAGGGAGAGAGCATGTTCTTAAGCTACTACTGGAAAGTCTTTGGGAAAGGGTGGAAGGAGGGACAGGTTTCAGCACTGGTCTTGTGGCCTGTGGGATCCCACTTTCAGAAAGGAAACCAGACAGAGAGTCAGTGCCCAGGAAGTGTGCCAGAAAGGCCAGAACCAGAGACAGTGGCTGGAGCCTGCCCAATGACAAAGGAGAGTTAACAAGAACAAGTGCCAAGTGTGTAGGACCCAAACATACCAGCCTGGAGAGTGTCCAGCAAGGGGAGTTTGACTAGAGCTGAGATAATAACTGTACCTAAAAATATTCAATATTTTATACTTGTTTCTATATTTGCATCCTCAAATAGTTCAAGCGTGTTTTCAGACAGTTGTTAACCATTAAATTACTAAAATATTTCCTAAACAAGAATGTAATCAAACTGAAAGAACGTTACCAAATTCTCCCCCTTAAAACTGTACAGGAGTTCAATCACTTAAGTCTACTGGGTTCCCAAATAGAGCTGGTCAGAAAAATGCCAATGTAACATTTTTTTCCCCCTCCCCAAACTGTGATGATTTGTGTCAAGCAAAATGTTTCATGGAGACTGCTCGATTTCAACAAAGATGTGACAGAACCCACGCAAGGGTCTAACAAACCCTGCTTGTCAGGCAGATTTTGATACACCAACTCACCCACCTGGCTTACTGTCAACCCGCCTGTTAGACTGTCTTGGAGACAGGGACCTCAAAACTTCCAGGATCTGCCAACTGCCTCAGAGTCAGGGCTCCACTACCTTTTGCAGAAGACTGACATTTTGGGGGTTTGTTCCAAATTGGAATTAAACCAATTTTAAAAATAGCAAAATCCTCCACGAAACAAAATTATCTTCTTTCACACAGCTCTGTGCCCGAACTTTGCTTAACTGACGGCTATATTGGCTGCTTACCAGAAGACTGCGACTTGCACCTGGTTCATAAATGGAATACATTGCAGTTGCCCTCATCTTTAACACAGAGATGCAATTCATGGAGATTACAGGTCCCAGCATGGAATACAGCTTGGTTGCTCAGATAAAGACCGAGCATTTCATGCTGGCACCAACAGCCTCTGTGGGTCACATGTTCACATAAAAGATGGCAATGGCCGCAGGCTACACTGTAAAACACTGTTGGCTGCATTTGACCTACAGGTCACACTTGGGCCAAAGGGAACACTGGTTGTGCGCTGCATGGTTCAGAGGTGACCATAGTAGCAGACTGAATCCTTCAAACTGTTTACACATCATTCTAAGCATAACATTTTTCATCATATGCCCTGTTCTTTTAGATCCTCTCCAATACACAGCTCAAGACAACAGGCTCTGCAGTGGGGAAACCCCTGGGACAAGGTGAGGGGACAGAAATCTTCCATCTTGGGACCAAATTAAGGTTTAGTCACCACAGGACCGTGCTTAAGGCCCCAGCTCCGTAAGTCACATAATTGCATCAGCATCTCAGTTTTTATTTTAAAAGCTCTTTGGGGCGGGGACTGTTTTTGTTCTGTGTTTGTACAGGACCTACGTAACAAGGTGGCTTGCTCCGTCAGGGCTGGGGCCTAGCCAGCCCTGGTTACAGAATGAGGCACATCTGTGTTGAATCAGGTATTTCCCGATAAAGCTCAGCAGCTGGCTGCAGTGAAGGGGGAAGCTGTGGCAAGTCTGCAGTAAGTGAGGAAAGGCTCCTGCAGGGAATATCCTGAGACCAGGGGATTTGCCCCAGCAAGGGAGAGCTGGGAAAGACCCAGACCTAACAGGGGAGAGACTGCAAAGGCTCCAGGCAGGAAGGCCTGGGAGGAGGAAGAGAAACCTTGTGTTGTGTGGACTTCAGAATGGACTTGGTTTATTGATATAAAATAAACTGCAAATAAAACAAAGTCCCTAGGGAGGGGTTGGTTTTGATCAAGAAAAAACCTGAAGGGATGATTTCTTTGAACAGTCCAAGGAGGAGAAAGTGAGGCAGGCTGCCAGTAGCGTGACCTTAAGCCAAGGAGGTGGGGGGGGGGTGAATGGGAGGCAGCTGGCCCAGTTACAATTTAGCATAATGGGGTCCTGGTCCATGACAAATACAATATTGTTAGTTCTCAGGGTAGTGAAGAAAATCTTGAAAAGATGAATGGAGTGTAACAAATGCCTGCCTGAGCATGGTATCCCAGGAATCTCTTGGTGCCAACTGGCAGAAGGCACAGGGGATACACAGGGTTTTATAGGGACCCCCTGAGTCAGATATGTGCATAATAATTCACTAAAGGGTGGCATGTGAGGTCTCTACCAAGAGTCAATAGCCCACAGGTCACTACACTCACTGCAAAATGCATGTATGGTTAATGTTTAAGGAGTTGTCTCTATACTAGAAAGTACGTGACAAGTCTCAGACAGGTTCCTTTCAAGCAGGAAGAAACAGACACTTATCCCTCTGTCTGGTCATGTGTGTATCAGGCACTGTACGTCTCACAATAGATACCTGTTGCATACTGAACCAAATGATAGCCAGAAGATTGTGGAATCTTCAAGAGATGAAGTTTACAGGAAGAAATAAACAGTAGGAGAGTATCCAGTTTATGAGTAAAGGCAAAGGATTGTTGGGGTAGAACTGGAGGTTACAGGGGTACTGCATGGATCTTTCACCGAGAAAGCAAACTGACAGAATGACTGTCTCATGAATGGACGATCACAACCAAGCCTTGTTATAAAAACCCTGGAAGGACTTTGGGTCAGCATTGCTCTTTACGGGTATGTCTACACTACGAAATTAGGTCGATTTTATACAGTCAATTGTGTGTGTCCCCACTAAGCGCATTAAGTCGGCAGAGTGTGTCCACAGTACTGAGGCTAGCATCGACTTTCAGAGCGTTGCACTGTGGGTAGCTATCCCACAGTTCCCGCAGTCTCCGCCACCCATTGGAATTCTGGGTTGAGCTCCCAATGCCTGATGGGGCAAAAACACTGTCACGGTGGTTTTGGGTACATGTCGTCAGGCCCCTCTCCTTCCCTCCCTCCCTCCATGAAAAGAACGGCAAACAATCGTTTTTCGTCTTTTTTCCTGGGTTACCTGCGCAGACGACATACCACGGCAAGCATGGAGCCGGCTCAGCTCACTGTCAGTCTCCTGGGTGCTCCTGGCAGACGCGGTACTGCATTGCTACACAGCAGCAGCTCCTTGCCTTCGCGGCAGCAGACGGTGCAGTACGACTGCTAGCCGTCGTCTCCTGGGTGCTCCCAGCCAACCTCGGTGAGGTTGGTCAGGGGCGCTTGGGCAGACATGGGAGTGACTCCAGGTCATTCTCTTCTTTAAGTTTCGTCTCATGGAGATTCAGTGACGCCTGGAATATCATGCGAGCTGGAGGCTTCTGCCTCAGGCTGCTCTCCTAGCCGGCAGCACTGCATGGTCACACCTACCCCAGCCTATCCCATGAAGCCTGGACAGTAGTAAGGAGCAGTTCCACTACAGGCTGAGCAAGTGCAGAATGGTGGTAGAACGTGCATTTGGACGTTTAAAAGCGCGCTAGTGCAGTTTACTGACTCGGTTAGACCTCAGCGAAACCAATATTCCCATCGTTATTACTGCTTGCTGTGTGCTCCACAATATCTGTGAGAGTAAGGGGGAGACGTTTATGGCTGGGTGGAAGGTTGAAGCAAATCACCTGGCCGCTGATTACGCGAAGCCAGACACCAGGGCAGTTAGAAGAGCACAGCAGGGCGCGCTGTGCATCAGAGAAGCTTTGAAAACCAGTTTCAGGACTGGCCAGGCTACGGTGTGAAAATTCTGTTTGTTTCTCCTTGATGAAAACCCGCCCCCTTAGTTCACTCTACTTCCCTGTAAGCCAACCACCCTCCCCTCCCCTCTTTGATCACCACTTGCAGAGGCAATAAAGTCATTGTTGTTTCAAATTCATGCATTCTTTATTAATTCATCACACAAATGGGGAGATAACTGTCAAGGTAGCCCGGGAGGGTTGGGGGAGGATGGAAGCACCAGGTGGGGTGGTGGAGGAGGGAAGGACAAGGCCACACTGCACTTCAAAACTTATTGAATGCCAGCTTTCTGTTGCTTGGGCAGTCCTCTGGGGTGGAGTGGAGTTCTGATTGCACGGATTCCTCTCCCCATACAGCAATCAGATCCAGTACCTCCCATTCGGTCCATGCTGGAGCTCTTTTGCAATTCTGGGATTCTATGGTCACCTCTGCTGATGAGATCTGTACGGTCACCTCTGAGCTCGCCACGCTGGCCAAACAGGAAATGAAATTCAAAAGTTTGTGGGGCTTTTCCTGTCTACCTGGCCAGTACCTCTGAGTTGAGAATGCTGTCCAAAGCGGTCACACTGGAGCACTCTGGGATAGCTCCCAGAGACCAATACCATCGAATTGCGTCCACACTACCCCAAATTTGACCCAGCAAGGTTGATTTCAGGGCTAATCCTCTAGTCAGGGAGGAGTACAGAAATCAATTTTAAGAGCCCTTTAAGTCGACAAAAATGGCTTCGTTGTGTGGACAGATGCAGGGTTAAATCGATCTAACACTGCTAAATTCGACCTAAACTCGTAGTGTAGACCAGGGCTAAGACATGAAAGTATCTACAGTAGAACCTCAGAGTTACAAACAGCAGAGTTACGAACTGACCAGTCAATCACACACCTAATTTGTAACGGGAAGTACACAATCAGGTAGCAGCAGAGACAAAACAAAAAACCAAACAAACAAAAAATACAGTACTGTGTTAAACGTAAACTACTAAAAAAAATTAAGGGAAAGCAACATTTTTTTTTCTGCACAGTAAAGTTTCGAAGCTGTATTAAGTCAACATTCAGCTGTAAACTTTTGAAAGAACCACCATAACATTTTGTTCAGTAACAAACATTTCAGAATTACGAACAACCTCCATTTCCAAGGTGTTCAGAACTCTGAGGTTCTACTATAGTTACATAAGTCTAGGCTCTAGAATGCATATTATGATTTTGTTTTATATGTAACCATTTGTTTCCAATACTTCTACTTGTTAACACTTGAATCTATAGACTTCATTAAATAAACTTTTTCACTAAAAGTGAATAAATGTGTTTTCACTATAAACATAGGAAAAAGTTCCTAACTGTCAGGGTTGTTAAACACTGGAATAAATTGCCTAGGGAGGTTGTGGAATCTCCATCTCTGGAGATATTTAAGAGTAGATTAGATAAATGTCTATCAGGGATGGTCTAGACAGTATTTGGTCCTGCCATGAGGGCAGGGGACTGGACTCTATGACCTCTCGAGGTCCCTTCCAGTCCTAGAATCTATGAATCTATGAATCTGAATGCTCTGTGTGAAGAGGAGTGGTGATCAGAAGTGAAAAGGGTAAGCTGCAGTGTTCTGCTTCTTTGGAAGCAGTAAATCTGAAATCTGCAAAATGTCCAGCAGAACAGACCCTGGACACTCCAGGGAGATGCTCGGAAACTTGAATGTGCCTATAGCTCAACTGTAGAGAGATAGTGGGGCTGTGGGCCCAGAGGGGAGTGCTAATGCTGCATGTGGCAGGTGGAATTGGGGAGCTGACCACAGCAGGAACAAATGAGGCTTCCTCATGCCAAGGGCAGGTGGTAGTGAGGTGCCTCACAGCCCTGGGTACCAAGCATGCAGATGGTTTGAAATGACAGTTCAAACCATGTGACATGCCCCTTCATTTTAGCTCTTAATCTTGCTGCTCTGGGGATCCCTTACCAAAATCACCTCAGCACAGGACTCTGATGTGGCCCTTACTGTCGCCCTTCATCTTGGCTCTGATGGAATGGTGTCAACTGGGGCCCTCTGCTTGGGTGGGTAGGGACAGATCTCCCTTCTCTGAAATAGACCCCCACCCTCCTGAAGACAGGGAGCAGTGGGCCAGAACTGAGGGGAGAGCCCAGACTACACAAAGGAGTGACAGGTCACCCACCAACCAGCTGCTGCGTGGTGTCCCCTGCTACTATCACCCCAAGGAACAACAACACATTTAAATGGGGTAATAGGATTTAGGACACCACCATAATCAAGCTCTGCTTCACTTCAGAAATTCACTAGCTTCCATGAGGCCACTTAATGTAGAAAGACTAACCAGAATCCGTGTAGGGCTGATTCACCAGCCCTTCCCAAATCTGGCCCCTCCGACGCAGCAAAACCACACTGATCCTGCTGTGGTACAGGGACCTCTAAACTTATACTAGAGGAGCCAGGATTTGGCCCTTTCCATTTATTTCAGTCATCTATAGTTCCATAACACAACATTTCAGCTGCTAACATTTCAACTGACACAGAACTGAAAAATCCACTTAGCACCATTGTTCATATTTTGGGCTCTTTGAAATTTTTTTGCACTTTATCTGTCATAAACAAGATGCACAGCACACCTCTTCTGTTCAAATAATGGATGGGAAACAGAGTGGTTTGAATCTGTTCTTCCTATTCCCTGAAAGGCTCTGTATTTAAAAAGAAAATGACAATTACCTATTTATTTTTCCCATTTTCCCTTACCTTCATGCATCCTTCCAAATCAATGCTGCCAGTCACAAAGAATTTTTTATGGCAATTACAAGGATGAGCAAGTGTGGTGTTAAAGGTGCAAATGCAGGTAATAAAAATGTGGTTGTTCATATATGTTTTTTTCTTCAAGGTAGAAAGCTAAACAAACACCCTTGGTTTGACAATGTTGGAAGTCATCTCTAATTATATATCTTCACTGAAGAGTTAACTCAGGCTCCTACTCAAGTGTTGACCCTGGCTTCTGACCACACAAAAAACTCTGACCTCAGTTTAGATGTTGCTTTCAATGCAAACTAACAGATCAATCTTGGGTGTAGGCAAAAGCCCAAGTGCTGCTTTCACTCCAGCTGGTAACCTGCCTCCTTTGGTGTGAGGTGCAGGCTAAGCAACTCAAAAGCTGATAGTCCTCTAATGCCTTCCCACAATTCCTGCTGTGTGCACAGAAGGACAGACAAGTTGTCCCACAATTAACTGGGAAAGAATCATAGAGCATCAACTCACTGCAGCGCTAAGCACTAGGGATGTGTCCCCAGAAGTCCTAGCCAGATACCTGAGCGAGTGCAGACCCAGGAATTTGAGTGTGGCCACTCTGACATGGGCACCAATCACCTGCAGCGAGGACATGCCCTGAAAAGGTTTTAGCCCAGATACATTCTTTTCAGGGTCATTCTGTCAGATTGCTCCCTCACTCTTAAACATTTTCACAACTGGTTGGAGAAAATCAAAATCATGGTCATGCAAACTATACATACATTTTCATGTACTGACCCATTTCTTAAAGGCAAACACATCATTTTACTTGTGCTTAAAAGTGGATACTTTCAGAATTCACAATAGCTAGATATGATTACTTTAGTCTTCATGCCTCAAAACGAAGAGATCTCAGCAAAGAGCAAACAGGTGTGTAGAGTCAGGTATTCTACTGAATTTAATTTTCAGCATTTTGTACTTTCAAGGTTACATGAAAATAAAAACAAAATCCCAAACATTTACCTTCCCATTCTGTTGGCAGGTCGCCCACTTCATACTTATACTCCTCTTGATTTACAGCTTCTACTAGTCTTTTCTCTGGAATGGTCTGTCCTATTAACATAAATAAAGATTACATTTAAAAGTATACATCTATGTAACATTAACAGCCAAGCAGATTATGCTATGACAAAGTTGCTGCCCCAACACATCCCCTTCTTGACTAGCTGTGACAATGCAGAGCCCTTGGTTCAGTTTCCCTCTATTATTCTTTTGCCTTCTCTGTCCAGACCACATTAGAGTCCTGTGCCCTTTCTGGGGCCACACTTCAGGACTGCAATGTATACAAAAAACAAACCTTCAGCCCACCTAGGCTCAACTGGCAGCCACCTCATCAGAGGTGTGCCCCTGCTGTTTTACACTGTCCTTCTGTACCTCAATCAACGCCATGATCCAGGGCCTGGCACCCTCCTCCCCTTATCCAGGACATTAGACAGGCTCCAGTTAGGTCTCTAGCTCTATCCTGGAAAAGCACGTCTGGTTTTCTCCCCTTTTTCTTTCATGGCCTTCTATCAGGCTGCTTCTCAGACAAAGGGAAGATCCCTAACTCCTCTTCTCTGGAGTTTCCTCTCCCCAAGTGGGCTCACCCAGCTCTTTATGGAAACAAGCCCTGTTCTCCCTGGACCTTCTTTCTAATCAGGCCTGGCACACCTTCCAGGTGCAAGCAGGCAGGTTAATTGGCTTCTCAGGCCAATATTTACCCCACATATGCTGTGAAAGGGTTATCACCCTATTACATATGCTTTCATTTGAACAAATGTTACTTTTTATGTTCACAAATATAAATCAGCCCCACAGACTAAAATGAAGGATCATCATGCAGAGGGGAAAGATGGCCATTTAGAGATTACAATTCAAACTGCTAAACTTTTAATACGTATTTTTAAAAGTTTAAGATCCCAAGTCATTCATAGATTATGCAACAAATCGGAAAACACAGTATTTCAATATCAGTTCATTGTGCAGAGTTTCTTGCATTAAGAATGTCACACTGAGGACTGTCTGCTGAAGCTTTCCCATAAACTGTATCTGCCACACTCAAATATCATTAAGGCCATTAATGGCCAAGGACCAGAATCTTTAAATGGTTCCATAATCAGACAGGAAGTCAGTGTGGAGTGCGGTGTTGATGTGCTCTGATTTGTCAGGTTTGCCTAGAAGGCAGGCCATAGCATGTTGTACAAGAGGTAACTTCCATGTTCCTTTCATCAGCTGCAGAAAAGGCATTTTGCTAAGTATTTTTTCCCATATAAAATAAATGGAGCAGTAGCTTCAATGGTGGGGAAATGAGAGAGGAAGAAAGCCATCACGTACCTCTAAAGGTTGGATATAAGCAGGAATTGTACATATAATGACAAATGCAATTAGTTTAACTAATATGGGACCTGTGGAGGAAGCAAGTTTGTGAAAGGAGTCCTGAAAATACAGCATCTGCATGGGGAAAGAGCTAAGGTTTTAACATGTAGTCTATAGTGTTTGGTGGTTGTTCTATGTAGTAATACATGTCATTGGGTGGAGGGGAGTATTAATTTCCTTGTTTTTGTGGTAGGTATGTTATGAGTAGAGCAACCTTTGCTGATATAAAGCACAGGGCGTCTTTTTGTTTGTTTGTTTGATCTTGAAAAGATACTAGGTCTGAGCCAGCATATCTCTGAGGAGTGAAGATATTTTCCTCCACTTCCTTGAAGGTGGAGAGGATTTGTTGTTGTAGTTAAAAGGACAGCTCTTTAAAAAAAGCTGCTCAGACATGTTGCAGTCTTGGCAGAGATGGAATAATGGGCTGGGTGTTGAGGACATAGAAAGGTGCATACTGAACGTAATTCAGCACATGGATATCACCAGCCCATATGTGATCCATGTATTTTACACAGCTATATAAAGTTTACATACATGACAAATTACGCATTTTGAACTAAACATGTTTCTTCTATTGGATAATTCTGATGCATGCTTTCATAAAACAAATACAAGTAATGGCATACTGAGGCTCCTTCCCCCAGTATTCATCCTCTGTACAACACAGCCCAGTCTTGTAAGAATCAGAGCCTGGTGCCAAACTCCGAAAATTGCTTCTCAAAGTCATGATTCTGAGGGATCATCATGCCGTTGGGTTGGTGGCTTTTAACATCTTTTCTGCATCCGTGATGTGGATAGGATGCTAATTGACAACAATGGTCTGGGTTTGCTTTGTCCCTTAGTTTTCCTTCGGCGGACTTTTGCTTACAAGTAATTCACATATTTATCTACTGAAGAAAGATCATACAGAAGGCTTCTGGGATTTAAATTAAGACCTTTTATAGGTTACAGAGGTACTTCTTCATAATCAGATACTGATTTTGGGGGGCAGAAATTGCCTTAAAGCTATTCCATTTCCTAATATAAAGCCTGCTTGCACAATTTAAAAGGTTTTTTTTTTTTTAAATAAATCAGGAATAACATTCATATCCAGTTTGCTGTGCATGAAATTGTACATTTATTCTAGAGTGCTTTCACATAAATTTTGTAATGAGGACATCATTACGGTAGTTCAAGAAACTTCCCTTGCAAGGGTTACATATGTGAAGCAAACGCAAGTACCTACTCAAGTGTCACAGTTTAATATGCTATAGTTTAAATTTCAAAATGAACCCAATCTTCATGTGACATTAATAGATCTTAAACACAAATGACACAGGCTATTAATTAATCGCAGTTAATGCATGCGATTAACACAAAACAAATTAACTAGATTAAAAATAGTCACGATTAATCAGTTTTAATTGCACTGTTAAACAATAATAGAATACCAATTTATTATAAACTTTTGGATCTTTTTAACATTTTCAAATATATTTCAATTACAACACAGCATACAAAGTGTACAGTGCTCACTTTATATTATTATAAATATTTGTACTGTAAAAAAGATAAACAAAAGAAACAGTATTTTTCAATTCACCTCATATAAGTCCACTTAGTCTTACTTCTTGTTCAGCCAATCAAAAGTTTGTTTACATTTACGGGAGATAATGCTACTCCCGCTTCTTATTTACGTCACCTGAAAGTTAGAACAGGCATTCGCATGGAACTATTGTAGACAGCAATGCAAGGTATTTACGTGCCAGATATGCTAAACATTCATATGCCCCTTCACGAGTCGTCTTGTAGGTCTAAAGTTTTACATGGTTTTGTTTTTGAGCACGGTTATGTAAAAAATAATACTAATTCTACATTTGTAAGTTGCAATTTCACAATAAAGAGATTGCACTAAGGTACTTGTATGAGATGTATCTCAAAACAGAATGGTTCAACTATCGCAAACAAACTCATGCTACTGGCTTATTCTTCTGAGAGCCAATAAAAATCCTCTTTGCATATAGTTTTAAGAAGTCAATATCACCTTGTTTTTAAGGTTTTATTGATTAGTTAAGATACTGTTTATAAAGTAATCATTTGAAAAAGAGAGATTTTGCTGCCACGCTTCTAAGTACATATGCTAGGCTTAATCATGAAAGGTGTACTGAACCATGACTGCATAAAGTGACACAAGGAGTGAGGGCAGAAATCTGGAACCCTTCAGCAGTCACCATCAAAATCATAAGCTTCTGCTACTTGAGCTTTCACTGGCTGTGAAATATCAGCAGGTTATGTAGTCACTGAGAACAGCCACTAGAGGGAGACAATCAAACACTAGGCCAATTTATTACATTGAGTCTCTGCAACTCCCATCCACACCAAAGGGAACTGAAGTGTTTATCTGTTCTCAGACCAGACCTCTTGTTTGTTATTATAGGGAAGTTACTAAGCCACGCTAATACTTGATTAATTTTATTTTTTGGAAAAAGTGACCTGGAAAAAACAAAGAATCATCTGGACCTTTCTAATAGATAAGAAAAAAGAAGTTTAATTGTATTTAGGGGCTATTAACCTATCCAATATTTCAGAAAACACTGGAATAAAGTTCAAACAGAAATTTTAAAAGTGTTCCAATTAACTGGATGCTATGTTATGTGAAAGGAAGTCAGAAAGTCAGCTATATTCACTAATGAATAATATCATCATAGATTGTTAAAATAACAACTAGTGCACCACAGCTTTCAACAGTTCCTTCTTACCGCCCATAGCTGGAGTGAGAGCGCTGTGCAGTTCTTAACCTCACAAAATCCTTGGACTTTGTGGTTCTAGTTGTATATAGTTAGTAGTACCCTAGTATTAATGTTAGTTAGCTAGTTAAGTGTTCTTCCCTGGTGATGCCCTCACCATGGTTGAAAATGGCTGTTTGTGTGTGGGGGCAGGACTATCCCCAGCAATGTTCACACAAGATGCTTGCTCTGCTTAGGTGAGGCTCATGTCAAAAAGCAGTGTTCAATCTGTAAATCGTTCACAAAACCGACTCAGGTGGCACCTGCTCGAGCAGGCCATGAGGCCTGCTTTGGTATTGAGGCCTGTGTCATATCAGAAGTTGCCCTCAACTTCGGAGAGTGGCTGCTAGCTCACACTCCGCAGCCGCTGCCTCTCCAAAGAGGCGCAGAAATCACTCTCCTTTGAGTGTGCCAAAGAAAAGGTCTCATAAGACCAATCAGTACCACTCTAGGCCTCGTGGAGACTCTTCTTCCTCCAAGAAGAGTATGGCTGCTGCTGATACGCGGGATGGAACAGGTCCTTTCAACTGCCCCATTACTGTGCAGGTACCTCCTTCCCACCCTCCCCCATGTACCTCTTCATGAGATATTGCTCTTAGAGCAGGTTCACTCTTTACTGGCTTTGGCCTGGTGAAGTTCCTGTGAAGCACTGGGGTCAAGGTTTTTATTCCCGGTACTTCCTGATTCCCAAATTCAAAGGAGGAGTAAGATCTATTCTTGACATCTGCAACCTCAATAAATTGGCTAGATACTCGAGGTTCTTGTATGGTCACCTTACCAGCTATTGTCCCCACACGGACTTAGAATGACTGGTTTACTGCACTAGGAAGTCAATGCTGGTCCTCATCAGAAAATCGAGTTCACTGATGCACAGATAGACTCTACAAGCTCCAGAGCGGTTTTGCCAACTGACTGTTTCCAGACAATTTGCCACCTTTATCTTGATCTCCAGTCTCAGCTCAGATGAACTAACAGCTGTATTCCCTCCCAATGACTGAACTACCTTTACCTTCAATTAAACAAATGTGTAAAACTACCTGTAACAGAAGTTGTTTGGAGACATAAAAGACATTGCAGAGCCCATACACTGTATTTTGCTCCCTTTTCTTTGCTTATAAAATCAGCCGTTCATATCTATAATAAAGTTTTCTAGCTTGCCACAAACTCTACAGAATATATGATTTAGGAGTATTGTTTATGCAGGACTGTAGTTCAGGTGCCTTGGATATTCCCTTTTATTTATCTATTAAATTATTTAAGCTTTTATGTTTAATATATCAAATCCTACTATCTAATCAAGCTTCTGGCACATACACAGTACCAGTTACTTCAATGTTTCATAATAAAACAGTGATACATAGAAAAATTTTATCTCTGAAGGGTTGGGTAGTTAAGGATTGATGTGAATCGGTGAGGGATTGGGGGAACATAATTAAGGACTAAACTAGAAAAGAGGGGGGAACATTAAATAAACTATTTACCATAATTAAAATACAAACAGCGAGTTAAAAAAGAAAATAGTAAATTTATTTATTATTTTAATCTTGAGTTGCTTCCTTTCACCTGCTTCTGCATGTTGTCTCTTTATATCACTAGCTCTTTGCACAGGGACCTATCTTCTTACATTTCCACTAAGCACTCAGAACAATATGGGTGATCCACGTAAAACTCTATATGTACTATTTATGTAAGTACTGTCATTGGACAGAGCCGTTGCACTAATTTGGACAGCAAGAATCACTGACACTGGTGATAGAGCAAACAGGCTCTGATATCAATGCAACCAATTAGCTAGGAAGAGAAGAATCATAAAGATGACCAAAATATATACAGTTGTTTAATAATGTGTTATTATCTAATCTTCTAAGGTGCTAAACACCTGCAACTCCCACTGAAATCAAGAGGAGCTGTGGGTGCTCAGCACTTCAGAGTCAATTCCTTAGGTCTCTGCTCCAGCAATGGAGTTTGCCATTGACTTTAATGGGAAGATGATCTGATCCTGGTAAATACTGCATACCCTTAAGGTCAGTGGGGCTGAAGGTCACTCAGCTTTACAGGAGATGCTCAGCACTTTTTAGGACTGGGCCCTGTATGAAGTGCTTGAGCAGTACTCTGACTTTGAGCTACTTAACACAGTTTCCATTATTAGGAGCTACAATCCCGGCAAGTTATTTTAAATTGATGAATGCAGAGTCAAGCTCTTGGAAATACTAATATAATGTGTGTGCTACTTCCCTTTCCATTGCTGGTCTGTAATTTACAAAATATATTTCTGACTGACTGAACAATCAAGTATTTTAAAGTGAAATCACCAAAAATTTAACAATTTCAGTCAGAATTATGACAGTTGTATTTTAATGTCTCTGAATTGTTCTTTTAAAAGCAAACTGAAGCATCTATATCTAAAATTAAACAAGCTTAGAGATGGGTGATATGGAAAACTCATGTTTTCAAATTATTTCTTTACAATAAATTTGAGATTTGAATACTGTAATTAACTCACTGTATTTTACAGTGAAATATTCCAACAAAAGCTAAGAATTTCCTGGTCTATGGAATGATTAGAGGAACAGAGAAAACTCTGTACTTTTCACTTTTTACAGAAAAACATAGGGCCAAAACTTCCTGACATTTAAGTCAATGAAAGTTTTGCCACAGAATCAAATGGGATCAAAATAAAGATGATCAGGCCACAGCCTGAAATCTGGAGCACAAGAAACCTCCTAAGCAAAGGATTAGTGTTAGGATTATTATTTATTGAGTTATAAATAAACTTTTGAAAGCTTCAAAATACCCTACTGAAACATTTCTTCCATCACTGAAATGGAGTCAACTCTTGGGTGAAATATAACAGCCATTATAACAGCACCAGTAATGTTGCACAGTCATTTAGAAACCTGAAAAGTAATGCCTTATTTGACAGAAAGCTAGCTATAGAAACAAGTTTATTAGAGCATCTGTGTTCTTGGGCATGATCAAAAACTTCATTGTTCTGCTGATGTAGAGACCCCCGGACTTTATGGCAGAATTCACAGATGAATTCTGAGTTGGTAGCTCACCATTGCTGTTGGAGTCCTTGAAAGTCTGAAGAACAAGAATCTTTAACGTGAATGCGCACACCAGCGTGGCTGGTCCAACATGGGTATTTCTTGAAGTGATGGGCTTCAAGTTTTACCTAGTAGCTCAAGAAGTGCTCTTATATGGCTGGCTATATGCTCCTCCTTGGCTTTGGGTTTGGGTTGACTATATCAATAGTATAATCAGTCTTGTTGAACAGACCAGCCATCCTCTTTGGTATTTCAATAGAGGAGCACATCTATACCAATGTCACAGTCCATTTTCTCATTCCCTCAGCAAGTATGAGGAATCTTATGGATTTTTAGGGTTTTCTTATTGGCACTGTGGCACATCTGATCGCCTCATTTTGAACCAAAGTAAATTCACTCACCAGCAGGTACTATAAGCTTTTAAGGGGCTCTCAACTCCCTAGCTCTCTGCTATTCCCTGGCTGTCTGCTGTGCATGGAGTCCACGATCATTTAATAGTGACCTCTGGGAGTTAAAAAAGTAGGTGGGGGCAGAGCCTGGAGAGGAGATAGCTTAGAAGCTGCCTGCTGTCCTCAATACAAGGACTGTATGTGGACAAAACATAAAAGCTATAATATTCCAAGATGTTACTTCTGTTGTTCTCAGCCATGGCCTCTGAATGGAACTGCCCAGCAGACATCATGTGGGTAGCACATGTTCTGATTAATCTTAAGTGCCCTATTAGTGACCTTGACTGACTGCTGTGATGAGTTTGTTAATTATTTACAAATGAGATGTATAGGATTTGGGCTCATCTCCAGGAATTTGATTACCAGAGTCACAAGTTCCAAAATTATGTCCTTCTGGTGGGTGGGGCTCAAAATAGTTTCTGAGGAGATGGATGTCCATGATCATCTGTCACGGAGATAGAAATCAAGCTATTTTTCTGGGAGACAATCTGGAAGATACAGACTCTCTTCTCCAAGGAAACGTTCCACGTGCCATCAACAATCTGTCAATTTATTTTGGGCCATTGGGATCACAGAATTTAAATGTAGATATTCATTCTGAGACTTACATTATTTCTGAGTTGCTAGTCATGTCTAACTATTACATATGCTACTAGGAGATAGACAAGCCATTGAATTCTCAGCATCTAAAGGTTCTACCAGTCTTTCCACCTAAATATAAGGGCAAGTAAGAAGGAACTGGGGAGTCACACTTGGTCCTGACCAAAGGGAATGAGGAAGATAAGTCCTGAAGAAGTTTTTTTTTTGTTTTTTTGTTTTTTTTTTTTTACCCTCCACTTCTGCCCCCACTCCTACGCTAAAACGGAGCTTTAATTCCACTAATCTTTAAACAAAACCTGTTTTTACAAGTCTTGAAATGTCTTCAGTCTACAAAACCACTGAGCCATTTAAAATTCAAAACAAGCCAAAAGCCACATTTGGCAACTTTGAAGGCCTCTGAAAGGATGCCTGCGACTGGATTCACCCTTGTATTCACATCCTAAACATACTGTAAAAATGTATGTACAAAATACACCTTGTGAGGATCTATACTTTTATGGTCACCACTTTTACAATACTGATAAATTTTGTACAAAGTATGCCCTGTATGAGCTATCATTTGAAAACCCATAATCTGCTGAACATTATTGTTGTTCTGGTAAAATATGCATATCAACATTTAATGTAAAGTTTCTACTGTACAACATTGCTAGAGTTAGAAAGGCAGGCTCAAACCAGTTCTTCAGAGACAAAGACACACTGGCTCCCCCAGCCATGTAGAAGCATAATTAATTGGACAATCACCTACTTAAAATGGGTATTCCTTGGCAGGAAGGAAGGTGTGCATAAGAAATTTACACTGCATCACATGAATATTTCAAACTTCATGTCCACAAGACGTGGCTTGTTACCTACACCCCAGTTGGGGGTAATCCTCAAAGAAGGGCAAGGGATATAAATATGAGAGACCATGACCTCCAACTCACCTCTCCCCCTCCCATCTCTCTGCTCATGACATCAACGATTATCAAAGAGCTGAACTAAGGGGGAGTGGTCCCAGGCTGGAAGGAGACCCAGTCTATGAAATTTACAGCATCGTATGGTGAGACAAAACCTTTGCTTTTAAAGCCACTTAGCTTGTTAAGTTAGATATTAGCTTGTGTATTACTCTTATTTTCTTTTGTAACCAATCCTGACTTATGCATCAATACTTCTAATCACTTAAAATCTATCTTTCTGTAGTTAATAAATTTATTTTATTGTTTTATCTTAACCAGTGTGTTTGAATTAAAGTGTGTGGGGAAAGTCAATTTAGGATAACAAGACTGGTGCATGTATCATTTCCTTTGATGAAATGATGGACTTTCTATAAGCGTGCATTGTTCATTAGCGTACTGGACAGTTCAAGATGCACATTTCCGGGGGAACAAAACTGGGACTAAGAATTTGTGGGTGTTGTCCTGTATGTAATTCATGAGTAGCTGGTCAGAGTGCTCATGTATTTAGCTGGGAGTAAATTTGCATGCTGAAGGCTGTGTGAGCAGGCCAGGTGTAACTGTTCTGACCACAAAACTGTGTAAAAGGCATCCCAGGTTAGAGAGTTAAGGGGGCACCACTGTTCAACAGTGAAGATTGTATCCTGGGGAGTGTCACAGAGCTATTTGAAAACTAATAACTCACTGGTCAATAATATTATGGTGAAATGTATGTAGCAACGTTGTGTGTAAAATTATTAAAATCCCCCCTAAATATAATATTAATAGGGCATGTTCAAACTCACGTAGCAACAATTAAGCAAAATGGGTCAAGCAGATCTTAAAAGGGAATGCAGGGGACAAAGAGAATCTGCATTTCAGCAAACAGGGCCAAGAAAAAACAGCATGAGACTTTTCACCAGAAGACTTCGTGCTGCCTGGCTCAGAACTTTTACCTAGAAATCACACTCAAGAACTTGCATTTGAAAGGGGGGAAATGAACTTTAAAAGTGAGGGGGCAAACACTCCAAGACACCCCTCTCTCTCTCTCCCTGTCCATTTCCCCCTTTGCACCTAAGATGACAAAGGAAACAGCTGTTGGACTTTGGGGGAAGGCTCCTGACCTGAAAAGTTTGGTCAGTAATGCTGTTGGAAGGATATGGTAAGGACCTTACTCTGAATCAAGTCATAGAATATCAGGAAGGGATATTGATACTCAGGAGGCCATTGAGTCCAAACCCTTGCTCAAAGCAGGACCAATCCCCAGAAAGATTTTTGCTCCAGATCCTTAAATGGCCCCCCTCAAGGATTGAACTCACTATCCTGGGTTTAGCAGACCAATGCTCAAACCACTGAGCTATTCCCCCAGTGATTCTTCAGACTGGCTTCAAATGGACAGCACTTGGAGAGTATCTGGCAGATAGTGGATTTTCAGCGATATGCTGCGTAGTGTGTGTGTGTGTAGGCCTGGAACTATGGATGTTACTGTTTTGTTAAAGACTCTTCTCCCACCTCTGATCTCTGAAAGACAGGACTTCGTAAGCTATCTGGGCGACATATTCAGGGACGGAGCTTCCAGTTGTTTTGGGATAAAAATAATCACCTGCAAAAACTAGCCTTTTTTCTGACACCCCCAGTGCAGCGTGGCTAGACATTAGTTGTGGCTTCTCCTTGCGGCCACCTGAATTAGCAGGTTAAAAAGCACAGGAAAGGCCCCAGGCTGTCCAAACCAAGGCCAGACACGCCAAACGCATGCAGATGCCCCCCACACATCTACTAGGAGCAATCGTTTCAGGATTGGGTGTGTCGGGATGTGGGGATCAGGGTGGGTTAGATTGTGTGTGATTTTAAATTCCTGGATGCTGTAGCTCTGTTCACCTTTTTACATCCACTTTTGGAGTGTTTAGTGATAAATCTGTTTAGCCCACATCCGTCTGTCTGTTACACATTCCATTTTGAATACCTTACGCTCAAAAAAATCACTAAGAACCATAAATACTTTTAATATCAATTCTATCAATATCAAACCTGTCCTCTCTCGGTGCCGGGGAGCCTGGGAGGACAATGGTGCCGGTAGGGGGTTGGGTCCCATAACGCTCCCGAGAGTCAGTGCCAGACTTCTTAAGTGGCTAGAGGCCCTAACCGGAGAGGCACGAACACGTGGCTTCAGAGTAGCCTGGCAGCCTGGCCCAGGTCCCTTACTAGATGAACCTTGGGCCTTCTTGCTCGGTGCTGGGGAGCTGTGCTTTTTCGTTTTCTTCTTAGGCACTGGCAATGGGAAACAGTGCCGGGTAGAACTCGGTGCCAGTGGCGCGCTGCACACGGAGGCCAAGATGCTTGGCACGACCTGGTGGAATGGCTCAGAAGCTGGGCAAAGGGCAGACTCCATAAGAAGACCCCTCAAAAACGAATGTCATTCTTCCTCTGGGTTTTGGGCCGGGAGTTCTTACAGATCTGGTACGGATCCTGGATGTGAGATTCCCCCAAGCACTGAAGGCAGCTGCTATGGGGGGGGGTGGGGTCACTCACAGGCATAGGCCTGCTGCAGTCCATGAAGGGTTTAAACCAGTAAGACTGCCGCTGGGACTTTAAGGCCTGGTCCCAACTAACCCCCCACTTCGGACTAAGGTACGCAAATTCAGCTACGTTAATAACGTAGCTGAATTCGAAGTACCTTAGTCCGAACTTACCGCGGGTCCAGACGCGGCAGGGAGGCTCCCCCGTCGATGCCGCGTACTCATCTCGCCGAGCTGGAGTACCGGCGTCGACAGTGAGCACTTCCGGGATCAATTTATTGCGTCTAAACCAGACGTGATAAATGGATCCCAGAACATCGATTGCCTGCCGCCGGACCCAGAGGTAAGTGTAGACGTACCCCAACTATCAACTACACTTAACAACTACTTAACTAATTACTATAAACAAACTATTTACAAAGGTCCTAAGGCTCAAAGTCAGTAAGACAAGAAAAACCGCTAGTCCTTGCTAAGCAAGGAAAGGCGCGCCGACTAACCACTATGGGTGCTAAGAACTAACTGAGAGGGCATAGCGCTGGTGGCGCCCGATATACCACCACATGAGATCAGCACTGCAGAGGGCGTCGCAGCAGACCGTCCGGATACTGCTAAGGCAAAAATCTCCAACCACTGCGTACGTGGGTGCGCGCACACCTAGAATGGAATTGACATGAGCAAACACTCAAAGAAGAATGCATCTGCTTTGAAACTCATTTCAGATCTCACCCATTATGTGAGTGGGATGTGAAAATTGTCCTGTGCACACCATACCTTTGGAAACTGCACAGATTCAGGTTTACCATGCAAATATACACAACTGACCTAAACACAGTTCTCAATTTAGAAAGGGTTGTTACTTTCCTCATCAGTCCAGATTGGAGTTTGGCACTTTGCTTCTAGATATAGTGTTTGTCATCATTTTTAGTACATATACACGAGTCAGAAAAGAGCCAAAATACTTTTGTTTTCCTACTGAACACATTAAGAGACCTACTATAATATATTTACAATGCTACACATAATTATATCACAAAACGTTAACCAGTCAAAACAAAAGAATTAGCCAATTGCATTCCATAACTTTGTTCACACCAACTATATGTTTTGTAATATTTGTACTTTTTGAATGTGAATTTAATGCCCGTAAAAGAAGAATGAGTGACTGCATTGAGGACTGAAGTCCTTGGCTTGTATGTAGGCACACAGAGCTACTGCTTTTCAGGAAGTTTGCTGTACATCAGGGGCACTGAAGTGTTAAACTGAAGTATAATTCTGTTTATTGTATTTTGTTTTGACACAAAAACTCCCTCAGTGGACAATGAGATCTAAAACCTCTTTGTTAAAACTGCTTGTCTTTCTAGTCCCAACTATGTTCTTGTTTAGAATGCAGTAAGAGCTACTCAAATCCAGTTTTCAAACATGTAAGTCACAGTGTTTGCTATTTTCTGCTCTCTGAAAAGCTTCTGACACTATTCCGCCTCAGCAAAAACAATGTTGAGCCTAATAGATACTACACTTTTAACATAAAAATCACTGTTTAGTAAATGAATTCCATAATATGCGTACTACAAACATACAGTATTGCAATTCCTTTTTCAACAGAGGTTTAAATAATGTAAGTACACTTCTTAAAATCCTGATGGATCCTCAGCACTCTGGCATGTGGTAGCTTTGTCCCAAATGCCTTTTTTTTTTTTTTGCTTGCCTATCAGCTGCAAGAAACAGTTTTCTACCAATTACTGTCACAGTATGAATAAATCCAAGACTAAAGTACTGAATATTTTCTGTAAATTTATCAAAAACCTGCATAAAATGGGGATTTAGCATGTATAACGGGAATTTAGAAAGCAGAGAGGAGGTTTACAATATCTCGTAGTCTATAAATAAAGACACAATGTATGAAGATAAACAAAAAGGCAATCATGCAAGGAAGAGAAATGGGCAAACGACAGTGAGTATGAATTGCAAATGAAATGAAAAGAAAGTTACAGCTGGAGAAAACATCAATTAAGCAATATGACCCAACACAGCAGTGTTATGGTCTGGTTTGGATGATTAATTGCATTTCAATTATAAATAATTTGCAAAGACTCATTTAACAATTTACTTTTTCAGAATAAAGTCAATTATTAAAGCTGGTTGTACAAATATTCTCAAGGAACTAAACCTATTTCTGCTTTTACAACAAGTTAAATACATTTTATAAAAAGTGGTTTATTGGTTTGAGATTTGTAAAGAAATTTAGTAGTGTTCAAATCTTACACATTTACAGCTACATATGTACAATATTTTAGCACTAACTAGTGTTATTCTATTAAATTCTGCATCTGAGGGCAGAATTTAATTTTTTTTAGTTCACCTCTTTCAGATATACAATGTAAAGAACAGTTTTGGGGGGAAATATTTTTTCCCATGAAATTACTAGAGAATTTCTAATATAAATTAATTTTAACAACATTAAATCTAAAATATTTTGGATGTTTCCTTTTCCCAACTATTTTTGTTTTGTTTTGTTTTGGTCTGGAGTAAAATTTGACCATTTAAAAGTAGTCACTATCAAACTAAAATATAGTATGCCTTTTCATTGCTCTTTAGGCAATCATACCACTAAGCAAACATTTCCAGAAAAAAATACTAGTAACTGAAAATGTCGAATTAACTACAAATATTGTGTCCTAATATGCCACTTTAATTTTCTTGAAAGTTAACACGTACCCTTAATATGTACTTGCTACTTTAACTTCTTTTTGTTTGTTTATCTAGGATTGCACTTTAAAGTTAAAAACAAACTGTTATAAAGCCATGAATTAGTAGTTAAGGTTGAACTTCTCAAATAAATGTTTTGGGTTTTTTCATTTAAGACAATACATCTGAGTTCTTGACGGGAGAAAGTTTCCCCACAATGGAGAGATGCTAGACTCCTCCATAGATTGCAGCTAGCCTTCTATTATAAAACCAGTTTTGACCTCTATATACTGTATAACTACAACCAATCCACCTGGAATTTCCAACATTGAAATATTTAATGCCAGGGTAATTACTTCCCGGAAAATTTACCAGACAAAGTGTTGGTGAGACATGGGAGGGTGCTTTTTGCTTTAAATATAAAATGAGATACATGTTCTTGGCTATTATCCAGACATTTTCCCCTCATGTACAAAAACTTGATTTAGAAGGTGATTTTTTTTTTAATCTGATTCAGAGATTCCAAGGTCAAAAGAGACCACTGTGATCATCTGGCCTGACTTCCTGTACAACACAGGTCATAGAACTTCCCCCAGAGAATTCCTAGACCATGTCTTTTAGAAATATATCCAATCTTGATTTTAAAATTGCCAGAGATGGAAAATCCACCACTATCCTTGGTAAATTATTCCAATGGTTAATTACCCTCACTGTTAAAATGTATACTTTATTTCTAATCTGAATTTGTCTAGCTTCAGCTTCCAGACATTAGATCATGTTCCATCTTTCTCTGCTAGCAAGAAGAGCCCATTATCAAATATTTGTTCCCCATGTAGGTTCTTACAGACTGATAAAGTCATCCCTTAATCTTGTCTTTGGTAAAATAAATATATTGGGCTCCTTAAGCCTATTGCTGGAAGGCATGTTTTCCAGTCCTTTAATTATTCTCTTGGCTCTTCCCTGAACCCTGTTCAATTTATCAATCTCTTTCTTGAATTTTGGACACTAGAAGTGGACACTGTATTTCAACAGCGGTTGCAGCAGTGCCAAATACAGACATAAAATAACCTTTCTACTCCTATTCAAGATTCCCGTTTACGCATCCAAGGATTGCATTTGCCCTTTTGGCCACAGTGTTGCACTGGGAGCTCATGCTCAGCTGATTATCCACCACAACCCCCAAACCTTTTTCAGAGTTACTGCTTCACAGGATAAAGTCCCCCAACCTGTAAGTATGGCCTAAATTCTTTATTCCTAGATGTATACATTTAGCCATATTAAAACGGATATTGTTTGCTTGCACTCAGCTTATCAAGCGATCCCGATCTCTCTGATTCAGTGACCTGTGCTCTTTATTATGCTCTGCACTCCCCCAATTGTTGGGTCATCAGTGATAATTTTATGTTTTCTTCCAGGCCACTGATAAAAATCTTAAATAGCATAGTCCCAAGAACAAATCCCCAAGGGACCCCACTAGAAATACCTGCTCAATAATGATCTCCAATTTACAATTAAAATTATAGAGCTCTCCGTTGGCCAGCTTTTAACATGTGCCATGTTAAGTTTATATTATTCTAGTGTTTAATCAAAATGTCACGAGATATTGTCATGTTTTGGGTCAAAATTCAGATCAGTGACAGGTTCTGTCACCACTTGTCCTGTAAGCACAAGAGTCTTAGTAAGCTCTGTTCTTGTAGCTCCCTGTCTCTATGCTCCCAGCCAGCATACAAGCTTCCACTGAGTGTCGGGGTGTTAAGCTGCCCTGGTTCAGCAACTCTGAATCCAACAGCCTGCTTGTTACACCACAGCCACACTCTAGTCTCCACCAGCCTCGGTGACTATTACCCAAGTGACCACACCACACCTCCAGTCCCAACCTTCCCCCAAACTGTCTGCCTGGAAATGTCCAGCCCTCTCTTGGAACATTTAGAGAAGTAATAAAGGTCCATAAGAGAACGACTCTATTTATTAAAGTTGACAACAAGTAAAAGGAATAAAGACAAAGTGGTTACAAGCAAATAAAAGTAAAAATATGCTTTCTAACGCAGTGGTCCCCAAACTGTGGGGCATGACCCCTAGGGGGACATGGAGGAACATTTGGGGGTACAGAGGGTCCCAGGCCAGTCCCTACAGGAGGAGGGCGGGGACGGAACACCACCCAGCCCTGCACTGTCCCCTGCTCCTGACCCTAACTCCACTCCCGGCCCTGCCGCCAGTCGCAGCCCCAATCCCACCGCCGGCCCCTACCCCCAGTTTGGGGGTGGGGGGAGGGCAGAGGGACAGGGGTAAGGGGGGGCACCAGTTAAAAAGTCTGGGAACCACTATTCTAATGGTTAAGATCTAACTTAAACTACAGCCTTGATTCAAGGTAGATTTCTTTCCAATCTTTTTCTTTCCAGACATGGCTGACTTCCTCCATTCAGAAACTTCCATAGAAGTACAAGTGACTGGTCTCCTTTGTCTTCCTAGGTGAAGGAGCTTTGCCTAAGCAGATTCTTAAAGACTCAGTTTCCAGACACTGCAACCTCCTTGTCTGAAGGATCCATCTTCCTCACCTTGCAGAAAGCTCTGGCCACTGGAGTCTGTCTAGTGATGGATACCAAGATGGCTTCTTCTCTCTATCTTTCCAAACTCACTGTTTTGGTCCACAACTCAGGACAATTTCATGCTGTTCTGCCCTTCCTGGAGATGTCTCACCACCCTGTGGATTTATATATAAATGGGGTTTCCATTGTTTTTGATCACACCTTGCTTAATTTCATTGTAGACAGGTAGATAGCTGCCTTCCCTACTGTCTGGGAGAAAACCTGTTTCTCCTTTTTTTTTGGTCACAGACTTTAAACATAATATCAGTGAATATTCATAATTCCTCATACAGTATTAATATATATATTTTACAATATTATTCACCAGTGTGCCATTAGCTTTCGAAAAAGACTTTATTTGATACACATTTATAATTCAGTAATACTGTATACAATCAGCTGATTCAATCATCATTTGAGGCTTGAAGAAGAGTTGAAGAACAACTGGCAAAAGAGACAAAAAAGTTTCCTATTAGTTTTTAAGTATACCAGAACCAGGAAGCATGCCAAACAATGAGTGGGGGGCCACTGGACAATCTGAAATAGCAGAACTATTAACTGTGGTATGTAACCCATCACTTAAATCAACCTCTGTACCAAATGACTGGTGGATAACTAATGTGACACGGATTTTTAAAGAAGGTTCCAAAGGCGATCCTGGCAATTACAGCCTAACTTCCGTACCAGGCAAACTGGTTGAAATGATAGTAAAGAACAGAATTATCAGGCACACAGTCAACATGGCTTTTGTAAAAGGAAATCATACTTCACCAATCAGAATTCTTTGAGGGGGTCAACAAGCATGTGGACAAGTGAGCCAGTTGATGTAGTGGACTTAGAGTTTCAGAAAGTCTTTGACAAGGATCCTCACCAAAGGCTCTAAGCAAAGTAGGCAGTCATGGGGTAAGAGGGAAGGATCTTTCTCATGGACCAGTAACTGGTTAAATGGTAGGAAACAAAGGGTAGAAATAAATAATAAGTTTTCACAGTGGAGAGAGGTCCCCAAGGATCTGTACTGGGGCCAGTGCTGTTCAACATATTCATAAATGATCTGGAAAAAAGGTGTAAACCGTGAGGTGACAAAGTTTACAGATGATACAAATTACACAAGATAGTTAAGCCCAAAGCTGACTGTGAAGAGTTACAAAGGGATCTCAGGTTTCAGAGTGATAGCCGTGTTAGTCTGTATCAGCAAAAAGAACTAGGAGTACTTGTGGCGCCTTAGAGACTAACAAATTTATTTGGGCATAAGCTTTTGTGGGCTAAAACCCACTTCATCGGATGCATGCAGTGGAAAATACAGTAGGATGATATATATATACACACACAGAGAACACAAAAAAATGGGGGTTGCCATACTAACGCTAACGAGACTAATCAATTAAGGTGGGCTATTATCAGCAGGAGAAAAAAACTTTTGTTGTGATAATCAGGATGGCCCATTTCAAACAGTTGACAAGAAGGTGTGAGTAACAGTAGGGGAAAAATTAGCATGGAAAAATAGTTTTTATTTTGTGTGATGACCCATCCACTCCCAGTCTTTATTCAAGCCTAGTTTAATGGTGTCCAGTTTGCAAATTAATTCCAGTTCTGCAGTTTCTAGTTGAAGTCTGTTTTTGAGGGTTTTTTGTTGGAGAATTGGGACTTTTAGGTCTGTAATTGAGTGACCAGGGATCTCACAAAAGTGGGTGACCAGGCAACAAAATGGCAGATGAAATTCAGTGTTGAAAAGTGCAAAGTAATGCACATTGGAAAACATAATCCCAACTCTACATACAAAATGGTGGGGTCTAAATTAGCTGTTACCACTCAAGAAAGAGATCTGAGTCATTGTGGATATATTTGAAAACAACCACTTAAAATGCAGCAGCAGTATAAAAAGCCAATGTTAGGAACGATTAGGAAAGGGATAGATAATAAGACAAAAATATCATAATTCCACTATATAAATCCATGGTACTCCCACACCTTGAATACTGCATGCAGTTCTAGTTGCCCCGTCTCAGAAAAGGATATTAGAATTGGAAAAAAAACCAAAAAGGGTAAGAAAAATGATTAGGGATATGGAACAGCTTCCATATGAGGAAACACTAAAAAGACTGGGATTGTACAGTTTAGAAAAGAGACACCTGTTAAGGGGGGATATGAAAGAGATCTATAAAATCATGAATGGTATGGAGATAGCGAATAGGGAAGTGGTACCACTTTACAACACAAAACCAGGGGTCACCCAATGAAATTAATAAGCAGCAGGTTTAAAACAAACAAAAGGAAGTACTTTTTCACACAATGCACAGTCCACATGTGGAACTTGTTGCCAGGGGATGTTGTGAAGGCCAAAAATATAACTGGGTTCAAAAAAGAATTAGATACGTTCATGGAGGATAGGTCCATCAATGGCTATTAGCCAAGATGGTCAGGGATGCAACTCCATGCTCTGGGTGTCCTAGACCTCTGACTGCCAGAAGCTGGGACTGGACGACTGGGGATGGATCACTTGATAAATTGCCCTGTTCATTCTCTCCGAAGCATCTAGCACCAGCCACTGTCAGAAGATAGGATACTAGGCTAGATGGAACATTGGTGTGAATTACTATGGCCATTCTTATTTTCTTATGAGATTCAGACCCCCTATATTTATAGCCCTGATAAAGTTTCTCTTTCCTGCTGGGGTGTAGACATCATGCTGTTTTTTTCTCTGCTTGTTAGCTTGATAGCTTTGTTTACCTGATATATAAATGGTCCTTTATTGTCTCTGCCTGATGACCAGGATGGACAGAAAAACAAATACACATTCCTTTGTCTAGGGTACACTGTGCTTATTCACTGCTTGAAAAACCAAACAATTTTAGCACATATCCATAACTCTTTGTACACACCCTGTATGTACATCACAGAAGAATATTAGTGATCAGTGAGTTTAGTTTTCCAATGACATATTACATTATACCTTTTATATACAGATTATACCCACAGCGAGTTGGTCTGACAAGAGCTGCTGACAGAGTAACGAACCACCACTGCATCAAAGGTATCAAGTCAAATGTCTTACAGAAGTCTACTACATGAACACTATTACTGTTATCAAACAAACTTGTAATCTCATCAAAACAAGGTATGTTAAGTTTGACAGGATCTAGTTTCCATAAACCCATGTAGATTGGCATTAATTACATTATCCTCCTTTAATTCTTTATTTTTCAAGTCCCGTATCAACGGCTCTATTATCTTGCCCAGAATCAATGTCAGACTGATAGGCCTGTGTGGCAGGGTTTACTGGTCCCTTTGAGGCCCCCTGCTGGAGGCCTCACGGTCCTACCACACGACAGAAAAGGAGCAGTGAAGGTGAGTCCCTCAGGCCTCCCTAGAAAGGATGCAGGGAAGCAGCCTATCAGTGCCCAGCAGGCTCAGTTAAAAGGAGATCCGGGGCTTGGGCAGGTCAGTTCCTGGCTGGGACCAGAGCAGTAAGAAAAGGTGCTCCTAGCTGGAGCTCAAGGGAGAACCAGAAGATGGGTTCTGGTGGCATTGGCATTTGGTGAGGAAGGAGAGGAGTGGAGAACTTCAGCCCTGAGGTAAGGGTGAAGAGAAAGTGGCTACGTGGGAAGTGACGCAGGGAATAGCATCAACAACTATAAAAGGAAGCAGCACATGGCTGCTACTTGTAGGGTGCCTGGGTTGGGACCCGGAGTAGTGGGTGGGCCCGGGTCCCCTCACTGGCTACTGGCAAAGTGGCCAAAGCCCTGAGAAGGGTACACATTTTGTTAGAAGCCCAAGCACTGGGCTGGAATTTAAAGGGCTCAGGGATGGGGCTGAAGTCCCTGCAGAGGGCCAACCATTTGTTGCATTTTGTTACCCCCTGGAAGAAGACTGAACTTGAAGAAGACCTGGCTGGAGAGCTGTGGCAATAAGACCCAATAAGGCAAAGAGTCTCCAAGGAGAAAGCCCTGGGGGCATTGCTCTATATCAGGGCAGGCATGGACTTAAAGCTAGTCCAGAAGGGGCTGAGGACTGAGCCTAGAGACAGAGCTAAAAACTTTAGCAAAGTAACTGGGATATACCCAGTTAAACCTCTCACCCCGAAAGGGTTTATTCGTTCATATTGAGTATGTGTGGCTTGGCTGGAGGGCTGGCTCACTGAAGCCCCACCTGATGAGGTTAACAGCGGACAGGGTGTGCCGGGAGCAGAGAGAGAGAGAGAGAAGGAGTGCAGGTTCGCACCAAACTGACAGGAGGAGCTCACAAGAGGTGAGTGTGCCCCATCACAACTTGTAATTACCTTGGTCATCCCATTTACCCTTTTAGAAGATTGGCACTTCAAACCACCACCCAGTGGGGATGAACTTGTAATCAAAAGAAATCACAGCCTCAGCTTAGAACTAGCACCCTCATAACCTGTTCAGACCACCACCTCCTTTCCACCCCAACATTACCATTCATGCAATATTGATCTCCTTTTGAGGACAGTTAATGAAAGATTTAAAATACCAGTTAAACATCAAGATTTAGAAACCCAAGAACTGAGTACCAAAATCTTGATATTATGTTCTGAACACTTATTATACTGATGAACTAAAGTGTATTTGCTCCTTATAGTCAGCTTTTCAAACTTCAAAGCTTACATTTCTGTTCAATATAGTCGCTTTCAACTTGGGTATCCCCCACACTGCAATTATTGTCAGTAAGCCACAGATGTTCACCACATCAAAAAGAAAACATAATTGTGAGGGGTTCCAAGACAGTTCTGGATAGTAATTCCAGGGTATGATGCATTTGTGCCTTTAATAAATTTAGATTTTTTCCTGGTGTCTACTCAAAGAAATAGACCACTCATCTATTCCTCCATAGTTAATATAATTACTATACAGTACTGAGTACATTTCAGTGATTCCTTTGACGATCCTGGGTAGGCAGCTACAAACATAAGCAAACACCAAAACAATTTAACACTTTCACCACGTTTTAAGCCTACAGTATAGGGAAGGGGCTCTCAACTATTCCAGACCACTGTACTCCTCTCAAGAGTCTGATTTGTTTTGTGTACTCCCAAGTTTCACCTCACTTAAAAACTTACAAAATCAGACATGAAAAATACAAAAAAGTGTCACAGCACACTATTACTGAAAAAATGCTTACTTTCTCATTTTTACTATACAATTATAAAATAAATCAATTGGAATATAAAATTGTATTTACATTTCAGTGTATGCTATACAGAGCAGTATAAACAAATCATTGTCTATGAAATTTTAGTTTGTACTGACTTTGCTAGTGCTTTTTATGTAGCCTGTTGTAGCACGAGGCAAATATCTAGATGAGTTGATGTACCTCTTGGAAGACCTCTACGTACCCCCAGGAGTAGGCGTATCCCTGGTTGAGAACCACTGGTATAGGGGAAATAAACAGGAGAAAAGATTCAGCTATAACTGTTTAAATTTTGGATTTCTGTTTTACAAATATTTTATTCAGACCTGGATATAAAGATGGATTTTTAACCTCATTTTTCCATGAGAAACAAATGCCATGTTATAATACTATATACCTCAAAGTGTTATATATAATTAGGCTGGGCAGAATTCACTTTAAATTGATGTCGGTAAACATCGATTTCAGCTGAAACACTGAAATAGATGAAAAATGTTGATCAGTAACAGTGAGTCAGACTGTAGCGTCTGTAGGCCTTGCTGGAGCTCCAAGCATAACTAACAGTGTGAACCAAAGGCTGTAAATCAGAGTAGGCCAGGCCTTGGCAAAACACCACCACACTGGGCATTAACTAACACCAAGAAAGCACAATCCTGACTGTAGAGGATGGTACAAAAAACACACAGATCTCTCAAGTAACTGTGAAAACAAACTTCCAAGAGATGGTACAAGAACACACCGACACCTCGTAAGATAAGGATAGCATGACAGGATAATGAATAAGGATGTTTGGTTCGAACAAGCAGGTACAGGGATAAGGGCATGGGCGGCTTGTGAACCTCTGGCTGGGGGAGGCTAGCCCCCAGCCCCGCCCCTTCTGCCTGAGGCCCCACCCCTTCTTCCATGTGCCCCGGAACACAGAGCCCTCCCACGGCGGCCGCCAGCCCCGCCCGCTACCCTCTGCCCTGGAGCACCGGGAGGGAGAGCGCACAGCAGCACTGCTGCAGCCTCCCCAGCCACGGGAAGACGGGCGGTGTGGCCCCAGCCCCTGGAGCCCAGTGGCACCACCAAAGCAGAGCCCTGGGGGCGGAGTGTGGGCGGGGACATGCCTGGCTCTCTGGGGAGAGGTTCAGCCTCCCCCAGCCTCCCCTACCCACCACCCATGGATAAGGATTGTAACTGACAACTTCTGGAGTGTAATACGTGTAACCCTTCTGCCCATCTAAGTTGGCAGCAACAAGGGCCAGGTTCTGTATCTAAGGGTTCCGTTTCAATAACGCAATGCAAAACCAGCTTGAGCCCCCCACCCAGTGACCTGGGACAATTACATACCACCCCCTGGGCGCCTCTAAGAGGCAATACTTCCCCTCTCGCAAGCACGGAGTTGGAGTGTAGCAGAAAATATTTGGTAACATGAGGTAAACGACATCAGCATTAAATTGGAAAAAATACCACAAACAGGATTCATAATACAAACCATGAGCAAAAGACCCACCCCAGCAAATTGGGCCGTGTCCTTTCCCTTTGGTTCTTGAATCCAGCAACCCAAAAATCACCCAGAGTCCTCAAAGTCCAACACCCCCAAAGTCTCTTGGGTCCAACAGACCCCAAAGTCTCTGTCCCTGGTCAGTGCAGCCCCAGAGTAAAAGGGGGGGCACACAGGGTGTTAAGGGGCACCTTACGTGATCCGAGGCCGGCTGGCCATCTCTCCGTGGGCTTCCGCCGCAGCCTTCACCATGAGCCAGTCCACTTCCTGCCGTCCCACAAACTGATCTGCTCTACGAGCTGCTCCACTCCGCTCCAGCCATCCCTGCAAATGGTTCCGCTCACCAACCTGTGAGCCGCTCCAACCGTCCCCGCAAGGCTCCATCCATGCCGCTCGCTGCGCCTCCAGCCGTCCCTGCAAATTGCTCCGCCAGCCGCTTAGCAATATAGCTTCAGGCTCCCTCACTAGTTAACACAGCACTCAGTGATCTCAGCTCTTAGTAACTTTAGCTCTTTTGTGATTTCAGCTCGTAGTAGGAGAGCCCCAGTTCTGTTGCACCATTGGCCCAAAGTGAATTCAGCTCAGCAGCCTGCAACTAGACTGCTAATGGAATCAAAGTTAGTTCTGACATTCAACAGTGGAGAGAGAAGGTGGTGCAAGTGGTGTTTTGAGCCCTCAAAGGGACCCATACCATCAGGTACAAATACCTGTCCCCATCATCTCTCAATTCACTGGGTTGAGGAACCCATGTCCCTTGTCTAGCAAGTGCTACTTAGGTGATGGTGAGACACTCTGTCATAAAACAGTTTCACTGTCCTTGATTCATATAATCAGGGTAACACTTTATTCCTCCTGCCCCAATAACAGAGAAACTGGGGATCCCACCCCATCCAAAGTAACCACTATCAGTTGCTGTTGTCTCATGCCAGGCGGGTGGGTGTGCCTATGCAAATAAGATCAGCCCCTGGAGTTCTTTCCCACACTCGCCATAATCCACCACCAGATGTCAGGGTAGAGCTCATCCTGACTCTGCTTACATTCGTAACTAGTTTATATCAATGAATAAAAAGGAGAAGTCATAGGAGGGTCAACTTTGTGCTAGCCTAGGGGACAGGATCTGGTGTCCTGACGGAATTGGTATCATTGTCGCAGACATACATGTGTTAGTGTACCTGTAGCATTTATGGGGCACAAGTACCATGCTTTGTCGATAATAAACCTGGCTAAGCACCTTCACCACCAAACCAAGCCTGTGGTCTTTCTTATGAATAACATGGAGGTTTGCTGAATTAACATGCTGCACTGCGTGCTAGTGTAGTTGACATTGGCACTCCTAGAACAGCAACACTGGCAGCAGTAACAACACTGCAGTATCAGCAACACCATTCCACAGCACTAACAGCCTCTCCCGCTTGAAGCTGCAGGGATCAGGTGTCACCTGGAGCCTTTTGAAACCCCACTCATGGTCCTGCTCACTCATGTCCATGACAGTGGGGCTGCAGAAGGCTTCCTGTGCTGCTGCAGGGCTGGTGACACCCAAAACCAAGGCACAAAGTGTGGGGAAGACTGAGATCTTAACAGGTCAGAGCAGAGACACCCAGCCAGGGCTGCAAGGAGGAGCACAAGTCCTGGGCCGCAGGATAGGCCACCCAACTACCATATGGCTCCTCACTAGGGACAGCAATTCAGCAGGGGGGTAGCCTCCACTGCAACTGGAAACTCATCTTTGTCTTGCTTCTCACAGGCCTGGTGTGTGTGTGTGTGGAAGGGGAGGGGAGGGGGGAGTGTCTGCTTTTCCCCACCAGGACCATAACCTTCCCCACATCAATGACCCTGCAGCTGTGCAGGGAACCATCTGCAGCTCCACTGTAAACATTCCCGCTCACTCACTCACCAGTCAGGAGTGCAGGAATTATCCCTGGGCAGGAACTGTTCAGCAAGCTCCACGCAGCCAGGGACTGCCCTCCTCCTTGCAGCCCTGCTGTGAGTGCTGGGATCCCACTATCAGTGCTGCCCTAGCCCTATCCCCCCCTGCCCCCCAATTTCCAACAATTGTAAAAATAGTTAAAAATATCTTTAAAATAAAAATTGATAGTAACCTTCAAAATTAGAAATACAATTGAATTTTTCCAAGCCTAAAAATAACGTCAGAGTATTCCACATCGCACTATAGCTATATGTTAGTTATGGTGCAAATATGGTATATTGTTGTGTCACTGATTTGACATTGAACGCACTATCTGAAAAAACAACAAAATAGTTCATACTATCTGTGAGTACAATGAAAACTTCCCTAGCATAAAGAACAGGAGTACTTGTGGCACCTTAGAGACTAACAAATTTATTTGGGCATAAGTTTTCATGGGTTAAAACCCACTTCATCAGATGCATGGAGTGGAAAATATAGTAGGAAGATATACATATATACACACAGAGAACATGAAAAGATGGGGGTTGCCATACCAACTCTAACGAGACAAATCAATTAAGGTGGGCTATTATTAGCAGGAGAAAAAACACTTTTGTTGTGATAATCAGGATGGCCCATTTCAAACAGTTGACAAGAAGGTGTGAGTAACAGTAGGGGGAAAATTAGCATGGGGAAGTAGTTTTTAGTTTGTGTAATGACCCATCCACTCCCAGTCTAAGACGGCTACCACTCTGAAACCTGTTTCCTAGCATAATCATTCACTATAAATTTTTATTTAATTTGGAATTTATTTGCACACAATATACACATTTATATATACACAAATATTTCTGATCTGCTCTTTTTGCTTAATGACTCCTGAAATTAATTACAATTCTAGTTTTATTGATGATAGGAAATAGATTTAAAGTATGATTAATGACATGCAATATTACTGCTTATATAAGCATAATGAATGTTATTGTTGTATGAGTTAGCAAAATATTTAGTAATTCTGAATTAGTAGTTTGCAGGAGTCATGATTAATAGACATCAACTGGATACAGATTATGTAATGACAATCATGAGATATATTTAAGAAATGAAAGTCTTTAGCTGTTTGAGCTCAAAGAAAAGCAGATATTTTCAAGGTAACCCATAATTATTTTATTTTCTGAATCATAACACAAATCAAAAACAATAATTTAGTCGTTCAGGGCTAACAGGATTTAACTTTAATTTTCAAGTAGCTGAGAAGTCTTGCCAGATCTCATTTTAAATCTTAAATTATTTTAAAGAAACTTTTAAAGTAAGGTTTGCATTCTTAAACTGAGTTGTGTCCCACATATTATTTAGGGCTTGTTCCAACAAAACAGAGATGAGCAAAACTACAGTACGTCTAAAAGTTTGCATACATGGAGGTTTAAACCAGATCAAATTGAGTTAATATGGTTTGAAAATGCTTGCGTACATACAATGCAATCCATCACTGCTCACTAACTGCATTTATTATTAAGTCTGGAATCCTTTTGCAAAGTGGTCTAGGTTTGTTCCAAATTTAATTAGTTCAGTCTATTGCTCATGTGGATGCAATTGCTGCACACCACTTTTTGCATGCTTCCAATGGCCGTCCCACAATGCTTTTGCAGGTCAACTATTACAAACCAGGCTTTTGAAGTGTGTGCCCACTGCTGTTCTGGTGTCAAGTTCCCAGGATGATAACCCCAACCCCTTCCCCCGTTAAAAAAGCTGACATGAAGCCAGATTTTGCCCATTTTCCCCTGGATCCCAGAATACAACCACAATATTATTCCAGAAGCCCCACAACATGTTTCACCCAGCTGCCTAGAGCCATGCTGAAACCCTGGATCTTATCGTTATCTGGGTTAAGGAAGCTCTTGTGGCCAGCCACTGGAGTGAAGACCTTTTTATGGACACTGCAAAGGCTAAAGCAGTCCTAGGATGCATCAGGTGAGGCACTTCCAGTAGAGACAGGGAAGTGTTCGTACCATTATACAAGGCACTGGTGAGACCTCCTCTGGAATACTGTGTGCAATTCTGGTCTCCGTTTAAGAAAGATGAATTAAAACTGGAACAGGTGCAGAGAAGGGCTACTAGGATGATCCAAGGGATGGAAAACCTACCTTATGAGAGGAGACTCAAAGAGGTTGACTTGTTTAGCTAACCAAAAGAAGGCTGAAGGGAGACATTACTGCTTTCTATAAATACATCAGAAGGATAAATACCAGGGAGGGAGTTATTTAAGTTAAGCGCCAATGTGGACACAAGAATAAATGGCTATAAAGTGGCCATCAACAAGTTTAGGCTCAAAATTAGGCAAAGGTTTCTAAGCATCAGAGGAGTGAAGTTCTGGAACAGCCTTCCAAAGGGAGCAGTGGGGGCAAAAAAACAAATTGGCTTCAGGATTGAGCTTGATAAATTTATGGACGGGATGGTATGATGGGACTGCCTATAATGGCATGTGGCCCCTCGGTGACTGCCAGTAGCAAAACTCCCCAACCACTGGAGACGGGATCCTAGATGGGGAGGGCTCTAGGTTACTATAGAAAATTCTTTCCCAGGTATCTGCCTGGTGGGTCTTGCCCACATGCTCAGGGTCTAACTGACTGCCATATTTGGAGTCAGGAAGGAATTTTCCCCAAGTCAGATTGGCAGAGATCCTTGGGGGGGGGGGGGGGGGGGAGGGGGCTTCCTCAGCGTAAATGGTGAATTCTCTGTAACTTGAAGGTCTTTAAATCATGATTTGAGGACTTCAGTAATTCAGCCAGAGATTACTGGTCTATTACAGAAATGGGTGGGTGAGGTTCTGTGGCCTGCAATGTACAGTAGGTCAGACTAGATAACCACGATGGTCCCTTCTGACCCTAAAGTCTATGGGGGTCACAACCTGGATGCCAACCAGTGCTGGAAAAAGAGCAAGCAGCTTAGGAAAAAATGTATTGATACAAGGGACAAAAGGAGCCAGTCTGGCAGGGGATATGTGACCTGTCCATGACTGATGAACTGGATAGGAGTCTACACAATTTTTGTACAGCCCATCCCAGACACCGTGTGGAGCTTGCTGCCTGCGCACTGTCTCCCCACCAAGGACAACTGACTAGACATACTGGTCGATGAGCAGGATGCCAGAGAAGCTGTCCCCCAAGAGCCAGGATCTTTTGGGGACTCAGGACCCTGATGCTAGCCAGCTGGAAAGCCAGCCCTAGTCCTGCATGGCAGCAGTCCCTGATTCCTGCCCTGCACAGTCCGAGTCTGAGTCCCAGCCAGAAACCCAGGCTGGGTCCAAAGAAGCAGATCCCCTGGAGGCAGCTTCCACGTGTATGTACCTATCTTTACAATGTATTTATTATTATTTTGCTATACTGGGGTTCTGGCTTTGGTTCCAGGTGCCTTGTGGCTGCAGCCATTGTAGGCAGATGTGAGATAGGAGCCCTTCTGAGTATCCTGCCTCTGCCTCCCTCCGTTGGCTCTTACTGTCCTTTCAGCTCCCCTGGACATTTCCAAAATGGCAGCTGCACCATCCAGGCAATTAGCCTACATGACGTGCTGAAGCCTAGGGTTGCCAGGCGTCCGGTTTTCGACTGGAACCTGGGGGCTCCAGTCAGCACCACCGACAGGGCGTTAAAAGTCCAGTCGGCAACGCAGCGGGGATAAAGCAGGCTCCCTGCCTGTTCTGGCTCCACGCTGTGTCCAGGAAGTGGCCAGCAGGTCTAGTTCCTAGGTGAGGGGGCCACGGGACTCCATGCGCTGCCCCGGCCCCAAGCATCAGCTCCGCACTCCCGTTGGCCAGGAACTGCAACCAATGGGAGCTGGAGGGCAGTTCCTGTGGGCAAGAGCAGTGAGTGGAACCTTCTACCCCCCCGCCCCCCCCCCCCCGCCACCTAGGAGCCGGACCTGCTGGTCGCTTCTAGGGCGCAGCATGGAGCAGGGAGCCTGCCTTAGCCCTGCTGACTGGGAGCCGCCTGAGGTAAGCCTGCGCCCCAACCCTCAGCCCCCCGCAACCCACAGCCCCCTCCTGCACCCCAAACTCATCACCTAACTCCAGGTCCCATCCCAGAGCCTGCATAGCCGGAGCCCTCACCCCCCCTGCACCCCAAGCCTTTGCTCCAGCCCAGAGCCCCCACACATACCCTGAACCCCTCATCCTCAGCCCCACCACAGAGCCCACACCCCCAGCCCAGAGCCCATACCCCTGCCTGCACCCCAACCCTCTGCCTCAACCCGCAGCCCCCTCCCGCACTCCGAATCCCTCAGCCCCACCCCCCCAGCCTGAAGCCCCCCGAGATACAAATGCCCTGTGTCTTCTAACAGACAATCATTGCAGGACCCGATCTATTGTTTTCTGCACTTCCCCATGTCTGAGAGAGACTATCCTGGGGAACAGCTTTACAGTATATTTTGCTGGTGTGCCTTTTGCCTTTTTGAATAACACCAGTTTCTGCCTTCTAGTCACCCACCTCAGAATAATCTTAGAGAGTGAGGACAGCCTAAAAGGAAATGTAGAGATTATCAGTATCTGGCTCAGCTCCTGGTGCCCCCATAACGCTCCTTAAGCCCTAAGACACCACAGAAGCACCTTCACCACACAAATAAAATTGCAAAACCAAAATGGGAACAGCATAACACTATCAATAGGAAACAGAAATCCCAATGTATCCAGCACCTCCTCACACTCAGACCACTTATCTCTGAGATTTCCCTCAAGATTGGGAAGAGTCTCAGGGAGGTAAAGTCACATATATAATTTAAAAAATGTTATGGCCTTCCTGAAATATGAACAATAAGTGATTTTTTTCCCCTTCCATCCCCTACAGCTATAGCACCTGCAACAGCCAGACTGTCAAGGACATGCCTTCTATCGACCACTAGGAAACTGGCAAACCTGAGGGAGCAAAAAAAGACCACTCGGGACTAAATGTTTGCAGAACTCATGGCAGAGTCTCAGAGGAAAACCAGCCTGGCTGAGAGGCAGAGGCAGTACATGAGGACCCAGAGGGAGAAAGAAATGCAGCTCTCCCAGGACATCATAACATTGACCAAGGATAGCATTGCAGTGGTCAAGAACAGCATCGTGATAGCCAAGGCAACTCATGGACGCTCTCCTGAACCAGAATGCTCTCCTTCAAAACATGCTCCTGTTATGCCAGCAGTCCCTTACTTTGGTTCCCAGCCACGTCCTTCAGCCCCTGGACAATACTGGCTACTGGACTAGCAGCAACTTCTCTCTGCTGTACCCCCACAGCAGTGCTAGCAATGGCACTGCCCCTCTCAGAATCAACCTCTTGGCACCAGGAACACCAGCTCTTGGGAACTCAGCACTTGGGAGCCTTGCAGCGCTCCCAACAATTTTGACAAGAGGCAGCAGAGGGAAGATGGATACTCATCTGTGACTTTAAGCCCCTCTCCCCTGCATACACACATCTTGTTCTGTTTGTACTGTTGCACTCTCCGTTTGTTTGGGAGTTTTTTGTGCTGTTTAATTAAAGGTTTGCTTTACAAAAATACTGTATTTTTCCACTGGTTCGATTAAAGCTTTATTTTTGGTTTTGTTATTGCTGTCTCCTAATAAAAAATTAAAATCCATTCATTGAGTCATCGTTGCATTTAACTCAAAAAATCCTTTAAATAAAGCTTTAAATATATTCATAGCATTTAACAAAAGTACATAGAGAATGTTCCATTTCCGCCACCCTTACACAACACTTCAGTGCTTACAATGTACCCATCCCCCTCCACGGGTTCAAAATATGTGGCATTCCTCACAATATTCCCCTGAGTGTCAGTGTTTTCTGTGGGACGCTTTGCTGGACGCTGAAATTGCTGAGCAAGTCTCTGCACCTCAGCCTCCCACTCATTAAGGCTTTCTCCCTTGCTTGCAAAACATCATACAGAACACAGCATGCAGTTATAATGGTCGGAATGTTTTTTTCTGCTGTTTCCAATCTATTTCATAAACAGGAACACTTGCCTTTCAAACATCCAAATGCTCATTTGACTGCCATTCTGCAACTGCTCAGGCGACAGTTAAAATGTTCCTGCCTTCTGTCCAAGCAGCCTGCATATGGCTTCATTAACCAGAATTTTAGGGGATAAAACGGTTCTCCCATAATAACCAGTCCAACCACCACACCATTAACATCCACAATGGTCCTGGGGGTAAACAGTCCTTTCTTCATTATTTTACATAGAACGGAGTACCAAAAGATCCTAGTATTGTGGACCCAGACCACCCTGCGGTTATGTCTATAAACCTGCTGTGGTGGTCTACCAGTCCTTGGAGCACCATAGAGTAACCCTTTCTGCTCATAAATTCTGCACCCTGGCAGGGGTGAGGGAGGGGAAGGAGGAGGAAATGATAGTCACATGGGTTCCAGCAACTGCCCCAATACAGTCTGGGAACACCATGCGTGCAAAGCCATCAATAATCTCCCGAGTACTACACAGCTCTGTGACCCAGTTAGACAGTACTTTACCCACAGCAAAGCAGACTGGCATGGGAATGGTTCCAACCATTCATCTTCCCACACGAAATGTATTGGCCATAGACCACTAGCATTCTGCTGTGACCAGCTTCCAGATGGCAATGACAACGCGTTTCTCTATGAGCATGAAGCACCACATGTTGGTACGCTGCCGTTGCAGCTCCAGGGTCAGTTCTGCACAAGTCTCAAAAGACGAAGCACTCCCCATCCTGAAGGTCTCCCGCCATTGCTAGTCATCCAAGGTCTGCAGAATGATCCTCTCACCAATCCATGTTGGTTTCCTGGACCCAGAAACAGCACTGTAGCTGATCCATGATCCAGTCCTTTAGTTCCATCAGCTCGGCATTGTCCCATAGCTCCTCACCCTGCTGCCATCACTTCAGAATGTTTTCCTGCTGCCAAAGGAACTGCTCCTGCTCCCTCATTATCTGCTTGGTGGTGCGACAGGCAAAGTGCAATGCCAAATTCATCCAGCACTTACTATTGTATTACAGTCCAAGCAACCTCAATGTATTTGCACTTGTTGCTGTAGTGGTGTGGAGTTTTGCTGGGTCCATGCTGGCAGACAGCAATTTGAAAAAGGTATAAACTCACCCAGAAAGGAAGCGTGGGGCAGACAGTGGAAACATGGGATTTTAAAAAAACAAGAATGCATCCAGCTTCCCACAATTCACAGGGAAACAATCTCAGGATGCACACTGCTCAGCAGTGAAACAGAGGACCATGGATAACCCTCAGCAACGCTACCTCTCAGTTTGCAGCAAACTGCCGCCATGTGTTGACACAATGTGAATTGAAAATAAAACAGACATTTTGTTTGCATGTTATTGGTGAGACTAGTATACTGCAAATTAACCTGATGTGCATCAAAAAGCTTTGGATTAAAGCTTCGATGCAGACATATCCTTAGCTGCTGTTGGCCCTGCTGGGATCAAAGTGGGAGGAAAATGGAGAAACTGCACAGAGCCAAGACCATTGGAGCGATGTCTCTGCTGGTCTTGAAGCTGCCAAGACCAGGGAAAGGGGACAGTGGAGGGCCAACTAAACACTGCTTGGGAACTGAAACTTTCTACACTTGATTCAGCCTAGGGATTGTTCAAACTCGAAAAGAAAAGAAAAAAATCACTCTCTTATGTCATTTTGTAGTTATGCAAAGATGAAAAATATATAGACTTTCCTTTTTTGCTTACACAGCTCAAGAGCAGTTGAACAAAACAGCTTGAAATTTTTAGGTTAAGCAGTTCACGGAGGACTAGGCCCTTGCATAATATATAAATAAAAACTAAGGAAGGTTTAAGTGTTTTAAATCCAATTTTCATGCATGTATAGTAGTAGTGACCTTTTCTAATGTCGGGATCTGAGTACTAACTGCAGCACTACATACTGTAGCCAATAGCTCTGTAGAAACCTCTCTTTATATATAGACTTCGGGGTAGAAAGATTTTATATTGCAATTTTTCTGTTCCTGCATAGCTTCTGGCCTCTGCAGAAGGGAGGTCCACCACTTTCAAATGATTCTGTTCCATCCTTTTTTATGTGGAGCTTATGATCAATTAAAGAACAAATTATGAAATTATTTAACTCTACAATACAGTAATTTCAGGTGAAGGGTACTTTAAAAATGTATACAATCTTCTAATTTAACAGCTCTAGATGTTCCCGTTTTATATATAAAATACAGAAAATATAAATTTTACATTCACAATGTTAACATTACAGTAAAGTTTCGAGTTTTAAGTTTCTATTAATTCAGCAATACTGATGAGTTAACCTGAATTCTTTATATCTTCTTTTCCTTATTTGAGCATTTAGAGTCAGAATATTAATGTTAGGGTAATGTATGTTTTTGCATTTTAATATTTATACAGGTCCATTTGTTCTTAAGCATCTCAAAATGCTAAAAAGCTATACTGAGATACAAGACCATATATGAATCATGTATCTCAACACACTGAAACAAAACACTGTAATGAAACATGGGAAAACTACCACTAAACTACAGTTTAGGACAGCAAGTTAAGAATACAGTTTCCAACACTCTGTAGGGGGTAGCTGAGGCAGGCAAAATGTAGTTACCAGAATTGGAATTTGGCCAGGACACTAGGGTTAAAATGGCTACCCTTATAAAAAGTGCTTACAGTTACTATAATGATTAGACTCTCTAAGTTTTCCAATGTCCTACCTTATTTAAAAGGGGACACCTTCAGTTGCACAATACTTCTAAGGCCATGCTAGAGTACTGTTTAGGTACAGATGCTGAAGAAAGAGCACTGACTAATGAGAATCATCCTCACTTCCCAAAACATCTAGGTGCCTTCTGAAAGCCTCTTATCCAAACATTGCTCATCCTGACCCTTGCGAGATCTAACAGGAGTACAGCACAAGGAGGCATGGCTGCAGGCCTTTACAGTATTTTTCAGAGTAAAGCCCTCAGAGTACAACCTATGGGTATAGTCTCCTCACTATGCATGGGGAGTTACACACACAAATCCCTATGCAATGAGATAAAACTAAACTTCTAAACATTTAACTTTCTAGTAGTCTTGAAATATGTGAGTATTTTGAAACTTGGCTGTTAAGAGAATTATATTCTCTCAAGGATGATAATAAATGACAATATATCTATCATAAAAGCCAACATTTAATAAAACATTTAACTTTCCCCCCCTCTCTATGGAAACATAGCATAAAAATAACATATTTAACGTTCTGAAAAGAGAATAAATCTGTTCAATTATTTTTACCTCACATATATAAATGGCAATCCTTACTAATTGTTTTGTTAGTATTTAAATATCATAGCTCTGATTTTGTATTTGTTTTTCTTTTCTACTGTTTAATATATATATATATATATATATATATATATATATATATATATATATATATATATATATATATATATATATATATATATATATATGATTGTTGCTACACAGAAAAATAAATCCAGGGCTTTTTATAGAGATAGTGAAGTAAGATTCTCCCCCCTCTCTCCAATAAAGACGACCTACTTTTGTGAGTTTCTGTAACATTTGTCTTCTATCTTGGGAAATTATTATAAAATCAAATTAACTGTATGATGAACCTTCTGTAATTATGAGTAAGTGTCTTATTTTCAATTTAAGGGCATTTCTGATTTGTGGCTGCATTTTACTTATTTTACAAATGACTAAATGTATATTTAGATATCAAATTTAGACATTTTTAGTTCAAATCAATTAAACTGAGAATTATTCCCTTCTGGCTCCCTATATTTTTCTTTAATCTTGGTCAGCGTAAGACCTTATTACAAGTAATTTGCTACTATAAGGCTGAGGAAAAGCGCTAGCCTCACATTTTTTGTCATTTCTCCCCCACCCCTCCTTCCCCTTCCCCTGCAGGCTGCTACTGTTGATGGCCTTTATGGAAATATAAATTCAATCAGCAGCTGCAAATTTCATGAGACGTCCATCTTCATGCTGAATTTCTAACTGAGTGTCAAAACAATCTGTGGATTTCTCCCTGATGAAACACACATTGAATTGTAAATTTCTGCAATTTTCTCATGTTTGAATTTCAGCTGCACTAAAATAGAGCTAGCCTAGATATAGTGCCTACCAGCTTGAGACAAGTAATTTTTTTCTCATTATCCCTCCTTATTCAAAGAGTTAAACTGTAAAAACCCATAACACATGACCTGGTTTATTTTTTTAAACAAAAAATAAATTACATTACATTTCTTATTCCACTTAGTATTAAAACATGATATAAAGAACCCCAATGTATTTTTAAAAGGTTTTCAAATGAGCTACTTATTTGATCTCTGGTCTTCACTATTCATTTTATAGTATTTTGCAGTGATGAAAATCCAGGAATTAGCTGTGATAAAATTAAAGAATTTTCTATGGTGTCAAAATAGTCAAACATCTGAATAGAGAAGGTTCAATTCAGAGAAACAATGGCTGCTGTTTCCTCTTTCTTTGGTGTAAATCTTATTTTTAATTAAATGTTGGTGAGAAAGAGAAAATGTGAAAATATAAAATTAATTTAAATGGCTAGGATGGTTAGCACATACATCTGAACAGTTCACTGTTCTCTTGAGAGCAGCTAAAAGAGAATATAATTTTCCATTCAAATTGCTATTTTTTACAATAGCTTAAAGAGATTGTTCACTAGACAAAGGTTTATTATACCAACTCAAATATTTTACTTTAGAAAGACATCCATTTTTCTCTTCCAAGAATACTAATGTAAAATATGAAAAATGTTGTTTTGCTAATTGCAATGTGTCCTGGTAAACTTTAAGTAGCCTGTTTATTACATTTCCTTCTCATCACCACCTCACCGACGTAAATATAATTCACAATGAAGTAGCCACTGTCTTAGAATAAAGAGAACCCCCAAATATAAAATGTTGGTATATCTCTTTCCTCACACAGAAGCAAATATTAGCTATGGACTAACAGAAATGTGACAAACATTGCTCATGTCTCCAGCCATGCCATTATGCACGGGAATAATTTACACTGATTTCTCTGGGTTCAGGGAAATGTAGAGACCACAGTTCATATTGCCCAGCTAAATTATTCAATTAGGCCAAACTGCTAGATGAAGAACTTCTGCCTCCAACCCGCTATCATCATTAGCACCTGCCATATTCAGATTATCTTGTCCAGTATCCTGCCTGTATGCAGTTCCAAATGCTTCAGAGGAGATTACAAGAAACCTCAATAGTGGAAAAATATGGAATAAACTACCCATGGAGGACGGTTTTTGCTTGTTTGTGGCTGGAAGCACAAGGTTTTATAGCCCTTATTAAAAAATAGTTAACCTATCATTCTTTAGTCACACCCAATCACCCTAATTGCATCATGCTTTGCTTGGACTGGCAGAAGAATCAAGTTCCTCATATTTCCTAACTTTCACAACTAGCTGACCATTAAATATCCCTCAACTCTTTTGTTGGGTAAAACATTACATTTTAGCCCACAAAGACAGATTTTGTTGACATCTAGCAGGACGTTGGTTATTAATGTGAATCCTCCATATCAGAATACAGGTCAGAGGAATAACTTTGTATAGCAAAGCCTGTTCAGCATTAAGTTTAGGAGTTACCTGTTCAAGAAGTGACCTTAAGTCTATTACTCCCTCTTTGATTCCCCAATGAGTACTAAAATGCTAACATCCCACTCAGACATGACAGCCATTTTCTGCTCAAACTATAGTTCCAACTAATAAGTTTGTTTGTGTCATCAAGTCACAAATCCCGATCAGATGATGCTCAGGAATTTTGTTTCAGTTTTATAAGGTCTTGCATATTGGTTGGTTTTAACAGAATGATGAAAATGTACACCAATCTCTTCCAACACCAACCATGTAAAATAACAAAGCCTGCGTATTGACATGCTAGTAGTTTCTAGTCACTAGTTTCAGTGTGCCTAGCCACAGATGCTGTCAAAGTTGCCATAAAAAAGGTCTTTACTGAATTTTGTGTTATACAATGGCTGCCATTACCACAGTATCTTGAGCATTACATTATTTCATTATATCTGTCTGTGGCACTAGCTGAAAACTCCAAGTAAGGAAGGAAGGCTGTAATAAGAGACTATGGCTTTCTAATTCTTGTGAGAGTGACATTTGTTCCTACTCCTTTTTAGATTCTTTCATTTGGAATACTGCAGAACATTATATAGCATCTCATTGTGTTAATCAATTTCACTTCATATCAGAAGATCAAACAATATTTCCACTCCATCCATATCCTCCAAGATCTGAAACATGACGCTTTGTTAGATCAGAGGCCAAAGCAATTCCAAAAGGAAAGTTGCTAAAACTTCCATCTACCTAAAGCGCAGTTGAAATTACTGAGTTCTGCATTTTTTTAATTGAGTCAGATCTGTTAAATCTTAGCTTCCCTTCAAAACTGAAAATACTTCTGTATTTTTAAATTTAGACACCAACATGCAATTTGAGAATATTATTAAGAGATGATCAAAGAGCTGCACAAAAGAAGCCATCTGCAGTGCACTGGTTTTTTGGTCCTACAAAACCCAGAAACTATGCTACATATTCTCGAGCATTATATACTGGCACCTTATCTATTAACTACTTAATGAACATCATTTATGCTTTTTCTTCCCAATCTGACCCTGAAGACACTGAATACAGCAATTAGTTACTAATTATGTTAAGCATAAAAAATGAATATACAGAAATAAAATAATTAATCACTGGTGTAACAACTGTTTTTGTAGTATTTTAGTTCAGGTAACATTAAAAAAAAATAGTGGGGAGATTTGGTTATAGATAGCTAGAAAGGAGAGACCAAAGAAAGTGCATAAAAAATTAGATGTACACCTCTATAACGCTGTCCTCGGGAGCCAAAAAATCTTACCACATTATAGGTGAAACCGCGTTATATCGAACTTGCTTTGATCCGCCGGAGTGCGCAGCCCCGCCCCCCCGGAGCACTGCTTTACCGCGTTATATCTAAATTCGTGTTATATCGGGCCGCGTTATATCAGGGTAGAGGTGTATTTAGGAGGAAGCTAACTGAATTTCTTCTAAATTGTCAGCAGTGTTTCAAATGAATAAAATCTCACTAGTATTTTTTATGCATCCGTTCTGGTCTACACTACGAAACTAGGTCGGTATAACTACATCACACAGAGATGTGAATAATTCACAACCCTAAACAATGCAGTTAAACCTATCTAACCCCCAGCATAGAGCGCATTATGTCGACAGGAGAACTTTTGGAGAGATGGAGTTCTACGCCAACAAGAGAAGCCCTCCCATTGGCATACGTATTGTCTTCACTGAAACAAGTGCTACAGTGGCACAGCTGCAGTGGTGCAGATGCGCTGCTGCAGCATTTTAAGTGTAGACAAGCCCTCAGTTGTGTTCCAGAGTCAAAAACAAGCCATCTATACATTCCATAAATTCCTTGACTTTTCTGTCAAGTAATCTATAGTATTAATAGCTAATTTGGTTTTGCTTCCTGTAGTTTAATAACTCCCTAGTATCAAGAATTATTTTTCCTGTTCCTATGCTGACTTGCTAAAGAAGTTTAAATTAAATTGCTGTATTATGACAACTGCAAGATCACAACTTCAAAAGGCTGGCTGCACTACAAAACATGGTAAAGTACATTATCTTTAAAATGTGAGGTGGGGGGGAAAACAAAAAACTTTGGTTTGCCCATTCAGTTTCAATAATTATCAATGACTTCCTTATCAAGTATGTTTTGTAACTCAACAATCTTTAAATAAAGTTAAGAATTACTCTAATCATTATACACTGAAAATTCTTTAAAAAACTGACATGAAGTTCAACTTGGAAGTTTAATAACATCTCTAAAATTTGTTTAATGGGTACTAAAGAGGATAAACTGGTATAGAATGAGTTAGTGAAGCAGATACCTTGGATAATAAAATTCAGAATCAAGTTTTCACCCATCACTACAAGGAGCTTCATTTACCTTTTTATTTGCTAACAATTTATTTTATGTCCTTGAACTCTGGGGAAACTACCATCTCATTGGAGACAGCAGATAGTCCCAATGTTTACAAAGTATCTAGGAGAGAGACTTAATCTTCGCGATTTATGAGTCAGAAGACCAGGATTTTACTTCAGACTGTCACTGACTCAATATATGACCTTGACGAAGTCACTTATCTGTACCTTAGTTTCCACATCTGCAAAATAGGGATAAAGACACTTGTCCTCTTATGCAAAACACTGTGAGGACTGTGGATTAAATTAATTAATACTAATATAACATTTTAGCTTATTTCAGAACCTCTGAGTTATGCATATAGGCCCTGATCCTGCAAACCCTTAATTACAGGTGTAACTTTATTTATGTGAATAGTCCCATGTGAATAGTCCCAATGAAGAATTTGGGCCTGAGTTAGTCAATGTGAAATCACATGTTCTCGTTAATGATACCCTCATTCCTCTCTACCATCTTCCTTCCTATTGTCTTTTACACTTGAAGACACAGCACAACAATAAGGTTGCAAGCTCCTCAGGGCAAGAGGCTGTTTCATCTATGTCTTTGTAGAAAGGGGCCTTAATCCTGATTAAGGCTTTTTGGTCACTATCGTAATATAAAAAATGTAACAATGATGTTTTCCCTCCTCTCTGCCTAGCTGTACATTCTTGCTCAGGATCAAAATATTGAAACTGACAAAAATCCTGCCCTCCAGAATAGGGTTTTTGCTCATTTCAATAACTTGTCAGCTTTCTGAACCAGATCGGGTAGGGAACAATGTAGTGTCGTACAATATATGGATTTTTCTAATGTTATACATATGTGACCCTAATGCCAGACTGGTAGGTCTAAGTTCAATCATGTCACTTCAAGGTTGAAGTCCACTGTCAGCCTGTTTATGTTTATTAGCATTACAGGAGAATCCACTTCAACATTCTAATTTAGTCTGAAGTCTGATTTAACAAGTGAAGCTCATTTGCCAAACTTCTACAAAAAACAGCAAAATTTTCAAAGCGGTAGCACCTTTAAAATCACCAACTACTTGGATGGTCTAGACAGTATTTGGTCCTGCCATGCAGGCAGGGGACTGGACTCGATGACCTCTCGAGGTCCCTTCCAGTCCTAGAATCTATGAATCTATGAATCTATGAATTCTATTTTTTTTTTTTAAACACAATACTCACCCTGTCAAGGGGGGGAGGAAGCTGTAGCCAATTACTTCATTTTATCATTCATTTATTGTGTGATGTTATGATTAACTAACATGTCATATCATATATAATCATTGTATGCGAAATAGATTTAAGTTGTAGAATTATAAAAGTATAAGATTGATTAGTAGTTAAAAGGAATAAGTGTGTATTAAGAAAGACTGAAATGCAAGGCCTACAGACTGAGGCCTGTAAAATGACAGCTTAGACATGAGAGGCCATAGGCTTAAAAATGCTTGACATAAGTAAGTGACCAAAGAATAACCCTATGCCACAAGATTATGGAAAATGATGTGCCAATGGGTGGTACTGCAAAAAATTAACCATAAGAGTAATTTTGACTACAGAACACTCGATAGTCACATTGTTCTAACACATGCCCTAACTGCAGGCATAAATGCTAAAGAAACTATAACCATCTTATAAAAAACAGGGTACCCCAATATTCTTGGGGAACACAATACAAATAAGAAAACCAAATTGGGTAAACTAAGTTCCCTCCGGGAAAATTCCAGCAGAAACCAACCCTCTACTAGTGAGCAAATTGGCAAGGCATCCATCAAACCCTAAGAATATCCTTAAGAATATGAGAATGGCTATATTGGTAACTTGTGCATAGGTCTTTATAGAATTTCTGTATGCGTGGGTAATCATAACCTTAATTGTAACTTTAATAAAGTTGTAAAACAAAACAAACCTTGTACTTGTAACTGTATGTGTGGTCACTATCATGTTCTTTCTGTGTTCCTAAAGGCTCTAAATCTAAAGCAAGTAGCAGAAATAACTTTCACTCTGTTGAGCTTAAAACCGTAACCACCAAAGCTGAACCCACAATGGTGTAATACAACATTACTAAATTCATTTTAAATAAAATAAAAGGCTACAATATACATCTGAATAAAACTGGCATTCCCTTTCACACTTACAACTCAAAATATTATGAGTTTTCAACATATTAAAATAAATGTTTTCAAAGTATAAAACAAGTCATATGGGCAGCGTAAGATGAAGGGTACTCCCCCTAAATATAGAAGCACCCTAAATACAGTGGGTGGCACAAACAATACTTACAAGGCTGGCTATCTTACTTTTTCTGATTCAAGTTTTTGCTTTGGGAAAAAAGCCACAAATAAGAATAATAAACTCTCACTTTTTTCCTGAAAATACCTTGATCTATATTTTGCAATGACTGTACAGTAAACATCATAATCAAGATACCATATACCCTAAAATACTTTTTTTTTTTTTTACAAGTATTGCTCACAGTTACAATTAGTTTTAGTTTCCCCATCATGATTCACCTTTCAAGAGTCCATGAATTTTTCAAATACATCATGAAGTTGTACATAAATGTCATCTCAAATGTATTTTGCTTAGATTTTAAAAGGTCCAATTTTAAGTCTCTCTCCTAGATACTTTGTAAACATTGGGACTATCTGCTGTCTCCAATGAGATGGTAGTTTCCCCAGAGTTCAAGGACATAAAATAAATTGTTAGCAAATAAAAAGGTAAATGAAGCTCCTTGTAGTGATGGGTGAAAACTTGATTCTGAATTTTATTATCCAAGGTATCTGCTTCACTAACTCATTCTATACCAGTTTATCCTCTTTAGTACCCATTAAACAAATTTTAGAGATGTTATTAAACTTTTTCTTCACAGAGACTGCTGGGAGGAAACTACTGAATTCTTCCACTATTTCCTTTCAGTACCTTACTTTGTTGCTTTATTAACAGCCACACTTAAAGCGGTCATTTATTTAACCTCCAGTATTTTGTGTGTTAAATAATCTATTATTTGTTTTAAATTCCCCAATGTGCAGATTTTGTTCTTCAAAACACACTTTTTACATTCTCATTTCAGTTTCCAACAGTGCTGCAAGTTTTTTCCTCTACATACTGTAGTTTTCAGGAGCTCTATTTTAGCTCTGTCATTTTTAACAATTTATTACTCAGCCACACTGATTCCAATATTTAGGTTTGCCAAACAGCAAACACACTTTTTGAGCCAACTCCATGACCTCTTTAAACTTTAGCCAGTTTTCTCCCACTGTGCTTCCTGCTAAGAACATTGCCAGTCTAGTTCACTGGGTTCATTCTTCATTTTAACACATTTCACTTTTAAAAGCTTTATTTTACCAGCAGTTGTATTAGAGAAGCACAAAATATTCTCTGTGAAGCTCATACTCAAAGTTAGCCTCTGGTTCAATGCATTGTTGAACCCCATTATGGTAATAATTCATTATTTGTAGTACCTTAGCACCTACAAGCCCTACTCACAGACCCAAACCCCATTGTGCTAGGCACTGTAAAAACAAAACAAAAAGATGGTCCCAAGGAGCTCACAATCTTAGTATAAAACAAAAATTATAGGCTGGTAGAGGAGTACAAGAAAACAATGAGACAGTATTGGTCAACCCACAGAAGTTCAGAGAACATGGCTGAGGTTGCTCAATACATGAGAAAAAAATCTCCATTCTCCTTCCCCCAAATTATAAAATGAACCAATCATAATTCTGTGGTGCCAGTTTCCCTCCCACCCTTTGCCTTATCTATTTAGACTGTCAACTCCTATCTCTTACTAAGAATTTATACACCTAGCACAATGGGGATCTGATCTTGATTGGGGTCTCTAAATGCTACTGCAATACAAATAAACAACTGAGTGCATTTACAATAATTTTAAAAATTTAATGTTAAGAATTAACCAATTGACAAGCATTTTGACTTTCCAATTGATCCAAGCAGAAAGTTAAATCTGTTTTGGAGATTCTGAGTGCTCTTTTATTATGGGTAACTTTTTTTTTTTTTTTTTTTTTTTGGAACAACGAAACAATTTGAAATTGGAATCTTTCCAGGCAAAAGAAACACTACAAAGATAACTGGGCATTACCATATACCTTCATCAAATCAGGCTCAAAAGGACAGAATGCAACACACCCAATATATGTTGATACAGTAAATTTGGAGAAAGAAAGCATGCTGGTGCCATTCAATGTAATGCCAACTATAGCTAAATGAAATGCCCTTATGGGGTGAAAATCTGTCTTTGCATGTAGAACCTTACTTGCAATCTGAGGGCACGTCTTCACTACCCACTGGATTGATCTATTGGGGATCGACTTATCGCGTCTAGTGAAGACGCGATGAAATCGATCCCCGATGGCTCTGCCGTCGACTCCGGAAATCCACCGCAGCAAGAGGCGGAAATGGAGTCGACGGCGGCACGGCAGCGGTCGACTCGCCGCCGTCCTCACAGCCAGGTAAGTCAACCTAAAATATGCAACTTCAGCTACGCTATTCACGTAGCTGAAGTTGCGTATCTTAGGTCGACCCTCTCCCTCCCCACCCCATAGTGTAGACCTAAGCTAAGAATTGCATTGGTTGCTGTGCAATTCAAGGACTAGGTGGTGAAAAAAGCAAGCAGAATAGACAGAGAATACTGTTCAGCTATCGGTATTTTGTTGGTCATTGGGACACTGTAAAAAAGGCAGAAGACAACCTGTCATTTGAACCAGGTTATGAGAGAATTCTTTCCTGTTAATCAAAGCTGTACCAAGAGAAGCAGGGAAAAATCAACAGACAGATTATGCTGTCAATTTTAGATGTGATAATGTGCTTCAGAGATAAAACATTCTTCTTCATGACAATTGAACAGATGGAATTTTTCATTTTTTGTTAACTGGACCGATACCTAAAATATAATTGAAATGAAGCTGAAAGCTACTCCTTTCTTCTAAAGAAGTAGATGTGTCACCCCAGAAACAGTGAACTGAATGCTACAGAGATTAAATTGATATTATATCATTCTGTACATCTATGCAATATTTCAGTCTAACTGCTGATGAAACAGTAGACGTTTATGTGCCTAGTACATCAGCGTGACAGCAGATACATCATCATCTCTGGGGGAAAAAATGCATTAAAATAAGACTCCCTTAAATTTCAGCATGTTGATTTTAGTCCACAGGAAAGAGGTACGGGACGACCACCTTTACAGAAGGGCTGATTTTAGCGGGAGGAGGAATGGGGGAGCACAAAACTAGTGTTGTACTTCAAAGCCTTTTGACATGGATGGACTGAAATGTAATCAATCACGGTCTCATATCCAAGCTCTCAGTAAGTCTTGCAACTTCCAACTCTGCCGTCTCTCTAAAATCCATTTCTTCCTCAAACATCCTCATTACTAAATCCCTGATCTGATTAATGTCTTTGTCATCTCTGTAGCATGTCTTTTTTTAAACCAAGCACCCCTTGTCATCTATCAAAACTGCTGCTTTGAAAATCATATTCTTTTCCTACATTAACCACATTTTCCCCTCCTTAAACTCCATCACTGCCTTCCTCTTCTGCATCAAGTTCAGTCACCTCACCCTTACCTTCAGATCTATGCACAATTCTACCTCCCCTGATTCTTCCCCCACCAACTCTTATCTCTTTTATCTCCAGAACTCTGGCTAGTCATTTTTTCCTAAGTGTTCCCTTTGCACCCTGCAACTGTTGACTCAGTACCTCTTTTTCTGCCACATTACGACTGGAACAGCCTCCTGTTTCCCGTGCATGCACCAAGTGACATCTTTCTTGTCTTCAAATTCTTCCTTAATTTGTTCCCATCTACTCACATTTTTGGGCATTATTTGTTTGTACTATATCAGAACTGGACTCTTAGCTTAGCAGGGACTATGAAGCATGTTTATAAAGAGGGATGTATAGTTATGGCTCTCTTAATAGTAATATAATTACGTTAATAAGGCTAAGAGGAAGGCAGTCAGGTCTGAAAGAATGAAGACAGCGTTGGGAGTCAGGATTCCCTAGCTCTATTCCTGATTCTGCCACTACCTCACTGTGTGGCCTTGGGCAAAAAAATCACTTGACCCTCAGTTTCTACATCTGTAACATGATAAGCATCTACTTACTCTCACAACTTGTGATGATTAACTAGTTAATACCTGTATAGTGCTTCCAACATGTGAAGAACTATATAATTACCAAGTCAGTTTGAAGCCAATGTGATAAGTAATTTTCCATGAATGATAATGCTACTAAGCATTCATATAACATTTTACATTTTCAAAGCTCTAGAAAAACTTCCAATTACTCTTCACAATACACCTATGGAGGTAGGTACAATTTATCCCTAATTTACAGATAAGAAACCAGGGCAAAGAGAATCAGTGACAGAATTAGGATCAGTTATGTCATTGCTCTTATGTACTGTACACATGCACTAATAGAGGTCACCACACTACTCCCTCAATAACCAAGCATGTGCACCAATTTGTATATTTGTTTACGGAAAGTTGTTAGATTCTACTTGCACCCCCAAGAAACAGCATTTGGGTGCTGTTTTGCCAGTTAAGCTACAAAGAACAGTTTTGTAAGCATCAGCCAAAAGAAACTGTTACACACTACACATAAATCCTTTAAGTATTTTCAACATCCATGGTGCTGAATATTTTTAGTTCAATGAAGAGTCAGATCCAGTTTTTAGAAAGCATGTATGCGCACACATCAATCTTTTGAATTATGAACAGTACTGAAGTACACACCCAACTCTAGAGATCACAACTCTTGGGCGGGTTTTGAGCAGTAAGGAAGACCTGAAATTTTTAATGCCCTATAGCATAGGATTGTAGCAATAGTTCTAGAAATATGTAATTTTAAAGTGTTTAGCAATGTTTTTTCCCTGATGTTATTGCCTCTTAGCATTTTGAATTATCTGAATAGTGAAAGCAGATACCAAATTTTGTAATTAAAATTAAATGAAGTGGAAGGAGGAAAAGCAAACACTGAAATAACTAAACAGATGCCAAACTATTATTGCTCATCACTACTGTACTATTGAAAGTAGTATTATTATGGGGGAGCATTTACTGATGTTACAGGAAGCAGTGTTTTAAAATAATTTTATGTAAGAGGATTTATTTCTACTTGCAAGGGGTTAATTTAATTTTTTCTGCTGGGGTGTTTTGCCTCCTTTCATCCCCTGTTCCTTCAAGTGAGGACAAGACTGCAGACATTTTAAGAAAGGCTGCCATTCCGGGGTCTGAAACCCCCCCCTCAAAAACAGTATTCCCTCCTATCCTCCCTTCACAAGATATTCACACTTCATTCTTTTTTCCTCCCTCCTCTTTGGTGGTTGTCTACCTTCACCTAGGGTTACCATTCGTCCGGATTTACCTGGACATGTCCTCCTTTTTGTGCTAAAAATAGCGTCCGGGGGGAATTTGTAAATCATTCAAAATGTCCGGGATTTCCCCCCTCCCCGGCAGAGCAGAGCGAGCGGCTGGGAGGGCTGCAGGAAAGTCACAGGCTGGACTCGGGAGCAGCTGTAGAGGAGCTCCTCCTCCCCCGCCCCCTCCCTGCATTCTGAGCCGGCAGCTCCCTTGCAGCCCAGTGTCCCGGTCCGGCAGCACTGTGCAGGGCCAGGGACCGGATTTTGTGTTGCGCTGGGGAGCGCAGCCACGTGTCCGGCTCGCACAGAGCCCAACACCCTGTTCTGAGCAGCAGGGTAAGGGGGCCAGGGGGCAGGAGAAGGGGCAGGGAGGTTCTGGAGGGGGCAGTCAAGAAACAGGGGGGGCTTTTTGGGGGGAGTGGAGAAAGTTTTGGGCAGTCAGGTACAGGTAGGGGGTAGGGTCCTGTGGGGCATTTGGGGGGTTCTTAGGAGGGGCAGTCAGGGGACAAGGAACAGGGAGTCTTAGGTAGGGGGTGGGGTTCTGGAGGGCAGTTAGGAGCAGGGGTCCCAGGAGGGGGCAGTCAGGGGACAAGGAGCGGGGGGCTGGGAGTTCTGGGGGGGAGCTATCAGGGGGCAGGAGTGGGGAGAGGGATCGGAGCAGTCAGGGGACAGGGAGCAGAGGGGTTTAGATGGGTTGGGAGTTCTGGGGGGGGCTGTCAGGGGGTGGGGAGTGGTTGGATGGGGCCTGGGAGTCCCAGGGGTCTGTCTGGGGGTGGGGGGGGTGGATAAGGGTTGGGGCAGTCAGGGGACAAGAGGCAGGGAGGCTTAGATAGGGGGTGGAGTCCTGGGGGGCAGTTAGGGGCAGGGGTCCCAGGAGGGGGCAGTCAGGGGACAAGGAATGGGGGGAGGGTTGGGGGTTCTGGGGGGGGGCGGGAAGTGGGAGGGGCAGGGGCGGGGCTAGGGCGGGGCTCCTCCCATCCTCTTTTTTGCTTGCTGAAATATGGTAACCCTACCTTCACCTCCAACTTGTCTTCCCATGGATTTCTCTCTTCACTCTCCTTTCCACCTCACTGATTCCTCTGGTCCCTCTCTTTTATATTACAATATCCTCAGAGATCACTTGCCTCCAACAGCAACTCTGATTGGAGCTGGAAATAGCTTCAAGTACATGTAAGTGCTGTTCCTTCAGTCAGAGAGAGGGAGTAACTAAGAACCATGAGGCACACCTTCCCTATAGAGGAAGAACATACTGCCTTCTCAGTATTCTGAATGGGAAAACCTTGACCTTGGATGTGCTGCCATTAAACTAGAATTCCTTCAGGTTTGAGAGTCTCTCTCAATGACAATACTTTTGTTTACTCCTTACTTTTTCCACTTTGTTTTTGCCCTCATCCTCAAAACAGCCCAAGTGGAGGATTATGCTTCCTTGGCAGCACTAACAGGAACAAAGGAAAACAGGTTAAGTATTATGAAATTCTTGTTAGTTTGAATCTGGCCCTTATGTCAGTACTGGTGAGGAGGCGCTATGTGCGGCAGAAGAGTTATGCTTCTTTTTAGGATTCTTATGCTGTGCTAGAAAGAGGTGGGTTGGAAAACAGACACAGATCTCTACAGGAGGATAACTAATTTGTGATAGAGAGAGATATGAAATATTTTAGTTTGCTGTGAAATAAACTTGATTATACATTGAGTGAAACAAAAGACCAAGTGTATCCAGCATCCAAATAATGCAGTGATTTTTATTTTAGAGGTATTATTCTGTCTTAGACAGAAGAGGTCAAATGGCTAGCAAATTCTGCACAATGTAGTTTGTATCCTATTGTAATTGTACATACTAGAACCAGGCGTTAGTAAACTAATTTGGATATAGTCAAATACTAAAAAGTGCAATGGCACTGCACTTTTCAGAAGTCACAAAACGTCAGGAAGAGCAAAAATTTTAAGTTGCCACAACATGAGCTTACTACAAAATGTGCAATGTGGATCTCAGTCATGTTTTTCCAGGTTAATATGCGGTTTTCTGGTTATTTATATATTTAACAAGAGAAATATTAATAGGAAATACTAGTGCACATGGATGCATGTACACACTGCTATAGGAATTTTAAGTTTTTATATTTGATTTCCTAGTGCATACTCCTAAAAATAATCCACAGTTATGTGCTTTGCATGTTTGTCACTGGAGCTCGTAAACTCATGCTAGGTAGTGGTTCAGCTCATGGAGCTTGCAAGCTCTACCAGCTTCAGCAGTCTCGCTTGTGAGCTTCTTGCACCAAATAGTTGTACATAAATACACAATGGATCTACATCCAACTATAGACACAGAAGCTTTCTACTTTTCAGTTTTCAAAATGGTCATCTTCTTGATATATCAGTTTCCATGCTAAACTGCCAAAATGTGGCTTTTGGCACAGTGTTGTTGTAAACTATGTTTAGAAATAATTTTTAAAAAAGAGAATTATTTTTTCCTCTTCAAAGCAGGTGTTTTCTCCATGCTGCTCCAATAAAGAGTTGCAGTCAGTCAATACTTTCCAACCCCATGACCCTCCAATGCTTTCCTCCTTTTGTTGCCCACATTCTAGTCACCCTCATTCTCCTGACTTTGTCTATCATAACCTATTTTTCCTCACAGTTGGGCCCTGATTAGTACTGAATGAAAGTTGTACAGTCTAGGACGATACACAGTATTATAACTCTGTGGCAGCAGGGCCCAAGAGCATGACTATTTTCTTCTGCAAATTCTGTGGGGGAACCAAGTAACCACAATCCTGCTAAAAATCCTGTTATTTGGAAGGTGAGGGCAGATGACTCTCCCTGAAACTCTTAGTGTCCAGGAAAGTCACTACAAAGAGGCTAGGCACTGTCAGAGAACCAACTTTTGGGAGGAATTCAGATTTGGATCCTTAAAAAAAAAAAAAAAAAAAAAAGGGCTGAGGTTCTGCACAGCTGTAACTCCAGTAGATTTAAGTGGGAATTTTGAATGGGCAAAGGACAAAAGATAAGGCTGAAAGTTTAGAAAAAGACATCAAACATTTGAATGTATATGAATCAATCCTCCAACCTTTATTATATTCACCACTCAGCAGTTGGAACATTTGCCAACCAGCAGTCTGTTCAATAAAGTGGAGTATGTTTCCAGCACTTCTATGTTAAACACATTTTAGTTTCCCCCAGTAACGGACTGAACATGAGACAGAGCCAAGAATCCTTGAATAAAGGACATATCAGATATTAAACTGATAACAAATAGTTGATAATGTTTTCACCTCTCAGCTCAATATCATTGCTATCACTAATTTACTCAGAGAAGTCACTGGGGGCAAGGGGAATGGCTATGAGGATTAACCTTTGTAGACGACTTTGAAATGTACAGCACTATGTAGCCATAACACTTTAATATACACTTTAATATGTAGCCATAACAAAAATTTTAACAGACATGTATTTTCCCCACTTTTTAATTACATTGTTTTTCACAAAAAGAAGAACAGGCGTACTTGTGGCACCTTAGAGACTAACAAATTTATTAGAGCATAAGCTTTCGTGGACTACAGCCCACTTCTTCGGATGCATCCGAAGAAGTGGGCTGTAGTCCACGAAAGCTTATGCTCTAATAAATTTGTTAGTCTCTAAGGTGCCACAAGTACGCCTGTTCTTCTTTTTGCGGATACAGACTAACACGGCTGTTACTCTGAAACCTGTCATTGTTTTTCACCTGATTCAGTTGCCCATCATAAGGAATCAGGGAAAGTACTTGGAGAAACATGAGTTCCATTCAGAATGTCACATGGTTGAAATTTAGCAACCAGAGAAGAAGTTGAATTTCCTCTTCCATATATTAGAATTTTCAGTGATCTTTCACTTTACTGCCACAGTCACACAGCCCTCACCACAAATCCTTCCTCTGAATCAGACAGAGAAGATTTGAAACCATGTCTCTTCCTTTCCAGGTGAAGGCCTTAATCACCAGGCTAATGAGTCATATTCTCTCTCTCTCTCCTTGGCCCAACAAATATTTAAGTATTTATATATAAAGTGGAACACCTTCAACAGGAGAGAACTGAGAGCAACCCAACTCAAAATAACCTATAGTGTTATGGCTAGGATACTCACCTGGGAAAGGGGAGATCTGAGTTCAAGCCTCTGCTCCAGAGAGGCAATTCAAACCTGAATCTCCCACATTCCCAGCAAGTGACCTAATCCTGCTCCCAAAAGGATTTTGTCAGCAAATTGAAAAACATTTTCAGAACCTAATGGAACTAAAAAAATCAATTATTCACTCAGTTCTAGTGGTTGGGAATGGTGTGTCACAAAATACAGTAGCAGAAAAAGCATGTAGGGAAGCAGAATTTTACCAAGCTCTCACACTCTTATCTTCAGGCAGAGTTTTGATTGCACAGCACATTTTTTTTAATCAGTAAATTAAAAAAAAAAAAAAAAAAAGGATTTAGTACCATTAACAGGAGAAAACTGGTGGAGATATTAGCTGAAGTGTGTGCAGTGCACCTGTGATACCATAACACTGGTTTTCACTTTTCTGCTGTTCTGAAAGAACAGAACGATGTGGTCACTACAAGAGCTCATTTAAATAACTTAGTGTAATACCTGATGTTGATATGTGGTTAGTTAGGAACACTTAGTAGACCTAGTCTGGATAGCCACACAAAAACTCTAATCATCTACACCACACTGAGCACCATCTCATATGTGCCTACTTAAGGAAAAATACAAGCATCATTAAAAAAACTAATCCACAGCTGTAGAATATTTATCCTCACACTTACATGGAGAGGGCTCATGTTTGCAGCTTCTCAAGGTCTGCAGTTAAACAGAACAAAGTACCACATAAATGAGCTGAACTTTGACTTGACTTCCACACTACATGCTATTAAAACTGTATCAATTTATCTTCTTCTAGTTCACACAAATGACTATTTCTACTTAATTCCCCATTTGTATATTTAGTCAGTTATTTTCCTTCAAGTTATGCCATACCCTTCCTACTGAACAAATATTCTCCTTGATGAAGCCTTTGGACTCAGGATAATCATTATTATTTATATTGCCATGTCACCTAGGAGCCCTATTCATGAACCTGGACCCCATAGCACTAGGCACTGTACAAACACAGAACCAAAAGATGACTGCTATCCCCAGGGGCTAGCAATCTAACTATAAGAGACAACAGGCGCAGAGACATTGACAGGTGAATACCAGAAAACAATGGGAAAATATTGGTCAGCATGACAAGCAATGGTCTCTACACACACGCAGCTTAACTTACCTAGTTTTTAGTAGGCACGCCAACAAAGGAGAGTTTTGAGGAGAGATCTGAAGATGAATAATGAGATAGCTTTACGATATTTATGGGGAGTGCTTCCCAAGCGTGTGGGGCAGCGTGGGAGAAAGCACAGAGGTATCCACAGGGATTTAAGAACATGAAAGGGATTGTGTTCCCTTGCTCAAACTTAGAGAGACTGGAAGTGATTGTACTTCAGTTGCTGAATCCTTTGTCTGGATCACCATAAGATAATTATAATGTATGTTTGTTTTCGCATCTCTATTATACACTCTTATTTAAGGGCTTTATGACCCAGCTGTAACAATCTATTCCAGGCTGGAGATTACGGTCTGAGACTGGGAGCTGAATGTATTTAGCAAATAAATGTATTGGGATATTTATAAGCTGGAAAAAAAAATTACCAATTTTACACATGATTACTGTGCCCTGAGATTGTCAGTGCTTTTAAGGACTGGATTTTGATGGTTAACTAAAAGAGGAATATTTCTTGAATTTACTTAAGAAACAAATGTTATGACAGTTGTACTTTGAAGTCAGACAGTTCTCACAATACTGGGTTTCAGAGAAAGCTCCCAATTTCAAACAGAAAAACAAAATATTCAATCTGATTGGACAGCGTAGCCATCAGGAGGCCTATTCTAATGAGACAGAAGTATAAAGACACTTCCCACAGGGGCTCAGTCTGGGTAGTACTATAAGGAGCAGAATGGGGTTCCAAGGCCATGCTCTGACCTTACAGGGCTGGAATAGGCTGATGCCTTAAGACAGCGTTCAGTGTTGGGATTTGTACAAAACCACTTCCTTTTCTTGAATATGCAGAGAACATTATATTACAGAGACTTGACCTTTTTGCTTGTATGCCCATAATAAACACCTCCCAGAAGAACTCAAGCCTATATTTCACTGATTTAGCATGGTAGTTAAATTGCAAATTGACTTTGCATAGCAAATAGAGTAAGTTGTATTGGTTGACTTCTCTTTTGGAGTCCATGAGAATAATCATCATTTCAGCTAAGTATTAGTTTTTAAATATGTCTGATCCTGGATGGAGGACCAGGCTTCCAATAGCAGACTTCCTCTGTGAGGTAGAGGCATCCAGGCCTGAGAGCCACAGCCTCTTCAGCCAGAAACACAAACAGCATCACTGCTGCTGTCTCACGTCTATCTTCTGTACTGTCCCAGGAAGTAGTGAAAAAGGTGAGAAAACATAGCAGGGACCTCTCTCACCTCTGAGGTCATTCACCCCCTCACACTCCAGGTCCTGACACACACAGAAGCTGCAAGGCACTTTATTTACTATTTCCAGATGCAAAGAGATCAATCACCAGCCCACCAAACTGACTTACAATGAACAAGGTATTTCCCGGTGTAGGAGCCACTCTGCTAATGACTTCTGCCATATAAGTCTTGGTATCACTCTCCTCCTGGGTAGGCAGTATATCTAGAGATAAAAATCTTTCAGCCCTAGCCCAGAGAGAGATTCTCCTGTCCTGGGCAGAGCATAGTGTTCTTTCCCATTATGAAAACCCTATCAGATGGACGGACTGTCAAAACCAGAACTGGTTTGCTACCCAGAGAGGGAGCAGTATTCTGAGATATCAATGAAGCATTGTGTTTCAGCTGATTGATGAAGTGCACATTCTTTCTGGTATCTGTTCCTTGAACTGAAGATCTCCTCAAATACAAATCTGATTCTCCTCATTCACCGTTTGTGAAATAGAAAACATACAACTGGAGCTACATTTGCCAATGAATGAGATAGGATGAGATGCAGATGGAAAACCTGGAATTACTGGAAGCTGTCACATGAACTCTCAATCATTGAAGCTTATCTGTCTAGGAGAAGAGAATTTCCAGTAGTCTCCAATAAGAATTGAATTTTTAATTGACACCATTTGTGGCCATCGTCATCTTCTGTTTACATTCTTCTGAGATTTGACCTTGTATCTAATAGTTTCCTTCCTCAGCCCAGGTCTATGATTGACTTCACTGAAGCTACATGTCTGTCCCAAATCCAATATATTCCAGGAACCATATCACTGTTTGCTTCAGCTTTTCTATACAGAAACCTGATTAAAAAAAAAAACTGTCCAGGAAGAGATGAACAAATTTTTCTTCTTGAAAGCTAATATTATTGCTATAATGGTCCTGGAGAGAACCTTTGGGAGCACAGGAAATATCAAATAGTAATGATAGAAGTTGGGAAAAGAAAAAGGCTGCCATCCATTTGCAAAAAAGTTGTCTAAGGATGGAAAATGGGAATGCTTTGAAGACAAGCCTCCTTTAGAAAGTCATTTAGATGCTTCAAACAGGCCCTTACTCTGCCTGTCCCCAATTCTCTGAAGCTAGAAGCTCTGAATGAAGTAAATGATCGATGATTTTATTTATGCTGTAGCCTTTCCATAGGTTGCTGGGACACACTGTTCCCAAAATTCTTGCACAGGTCTATAGGGTATCCCCTTGAGACATATCTAATGACCTCATTTGATCTAAGGCCTGGTCTACACTATGAGTTTAGATGGACTTTAGCAGCATTAAATCGAATTAAGCCTGGACACGTTCACACGACGAAGCCCTTTCTTTTGACTTAAAGGGCCCTTTAAACCGGTTTCTTTCCTCCACCTCCGACGAGGGGATTAGCGATAAAATCGGCCTTAGCGAGTCGGAATTGGGGTAGTGTGGACGGAATTCGACGTTATTGGCCTCCGGGAGCTATCCCACAGTGCTTCATTGTGACCGCTCTGGATAGCGCTCTAAACTCAGATGCACTGACCAGGTAGACAGGAAAAGCCCCGCGAACGTTTGAATTTCATTTCCTGTTTGCCCAGCGTGGAGAGCACAGGTGACCACGCAGAGCTCATCAGCACAGGTAACCATGATGGAGTCCCAGGATCGCAAAAGAGCTCAATCATGGACCAAACGGGAGGTACGGGATCTGGTCGCCATATGGGGAGATGAATCAGTGCTAGCTGAACTCCGTAGCAGTAAATGAAATGGCAAAATATTAGAAAAGGTCTCCAAGGCCATGAAGGACAGAGGCCATAACAGGGATGCACAGCAGTGCCACGTGAAAATTAAGGAGCTAAGGCAAGCCTACCACAAAGCCAGAGAGGCAAACGGAAGGTCCGGGGCAGAGCCGCAAACATGCCGCTTCTACGCGGAGCTGCATGCCATGCTAGAGGGTGCAGCCACCACTACCCCAACCGTGTGCTATGACTCCGTCATTGGAGAAACACACAGGGAAGCGGGTTTGGGGTACGAGGAAGAGGAGGGTGAAGATAATGTAGATAGCTCACAGCAGCAAGGAAGGGGAGAAACCGGTTTCCCCAACAGCCAGGATATGTTTATCACCCTGGACCTGGAGCCAGTAACCCCCGAACTCACCCAAGGCGTGCTCCCAGACCCTGAGGGCACACAGGGGACCGCTGGTGAGTATACCTTGGTAAATATTACACATGGTTTAAAAGCAAGCATGTTTAATGATTAATTTACCCTGGCAATCGCGGCCAGTACAGCTAATGGAAAAGTCTGTTAACGTGTATGGTGATGGAGCGGAAATCCTCCAGGGACATCTCCAGAAAGCTCTCCTTCATGTACTCCCAAAGCCTTTGCAAAAGGTTTCTGGGGAGGGCTGCCTTATCCCGTCCGCCATGGTAGGACACTTTACCATGCCAGGCTAGTAGCACATAGTCTGGAATCATTACATAAAGCATGGCAGCGTATGATCCTGGTGTTTGCTGGCATGCATATAACATCCATTCCTTATCGCTCTTTGTTATCCTCAGGAGAGTGATATCATTCACGGTCACCTGGTTGAAATGGGGCGATTTTATTAAGGGCACATTCAGAGATGCCTGTTCCTGCTCGGCTGAACAGAAATGTTCCCCGCTGTTAGCCACACGGTGGGGGGGGAGGGGTGAAGTGATCATCCCCGATAATTGGGTGTGTGGGGGGGAGGGGGTTAGTTGGGTTTATGCTGCACGTTAACCCGGAAACCGCAGCCCCTCCTTTTACATTGCAAACCCATTTTAAATGGCCAACCCAACGGGTGCTTGGTATGGGAAATGAGGGCGCTACTGTTTCAAACCATTCCCACATGTTAAGAAGGTTAAAAAAGCCAAAAGACTGTGGCTTACCATGGCTGCCTGCAAGCTGAAATCTGTTGCCTGGCACTGCGTGAGTGACCTCTCACACCAAACCGGCAGGCCCTCAATATAAGAGGAAAAACGCGACCTTGTAACGAAAGCACATGTGCTGTGTAATGTGAACAGCAAAATTTAACGTGAAAGAGTATACCCATTGTTCTCTAAAATGTGTCTTTTTTAGCCACCTCTCCCTTCTCCTCCACCAGCTGCAAATGTTTCTCTTTCACAGAGGCTAGTGAAGATTAAAAGGAGAAAACAGCGGACTCGGGATGACATGTTCACGGAGGTCCAGATGTCCTCCCACGCTGAAAGAGCACAGCAGAATGCGTGGAGGCAGTCAATATCAGACTACAGAAAAGCACAGTATGAACGAGAGGAGAGGTGGCGGGCTGAATGGCGGGATGAACAGAGCAAGTGGCGGGCTGAAGATGATAGGTGGCGTCAGCTTGCAGACAGAAGACAAGAGTCGATGCTCTGGCTGCTAGAGCATCAAACTGATATGCTCCAGCATATGAGTGAGCTGCAGGAAAGGCAGCAGGAGCAGAGACCGCCGCTACAGCCCCTGTGTAACCAACAGGCCTCCTCCCCAAGTCCCATTGCCTCCTCACCCAGACGCCCAAGAACACGGTGGGGGGGCCTCTGGCCACCCAGTCACTCCACCCCAGATGATTGCCCGAGCATCAGAAGGCTGGCCTTCAGTAAGTGTTAAAGTTTTAAACTGAAGTGTGTCCTTTTCCTTCCCTCCTCCCCCACCCATCCTGGGCTACCTTGGCAATTATCCCCCTAGTTGTGTGATGAATTAATAAAGAATGCATGAAGGTGAAGTAACAATGACTTTATTGCCTCTGCAAGCGGTGCTCGAAGGGGGAGGGGAGGGTGGGGTGGTTGGTTTACAGGGAAGTAGAGTGAACCTGGTAGGGGGGTGTGGCGGAGGGTTCATCAAGGAGAAACAAACAGAAGTTTCACACCGTAGCCTGGCCAGTCACAAAACTAGTTTTCAAAGCTTCTCTGATGCGCACCGCGCCCTGCTGTGCTCTTCTAACCGCCCTGGTGTCTGGCTGCGTGTAATCAGCGGCCAGGTGATGTGCCTCAACCTCCCACCCCGCCATAAATGTCTCCCCCTTACTCTCACAGATATTGTGGAGCGCACAGCAAGCAGCAATAACAACGGGGATATTCTTTTCGCTGAGGTCTGAGCGAGTCAGTAAGCTGCGCCAGCGCGCTTTTAAACGTCCAAATGCACATTCCACCACCATTCGGCACTTGCTCAGCCTGTAGTTGAACAGGTCCTGACTACTGTCCAGGCTGCCTGTGTACAGCTTCATGAGCCATGGCATTAAGGGATAGGCTGGGTCCCCAAGGATCACGATAGGCATTTCAACATCACCAACCATTATTTTCTGGTCCAGGAAGAAAGTCCCTTCCTCCAGCTTTCGAAACAGACCAGAGTGCCTGAAGACGAGAGCATCATGTACCTTTCCCGGCCATCCCACGTTGATGTTGGTGAAACGTCCCTTGCGATCCACCAGGGCTTGCAGCAGCATTGAAAAGTACCCCTTGCGGTTTATGTACTCGGTGGCTTGGTGCTCCGGTGCCAAGATAGGGATATGGGTTACGTCTATCGCCCCACCACAGTTTGGGAATCCCATTGCAGCAAAGCCATCCACTATTGACTGCACATTTCCCAGAGTCACTACCCTTGATATCACCAGGTCTTTCATTGCCCTGGCAACTTGGATCACAGCAGCCCCCACAGTAGATTTGCCCACTCCAAATTGATTCCTGACTGACCGGTAGCTGTCTGGCGTTGTAAGCTTCCACAGGGCTATCGCCACTCGCTTCTCAACTGGGAGGGGTGCTCTCATCCTGGTACTCTGGCGCTTCAGGTCAGGGGAAAGCAAGTCACAAAGTTCCAAGAAAGTGCCCTTACGCATGCGAAAGTTTCGCAGCCACTGGGAATCGTCCCACACCTGCAGCACGATGCGGTCCCACTAGTCTGTGCTTGTTTCCCGGGCCCAGAATCGGCGTTCCATGGCATGAACCTGCTCCAGTAACACCATGATTTGCACATTTCTGGGGCCTGTGCCTTGTGAGAGGTCTATGTCCATGTTAATTTCCTCATCACTCTCGTTGCCGTGCTGCAATCACCTCCTGGGCTGGTCCTGGTTTTGCTTTGGCATGTCCTGGCTCTGCATATACTCCAGGACAATGTGCGTGGTGTTCATAGTGCTCATAATTGCCGCGGTGATCTGAGCAGGCTCCATGATCCCAGTGCTATGGCATCTGGTCTGAAAAAAGGCACGAAACTAGTATCTGACGGAGGGAGGGGCGAGTGACGACATGGCGTACAGGTACAGGGAATTAAAATCAACAAAGGTGGGTGTGCATCAGGGAGAAACACAAACAACTGTCACACAGAATGCCCCCCCCCAAAGATTGAACTCAAAACCTTGGGTTTAGCAGACCGTTGATTTCACAGAAGGAGGGGGAAGCAAATGAATACAGAACAAGTCTATTTTTTACATCTTAAGCTGGCAGACAACGGTGCAGCATGACTGATAGCTCTCGGCATCTTCTGGTCGCTTAGCAGAAAATACTGGGCGCTTGGCAGAAAATAGCATACTGTGACTGATAGCCCTCATCGTCGAGACTGCCCAGGTGCCCATGATTGACAGCCACTGCAGTACGACAACAACGGATATCAGTCGTAATATACCATCTTCTACCAAAAGGCAATTAGCTGCTGCTGTGTAGCAATGCAGTACCACGTCTGCCGGCACCCAGAGGACATATGGTGACGTTAAGCTGAGCTGAGCGGGCTCCATGCTTGGCATGGTATGTTGTCTGCACAGGTAACCCAGGTAAAAAGGCGTGAATCGATTGTCTGCCGTTGCTCTGATGGAGGGGGAGGTGCCTGACGACATGTACCCAGAACCCCCCACGACACTGTTTTGCATCATTCAGGCATTGGGATCTCAACCCAGAATTCCAATGGGCGGCAGAGACTGCGGGAACTGTGGGATAGCTACCCACAGTGCAACGCTCCGGAAGTCGACGCTAGCCTCGGTACTGTGGACGCGGTCCGCCGACTTAATGCACTTAGAGCATTTTATGTGGGGACACACACACTATCGGCTGTATACAACCGATTTCTATAAAACCGGCTTCTATAAATTCGACCTAATTTCGTAGTGTAGACATACCCTAAGATATAGGTGGCTCTTTTGCTCCATAACTGAACAGCTTAGCATTGATCAGGATTTAACTCCAGATAGGGCTAGTTAGGAGACCTCCAGATAGCTGTAAGGCAACAGAAGGCAGTTACTGAATGCAGAAGGCTGCACTTATTCTAGCTACCACTCACGAAGAGGTATTTTCTCTTGTTAGTACTTTACGGACTGCTTCAATTTGCCATATGACCCGTATTCCTCTCTACAGATTCTAGCAGGAATTACTATTTTAAACTGACTTTTCTGAGAACTCTGAATAGTCTCAGATTTCCATAAAGTTTCCCATTGTATTACCAAGACAGCTCGGAAATTATTTGTCTGAGCATCTGATTCCAAGAACCTGCATGATACAGATTTCAATCCCACACTTTCCCTACAGGGAGAAGGCCTTAGGGTGTGATTTTAAGGCTAAGAGGGACCATACTTGCAATACTGTCCACCCATGTTAGCTTTGCTAGTGTATACATACTGGGACACTCTGGGTATGTTTACATTGCAGCTGGGAGCAAGCCTCCCAACATGGGTAGGCAGACTAGTTCTAGTGTCTAGTTCAGACTCACCTCAATCCCTGGAAAAATCATGGAGCAGGTCCTCAGGGAAACCATTTTGAAGCCCTTCGAGGAGAGGAAGGTGATCAGGAACAGTCAACATGGTTTCACCAAGGGCAAGTCATGCCTGACCAACCTGATTGCCTTCTATGATGAGATAACTGGCTCTGTGGATTTGGGGAAAGCAGTGGACGTGATATATCTGGACTTTAGCAAAGCTTTTGATACGGTCTCCCACAGTATTCTCGCCAGCAAGTTAAAAAAGTATGGATTGGATTAATGAACTATAAAGTGGATAGAAATCTGGCTAGATTGTCAGGCTCAATGGGTAGTGATCAACGGCCCGATGTCTAGTTGGCAGCTGGCATCAAGCGGCATGCCCTAGGGGTCGGTCCTGGGGCCGGTTTTGTTCAACATCTTCATTAATTATCTGGATGATGGGATGGATTGCACCCTCAGCAAGTTTGCAGATGACACTAAACTGAGGGGAGTGGTAGATATGCTGGAGGGTTGGGATAGGGTCCAGAATGACCTAGACAAATTGGAGGATTGGGCCAAAAGAAATCTGATGAGGTTCAACAGGGACAAGTGCAGAGTCCTGCACTTAGGACAGAAGAATCCCATGCACTGCTACAGACTAGGGACCGAGTGGCTAAGCAGCAGTTCTGCAGAAAAGTACCTGGAGATTACAGTGGATGAGAAGCTGGATACGAGTCAGCAGTGTACCCTTGTTGCCAAGAAGGCTAACGGCATATTGGGCTGCATTAGTGGGAGCATTGCCAGCAGATTGAGGGAAGTGATTGTTCCCATCTATTCGGCACTGATGAGGCCACATCTGGAGTACTGCATCCAGTTTTGGGCCCTCCGCAACAGAAAGAATGTGGACAAATTGGAGAGAGTCCAGCAGAGGGCAACGAAAATGATTAGGGGGCTGGGGCACATGACTTACGAGGAGAGGCTGAGGGAACTGGGCTTGTTTAGTTTGCAGAAGAGAAGAGTGAGGAGGGATTTGATAGCAGCCTTCAACTACCTGAAGGAGGGTTCCAAAGAGGATGGAGCTAGGCTGTTGTCAGTAGTGGCAGATGACAGAACAAGGAGCAATGATCTCAAGTTGCAGTGGGGGAGGTTTAGGTTGGATATCAGGAAACACTATTTCACTAGGAGGGTGGTGAAGCACTGGAATGGGTTACCTAGGAAGGTGGTAGAATCGCCATCCTTAGATGTTTTTAAGACCCAGCTTGACAAAGTCCAGGCTGTGATGATTTAGTTGGGGTTGGTCCTCCTTTGAGCAGGGGGTTGGACTAGATGACATCCTGAGGTCTCTTCCAACCCTAATCTTCTATGATTCTAGTGGGGCTTGATCTAGTGTGCTAAAAATAGCAGCTTGGCTGTTACATTTTGGGCTCTCAAGAGCCTGAGCCTGGCCACAATATCCACACTGCTATATTTAGCACTCTAACTCAAGCCACCGTAGCACAAGTCTGTCTACGTGGGCTGGGAGGCTCACTCCCAGCTGCACTATGGACATGCCGTTAGGGTGTCAGAGGAAATTTCACATGTTTATGTATTTTTGTTGGCTTAATGCCACCTGTTTTCATGCCCAAAGGAGGGGGCTGAGACAATGCCTGCCTGGACTTTGCTGCCAATGAAGGGCCTGTATAGTGAGGAGGTCACTCTTTCAGGTAAAAAAATCTTCCCTAGTTAGAAGCGCAGAGTCCCTGACCACCAAGGAAAATAACCTGCAGTGATATTTTGACTGGTGCACAATGACGAACCTTCTGGACTAAAATACTGAGGCCAGGAAAGGGTGCAAAAAAGTAAAAGAAATAGTGGGCCACGAGGCCCCTTACTGGCTGACAGTTCTTCCACATCTTGGCTGCTATCTCTCTCCTCAATCCACAGAGATATCAGTGTGGGAAGGGAGGTGGAGGTGGTAGTGAGGCATGGCAACCTACAACGGAAGCTGGGAACAGTAATCTGAACATTAGGGGATGGTGACCCACAATGGCAGCTGGAAACAACGTCTTGATACTTTCCCAGTCTTTTAGATGTGGCAGAAAATCCGTATTCCTCTATTACACCTTTCCAGGCTGCATGAGAAGGAACATATAGCTATCACTTATACAGAGCAGCTGAAGACTTTCTAAGCATGGTTTCACAATACACAGTACACTCTTGCCTGCAGAAGTCTATCTGCTATTTTGATTTTTGTTTGTTTTAACTAGATTTTACTATTTGATCCTCTAACTCTGATATGGACTGCTGGCCTTCCTCTAAGAAGAAAGAATTCCTGGGGCAAAGGTGGGGAGTGCATGCATGCCTAGAGGAATCAGCATGTGCCTATGGCCTGGTGCTTTCTACACTGACCTGCCCTACTGCACTCTGTGAAGGTGAGCAGGCAAACCAAGCTCTGACAATTACCTGCCCCACTGCATTCTTCCCCTCAGCAGGGGAAACAGTGCTGTTTTTACTGCTCATTTAGCTTCCCTTTGGGAGTTTGTCCCTCTAATCCTTCTTCGGATCATGGAGCAAAATTGACCTGAAAATTTTAAAATGGTTAGCGATTTCTACCCTGGAAGAGGCTGGTCTCATTCATTTCTCCGCCATTCACTGTGGCTGAATTTGAGCAAGAACAGCTCATGAAATTTTGGTGCATCAAATCTAAATCCTAGCCATGAGCTGGCAACATTTGATCAGATACTGACATCCTCAGCCCATCCCTGGTTATGTTACCTAGCTGTAGGCCTAGAAGTTGAAGCTTTTATAAATGAGAAGGTAAATTTTGGCTAACGCATATGATAAGCTTTTCAGCTGTTTAAACAACTTGCAATAAGATTAAATCAAACACAAAGTTTCTTGCAAAGAAGCAAAACTTAAGGTGATTGAGTCCTTTCCCAGTGAGATCATCTAATTATGACTTGTTTCTTCAGCAGCTATTGTGACTAGTTTATAATCATATACAAATTTTACTACTGAATTTTGTTTTGTAAGACAAAAAAATTGCAACACAGTTTCTCACTGTAACCAAATACTGAGCTTCATAAAACAATACCATCATCCTACAAACCTCCACTAGCTGTTTACATATAGGCGCAAATAAATGTGAGGGACCCTGATGCTCCAAGCTAATGAAATTACTTCAAGATTTATGTTGGTGTAATGGAGATCAGAATCTGGCCCTCTACATCATTTCCCAGAACTACCCAGATCTCCATATGCAAATGGACTATGCTTTCTTAGAAAATACTGTTGTATTTGAGGGTTTGAATTTAGGTTCTATGCAGCAAGGCTCTAATTTTTTTTTATTCAAAGCTGTCAGGGCAAAAATGGGGAAAAAAAGTTAATTATAGTACAATGTATTTTAATACTGGGCTGTCTGTCATGGGCAATTATGACAGAATTATTATTTACCATAGTAACTCTTTAAAGCTATTTAAAAGTACACTTAAGCCAACATACATTGAGCCAAATATGTAAATATTCATGAAGCTCATTCTCTCAGTAGCTGTCTGAGAAGAATGGCAAAGCCCAGGGCCTTCAGAATTCTGCCACTGAATTCAGTGGGGCCAGGATTTTCCCCCATGATAAAACACAGTTACAGAGAGATAACTAGGCAAAAAAATAACTATCACTGATTAAATGTAAAACTTAATATTTAAGTTTATCATCTGGTAAAAACAAAAAAGCCTATTTATCAAAATCATGTTGTATTTCCTGAAAATTTGTAATAATCATACAGCTATCAATTCAGGACTCGAGTTTTTAAGTCAGGACAGACAATGTTGTTCTAGGAGCTACGACACTAGCTCAGGTGAAGTTTAAAGCAGTTCTTGGTTACTACACCGTTGAGATGATTATATCAGATTAGTATCTAATATTTATACTTCAGTTTTGATCTATTATCCTAGAAAAGGTCATCCCATTTCAAGTACAAGCAGGCGGACCACATCAGATGACTATGAAAATCTCCACCATAACATTTGTCTCAACCATAACACTGAAACAATTCTCATAAAATCTGTTAGTAATTGACTCTGGGTCCTAATCTCTCTCAACCAAAGCAAACCTTTCAGCAGCTTTTGCAGAGCATGAAGCTCATGCAGGCATCTCATTTTATCCCCTTGCAAAACTGAATGCCTGGTTGCCTACCTACTTGGTGAACAGAATAGAAAGGAAGAAGAGTGGCTTGGTCAGGGTGCAGGGCCAAAGTAAAGCAATCCAAAATCCTAGCCACGCCCATAAGCCCTGTTTACCGCAGTGTGGATGGCCCCTGCCTCTACATGTGCAGTCTGCTTTAAGGCCTCCCTTCCCCCTGGACTACTACTTCAGGTCTTCAGAAAGACCGGGGACCCTCTGGAGGAAGGAGGACTGAGCTCTCACCCAGCTCAACAGCACATAAAGGTGCACAAAATAGAAACAATATGTGAGCAGCACAGAGCGGCTGAGTCCCCACTGCTTTGCAGCTCAAACATCAGCAGAACTTGAGCTTCAACCCACACAGTCTGATGGGCCAGCTAGCTCAAATATAAAGCACCACTTAACTTGAGCTAGAGATTTTTGTGTTTGGATGGGAGTCAAGTTAGGAGCACCACCGTAGTTCTACCTTGCGCTAACACTGCAGTGAAGACAAGTCCATCCAGACTTCCCCACTGAGGTGATGTTGGTGGACGGTTTCAGAGTAAATGCCTCATTAAAATCAATGAGGAACTATTGTTTCAGGCCATCTCCAGACATTATTATATTTAAGTCTTCAGTTTTTTAACAGTATTAAAATATGCAACTTTGAGCAGCAGCCATAGCACTTGACAGGGGCTTCTTTTTATCATTTTCACTACAGTTTGTGAGCAGTACAGATACTGTGTGTTAAAAGAGCTTAGCAAAATAAGATTTACTTATTAGCAGTGCCTATCACATTTTAGTGCATCTACACAAAACAATAATATAATTCTACAACCATCAATTTAGGACTGGAGTTTAAGTGTCAGCATGTAGCACACTTAATAGAAAAATTCCTAGCAAAAATACACAAGTTTCTTACTCACATGAAGTTTAACAGTTACATCATTTTGCAGGGAGTCTGACTCCCTTTCATTCAATAATGACAGAATTAAACTTCTACTCAAACTACCAGTATAGAAACTGGTATTCTGATCAAGTCACATTTAAGGAAACTTGCACACAGAAACAATTGGGAAACTCCCTTTCAGAGGCTGAATTAAATGCACAACTCAAATTCCCATAGGAGCAAGCAAGTGTCATGCTTTTCATTTTCACCCCACACATTGTGCTGAAACTGTAAACATCTGTATTGTCACTTTACCGATAACAGCAAGTTAGGGTAAAAGTTGCAGTTTTGTGCTTAATACATCCATTCAGATAAGCAGCGCAGGTTCTCAGAACAGAATTGCAGGAACAATTATGTCAGTTAAAAGCATAAATTAACAACCCTAACTTTGAATTTTCCCATTTTGAACAGGTAAAACAATCTTTTTGTTTATTTATGTTTTCTTTTATTTTCTATGGGGTAATGGAACCTGAAGATAGTAGGATTTATCTGCAGAGTGTGGCAGACTTGATATCATGATATTTACATCACACTAGCAGCTCAGCAGAGCTCATGTTCTGAGAATGAAGTACAGGTGACAGACAGGTACCAGTTAGGAAAGTGACATGTACTACTAGAACATATGCCTATTCTTGGCCAGCTTCTTTCCCAAAGGCTGTCCTTCTCCTGTCTCCCAAGTTCCATTTATAAGCTCATCTGGGCTATCATTACCATGGGATTTGTATTGGTTCATCATATCACCATCTGGATACACACATGATAATGCTGAGATTTCATCAGGGCTTATTCAAACACACATTTCTTCTGCACAGTTATTTTAACCATCTAAAGAATTGTATTTATAGTTTAATGTTAGTAACAGCCACCAAAAGAGCTATTCTTATCTAAACCATTTTAACTACCCTGTTTCCCTGAAAATAAGACAGTGTCTTATATTAATTTTTGCTCCCAAAGATGCGCTAGGTCTTATTTTCAGGGGATGTCTTATTTTTCAGAAATGAAAAATGCCTTATTATCGGTGGATGCCTTATTATCGGGGAGGTCTTATTATCGGGGGGATGCCTTATATTACAACGAGAGGCAAAACTGTAAGTAGGCCTTATTTTCGGAGGATGTCTTATTTTCGGGGAAACAGGGTAGTTGGCTGTGTAAGGCAGTATGATTGACAAAAAAAGAAAAATCTCAGCCCTCAGAGTGTCAGCCGTTCAGTCAGGTGACTACAGGTAACAGTTTATTATTAATAGAAGTTGCACTAAATATAAACAGCTACAAATTCAAGAAAGTTAAGACAAAAAAGACAGCACAGGAAAAAATGGCTGTGGAATAGACTTGAACAAAAAAAGACTGAAGGAACCAAACCTGGCCTTAAGGCCAAAAACAGTAGGAAAATGATTAAAGATAATGAATGAGTATAATAGAAAGTTTATTGTTGTCAGACTGAATTCAACACGATCATCAGTTTAACTGAACCTTGCTACTAGGAACATAGTACTCAATACATGCTTAAGGCCTGGTTAGGCTATAACAAACAAATCAAATGTTAAACACTATCATCTTCACGGTCTTCAGTCACTCGTGATTTACAAGTCGGTGAGATTAACACATGTCTCAAATCAATCAACTTCTGGAAATTTAAGACAAAAATGACACCGTCAACATTTTAAATAAGTTTTAAAAGCATAAATATTTGAAAAGAAATCTGTAGTGAATTCCTTGGAGTATAATTTCTTCATTACATAGTACATGGCCCACATAGAATACCTGTACTGTCACTCCAGAATCCTTATCCTAAAAGTTGGCAGTTTGTAATGCAAGGTTTATTTTTGGAGGGGAAAAAATATACACCCAATTATTTTGCAGAGAAGAGACTTTAAAAAAAAAATCTCATCAACTGTGAGGAAAACACAGTACTTTTAATAAACTGTCAGTCTAGGACTTCTCTGAAACAATGCTGCCTCCTTCTGGGCAAATCCAGAGTGTCAATTATTTTCCATAAAATCAAAGGCAGTAAATTTTTCCTGCCAGAAAAAAAAACAAACATCCTCAATGCTATGACAATATTCTCTTTTCTTATTCAAATGAATTTCCCTTTACTATTTTGAACTTGGTCTAATTCTTTTAAATGCTCACTGCTCATTTAAAAATAATAATTTTAAGTAAGTTTCCATAACACTTCAGATTACATTAACATAACATTTTTAAAAAAGAGCTCATTTATTTTCACCAAAACTTGAAAAGTCCTCTTGAAAGAAGCTTTCACCGTCAAGCATCACTAACTTTTACAGATTTTAACATTTTATTTAATTTATTTTCTACCTCTTATTGTTGTAAAGCAACTTCCAAATGGGAACTAAGAGTAAACCATTGCAGTGTTTTCCTTCTAAATCTGCAGGCAGAGCTCCAACATCTGTTGCAGCTTACAGCTTTCACTAGCTGCAGCAAGAATAGTGGAAACTCCATTGGCAGCAGCAAAACAGAAGCATTAGGCCAATGTCACTTTGCTTGTTAACACTATGAGTAAGGCCCTACCAAATTCACGGTCCATTTTGGTTAATTTCACAGTCATAGGATTTAAAAAAAAAAATCAAATGTCATGATTTCAGCTATTTAAATCTGAAATTTCAGTGTTGTAACTGAAGGGGTCCTGACCCAAAAAGGAGTTGTGTGTGGCTGGGGGGAAGGGGGGGGGAAATCACAAGGTTATTGTAGGGTGTGTGCGCGGTACTCCTATCCTTACTTTTGCAGTGCTGCCTTCAGAGCTGGGCAGCTGGAGAGCCTCTGCCAGCAGCAGCACAGAAGGGTGGCATAGTATAGTAAGTGCCACCCTTACTTCTGCGCCGCTGCTGGCGGGGTGCTGGCATCAGAGTTGGACGCCCGGCCAACAGCCACCGCTCTCCAACTGCCCAGCTCTGAAGACAGCGCAGAAGTAAGGATGGCATGGTGTGGTATTGCCACCCTTATTTCTTCACTGCTGCTGGCAGAGCACTGCCTTCAAAGCTTGGCACCTGGCCAACAGCTGCCGCCCTCCAGCACCTAGTTCTGAAGGCAGCGCAGAAGTAAGGACGGCAATACCGTGACCCCCCTAAAATAACTCTACAACCCCCCCCCCCCCCCGCAACTCCTTTTTGGGTCAGGGCCCCCAATCTGAGAAACACTGGTCTCCCCTGGGAAATCTGGATAGTATAGGTTAAAGGCACACAAAAGACCAGATTTCATGGGGGGAGAGCTAATTTCATGGTCCGTGATGCGTTTTTCATGGCCATGAATTTGGTAGGGTCCTAACTATGAGCATCAATGGAGTCAGACACTGAGAAAGGGGACCTAAAACGAGCAAAACACAGAGATGACATTAGCCAAGATTCATAGCACCAACACTACAAAAGCCAAAAGTCCCTGGGATTTGGCTGTGAAGAAAATAAAACAAGAATGTTCTTCCTTCCTCCCAGTGTTTTAGACATCTACTAGCTGGAGGCTACAGAGATAGAGCCCATGAATAGCATACAGGGACAACATCTCATAGGAACTCCAACACCTTCCACTTTCGCAGCAGCTTTGTGGACTTTTTTTTCCTATTTTATTTTGGGGGGTGAGGGAATAACGAGGGAAGACTGGCTTCTTTCTTGGGGGTTGTCCCTGAATGTTGAATCTACCGCCCCAATCTACTGAAGAAGAGAAAAGAAGCCAAAAAAGAAAAGAGGGTTTAATAAAAAGTAAGATGTGTAGTAAGAAGCATTAAAGAGTTTAAACAGAAAGTTGATTACAATGTTACAACTAAAGCATTCAATACACTGTGCACAAACATTTGATACCTTTGTGACCAGATTCTAACTCACATACTTACACTGAGGCTTGTCTAGATGAACAGTTTAGTGAGCAGCAAGCTGGGATATAATCTACAGCGCAGTACTACGCCTCAAACTCACTGTCTGTGTGGACTTTGCCGCACACTGAGAAATTCCTTAGCACACACTGACCTACTCCCATTTCAAAGTGGAGTAGATCAAAGCACACTAAGGATCTATAGCAGGGGTCGGCAACGTTTGGCACGCGGCTCGCCAGGGTAAGCACCCTGGCGGGCCAGGCCAGTTTATTCACCTGCTGATGCGGCAGATTCGGCCGATCACAACCCCCACTGGCCACGGTTTGCTGTCCTGGGCCAATGGGGGTGGTGGGAAGCCGCGGCCAGCACATCCCTCGCCAGCGCCGCTTCCCGCCGCCCCCATTTGCCCAGGACAGCGAACCACGGCCAGTGGGGACTGCTATTGGCCGAACCTGTCGCGTCAGCAGGTGAATAAACTGGCCCGGCCCGCCAGGGTGCTTACCCTGGCGAGCCGCCTACCAAACGTTGCCGACCCCTGATCTATAAGGACAGTTAGAGCGTGCATACTAGTGTGCAGTAAGTTTACACCCTGTTCATCTACAAGCCCTTAATGTACTCACATTGGATTTCAGTGGGACGACTTCTGGTGTGGAAAAAGGTACACACAAAAGTATGGGAAGAAGAATCTAGCCCTTAAATTGCAAGAAGCATGGTTTTGGAGGGGGTGTGGGAACGTATTTTTCTCCTGGCTAGTAAGCATCATGTCATGTTCTCAAGATCTGCTTTTCATTATAAATGTTACTAGTATATTTTCAGAGTAAAGTGCAAAAAGTAAGTTTTACTTTGCAGTTCTCATGCACAAATACAATAGGTTAATATTTGAGTTGTGAACACTACAAAGGAATATTTAAAACCAAACAAATTTTGTATTAAAAACTTTTTTCAAAAAACACATGAACAAATTTTTATTAAAGTTGGAGTCTGAAAATTTTTTGATTCCCTACATTTCTAACTTAGTCCACCTATTACTGTCCCTTTACATAGAACTTCAGATGCCAGTAGGTGTTTGAGCTGGTGTAAAAGTAGTTTATACTACTAGATATTATACATCTCTTGGGCCCTCAGTGTGGGCCCTACACAGTAGAGAGAATTTAACCCTGTAAGATCATGGAGTCTACATGCAATTACTAAGGCATCTTGTTTTGTAAGACTAACACCGTTTTATAACAATTATAAACAGCCTATATTTTTTAAACAGGCTCATGCAGATGTAACAAAACCTCAATTAGAAAAGGAGCATTTTGTATTAAGTTGGAATCCCCAGAACATTCCCCCACCATAGGATAGTTTAACAGGCAGCTCAAACTATGGGTTTATGTATGTTAAAAAAATAAAATCATCATTTTGGTCTAAGAGAAATTGAAAGAAATTGAATGAAAACTATGTAACATCTTTTAGTGCTCCCTCTGCTGGTTTTGTAGAAAAAGTTATCAGCTTTAGTCTCAGAACTGCATGGATATCTTAAAATAACGAGACACCAATAAGGAGGGGGGGGAAAAAGAGAGAATCAGATCTCTTAATTATAGCTCTACATTTTTTAAACAGGAAGCTTTCAAAATTAAAAAAAAATATATTTTCAAAATTTCAAAGATGTATTTACCACTATATATGTATACATGGCGAAAGTGTGCACACAATACAGACTTTCCACCAGTTATTTCATTAACAAGCAATTTTCTGTACTATTAGGCCCCAATTCTGCAATCTGACACTCGCAAACCAAACCTTATACCTGCACAGAGTGCCACTGAAGTTGATGTTGTACCCAGGGACGGCTCTATGTTTTTTGCTGCCCCAAACACGGCAGTCAGGCGGCCTTCGGCGGCACGCCTGCGGGCAGTCCGCTGGTCACATGGATTCGGCGGCGTTTCTGCGAGTGATGTGCCGGTCCCGCGCCTTCGCCATACCTGCCGCCGAATTGCTGCCGAAGCTGCGGGACTGGCAGACCTCCTGCAGGCATGCTGCTGAAGACTGCCTGTTTGCCACCCTCACAGCGACTGGTAGCCCGCCCCCCCACGGCTTGCCGCCCTAGGCACACGCTTGCTGCGCTGGTGCCTGGAGCCGCCCCTGGCCGTACCATGCAGGCACAGGAACCCATACACACAGACCAAACTTCAGGCTTGAACCTTATGGTACATCTACTCTGGGCTAAAAGACCTATGGCACTGCTGCAGCTGGCCCAGGTCAGCTGAGTTGGGCTTGGGGGGGTTGGGGCTAGAAATTGTTGTGTAGATATTCAGGTTCAGACTAGAGCCCAGGCTCTGGGATCCTCCCCTTCTTCATGGGATTTCAGAGCTCAGGCTCTAGCCCGAGCATCTACACAACAATTTTATAGCTCTGGAGCCCAAGCCCTGCAAGCCAGAGTCTGCTGACCGAGGCCAAACATGGGTGTTTAATTGCTGTGTAGACATATCCATGCAGAGATGTGATTCAGAATTTTTTCTTCCACAACTAGTTCTCCCACTCATTTTTATAATAAAAACGGTAATCCACTCGAGCACCAACTATAGTAGTTCCATTTTATTCCTCCCCTCGCCCCCCGGAGGAATGGAATTTATTCTTACCCAGGCTGGAATGAAGACTGACAGCAATGTCAAATCAACTTTTAAAGAGCAATTAAGGCCAAATTCATCCCTCGTGGTAACTATGTTGACTTCAGTGCGGTTACATACCCTGAAAACTGAAAATTAATGTGTTTGAGAACTGAATGTCCTTTCCTATTTATGCAACTTTTTTGTTGCTACAGCAGATGCTGTTGGTGGCTATTTGTTTAATTCCCAATATCTGAATATACTCCTGCCAGACAAGTCAAAGCTCAGCACATCACAGGCCAATACCACAGGAGCCCAACGATATTGGGGCAGATGCACATCCAGAAACCTATGCACATTACTCAAGTTGCTCTAGGCTGCTTTGCTGCAGGCCCTGGTGAATTGCAGGCCAGCCCTACCCTCATCTGCCATTTCCCCTTCAGTTACATCAAAGATCCTATGCTCCCCTAAACATTTTCCAAGGTGATGCCTTCTTCTTGGCACCCAGAGGAACATCCTCTCTTGATAGAGATCAGCTAATTTGGTGACCTTTATTATTTTTTCAGTGTGCTTCTAAAGCCTTTTGTTGTTTCAGTTATTTTTATGCTTTTTTTTTTTAAAAAAGTTACTACCTACACTTTCACTGATCTGCTATCCCATCTATTACAAAAAACTTAGAAAGCATAAATGAATGTTTCATGGAGCACATTTCAAGTTTCAGCCATTACTATGAATGCCAGCACAAATGAAGTTATTGCATTGTACCCAACTTATCTGCCAAACTAAGACACTATTTCTAAATACCAATTAGAAAAATTTTAGATATTAAGTGTTTAGCAGAAAAGCTGACCCGATAATATCTAGACTGAGCAAGAGGGTATGGAAAAACAAACTGACAGAACAGACAAAGATTTGTGTGTCTCGTCCATGTGTTATCAGCACACTTTTGTATGGGAGCAAGACATGGATCTTATACTCTCAACAGGAAAAGAGGCTCAACAGCTTTTATATGCATCGCTTTCGTTGAATCTTTGGAATCTCCTGGAGTGACAGTCACCAACACTGAGGTGCTCAAGAGGGCCAGTATACCCAGCATGCGAACACTCCTCAAACAGAGACGCCTCCCTTGGTTTGGGCATGTGGGCATGTATGCCGAATGAATGATGGATGCATCCCAAAGGATATCCTCCACAGCGAATTGGCATCTGGAAAATGACCCAAAGGACGCCCAAAATTGCATTTCAAGGATGTGCAAGCGAGACTTCAAAGAAACGGATGTGGACAACTGGGAAGATCACACTCAGGACCGCAGCCTTTATAACCAAGAGCTCAATAAAGGTCTCCAAAGTTACAAGAGGAAGCAGTCCAGCTTAGCACAGGAGAAAAGGGCTACCTGAAGGCAGAGCCCAAAGGGTCAAAACATCACCTTTAAAAGTGACAGATGCAACAGAGATTGTCTCTCTCGAGTGGATCTCTTCAGCCACAGCCGCCATAAAAACCAACTGAGTAAGTTCTTTACCTCTCGGGGAACATACCCAGAGTCTCTCGAGCCTGAAGGATGCTTACTGCTAGTGCATTTTACATTGTTTAAATTTTTCTCTTTAACTACGCACTAACAATCTTCATATTTACAAAGTTTTAGAGTGGAAAATGGGATCAGTTATCTCCTATGAAATATATGCTGTTTTAATAAAATACATAAACTGTACGAGGAATTTTAACAATTATTGAATTATGAATAGTTTAAGAATCATTGCAGGTTGCAGAGCAAACAATTCATCATGTAGCAAAGCTATGGTGATGCTCTGACAGTGTGCTATACAGTTAAAAAATAAATACATTACATAGATTAAACTACCCTGTTTAGTGAAATATTTGTCTGCGATACTAAAATTAGTCATTAATCACTGTTACCTAAATGTCCAATCCCACCTTCTATCACATCCAGTTTCAGAACTGGCATCTGGAGTGTAATCTCAGAATTAATGAGTTATACTGGATGTTCCCCTCAAGACAGGCATGATGAAATTGTTCTATTTAATCACTGTCATCAATTTTTTACTAATCTTTGAAAAAGTTTAACTTGTAGCATAAGCTTATTCGGTAGAAAACAACAGAGTAGTATTGTTGAAGATTTACATTTATTTTCTAGAGACCATGTAACATTTCTGCTTTAACACAAGGGTCTGAGAAACGATACCATATGAGAGTGTTTTCTGCCCAGTTACATCCGACATTTGAATTTTAGGAAAATGAACTGCTTATAAATTCTCTCGCACTACTATTAGTCATACTCTCCTTCTCAAAGTCTCATCCTCCCTTGGCTTCTATGACTCTGTCCTGCCCTGGTTCCTTTCCTACCTCTTTCCCACTTTCCATTCCTACTCTCTGTGGTGTCTCTCAGAGCTCTGTTCTTTTCCATTCCTTCTCTTTCCTCTCCTCTCCTTCATCCACTTGCAGACTCATCTAACATCACTACATTGATGGCTCACAAATGTATCTTTCCCTTCCATAACTTTTCTAACAGCTAAGCCTTTTTTCAGTCCACACAGCAAAAACTCTTGTTGGGCACTCATCATCTCGCATGAACTTTCTTTTTTGCGATGTCCTAAACACCACATCACCACCATCCCTACCCCATCTTCCGGGCATATATAGTGCAACTGCTAAGATCATCTTCCTTGCCTGTCATTCCAACAGCCATCCTCCTCTCTTTGAATTTCCCTCCCGGTCTTCCACTGCAACAAAGTCTAGCTGCCTGTCCGCATTATTGTTAATCGTTTCTATTTTGATAGCACCCCGAGGCTTCAATCAGGTTTGCAACCTCAAAGCACTTCACCACAGAGTAAAATTAAGTCCCTGGCCTGAAGAACTTACAAATTAAATAGATGTAAAAGATAACGAGTGGATGAAGCCTATAATGGAAGGGGTGGGGATTTGGGAAGAAGATGAGCACAACAGCAATAGGGACAGTTGACTGTATAGACTCTAAAAAATGAGATCTGCATTTATGAAAATAAAAATATTTTGAAGAAACCATTTAAATGCTTTCAACGGGCCCCTCCTCATCTTTAAACTTTTCACCACACTGTCTCTCTCCTTATCTGTCATTTTATTGCATCACTCTTGCATATTATTCCCTCTTCTCTGCCAATACCACCAGTATTGGCAACCTGCTTGTCCACTTCTTCCACAACCACCACTGCATTTTTTTCTATGCCACCTCTTACATATGGAATACCCTTCACCCATTACATATGGAACCCACTTCTCTAAACTAATTCTTCAGATTTTTCAAGATGAGAAATTGTCAAGGGAGGGCCAGGGCTCTGAGGTGGCACCAAGCATTCTCTCTCTCAGGTCCTGTAGTACTTTGGTCTATTTTCAGTTGTTTGGATTTAGTGTGTGGGTGCTGTGTGGGATGTTAGTGGCCTGTGATATACAGGAGATCAGACTAGATGATCTGCTGGCCCCTTCTGGTCTTAAACTCTACAACATTTTTACTTGATTCCTACAAGAAATCACTCTACTAATAAGAGTTAGTCAGAAAGCCTTGCAGGGATATTTCCCCTTTTTTAAAAATTGGGGGTACACTGTATCCCTTTCCTCTAACTGTTAATTGTTAGTCTTCTTAGATCAGGGATCGGCAACGTTTGGCCCACGGCCCGCCAGGGTAAGCCCCCTGGTTTGTTTACCTGGGCCGGGCTGGTTTGTTTACCTGCCGCGTCTGCAGGTTCAGCCGATCGCAGCTCCCATTGGCTGCGGTTCACCATTTCAGGTCAATGGGGACTGCGAGAAGCCATGGCCAGCACATCCCTTGTCCTGCGCCACTTCCCGCAGCCCCCATTAGCCTGGAGCGGCGAACTGTGGCCAGTGGGAGCCGCGATCGGCCGAACCTGCGGACGCGGTCAGTAAACAAACCGGCCCAGCCCACCAGGGCCGCATGCCAAATGTTGCTGATCCCGGTCTTAGATTATGAGATCTCTGGCAGAGGAACTGTAGCTAACTATTCATCTGGACAGTACCTAACACATTGTGAACAAAGCATGCTGCAAAAATAACTGAAGTACAAATAAATAATACCAGAAGATGAGTGAGTGTTTTCTGCAGTGCAACTTTCCTTTCTCAAGTCCCTACCACCATCAATCCTTTTTCATTATTTTCATTTGTTTTCTCCAAGACAAAAAGGTTTATTTTAGTCTTCCCTAAGATGCTCTTTCTAAAAGCCTGAAGACATTTTCTACTTGCAATAGCAGCTGCTAAAAGCATGCAATTTAAAATTATTCACACAAAACAAAGTTGTTCTAAAACTAGCACTGTGATCTACAGAGACAATTTTCAGGGCAAATTAGTTACTAAGGCTCATAGCTAGTCCCACTTTAAAAGACTACAGAAAACCATAATGATTAGGACGCTAGGTAATCTGATAGAACAATTAAGATTAGTTTGACATAATTACAGAACATTCCAGCACCCCAACCATACTACATCACACTCTAAAGTAGATTTAATCCAAAAACTATGTGCTGGGGAAGGATGAGAAGAAGCTGCATGAGTTGCCTGGATTGAGGAATATGGGTATGTGCAATATAAGAAATGAGTCTAATGTTTGTAGAGAAGTGTGGGGTGTACTCTGTGGGAGCAGATACTATTAGAAGCATTTATGGAAGAGTTTATACAGTTTAGGGAGAACAGGCCAAAGAAAGTCAGACTAGTTTCGTGTAAGTTTCCAAAGAATTTCACCTACATGCATATCCTAAAAAATTTCCTGAATGAAAAAGAAGTCCGTTAGAAAAGTCTGTTTTGACAGAGGTAAAAGGAAAGCTCTAAGATCACCTGATGGGTGGGTTTATGTTTACTTACTTTAAAATAACAGTCAATTTGAAAGCTGTGTTTTTTTAAATGAGTTTCATGTTCTAGACCCTTCCCCACTTTCCTACTTTAAAAAAAGGTTTCTCTTCCCTATTGTCCTGTGCATTAGCACCTGGGAAGCTAACCGACTATAGAAAGAGTGAAAAAGGTTACCGGAGGTCCCTGGTATACATCTCCCCCTTATCCGTTGTTTTGGATATCCGTCACTCATCAATAGGGGAACGTGTTCCAATTTACATTGATCCTGATCCCATATCATTTGCACAGATAGGGACTGATGTGAATTGGAACACATTCCCCTATTGTACAGTACAGTACAGTACTGTACTTGCGACCGCTGGCCATGTTCAAGGCTTATTACCTATGGAGGACGTTCTCCATGTTGATTAAGGAGACACCAGGTGAAGCCTAGTGTAAAGGAGTTTTGGAAGTCCTACAACATCTTGAACAGCATGGAAAACATTGACACGTTGTGGGAAGAGGTCACTTCACAATGTATGAATGACATTTGGTGCCGTGCATGGCCAGATGCTGTCCACAGCTTCGTGGGATTTGATGCCATTCCTACTCTCAAGCAAGAAACAGTCAAGTTGGCGAAGGATGAAGAATTGATTGAACTGGACCAACAACGGCTATCTAAAGAAAGCAAGGACGATGATGTAGGGCAGGAAGCCAGGAGTCTGATGACAAAGAATCTCTCCGTTTCTTTGGATTGCTGGATGAGATGACAGAAATCATACAGGGCAGTGATCCTTTTTGTGAACGGTCTGCCAAAGCCTCCAGGGCTCTCAATGATGCAGTGGCTTGCTACAGGGAGATCTATTGTTCAAAAATTCATGCAGGAGAGCAGAGGTCGATAAAACCTTTTTTTAAGACTTCTGCAACCAAAAGGCCAGCCACAGAAAAGCCAGCCCAAGAAAACCGAGCCGCCACCCCAACCTAAGTTTAGCGTAATTGACACTATTTTATAATGTATTACAGTACTGTATTTACTTTATTAAAATATTCTATGTGTTTGAATGGTGTTAGTAGGGTTCTACATTATTTTATACAATGTTTTATATGTAAAATGTGTACTGTATGACCTGCCATTGTAAAAAGGTACACTGTTTAGGTATACTGTTTAGGCAAAAAGAGCATCATCATAGGCAAGTGTGGTGAAGTTGTGAATGCATCCGCCCCTTATTCCATTATTTCTCATGGGGAAAAATTCCCTGGTATCCATCGTTTCAGTATCCATCGCCCTTTTCAAGAACGCATCCTCAATGTATACAGGGGACCGCCTGTATATATATATTAAGTATTATGAAATTAATCTTGTTAGTCTTTCAAGCCTGGTTCACTTATTTTCTTCTTTTATATATAGCCCTCTAATATGGCTAATGTAAGTCTTCTCAAATCCCCCCCAATGGAAATAGCATTATTTAAAACAACAATAGTAGAAAGCACTAGGACAGGGAACAGAGTCAGACTAGACCACAAGTGAAGAACCTGATTCAATATTACAGGGATATTAAACAAATTTAGTTCAGAGGCACATTCCCCCCTTTTTTATCTTTATCAAAACAGCCCACAAAATACAGTATGCTACTAGCTGATGTGAGAAGGAACACAGTACAAGCTTCACAGTAGCGGCAAAGTTGAAGAAAGAAAAAAAGTACTTGGGTTAGGAGCTTAAGGAAAACTATAGACAATGTGGGGGTATATAGGGAACTCAGGGGAAGAAGGAGAAACACTTAAAAGACATGCAGGGGAATTTCTGGGCAATGTACATGGAGAATAAATAATTGGGCAGGAAACAATCTATGAAAGGGTAAACCTGTGGACATGGGGTGGACCACATAGGCTGGTGGAGAGGCTAGCAGAGAGGAAGTATTGAGAAGTTGTAAGAATGGGTATTCTGGGAGATGAAACTGGTTAGGGGTAGGATGTAAGCAAAGGAGACTATGAGCAGGAGTAGTGGGTATCCTGGGGGCAAGTTCAAGGCTTCAGTCATTATCTTCAAAGTTCTCCATGTCCTGGGCCCACCGCCCAGGATACATGAAACACGGTCTAAAGCTCTGCGACGAAGACCATGTTGATCACTTCACGCCTCCTGCACAATGAAACCCACAATGCTAAGAATAAAGTTCCTGTCTGTGGGAGACAGAACTCAGTCCAGGAGCGGTCCTAGACTGCGGAATGAAGTCCCCTGGGAACTAAAGGCCATCACAAACCTCACCACTTTACAATCTAAGTGTCTGGCTCATTTCTTTGACCTTGCCTTCTCCAATATAAACATACAGCCATATGTGTATTTACTTGTTTAAAACTCTGACCACAACAAGACACTGTGCTGCACACAGGTGTCCCCTGGGGAGAAGATCAGAGAGCAAACTGTGACAGACGTGCTGTCATGCTGCTTAATGAACTACTGGAAGGCGCTCAGGCACTAGGATGATGAGCACGGTGTAAGAACCTATACAGCACAGAAGAGAGTAGGATACAGGGAACAATGAGGGTAGCCTAGGGGCAGGGAGGCCTGGGAGAGGCTCGGGACAGAGGGAGTAGGGTGCCTGGCGGCAGGTGAGGTGGGTTTGGGGGTGCCTGGGGGAGAAGGCTGGGGGCAGGAGAGGTGGGGTCAGAGGTGCCTGGGGTCAGGCTGGGGGCCCGGGTGCAGACGATGAGGGGATACCCTGGAAACGCTATAGGCGGGCTGAGCTGCAAGGAGGGGGATGCTCTGCCAGAGGCAGGCCCAGCAACCCCCCCCCCCCCCCGAGAGAAGGCTGTGAGTCCGTGGCAGCCCCACCCCCGCTCTTACCAGCCCAAGTTTGGTGTTTGGGGATCTTGTAGTATTTGTTTCCAAACGGGTCGCTGTCCACAAACTGCTTCTCTGGCCCGAGAAGCCGGAGCCGCAGGGCGCGCAGAAGCCGCCAATGCCCGCCCATCCTCCCGGGCGAGACTCGCTTGTTCTGCCGCGGTCACCCCTTCTCCCCGGCGGTGAAACCAGCGACTTCACAGGCCTCGCCCCGCCTCTGAGCCCGAGAGCGCCAAGTACCTGCCACGCCTCTTCCGCTTAGGCCCCGCCCCCAAAGCTGTGATCTCCAAGTACCTGCCACACCCCTTCCGCTTCGGCCCCGCCCCCAACGCTGTGAGCGCCGTGTACGTGCCCCGCCCCATCCGTCTCAGCAGCGTCCCCAAAGCTCAGAGTCGTGTACGTGCCCTGTCTCTCCTGCTTAGGGGCGGGCTGTTGACTATCCAATAACAGTCCTCTCCATTGGTCACGGTCGTTTCGCACTGAGCCAATCGGCGTCACCCTATTTACAACATGGCGGTGCTCCTGGATCTAGTACTTGCCTGGTCCCGCCATGTTGGCCTTTATTTCGGCCCGCCAAGCCGGTCTCGACGATCCGCTGCGGTTGCGCCGGGCTGAGTCCACCCGGAGGTAAAGAGTCTTTAGGCTCCTGCAGTTCAGTCTCTTCTCGGCTTCGGCCTGACTCGGGCTGTGCCCGGGCGGAACGGGCCACGGAGAAGCCCGGGAATTTCCCTCTCCTCGTAGGCGCTCTGTACGTGCCGGCCCACGTCTCGGATCTTGCCCGCCCTGGGGAGCCAGGACCCTGCGCGGCCCCTGGGTCCCACAGCTGCGCCGGGGGTAGTGAGGGGGCGGTGGCGGCGGCAGAGTTTTTCAACCTCCCCCCCGCGCACTGTGTTGCCCCCACTTGATGCGGGAGGCAGGGCCAGGTGACGGGGCCGTGCCTTAGTGTCTCCTCCCTGGGGTAAGGGATGATGTTTTTACACCAGTGTCGTCCTTTGCCCATTATCAGACATCGACAAGGCCCTGCTGGGCCAGAGCTTTTAACTGGACCTGGGATGACCTGAAACTGCCCTGTCACGGCGAGCGTTTGGTCTCGTCTGTCTGAATTTTACCCTCCGTTCCAGTTTGAGTGCCAGTGGATGAAACCAAGAGTCATGCTCTTTCCCTCTATTTCTGCTTTCTCGCTGCACCCCCCCCCCCCCAATTTCCCATTGAGCATTTTTTTTTAGCAGCTCTCTGTACCGACGTTTGTTTGAAGAAAAACTCAGAAAGGGGACAGGCTATTTATTAAGTGATTTCTTCAGATGTGAAGGATTATATTAATTAGTGCTATTTCTGACAGTAGTGACTCTAGAATAGGTGTTCAGTCTAGAGGTGGTAGTAGTAGTGCTAAGCCCAAGCATTCAAAAATCATGTAAGTCCAAAAATAAGGTATTTAAAAGCATGTTATGTTGGGTTTTTTTACTTACCTTCTGGATTTTGTGTGTTTGGTTTCACACGTTTAAACTTTTTTTCTGTAACCACTAAGGCTGGAAACTTCCTCCTTAGAAAATGAAAACTGAGATTCTCATGTTATCACACAATTCATGGAGCTGGGGCTTTAATAAAAAAAATTACATCTATTACTAAGACTTGTGATAAAATGAGAATTGGCTGCATGGAAGTAATGATCTAGCCGCTGTCCTTTGGCTGGACAAAGTTATGTATGTTACTGTCTGTTTTCATTTCAGTTGCACACTTTAAATGCATTATATAATGTTTTAAAATTACACAAGAATTATGACAAGGAATCCTTGTGGCACCTTGGAGACTAACAGATTTATTTGGGCAAATGCTTTATAAATTTGTTAGTCTCTAAGGTGCCACAAGGACTCCTTGTTGTTTTTGTGATACAAACTAACACGGCGACCCTTATGAAACAAGAATTATGCTTTACCCCAAATCTGTGTCAGACTCATGCTTGCTACCTTCCACTACCTGCTGCATGCAAAGTAGTTTGGCTTCAGTGCAGTACGTTTCACCACAGCAGCCATTGTAATGCCTGGTGATATGATGCTGTTTTTGCCAAAGTGTAGCCTTGTGTTGTAACATGCTACTGTAAACCCCATGACATTGTAAAAGCTAAGTTGCATCCTACACGATGAACATGGCATGCTTATTTCCATCCCCCTAAAGTGTATTTGTTCTACATCCTTTTATACAATACCTGTTTACAGACACTAATGTGAACATCTTGAGCATCATATCTAAATGAATTTTATTTGGTTTCTCCTTTCTGAATATTTCACAAATAAATCACTATGAGTTATGGTTGGGCCTTGTAGGACTTCTCAAGTCACAATTCTTTTTATTTAGCTATAACAGAGAACCTTTTCTAGTGTAGGCTAGGCCTGTGTGAAAACCAATACACTAAAACGTCGTGAATCTGCAGACAGACTAAAACAATAAGTATGAGGCACGAATTTCTCTTTTTATCTCAATTAGATGTTAATTCTGAAACCTAAAGATGACAATTTAAATGTCAACATTGTTAAAAAGTTCACTGATGATGATTTTAGCAGAAATATTCAGCTAATCTCATTATCCCATAATTAGGGCTCTACCAAATTCACGTCCATTTCAGTCAGTTTCACGGTCAAAGGAATTTTTAAATAGTTAAAGTCATGCTTTCAGCTATTTAAATCTGAAATTTTACAGTGTTGTAATTGTAGGGGTCCTGAGCCAAAATGGAGTTGGGGTGGGGGTCACAAGGTTATTGTGGGGGGTGTTGTAGTACTGCCACCCTTACTTCTGCGCCGCTGCCTGCAGAGTTAGACCCTCAGTCAGCAGGTACCGCTCTCAAGTCACTGGATAAGTAAGTGTGGCAATACTGTGCCACCCTTCCCCCTTAAAATAACCTTGTGACCCCCCTGAAGCTCTGTTTTGGGTCAGGACCCCCAATTTAAGAAATGCTGGTCTCCCCCATGAAATCTGTGTAGTATAGGGTAAAAGCACACAAAAGACCAGATTTCATGGTCTGTTACGTATCGGGAGTAGCCATGATAGTCTGTATCTACAAAAACAACAAGGAGTCTGGTGGCACCTTAAAGGCTAGCAGATTTATTTGGGCATAAGCTTTCGTGGGTAAAAACCTCACTTCTTCAGATGCATCTGAAGAAGTGAGGTCTGTTGCGTGTTTTCCATAATCCCAAACCGCATCCTGCACTTTTCCAGGTACCAAGAGCCTGATGTGTTTGCCAGCCAGCTGCCAAAATCTTCAGCTTCTCCCAAGAATCTGTATGATACAGCTATGCATTGTCAATCCAAACATCTGATTATATTATTCATTTTCTGTATTTAATTCAATAGAACCCTAATTTTTTAATTTTAAATTAAGCTGCAGCAGGATTTCCAGTCTGCTACAGCCAGGCATTTAGCACAGAATTTAATTCCAGATTGCAATGGAGAATAAATAGCTTTTGGTATAAGAATAGTAGTTAAGAGACTGCTGCTAAAGTAAAAATTTAGGTACCAATCTGTGAAAGTGAAATGCTGAGCACTTCCAGCTCCATTTGACTTCAGCTGCAGGAGGCATTCAGCACCTTGAAAAGTGGATGTTCATGTCGTGCATATAAATTGTGGTTTTCCTGTACTTTTGTTGGCAAATGGGATTGCTCAGTAGAGTGTAGATTTTTCATAACATGGTAGCAGAATTTCTAACTCCACTTACGGAGCTTGGTTTTGGTGCATATCACATTTTCATAACTAAGAGGAGCCGTAACTCATTGAACTAAAGAACTTATAAAAGGTGTTTCTCGTTATCACCTACCTTGCTCAAAGCTAGTTTCACTTTGCAGTCATTAGAAGACGACAGTAAAATGTGAAAGGACTTTCATAGATATATTTTAATAAACCCACAACTTTGACCTCACCATATTTTTCTCATTAATTTTATTGTGCTATTCATAAGTCTTTTGATCAAATGACTATTTAGTATTTTTCTGAATCTATAAAATGCTGAGTCCTTTTTTGCGTGTGTGTGTGTGTATATGTGTGTGCGTGCGCGCTGTTTCATCCTGGATAATAAACTCCAAGCACGTTGTGATCTCATCAACACACTTTTTTGCTTAATTTGAATTTTTTTAAGACCAAGTATCTTTCCTATCTTTGATCAGATGTTGAGGAAAATTGTAGTTATTCTTGTCAGTTACAACAGAAGAAAAATGTTTGATTGACACTTAGAACAGTAGCTGGATTTGCATGATCATACAAATTAAGAGTAAAAACAAATCTTGTGCATAACACAGTGAATGCTTCTGATGTTTCATTAGCTGAATTTGAATTATCAAAAATTTTCATGAGGATGTCATTTGTTTCTTTCTTAGTGATACAAAAGATGTGGAAAACATATTTAATTATTTGTAACTGTCACGTGGTGGTGGTTTTCTTATTCATTCTGTATAACAAATCACTTTTTCATTTACTAAAATAACTGGTTTCAGAGTAGCAGCCGTGTTAGTCTGTATCTGCAAAAAGAAGAACCGGAGTACTTGTGGCACCTTAGAGACTAACAAATTTATTAGAGCATAAGCTTTCGTGGACTACAGCCCACTTCTTCGGATGCATAAAATAACTGGTTTGTCCACTAGGTGTCCTTAGTTTTATTAAATAAACTACCAAATGATCATGGTTGGGATGAAGACTAACTTATTTGTGAATATAGTAGATATAAAAGTATATAAATATTTCACTTTTTTATATTTCTGATACTTGCATTATATGCCCATTTTCAGTTATACATTTGTTGGCATTAATTGCTAAATAAAGATTTGTAGTCCTCCACCTCCAAATAATATACAGTGTGGTAATTTCAGCCAGTTACACATTTCTTATTTTTAGTTCTACATCAAGTCTGAACATGTACTTTAAAATGTAAAGGGTAATAATTGAATGTATTGAGTCAAAGAAGAATTCTGAGGATCACAAATTTGACTTTTTGTTGTACTAAAGAAAAGGTAAAATTTGAGTACTTCCTGATTCTCACCGTTCATGGTTTGATATATTCTGTTTTTTTAAAGGGTACTAAGCTTGGAGCTAAACAAAGATAGAGATGTGGAAAGAATCCATGGCAGTGGTGTTAACACCCTGGATATTGAACCTGTTGAAGGAAGATAGTAAGTAAATTATGCTGTTTTATTATCATGTTGATTTTACAGAAGTTACTTTGCTGAATGTGAACATTCAGTTACTTTGAACAGATTGTGAGTGTAGGATATCTAAAAGCTATGTTATGTTTGTTCTTACAGCATGTTATCAGGTGGGTCAGATGGTGTTATTGTACTTTATGACCTTGAAAACTTCAGCAGAAAACCATGTTATACATGTAAAGCAATTTGTTCTGTGGGCAGGTACGTATCTTTTAAAAAAAAAAATCACTGAAATATTTTTAGCAATTTTATTGTATATTTTGCATTGAATTCACAAATTGTTGCACTTTAGTATTTTACTTCCTACATAAAACCCTAATCACACATAGGACCAGACAACTTTGATTAAAAAAAAACATTAATGACACACTCAGTTAAAAGTATAATCAATTCTGAAGTTGTAGGAGCAGCTGTTCCGTTTTTTATGTTTTTTTTAAATGTTAGCTAATCTAGTAGTTTCATTAGTCATGCACGTAAAAATAGGAATCTACTGACCATACAGTTATATAAAACTTTTCATCCAAGGAGTTCAATACTGTAAAGCATTGGATATTTTTACAGAGAGGAAAATTGGAGGCACACAGAGATTGTGTGTTGCCTAGGACCTCACGGAGCATCAGTGGCAGAGTCAGCAATAGAAGCCCAGTCTCCTGACTTACAGTCCTGTTTTAACCCTAGAAAACCCTGCTTTTCCTGTTTTCAACTTACAGATTCCTTATTCTGACTTTCATGTTATCCCACACTGAAATTGACCATGTAGATGTACAGTGCTATGTCTAGGCATAAGGACAGTAATTTACAATTCACTCTCTTTAGTAGACTGGATAGAATCCAAAATAATTTGCAGCTAGTTACTTATGAAGTTGGGAAAATTATTTTGAGGATTCTAGACAAATGATTTATGCAGTGGTAATCTGGAATTTGCCAAGGTCATGCTTGAATGAGGACAGTCCCAATATTACTGGCAAAAGATAGGCCATAATTTTATTCACAATTCATTCTACAATATTACAGCTAAAACTGACAGAGAACTTAGTATATACGGTAGCCCTATAGTAGAATTAATGCATCTGTATAACCTACTCACAAGTCCCCAATGCCCTTACAGATTTGTCAGACTTTCCCTGCAGGTCATAAGGATTTGTTCTTTTTATGTATTTATTGTTGCCCATCCTTGTACTTAGGAAGTTGGGCCGTCCCACAAGCAAAGACTTTTTCTGTGTCTCATGATAGTTTGGCCTTCCCTGCAGGAGTTAGTGGGTACCTGTAGTAGTTCCGGGGTGGGGCTCGTCCCTTCCTGGGGCGCCTGAAAGTCAGGCTGCCCCGCTACAAAGCGAATAACAGTTAGGGCCCCGACCTTTGGGTAGGGGCTAAGCACACAATTGACAGTTCAGGGCTCAGGCCCCTATGCAGAGACTGAGCACACAATTAACAGTTCAGAGCTCAGGCCCCTATGCAGGGACTGAGCACACAATTAGCAGTTCAGAGCTCAGGCCCCTATGCAGGGACTGAGCACACAATTAGCAGCTCCGGCCCTAGGTCAGGGCGGGGCAGCACACCAATAGTCAGTGGCCCAGGCCTTGTAGCAGGGGCTGGGTCAGTTTGGGTTAGCCCAGGCCCTAGGTCAGGGCGGGGCAGCCAACAGATAGTCTGCCAGGGGCCCAGGCCCCTTGGACAAGGAGGAGGAGGAGAGACTGCCACCCGGCGTGGGGTGGCAGGGGGGGAACACAGGCCCACCCACTCCACTGTGTTCCAGCCCGGGGCCCTATCCGCAGCAGTCCGTCTGCCGCGCAGTCAGTGGGGATCCTGACCGCAACACACTGACATGGGTTCGGGGTCTGCTATCCCCGGGCCACTTCCCATCTCCTCCTCCATGGGTACCTGCTCCTCCTGAGTTCCGTCTGCTGGGTCGCAGATCATAGGCTCCTCCGGGCCCCAAGCACCAGGTAGGTCTGTCGCTCCCTCTGGGCCCTCGGCAGGGGGAAGCTCAGACCGCTCCTCAGGATACCGGGCTCTCGGCAGGCTCGGCCAGTCCTCCTCAGGATACCGGGCTCTCGGCAGGCTCGGCCAGTCCTCCTCAGGATACCGGGCTCTCGGCAGGCTCGGCCAGTCCTCCTCAGGATACCGGGCTCTCGGCAGGCTCAGGTCCGTGGGAGCTCGGGCACCAGCATCTGTCCTCTCCCACTGCCGGCCAGCTACTGAGCGCTGGGGCCTGGCCTTTATACTTCCTGTCCCGCCCCTTGACTTCCGGGGGGCGGGGACAGGCCGCGGTGGCTCCGCCCACTCTGGCGGCTTTTCTGGCTCATCGCTTCCTGGGGCGCCTGGAAGCCAGGCCGCCCCGCTACAGTACCCTTTCCCCTTATTCCCATGGCTGGGTGTTTGAGGCCTAGAAGCTGGGTATGTGAACTAGATACAGCATTGACTACTGCAGCAAAGATTACCTACAACAGCAGAAAGGCCTAAATTGTGACAGGAACAGAAAAAGATGCTAGAGAATGCATCAAAACGCGGTACAGATACTGTTAATAACCTGCAGTCTCTAGGTGTCCATCCTTATGGGTGTCTGGACAAACTAAAGTGATAATTAACATTAAGTGAATAAATCCCAGAATTGGAACAAACTCTTAAACATAACAATTACATAATACACACTAACCACATAAAACATTAAATAAGAGAATAATTCTGAATCTAGCCTTGAACAATGCCATCATTACGCTTCTTAGTGTGTGTCAAGATTCAGTGGAATATTCCATAGCTGAAGACCCTGTTTATGGCCACATCAAGACTGTACTTTTAGATGGATGTCAGTCTGTTTCCACAACAGGCACTTTCTCCGATAGATACATCCCTTATTATTTCCAGCTTTAAACACTAATAGTAAAACTTAATCTTATTCATTAGACTCTACCCAATGATACAATAGGAAATACATTTTTACAAAAGAGAATTAAAATGAGGCAAAGAGTCTAGTATTATTAAATATATTAGAAATCTATATGAATTATAGATAATTAAAATATCTGGAGTTAAAATAGCCAGGGAAATAATTATCTCTCTTCCTGATTCAGGACATCACAAGCCAATTATTAACTGCCTGCCATTAAGAAGAAGACAAGAGCCTTTAGTACTTGGGCTGCTGTGTTTTACAGCGTTGTAATTTCTATTTGTCAAGGGGAGCCCTGAATAAATTGCATTGTGGCAATCCAGCTTGGAGATCACAAAGGACCTAAGCACTGTGATAATTTTTCTTGAAGATATGACTCTTAACGGCTTGCAAATATTTGAAAGATTAAACCTGTGCTTCCATTTTCATCTCCTGGTCAAAATGAACTATAGATTCTGAGCCCTGTGAATCTGCTTCAGATTGTGATTTTTACTAAAGACATCTACCTACTGTAAGACAAGGCACTGCCTAGCACAGCAGAGACTGGTTCTAATAGGACAGATTTTTCTCAGCAGACAGAGAATGGCTTAAGTGTTTAAACTAAGAGATGGCTTCAGAGGGAGAGGAAATTTCGGATTGTACACTTCACCTAACTGTACAGCTCCACTGAGTGATTCTGTGCTGTAGCAAAGACAGATATTCTCCTCTGTATTTTAATGCTATGATACATCTACATATGGACTTGATGGAGAGTATCTTAGAGTCCTGAAGCTTGCCACTTCACGATTGTTCTAAAGCTTGATCCCTGCAATTTTATTTTCCTGAGTTCACTTGTAATGACAGTGAGCTTTGGAAACATCTAAAAGGGATGAGACTCTTAGCGATAAGGATACTAATAGGAGCAGAGATCCAATTATAGTTCCTCAACAACCACTAGAGATTCTAATATGCTATCTTAAATAGTTCACCAATTCTCAAGATCTCATTAAATTGAAATGTATTTAGGAGTCTGTGAAGATGAAATCAAACAAGACCTGTGTTGCAAGATACTATCTAAATTCCCTGAAGTGTTATCTGACCTAGATTACTACTGGAACAAAGACTGTGGTTAGCAACATACCAAAATAGTAAAATTTTGTGGCACTTAAGTCATAGTTGAGATTTAACATTACCATTAGCAAATAATTGTTAAAGACCCCAATCCTGCAAACTTGTGCATATAATATGGAGTCCCATTTAAGTCAGCAGAACTCAACAGGGTCATAACTATTTGTAGAGTCAGGCCCTAAAATAATAGTTAAATGTCAAAGCCTACATTTTCAAGAGTGACTACAGATTTTGGTGTCAATATTTGGGTGCCCAACTTGAGACACATCAAAATAGCTTGGTTTTGAGAGGGCAGATGATCAGCACTTTCTGAAAATCACCCTCAAGGGGGCTCAGATTGGTCACTCAGAAATTGAGGCACCAAAATTACTGGTCTGTAGTAGTTTTGGGCCGAGGTTCGGCCCTCAGCGGGGCTGTGGGGTATCCCACCGCCTCACTCTGGTCCGGCGGCAGTCTGGGACCGCAGACCCACAGTTAAGGGCTCAGGCCCGTAAGCAGGGGCTGAGCCAAGAGGTCAGGACGCAGGCCCTTAAGCAAGGGCTGAGACAAAGTCTATAGCAGCCCAGGCCCTAAGTCAGGGCGGGGCAGCAAGCAAATAGTCAATCAAAGGCCCAGGCCCTTAAGCAGGGGCTGGGTCGGGGTTTGTAGCAGCCCAGGCCCTAGGTCAGGGCGGGGCAGCAAGCAAATAGTCAGTAACCCAGGCCTTTAAGCAAGGGACTGGGTCAGGGTTTGTAGCAGCCCCCAGCCTCTCTAGGCCAGGGAAAAAGGGGGGAGTCTGCCACCCAAGGAGTGGGTGGCAGGGGGGGACACAGGCCCTCCCACTCCACTACGTCCCAGCCCGGGGCCCTAGCAGCAACAGAAACTCGCTGCTGTCAGTGGGGATCCTGGCTGCAATACACCGACATCGCCTCTGGCAGTGCAGCAGCCAGACTGGGGTCGGCTGCCCCTGGGCTACTTCCACACTCCCCCTCGTATGGTACCTGGGCCGTCTTAGTGTTGTCGGTGCTCTCCACCAGCATTGGCTCCTCTGGGTAGGTAGCGAAGGGCAGGCTCAGCTCTTCCTCGGGGTACCTGGCACGGGGCAGGCTCGACTGGCCCGGTGAGTCAGCAGGCTGGTTGCGGCCTGCTGCTGTTTCCCAAGCGGGAGCTCGACCACAGACGTCTGGCCTGGGCTCCACTGAGCTCTGCAGGTGGGCTTTTATACTTCCAGGTCGGGGCTGTGACCTCTGAGGGGCGGGCGCCGGACCCGGTGGCTCCGCCCACGTTGGTATTGGGGAGGTTCCGCCCTCAGCAGGGCTGTGGGGTATCCCACCGCCTCGCTACATGGTTGCTTTTGAAAACTTAGACCCAGTAGTTTAATAATAATAATTTAAAAAAAAAAAACACCTTGGTCAACTAGTATCAAATCAAAAATACACTGCTGACCCTAACCAGTGCAATTCTATTATTGTATTATAGAAGCCATCCTGATGTACACAAATTCAGCGTAGAGACAGTTCAATGGTACCCTCGTGACACTGGCATGTTTACATCAAGCTCATTTGATAAAACACTGAAAATATGGGATACAAACACATTACAAGTAAGTCATTTCTAATCATTTTCATAACTTCTTATGCACTCGACCTTGGGATATACTGAGCACCAGTTTTAAGGGGTAGTGTTTCTGAAATTCCCACTGAGCTCAGTGAGAGTTGCTCAGCATTTTGAAGGATGAAAAATGTCAGGTTGGTAGCATTCAAAACTGTAGGTACGGAATACAAGGGCAGAAGTTTAGGCACTCCCATACTTGCCAGCATGCTTCAGCCTTGTTTTAGAAACCACTTATATGTTACCCATAATATGGTAGTTCAGAGTCTTCGTGATTGCTTGGTTTTTCTGCTTAGCCTGCCAATAAGAATGTGACTTGTGATGATAGACTTTGTAGTATGTACATTTGTCCAGCAACAACTGGTCTGAGAGCATAATTTATTTCTCCTGAGGTGTTGAACACTTATTGAACAATATTAATTGTTGGTTATCATCTTATTTGCGTAGCATGGGTAGTGTACTATGGGAGCACATTTGTTATAATTATAAACAATATGAACATTGTCTTTGATGGTTTAAACCTTTTGCTATATTTGTGTGAGAGGATTTTATAAGCTTAAAACAATAGAACGAGGGAAACCATGAGGAGAAACACTAACCAATTTGTCATGACTTAAATAAAGTTTACATATTACATCTATTAATCTGCTACTAAATTCTGTCCTCTAATAGCTGATATATGAATTTTGGACTGTGGTTAATCTCTTTTATTTCATGTATCAGTGGCCTTACATTGACATTGTTTGTTTGCCAAGAATATTGCCTCATACATTAAGGTGGGAAGATCATGAAAACTGGAGATTCTGTCATCTCAAGGCAATATTTCTATGCTTAAATGAGATGTGAAAATTATTATTTTCTAAACCTTTTTAAAAGTGTAATGTTGAGATGTATAGCTTTGTTTTTGTGGAGGGAGGAGGTAGTGTTGCTGTTTTGTTGTTTAAAGTGTGTTGTGTGCTTAGCAAGAACCAGATACTGCTTTAGACCATCCTCTTAGAATGAGTTACAAAAACAGTATATAAAGGACATTTGGTGTACAAACTGCTACAAAACGGTATATATCCAAAACATTTGAGTTCATTCTTTAAAATAAAAAGCAATTTTAAACTATTTTTAAAAAAAGGAAACATAACAAAAATGAAATTACCTTACATTGTCCACAACTTTAAAGATGAAGTCCCAAATTTAAACTGTAAATTTAAGCTGCATCTGAAGAAGTGAGATTTTTACCCACGAAAGCTTATGCCCAAATAAATCTGTTAGTCTTTAAGGTGCCACCAGACTCCTTGTTGTTTTTGTAGATACAGACTAACACGGCTACCCCCTGAAATTTAAACTGTTGTACTTCATAATTGTTAAAATGTCAGAAGGACACAGTGTGCCACTGAACATAAACCCTCACATTAAACCAGTGCTTCCCAAACCATGAGCTGTGGCTTCCTTGGTGAACCATGAAAGTTCATGCGGGAGCCCTCAGTGTTTGGGGGGGGGGGGGGGGGGAATTTTAATCAATAATGCCCATTTTTGTTTGTTTCTAATTAGACTATTAACTAGGCTTAAAAATCCCCTATTAGGCTGATTTACAGCTTAATATTTAGCTAGGCTTAAATGGATCTGTGTTTTATATGCTGCTGTTGTTAGGCTGGAAGCCTGTTGTGCCCTCTGCTCCTGCAGGGGACCTTCACCAGAGAGACTTCCTGCTGAAGGAAGGATTCAGCAGGAAGCCTCTTGGCTGAAAGCCCTTGGTGGTACAGAGGGCAAAGGGGGCTCCCTGCCCACTCTTCTGGCACTAGCAGATGGTTGAGGGGTGGAGGGAGAGAGAGGTCTTTTCTTTATAATAGAATGATTTTGACCAAGTACTAAGCCTTACATGTGGCAAATCTTCAGCTGAAGATGAAGATTTTAATAAAGTTAAACAGAAAAGGAGGAAAAGTAGGCAATATGATGATAGTTACTCTGTTTGGATTTTGTGTCTCAGTATTACTGCAGAAACTTCACAGCCACAATGTGGCCTTTGTTTTCAAGTGTTAGTAAATGAAAGTATGAAGCCAGGGAAACTACAGAGACATTTAGAAACTAAACCCCTGGAATTAGAAAAGTTTGGGGCTCTTGTTTACTTTCAGAAACCAGAAGAGTAAAAACAAACGAAGTCATGTCTAAAGAAGCAACTGTTCTTCAAAAGCCTTAGGCTCATCTTGTGTTATACCCATGTGAATTACAAAATGCAAGCAGGCACACACTGTTGGCAAGACACTTCCACTTCCACCAGCAATAGTCATATGAAAAATTAAATTGGGGAACAAGCAGTCATGGCACTGAAAACCATTCCCATGTCAAATGATACTATCCATTGATGCACTGATGACCTTGCAGAAAATGTTTAGGACCAGTTGGTAGAACAAGTGAAGAAGTCAATATTTTTCACCATAGTTTGATGAATCCACTGACTCAGTTTCTGTGTTGTATGAGATTTGTCAAAGCAAATTCAATAGTTGAAGAATTTTTATTTTGCAAAGAAACCCTGAACAACCAGTGAGGAAATATTCAAGATCCTTGATAAATTCATGGTGGATGAAGGTGTTAATTGGACACTGTGAGGTGTGCTGTGCTGTGTGGTGAGGCAGCAGCTATGGCCGGTAAGAACAGTGGGGTTGCAGCACGAGTAAAGAAAGTGGCATCATTTGGACACACTGAATGATTCATCACCGGGCATCAGCATTGAAAAAGTTGTGTCCTGAAGTACATAGGCCTTCAGTAGTGGTGTTAATTTTATGAAATCCCAGGCAGTGAACACACAGTGTTTTAGTGTGCAAAGAGATAGGCTGTAACCATACTCAGCTTCCGTTTCACGGTAAAGTCATGTGGTTATCTCATGGGAAAGTGTTAGAATACATCTTTGAATTGCCTGGCAAAATCAGAAATTTTCTTCTTGGGAAAACAGATCTTGCAGATAACATGAATAATATGGATTTCTTGACTACATTAGCTTACCTGGTGGATATATCAGGCAAATTAAATGCACTGAGCCGAACACTTCAAGGTAGGAATACAAATATACTAGATATGAAACATAAAATTGGGGGATTCATGAACAAGCATTGTCTGGAGGTGCCATGTTGAAAAGGAAATTACTGAGATGTTTCCAGTGTTCTAAAACTTTTTAAATAGAGTGAAAGTGATAAAAATGCTATTAAAGACCAAATATTAACTCATTTATGGAATCATAGGGTCAGAAGGGACTGCAAGGTTTTTTGTTTGGATAATATTCCTATTTTGATGAATATTTTCCTGGAATTGAACATGAATCTCTGGATTCGAAACCCCTTCTCACTAACATTTGAATCCATTCCAACCTTTATTATCTCAACTTAAAAAAATATTAGAATTGTCAAGAGATCTTATTCAGAAGGCCAAGTTTTCAAATCTTACAGACCAGGAATTCTGGATTTCTGTTGAGAGAGCGCCAAGAACTCTGTGGTATAGCTATGAAAGTGCTGCTTCCTTTCACTTCCAGTTTTCTCTGAGTCTTAAGTAGTCAGCAACAATTTTTGTGAAAACTAAACACAGAAGTAATTTAAATGTCTAAAATGACTGGCGCTATCAGAGATTCAATAAAACATTGCACAACTATGTAGTTTGAAACAGCTCTGTTCTTCCCAATAAAATCTTAGGCTGCGTCTAGTCATGCCAAAAAATCCACATTTTCAAATTATAGTTTTAAAAACCCAGATTAGACCAGATTATGTAATAAACAAACAGTATGTAGTTGAATAAAATCACAAAACGGTCCAAACTCATGTTCTTATTTGGTTGTGAGGAGCCACCAAGCTTTAAAATATCGATAAGGGGGACACAGTACTAAACAATTCAGGAACCGTGACAATAATGCAGCACTGATGTTGAAAAATTGAGGACACTGGTAAGGAAATTTGAAAAGTCAAGGTTCTTAATGGTAATATTATCAGTCTTCTTGCACATAATGTGTATTTGGTGGCTTATATTTTAGTATGTAAACAATAAAACAGAGGTGATTTCAGGAACTTGTCAACATAGCTCTTGAGTCCCAACAGAAAATGGGGAGAAAAATATATAAAATAAGGGACCAACTTTAAAATTAAGGTGACACTTCAATTTAGCCACTCACTATTGCCTTTTGTTTATATCCTTTGTTTTTTGAGGTAGCATGTTTTGTATGTGATTACAAGAGGTATTAGCTCTCTTTCCTATTATCACTGATTTCCATTTCCATACCCCCACCTTCTTCCTTGCTTTTTTTTCTTACTCCCCTTTTCCCCCCTTGTCACTGTAATCAGAGCATTTTCTTCCAGGCTTTAGTACTCTTTGCCATGTTAGCTCCATGACCTGCCAGTGCTAAATGTCTAGTTCTGATAGCATGACTATTTGCATGATTAAGCACTTAGTCAGTAGAGCATGTGAGCAGCCTTGTAAACAGTAACTCTAACTTGAAAAATGCTTAACAATTTTAAAGAAGATTCAAATTCTCATTATGATATTAATCAAGGGGCAAAACTGATAGATGTTTTCTTTTAATTACCAGCCTGCAGATGTGTTTAATTTTGAGGGAACAGTTTATAGCCATCATATGTCTCCAGTTGCTACCAAGCACTGCTTAATAGCAGGTATGTATACGTTTTTAAGAAGTTCCTATCTATATTTGGGTTGTAGTAAGAGGCAAATGATTAAAAACTAGCTTTATTTTTCAATGACTTTTTACCTGTGCAACAGTCTTGTCTATTTTCAAGCAAATAATATCAGACTTCGTAAAACTGAGGTCATTTTTTAAATAAAATCACTTAATTTGGGCTTATACTGTTTATGAAAGGAAAGTACCCCCTTTGCATTTCTGAAATGAGTAAACCACGCACCACCGAGTTTGCATGGTTCAGCTAGTGTTTCTAAATACACACAACTCAGATTAATGCAGCTAAATCAGTATTTGGTCTTGAGATCTATTGGAGTTGAATGTGTACTGTATACTGTATGTATTTACTGTTGTCTATTAATAAAAAAATTCTTTAGAGAAGGGGCAATATTCTTAATTCATAAATTTAGAAAAAAGAGCAGCCTTGTTTCCCCTATAACAGCGGTTTTCAAATTGTGGGTTGGGACCCCAAAGTGGGTCCAGCCCTGTTTCAATGGGGTCGCCAGGGCTGGATTAGACTTGCTGGGGCCTGGGTCCAAAGCCAAAACCTGAAGACACCTGTCCTGGGTAGCAGGGCTCAGGTTATAGGCCTCCTGCCTGGGGCTGAAGCCCTTAGGCTTTGGCTTTGGCCACCCTGCCTGGGGTGGTGGGGCTTGGGTTTTGACTTTGGTCCCCACACCTGGGGCAGCAGGGCTCAGGTTTTGGTCCCTCCTCCTGCGGTCTTGTAATAATTTTTGTTGTCGCAAAGGAAGTTTGAGAACTCCTGCCCAACAACCTTTAAGTATGTTGTTAATGTGGGAAATTTAGTAGAATTGTATGCAGAAACTTTGAAAATATAAATCTATTGTAGTTGCAATACATTTTTAAAAATCTATTTGGTAATTTTATCAGTTCAAATGTGTGTGAAATCTTATGAAGCTGATAGTTTCTTTATATCTTTGTAGTTAGACTTGTTAGACTTTTTATTCCTTGTTAAGAGTTGGGGTTTTTTTACATTGTCTTGTTTTTCTTGTTACAGTTGGTACCAAAAGCCCCAAAGTACAGCTTTGTGACTTGAAGTCTGGATCCTGTTCTCAAATTCTGCAGGGTACTTCTTAGTCTGAAACATAATTTTTAAACAATAAATACTTTGAGTAGACCAGCCAGTGTAACGAAACACTATCCAGCCAGTGTAAAGAAACACTATAAATAATGTGTTCTCTGTAAGTAATGTGACTGATGTGTTTAGTAGTAGTTGTGAAAATTACACAGTGAAAAAGGTTCTTCTGTGTATTATTCTAGTGCTACTGAATTGGAGAACACAAATACTATTTAAAGAACAGCTATCATTTTAGGTCTATGGGCATTTTCATAATAAACCCTGATTGCTGGAGTACTAGTTAGTCTTAAATCATTCTAGTGTAACTAGATGTGTGAGAAACCAGTTTGGAGAGAAATTAGTTTATACATTTAAAATTATAAAAGCATGTTCAAAGATATTTCTGTTTGCATAACTCAGACTTCTTAAATCAAAATATTAATTAGCTGAGCAAAAGTGTTATCTAGTTAGTGTAGTTTAGTTTTAAAAATAAATTATGAATTTTTGAGATATGAAAGTTTTAAGAGACTTCTGGGGGCTTTTTAATTTATCGTTCTATAAAAAGGTAAATTCTATTTAGCATCCCTTGAGGATAAGGGGCCCTATTTTCAGCTGGTGAAAATCAACACAGTTGTACCAATTTACACCATCTGACGTTCTGACTCAGTATAGATTAATATTTGTTTAAATGTTGTTTTAGGACCTCCAGGAATGTTGTACTTGTGTTCATGAAGATTGTGTGTGTGTGTGTGTGTGTGTGTGTGTGTGCGCGCTTTTTTACAAAACCTTAATATTTTTAAACAAAATATCCTCTAGAGATTTTGTATGGATGTACTTTCTTTAAGACTCTTTGGCTTCAGAGGCTTGGGGAGTAAGATATTACTCGACATAAGGATAGTAGTATCTGAACGTTGAAGTTTATCTAATAATGTTAGGAGGCCCTAGGGCTTTATGCTCTGGAAAGCCTTGGTGTTTGAGTTGGTTGTGGGTAATTGAAATGAAACACTATCAGGGAAATATAAATGATAAAATGTTGAGTGTACTCATATAGATGTACAGAAGGAAGTGGCGTAAATAACTCTTGGTTATGAGGCCAAAGATGTATGTATATGATCTAACCTACTTTTTATCAATCCCATTATTTGCTCGCTCATGCCCATTTTATTATAAGTGGCATAGTAGCAACCCTATACACCTCTACCCTGATATAATGCGACCCGATATAACATGAATTCGGATATAACGCAGTAAAGCAGCGCCCTGGGGGGCGTGGGGCTGCACACTCCGGCAGATCAAAGCAAGTTCGATATAACGCGGTTTCACCTATAACGCGGTAAGATTTTTTTGGCTCCCGAGGGCAGCGTTATATTGGGGTAGAGGTGTATTTAGATTGCCTAACACTTTCTATTGTTTATAGTTTTTCTAGACATCTTTTTGAGGAGCTCAAAACCCAGTATGGTTTGTTAGTAAATGTATTATATCACCACTCAATAAACAGTGCATGATCCTCATGCTGCTAAGAGACCAAAATAAAGCACACACTTAACTTCAAATTTGGGATGTTGGCAAGGAGTAGAATAAATAATCTAGATATAAGATCTGCTATACATACATACATACATACATACATTTTTTTTAATCTACTGTAAAACACGGTGAAATAGCTCAATAAAAACTGGCACTAAATTGATTTTTACATTTGTGTATTTTAAATGTTATTGTTAAAAATTCTGTATGTGCTATTCTTTTGCTAGCATAGCTGTAGAATGATAAAGTCGTCTGGGCTAGTAAAGTATAGAGAGGTAAACTTAGTATTCTTCATATCATTTTCAGCTGAATGCATTCTTACCCAAGCAAAGGAAGGGGAAAAAAAAAGGTAAACTGCCAATAATCCAAAATAAGGAACACTCTTCCCATAAACTCCAAATTAATACCAGAATATTGATGGTAGTTATAAATTGATAGATATATCCAAGAGAAATGCAATTGGACTAATGCTACTTTTACTTCTATCAGAAAAGTTGTTTATCAATAAGTTAGCTGAAATTTCTCATGGTACCATATTTCTAGGTCACAGGCAAGAAGTGCTGGCAGTGGCCTGGTCCCCGCGTCATGAGTATGTCTTGGCAACTGCAAGGTAAAAACTATTTCTGTAATATAAATAAGCAGTAAAATGGCTTATAGAAAGCATTGTAAACTGACTTATTTAGAAAAAATATTTTGATACACGACATCCATAAAGTTTAATATGCATTTGAGGTGAAGGTCAGCATTAGTATTTATACTACCATGATACTGTAGATTCTAGATGGAAAAAATTGGATTGAAGAGCTATCCAAATGGTGCACACAGGGTTGGTCTACACCAGATGTGCGCAAACTACGGTGGGACCATCCTGCCCTGCCCCTGAGCTCCTGGCCGGGGAGCCTAGTCCCTGGCCCCTCCTCTGCTGTCACCCCTCCCCCGCAGCCACTCCATTGCACGGGCCGCACTCTGGCCCGCTGCTCCCGCTGGGCAGCGTGGGGAGCGCAGCTGGCTCTGGTAAGGGGGCGGGGAGTGGGGGGTCAGTCAGGGAGGAGGGGACGGTTGGATGGGGCGGAGGTTCTGGGGGGGTGGTCAGGGGATGGGGAACAGGGAGGGTTGGGAGTGGGAGTCCCAGGAGGCCCGTCAGGGGGTGGGGATGTAGATAGGGGTCGGGAGGGCAGCCAGGGGACAGGGAGCAGGGGGGTCGGATGGGGACGGGGGTCCCGGGAGGCGGCGGTCAGGGGACAAGGAGCAGGGGGGGTTGGATGGGTTGGGAGTTCTGAGGGGGGCAGTCAAGGGGGCAGGAAGTGGGAGACGGCGGATAGGGGACGGGGGCCAGGCTGTTTGGGGAGGCACAGCCTTCCCTACCCGGCCCTCCATACAGTTGTGCAACCCCGATGTGGCCCTTGGGCCAAAAAGTTTGCCCACACCGGTCTACACTTAAGTTATGTCAACATAGCTATGTTGGTCAGGGTGTGAAAAATAAACACCTTTGACTGACATAGCTCTGCCAAGAAAATCCCCAGTGTAGACGCAGCTACATCAATGTAGCTAATGTAATTCGGGAAGTGGTCTTAAATCAGCAGAAAATCACCTTTCGGTTTAGGCTGCATCTGTGCTAGAGAGCTGTTCTAGCCATAGTGTAGCTATATCCTAAGATTATAGGTTGAGTTTGTGCATGGGTGGCACATATAAGACACATGGGTTTGGTGGATGATGCAGAAGATGAGGTCATGGCACACGGATATAAGGGATTCATCTCTTTCTTCTCCCAGCCAATTATCTATGCAGATGGTAAAGTCCAGAAAAAGTCTAGACCTATAGGTATCTCAGACCAGTTGATCTTTGATTTCTTCCTGCAACCCCCGCCAGAATTGATACTAACGTGTCTCCTGTCAGCAGGCTGATAACTAAGGCCACCTTGGCCTGGTTAGAGACATAGATTTGGGGATGTATCTGAAACAGAAGCCGGCATTGGCTCATGAAACTTTGGAACTGCTGTCAGTTCCCATCTAACTGTTCGGGCAAAGGTATTGCAGGTCCGTGTTCAGGACAAGGCCCTGCAGATAGTGTTCACAGAGTGGTATTGTTAGTGCTGAGCAGCCTAGCTTGATCCTGCAGCCACTGGTTATCTCTTGTCAGCTGTGCAACTTGGGGCTGCCATGCTTGATTATCCACCTGAATTATCCATTTGGGCAAGTCCGATGCTTCTGGTGGCTATGGTGGTGGTGGTGCCAGGTCCATCCTTCTTGCACTGGGCTTGGTCCCACAGGGTCGTGGGTGGCCAGACTAATAGTTGGAGCCAGAATCCACAGCCACAACACAGGAGTCAAAAGTTAGCTAGGTCAGGATACTGAGAGGTCAGAAGCAGGAGCCAAACTGTAGGTCAGGAATCACAAGTCAGATGCCAGGAGTCAAGCTGCGTCGGGATGCCAGGAAATCAGGCCAGGGGAGAAGGAAGCACAAGGCATTCAGTGCAGCAACATTTTTCTATAACAAATGTATTATTTTCATATCTCCAATATCATTTGTTACATCAGTAAATAATGACAGAATTTTTGAAAATATTTTTTAATAGTAGATCTACTCTTTTGCAGAAATCTAATTCACTGTGGCTCTTTTAATGTAAAAAATCATTGAGGCTTGAGAGAGGCTTTGAGGTCTTCATTCTCAAAAAAATTAGAACTGAGTGTTGCTACCTCATTCTTTTCTTACCCTTCTACATCCTGTAACTCTCCTGTAATCCATAATTTGAATTGTTATGCATTTTTAGACAATGGGTAAAATTTTCAAAATGTCTTACGTCATTTAGGCAATGCTGAAAATTCCTGCAAAGTTTGAGACTCTCAAAGTAAAGGTTTTCTCAGTACTTAAAATTAACGTAAAGTGCCTTCCATAACAGAAATGGGGAAAACACTAAGGAGAGTGTGTTGCAGAATGTGACACATTACTCTAAAGAACATGAATATTCCTATTGCTGTAATTTGAAATCCTCCTCTGTGGTTGAGTACATTTTTGCAGTTTAGATATTTTGGTTAGAGGTGAAACATTGTCATCTAAAGATGAGAAATGTTTGTCATCAAACCCATTTTCAATCAGAAGTTTTAGTCAGGAAAAGATCTGTCATCCAAAGCTTTAGATGACAAAATGTTAATAGAATTTTAGTCCAATAACACTTTAGATGACCCAGCATTTCATCTCTAAAACTGCAGATGTGACTAACAGGTTTAACATGAAAATTGTTTGTCATCTAAAGGTCAAAAGTTTTGCAGTCAGCAGTTTTAGATGCCAGTCACTTTTTTGTCAGCAAACTCATTTTCACTGGCATCTCTGATATACAGCTATCACCTAACTCAGAGAAATATATGTACCTAACTCTGATTATGAAAAACCTATGACAACAATCACAACAATGATCCATTGTTAATAATTTTCTTCTTTTTACCACAAAACAGTGTTCACATTTAAGTGGCTGAAAAATTGAGGTAATTTTTGATTGTTAGAACCATAGATTGAGTCTTTGCCATACAATATTAATAATTCTAATCTTATTCTGAAATATTCTACACAGTTTCATTAATTCAGAAAAATTCCAGTCAATGTGTCCATCAACCAAAATTTTATGGGAGAGGTTCAGAATATGCCTCTTAATGGAACGTTTGCAGCAATCTTATTTGTGGCATTGGAATCAGCTGAAGTCCAAAAAAGAGGGACATGCTCCCTCTTCTTCTCTTATTATCTTCTGCTCTCCATTTGCTCTTCTTCTGATTCATCTGTACATAAATGTTTCCCAAAATTCAGTCAGTTGTGCCATCTGACTCAATTACAACTACTTTAAATTCATCAAAATAAAAAACAGCAAACTAAACTAACAACAAAATTAATCAATTTAGCATAGTGAGAGGTTCTTTCTTACAAGCTACATCCAGCACACTTATTCTTAGTATTATTCTGAACCAATGCTAGCTGCAGTTGCTTCCAAGTAACAAGTCTCTTTGAACTCTGCATTTAAGAATTTAAGGTACAATAGTCAGTCACCAGCATTCTTAAAGCACCATAAACCACAATAATAGATACTAGAAGTGCAAACCAAGCATAAAGAAATAAGAAAGAGACACACAAATGATCGTCTTCTAGTAACAATAGTTCAGAGTCAGCGTCAGAAGAAAAAGGGAAACCATGATAATCTGAACTGGCTGCCTTATAGAAAGAAATCTAGAACTGAATATGTTCTCCATATTTGAGAGACAATTTACAAAACTTCATGTAGATATCAGCAAACCCTCACAAGAGAAGAGTATTGTAGATGTATAGAATGTGGTAAAAGTTTCACTCAGAAGTATTTTGAAATACACCAGCCAATCCACAAGAGGAAGGGAATATAATCTGATTTTTATATGGTTTGGGTATAAAATGTTATCTCATATTGCTCTGTTAGATGATGATATATACTGATGATGCACTGACAGCAAACTGGAGGAGCTATTATCTTCTTAATAATAGATGGCTTGTAGATTTGGACAATATAATATGATTTACTGAGAAAAGAAATATTAGCCAGGACACTGGGATTATCTCTTACAGCAGTATGTGAAATTGTTACTAGCTTTGAGCTTGCTGGGTGACTGACCAGGATTCCCTGATGATGTTTCAAAATAATAGAATACCAATTGTAAAGTAACTGCATATAGAAAAATTATTAGTTAAAAACAAATAGTGGACATGATCAAGTGTCCAACTGTTGTAGGAAGTAGCCAAAGAGGAGACATGTTCTATGGGTTTTTCCTAAACTGTCCACTTTGTCACTCAACAGAGGGGATTATGAGGTCTTTCATGCAAGGAGGAGCAGATTTAGAAAGATGAGCTAATGGAAAATGTATCATCAAACAAAAAAAGATAAAGTTGTTTTCACAGAAAATCTCCCTACCATCTTTCATTGTTGTGGATGCTTCATTGATCTCCCTGAGGTTTGCAGCTTATTTTATATCCACTAATGCAGCCTCAAGAAGATACCTCTGCTCTTGGAATACTTGCTTGTAGGCCAAACATCATGTCACCACTTATGTTCAGACCCCCCAAATATTTAGTGGGAAAGTTGTTTAGAGGGCAGTTGAATAAGATTATAGCAAGGGCTGCAAAAGAAGCAAAATTAGCCGCAACCTGTGACAGATGTGGAGCTGATGTTATGAATGCTGCTATGTCATAACTGTATTAAAACAAAATGTGACCTAGTCAATGAGGGGAAGTTACTGTATATTGGACTTACTGGACATTTTGTGTGTTGCTGTATTACCTTTCTAGCAGATATCTGGCTAGTTAAAGTCCCCCAGTACTACAAGGTCTTGTGTTTTGGATGTTTCTATTGTTTGTTCCAGAAATGGCGCCGCCGCCTCCTCCTCATGTTTTTTTTCCCCCCTTTATCTTCACCCAGAGACTTTCAGCTGGTCTGCCTCTCACCTCCTTCTGGATCTCTAAACAGGTATATGCATTCTTGATATACAAATGCAACTCTACCACCCTTTTTCCCATGTCTGTCCTTCCTGAAAAGCTATACCTGTCTAGTCCAATATTCCAGTCATGAGGTGTATCCCACCAAGTCTCTGTAATGCCCATTAACTCAGAATTTAGAATGTGTACTAAAACTTCCAGGTCTTCCTGTTTTGGTTTTTTTGACATTGTAGGAACCTATGGGCCTAGAATAAGGGTCTGCAGGGTTTGAATCAGGTGATGCTTCTTCATCACCACCAGGGGCCCAGGCAGGGCTGCCACCAAGAGGGACTGAGAGGCTTAGCTCTGGGGGATGTCCCACCTAGGGGGCATGAGCAACAGCCCTGCGTGATTCCCTGATTATCTGGTGTTCTCCATCTAAACCAGAAAGCCATTTCTGGCCATTGTCTGAACAATGCAGACCTCCAGTGTGCTTCTGCCTTAGACCCAGCTTGCCACTCTTTGGTGCGACTCACCTTGATTCTACACTTACGACTCTCGACGTAGGCTTGGCTCCTGACCCTGATCCTGGTCACTGTGTCCAGCTTAAGACCACTGCTGACCTTCATGAAAGATCCTGACCTGGCCCAACCCCAATTGTCATCTCTCTCTCTCAGTTTGGTAAGGGACTCTGACTGTAGTTTTAACCTGGCCTGGTCCTGCATTGTTGTCTGACCTTTGGCCCCAATATGGTGCAGCTCATTCCGTGCTCATAGGCTGTCCAGAACTTGGCCTCAATTCCCATTCTCCTTGAATTTATGTATAAATATCTAAGATGTCAAGCAGATTCCCCTAGTGTTTTCCCTCTTGTTGCTCCTATGATTCTGGTCTAATTTTCCATATCCTCTGCAACTTCCAGCCCTGTGTCAAGGTCAAATTTTTTTGATTCTTACCTGTGGGCTTTTGTCTTGCCCTCTTTGAACATGGCTTAAAGCCCTCCTCATGAGGTTGGTGAATTGGTACCCCAAGAATGTACTTCTTGGGACAGTGGGAAGAATCTAGAGGAAGGCAACACAATATTCCCAAATAAGCAACCTCCCAGCAAACATTCAGAGTTGTTATAAGACAATGACATCCTTCAAGGCTCTAGATCGAAATGACACAGCTGTTTTGTCGGGGTTGGAGGCTAGAGAGTAAAAGGGCTATAACACGGAAAAAATTATTTGATTTTTGCAAAAGGGATTGAGTTGCTAGGGACTGTCCAGGATGCTGTCAATGAACTCTGACAGCGAGACAGGCTTGCACAGAGGGGCTCTGCAGAAGAGTCTATAGGAAGTTAGTTGCCAGGGGCTAGGTACCTGGTAAGCTTGCATGCTGATAGGGCTGCTTTATTCTTTATTGTTTTTAAGCTATTTTGTCTTTGAAATTTCATAGAATCATAGACTTTAAGGTCAGAAGGGACCATTATGATTGTCTAGTCTGACCTGCACAACACAGGCCACAGAATCTCATCCACCCACTCCTGTATCAAACCCCTAACCTATGTCTGAGCTATTGAAGTCCTCAAATCCTGATTTAAAGACTTCAAGGTGCAGAGAATCCTCTAGCAAGTTACCCTTGCCCCGTGCTGCAGAGGAAGGCGAAAAAACCCCAGGGCCTCTGCCAATCTGCCCTGGAGGAAAATTCCTTCCCGACCCCAAATATGACGATCAGCTGAACCCTGAACATGTGGGCAAGACTCACCAGCCAGACACCCAGGAAAGAATTCTCTGTAGTAACTCAGATCCCACCCGGTCTAACATCCCATCACAGGCCATTGGGCATATTTACCGCTAATAGTCAAAGATCGATTAATTGCCAAAATTAGTCTATCCCATCTTACCATCCCCTCCATAAACTTCCCAAGCTCAGTCTTGAAGCCAGATACGTCTTTTGCCCCCACTGACCCCCTTGAAATGCTTTTGTTCTAAATGATACTTTGCTTTAAAAAGACTTTCTGACTTCTGTGGATACTCTGCCTCCAACTTCATGCCCCCGAGTGTTCAGGCATGGTGCCATGGGCAAACCCTGCCTTAATTTCCCCTCAGCTGGGTATACCAGCCAGTCCAAATAGCTCTTTTGCATATCAAAGAGCACCCCCTTCAGAAAGCCTCATTTACTGACAACAGGAAATTACAGTAACATAAGCAAGACTTTATTCAGGCACCTTCAAGGTATCTGCTGTACTGGGGTCAGTCCAACTAGCTTTGGGGAGAACAGCCTCTGGATTTCTCCTTCAGGATACCTGTTCGCTTCATCCGGGGAACAGTCTCTGGCTCCTTCTCCCAGAATACTTTTTTTTTTTTTCCCCTCCTGGAACAGTCTCAGATCCCTTCCCTCAGGGTCCTGCTGCTCCCTCAATTGGGGGAACAGTTTCTCTTCTGGAGCTCTCCCAGTTCTTTCCCCTGGGATACTCCTGTTCCGTTTTGGGGGATGATTTCCCTTTGGGGTTGCCTTCCTCTTACAAGCTTCTTCTCCCTAGAGACACCTTCTTCCAGAGAGCATTCCCTCTGACTCAGCTCATTTTTATAGGATGTGGGGCTTCTTTACTAATTGACCATTAACCAGTTACCTGAGGCAAGCAGTTACTCCCAGGTAGGTCCTCAGAGGGCTGACATGGGCAAGCTAGGCCCTGACTCTCTCTCCTTTAAGAGCCAGTTGCCCCATGACCGCCTCTGATTACCACTGACATTGCCCTGGAGGGTCTAAGACTAAGTCATACCAGCTGAGGCAATCACTGTTAGTCCCAAGGGACTGTTGCCCAGGTTCTGCTCAGAGAATGGGAGAATCACAGGTGATGGTTAGAGGCCTGAGACCTGAAGGTGGCAAGGGGTGTGGAGGGTGAAAGAGGTCAGAGGTGCAGTTCACACAGTGACGCTGCTTTCTCTACGCAAAAGAATAAATGGACACAAATCTGACATCAGGAATCATAACATTTAAAAACCAGTAAGAGAACACTTCAACCTCTCTGGCCACTCAATAACAGATTTAAAGGTGGCAATTTTGCAACAAAAAGCTTCAAAAACAGACTCCAGCAAGAAACTGCTGAACTTGAATTAATATGCAAACTAGATACTATCAATTTAGGCTTAAATAGAGACTGGGAATGGCTGAGCCATTACACACATTGAATCTATTTCCCCATGTTAAGTATCCTCACACCTTCTTGTCAAACTGTCTTAAATGGGCTATCTTGATTATCACTACAAAAGTTTTTTTTCTCCTGCTGACAATAGGTCATCTTAATTAATTAGCCTCTTAGAGTTGGTAGGGCAACTCCCACCTTTTCATGTTCTCTATATGCATATATATCTCCTCACTATATGTTCCATTCTATGCATCCGATGAAGTGGGCTATAGCCCATGAAAGCTTATGCTCAAATAAATTTTAGTCTCTAAGGTGCCACAAGTACTCCTGTTCTTTTTGCGGATACAGACTAACACGGCTGCTACAATGAAACCTGCTTTCACACAGTACAAGCAGAGAAAGGTTTTCAGATTCTCACAGAAACACTAGATTCTGTAGATTTCATTGATGAAGGAAAGGTACTGGACAGAACATAACAGATTCAAAAGAGGAAGAATGTCCCTTGTCAGAGACTTGTTGCAAAGCTTTAAGCTTCTGCTGACAGACCATGGAAGGACATGACCAGGAAGTATGGGGTGCTGGGTGTATGTAATTTACCAGGGATACTCCATAGCACTGAATCAACTTTCTGGACCCAAGTTCGTGTCGTAACAGAAAAAACAGAATCGGACGGAGACAGTATATCATCTCTGACAGATTGCAGCAATAAAGAAGGTTCCTTTCTAAGGATGAGTATAGTTCACAATACTTGCTATTTTTATCATCACAAAGAGATCTGGAGGGATTGTGTCACTCTTGACCCTCAGGACTCAGTATGAACCCTAACTGTACTAGCAATAATACCATGAATGCAAAATTTTGAATGAAACAAAGTTAGACTTTGACAGCAATCTCCTCCTAGGACTTTGTGATATATCTGATTCTGAAAGAAGTTTACTTAGTTATTCTTAAGAGGGAGACAGTATGAAGTTCCACCATTTTTTTTTTCTTTTTCTTACAACATTCACTTTTTTGGGGGGTCTAGCAACCAACCTATGCTAGCCCTTAATGCTTTAAGCAGAGAAACCATTATTATTGTTGTTACTTATTATGTAATTAGATTATGTGGTACTTCACAGGACACAGATTAATGGTGTTAAATTTGCAAATGAATTTTAGTTCTGCTGTTTCTCTTTGAAGTCTGTTTCTGAAGTTTTTTTGTTCAATGATAGTAACTTTTAAATCTGTAATAGAATGACCAGGGAGATTGAAGTGTTCACTTACTGGCTTATGTATGTTACCATTCCTGATGTCCGATTTGTGTCCATTTATTCTTTTGCGGAGGGACTATCCGGTTTGGCCAATGTACATTGCAGAGGAGCATTGCTGGCACATGATGGCATATATAACATTAGTAGATGTGCAGGTGAATGAGCCCTTGATGGTGTGGCTGATGTGGTTGGGTCCTCTCATGGTGTCGCCAGAGTAGATATGGGGACAGAGTAGGCAACGAGGTTTGCTACAGGGATTGGTTCCTGGGTTGGTGTTTCTGTGGTGTGGTGTGTAGTTGCTGGTGAGTATTTGCTTCAGGTTGGGGGGTTGTCTGTAAGCGAGGACTGGCCTGCCTCCCAAGGTCTGTGAGAGTGAGGGATCATTTTCCAGGATAGGTTGTAGATCGTGGATAATGCGCTGGAGAGGTTTTAGCTGGGGGCTGTATGTGATGGCCAGTGGTGTTCTGTTATTGTCCTTGTTGGGCCTGTCCTGTAGTAGGTGATTTCTGGGTACCCGTCTTGCTCTGTCAATCTGTTACCTCGCTTCCCCAGGTGGGTATTGTAGTTTTAAGAATGCTTGATAAAGATCTTGTAGGTGTTTTGTGTCTGTCTGAGGGGTTGGAGCAAATTCGGTTGTATCTTAGGGCTTGGCTGTAGACAATGGATTGTGTGATGTGTCTTGGATGGAAGCTGGAGGCATGTAGGTACATAGTCCAGGTGGAATTCTTCAAGGGCCTCCTTTCCGTGGGTCCATATGATGAAAATGTCATCAATGTAGCGCAAGTAGAGGAGGGGCACTAGGGGACGAGAGCTGAGGATTGGACTTCAACAATTTCCACCCCATCATCAACCTCAGCCTGGACCAGTCCACACAAGAGATCCACTTCCTGGACACTACAGTGCAAATAAGTGATGGTCACATAAACACCACCCTATACCGGAAACCTACTGACTGCTATACGTACCTACATGCCTCCAGCTTCCATCCAAGACTCATCACACGATCCATTGTCTACAGCCAAAATTCATTTGCAAATTTAACACCATTAATCTGGGCTTGAATAGGGACTGGGAGTGGCTGGCTCATTACAGAAGCAGCTTTTCCTCTCCTGGAATTGACCCCTCCTCATCTATTATTGGGAGTGGACTACATCTACCCTGATTGAATTGGCCCTGTCAGCACTGGTTCTCCACTTGCAAAGTAACTCCCTGCTCTCCATGTGTCAGTATATAATGCCTGCATCTGTAACTTTCACTCTATGCATCTGAAGAAGTGAGGTTTTTACCCACGAAAGCTTATGCCCAAATAAATCTGTTAGTCTTTAAGGTGCCACCAGACTCCTTGTTGTTTCTGTAGTGCTGTTATCTTAAGAATAAAGTAGGCTTACATAAGAAGTGTTGTGTGGTAACTTATAATTGTTGGCAATCACTCCTGTTTGTTAGTCTCTGAAGAGAAAGTAAGCAGTCCTGCTTAGGCAGAGTCTTTTGCTAAGAATAACACAATGAAGGCAGAGAACTGTTTTTTAACCAGGAGATACTTAGACAGAAGGGAAAGAGACGTGGGTCTTTACCCAAGAAAGGCAATGGGTGGGGAGCTGGAAGCCTGAGCGTGGGTGCGCTTTTGGGGCGGTGGGCTTTTGTTTTCTTTAATTTATCAAAGTGATATCTCAGCATCGATCTGTCCCATACTATCTGTACAAATGCGGGGAAGCCAGGCCCAGCACCCAGTCTATGGTTTCTGTACATTGACACAGAATCCTGAACCACTGCGGGGAAATACGGGTGCAGTTGCCGTGAACTGTGACACCTGTCCCAATGAGTTTGCCATTTAGAAGGAAGTCACAAACAAGATAAAAATACACTTGCAGATGCCAAGGCAGGTACTTAGAATTGTTTTGTTTTTGTTTTATTGTTCTCTCTTTTTGTTCATGAAAATGTAGAGGTGCAAAGAACAATTGACTGACAAGGTTCACAAACACCAATCTACATTAAAGACTTAAAAAAATCTTTTTACAAATGATCTGGAAATCTGATAGATGCTTGGAGTGGCATGTCTGTCCATACATATGTAACCCAGGCCTGCTGGGTGTGGAGCTCTGTCCTCCGCTAGTGGCACCTAGACCACTTAGAGATTAATGAGTCTGCTGCAGCCTGAGCTTTTAGCTCATGCAGTAGAGGCTCATATACTAAGTTTCAGAGGTCCCAGGTTAAATCCTGCCCGCTGTGTTAGACACACAGAAGTAGCTAGAAGAAGGAGCAGAGATAAGAGGGAGAAGAAGACAAATGGTAGCGTTAGATGTTCACTATTGACAAAGGAAATGAGAAGATGTGGGGCTTGAGAAATCAGACCAAAGATATGATTTATGTATGTTTCTTGATGGATGACCTGCTAAGGGTGACTTTCTCCCAGGATACATTTACAAAGGACAGAGAGAGAACCTTCATCTTTCTTCAAGAATACTGCTTTGTAGGAACTTGGTGAAGAACTATCTAGCTGCAGTAGAAAAACAGGCTGATTATCGGTACAAAAGTGGAGAAGCTTTTCAGAGAAGAGAGAAAAAATGTATATGATCCATCAGATTTCAGCTTGTAAAGCTGTCATGTTCTGAACATTAATAACCCTTTGAAAGGGTTCATATGGTGTTTCCAAATTTAGTTATGAACTGAGTTCCATCTCAGGCCTCTTTCATGAGTTCCTTTTGTCTTTTTAAGATAACTTTACCCCTTGTTGAAGGCATTTCATTCCAAGAGTTCAAAGTGTTTAAGCAGTCCATGTCCTGCTGACTTCCTTACTACTTCTAAATATCAATGTAGCAGCTCTGAGCAGAAATGCCTTCTAGCACTTTCAGTTGGCCACCTGACTATGTCCAGTCACATCTGAAATAGACCTTGTAACACTGATTCACAAATCTGTCTCCACTGGAGTAGACAGCTGTTACTCTATTTCAGACAACCCAAGGAGCCATCAAGAAACTGGGGTGGTTGAAGCCCATATTTTATGCAGCGTTGACCAGCATTAAACTATTACACTGCTGCTTCTTACTGTGCTTGCTGCCAATCATATTTAAGGTTCTTGTTGTTCTCTTAATCTTTCAATGAGCTAAAACATAATTACGGTATCTTGGCAACTGCCTGTGTCTCAAGTCATTTGAATGACTGCTGTGCTCAGTGGGGGACACACAAAGCTCAAGTTTCAATGTGGATTTGTGACAGCATCCTTGGTGAAGGACGTATGGTTATGGAACATGCTTCCCACAGGAGACCATGAGTCTCACCCCCTTCAAAGCATGCAGCAAGCTATGCCTGTTTAAACAAGCATTTCCTCAGCACTCATGTTGTAAGACACCCAGCACAGAGGGAGCCAGTCACCAGCACATGGTTACTGTAAACAACAGGTTTAAAGAAGAGGGAAAGAGAGTTCTACATTTTTTTTTTAAACTTCTATTAGTGGTGCATGATGTATCTCAAATCTTGTAGGTTGTTTAGCAACTACAATGAATGCATTTAAATATCTATATTTTCAGGTAGAGATTCTCTCAAGATGAATGCAAAGGTTTGCTTTCCCAGGGAAGTTACTCAGATTTACTAACATTCAACCAGTACTGACCCCAGAAGTGAATAACACATTTAACCAGATTCTCTGAGCTTGACATAAAGCATTCAGAGAGCCCTCTGCTGGGAAGAGAATTTTCTGTTGCTGGTTACCTGTAGCTCCTGTTGTTTTCACTATAATTCAGTATACCTGGAAATCTGTGAAGCTACAGGTGTTTACACTTTAGGCAGCCAAAAATTTTAGCTGAAATAAAAAATTTGGAAAAAAACAAATTTTGGCTAACTTGGAAGTATGCTGTTATGGTACAGCTGTGCATTGTCAGGTTGTGAACCTAAGGAAAATAGCCACTGCTGTGTCTTTTGCTTAATATTTCCATTTTAAAAAACATGTTTTCCCTACTGGCTACATTGAGATCATGGACAAGCTACACTGGACTGTGTCCCTCCACTCACTTTTTGTGACTGGACACTATTTTTGAAATTATAGGAATCCGGACAGAGACAGATTCTTGTAAATGTATGACCTGTCTTCAAGAATAGGGAAGATAAAGCCTATCTGAATGAATAAATAATAAATCTATAAGAGCTGCAGAGCAAAATGTTGGGGCATCAATTTTTATCTTATTTACTCAGGAATGCAGAACATTTTCTTATAGTTAAATTTTGTTGTTAGCCTTCTTTTTCTTTTCTTGTTTGTGTATGTATGTATGTGAAATCAAGTAGACTTTGTGTCACCATAAATATGCATTATATAGAGTGGGTACAATTTGGGGTCTCTCCTCCAGAACAAGTGTGTGTTTTAATATTCTCAGCTGAAGGCAAAATATGCTGCTGCCTTTATTAAGCCAAATCTATTTTTACACAAAAAACATTGTTGGAAATACTTGGTACCACTAATTCATATTCAAAATGAAAAGCTGCTACTTTCAGTTGGTGCACTGCTGCCTTTTCAGCATACATTCAGTGTGCAACATTAGCAGAAGAAAACCATAAGGAGAAAAAACAGCATAGGGACACAATTAATCTTTTCCTGCTTTTATGCTTTTATGCTGTTATTTTTAATTACATGGGCATATTGTTCCTCCAAGGACTAGATAGACTCGTATCTTGTTCCTTGGCATTTTTGCAACCATGTTCTATTTGTTAATGTACTTGTACTTGTTAATAATATTGTACAATAATATTGTACTAGTTATTCAGACATTGTGTTGATGAGCAAGAAGTTCAAAGTCTGCCTTGATGTCCACTCTGCATTCTCATTAGCTTGAATGTGATAGCACAAGGTGTAAGTCAGGGCAGAATCCAGCCCAAAATGGGAACATCTACTGGACCCATAACAGCAAGAGATGGGGATGTTTGAAGGCAGTTTCTCTAATTAATAAATCCATACAATTTATTTTTCTTAGTGCTGACAGTAGAGTAAAACTCTGGGATGTAAGGAGAGCATCTGGATGTCTGATTACTCTTGATCAGTACAATGGGGAGAAGTCAAAAGCATCTTCTGAAGCAGGTAATAAAGAATATATTTATAACGGAAATATGATAGTGGTGATATGCTACATATTTACCTAGAAGCATTCTTGAGTTTCATACCATCACAGTTTTTAATGCAAGAAATGACCATTGTGGTCATCTAGTGTGATCTCTTGCATAACACAGGCCATAGAATTTCACCTGGTAACTCCTCCGTTAAACCCAGTAACTTGGGGCTGAACTAGAACATACCTTTTTTTAAAGGCATACTGGATGAAATCTTGGCTTTGTTTGAAGTCAATGGGAATTTAAAGTTTTCAAATAATGGAGAATTGACCACATCCCTTGATAAGTTGTTCCAGTGGTTAATTACCCTTACTGTTAAACAATGTGTGCATATTTTTGTTTGTCTAGCTTCAAGTTCCAGCAACTGGATCTTGTTATGCTTAGGTCTTTTAGATTAAAGAGCTCTCTATTATTAGATATATTCATCTATACTAAGCAAGACATATATGTATTAGATTAGTTATAAAATTCAAAATTTATTTTTAACTTTGCTTAATGCTAAATTATGTGTTACTCGAATACTAACAAAGGTGACTAGGTCCTGGAATATACTAAATTATGCCCTGGTTAAATTATTAACATTATTAACATTATTACGGGGGAGGGATAGCTCAGTGATTTGAGCATTGGCCTGCTAAACCAAGGGTTGTGAGTTTAATCCTTGAGGGGGCTACTTAGGGATCTGGGGCAAAATCAGTACTTGGTCCTGCTAGTGAAGGCAGGTTGGACTCTATGACTTTTCGGGGTCCCTTCCCGTTCTAGGAGATAGGTATATCTCCATATATTATAACATTTTATACGAATGCAGCTAAACACAATTTCTGCACTTGGGAAGCAAACTAAATTAAAGGAATAGCACTATACTTTAAATTGTAGTTCAGAAATTAGTTTGGATTAATTCTGGATCAAAGTTCCGTACACTGGGCAAACAAAACCAAATATTAGATCTCATAAAGCAGCTTCTGAAACGAAAAAGGATGTTTTAATTAAAAACAAAGTAAAAGACTGAGTCTGTAATCCTAATACTGAAAAGATTAACTCGTGCCTAAATTTAAACACTGTGAGCAGTCCCATAAATTGGACTAATTACAGTGTGTAAAGTTAAGCATGTAGGATCAGAGTTTTATTCAGGAAAATACTGATGGTGGATTTATACATAAAACAACATTGAGTTTGTTTTGTAGGCTGTGGTTTAACGTGCTGTGTCATGTTCTCTGTTGCATATATGGAATATTAATGTTTGGTTTTGAGAATTAAAAATGTCATTGACACTCAAAGTTATTGAAATGACCACATACTGGGAGAACTAAGAATTTCTTTTTAATTTAGCTTACAACTTTTGGGTGCCACCAAATGGACTTCTGTGTACATTGTCTTAAAATGAATTAATGAACGTACAAAGATTTTTAACTCTGGGAGAGATGCTTTAGAAATGCCAAAGACCGGGGGGAAGAAAATCTGTTCTCTTGGATGACTGTTGTATGTTAGAAATTTAAACACACAATTAATTCCTGTGCTCCCCACTTGATTATTTTTTTTCCTCTCTGGAAGGACAAATTTTGAGGTGTGTGTGTATATAGTTTAATGAGAACTGTTAGGTTTGTGGTGTTTTTAAAATAGGAACTGAGGAAGAAATAGTGAACAATGGAAGAAAAAATCCAAGAGAAAAATTTGAAATACTAGATCAGAACTGTAAAATAAATTTAGCTCATTAATTTCTTCAAAAAAATTTGCAGAACAGGTAAAGCGGTTTTAACAAAGTAAAAGGGAAACTCCAAATTACAAACTCGGGGTGGGACACTAAATATGTGCAAAAGACTTCTTTACATATATAAAAAATGTAGATGTAAACTATCTTTGTGGCGGGGTGCTACAGAACTGATCATTGGACAAATTTTTACATTATGTTCACAAAAAGCTTATATTTTATGCTGTAAAAGAGAAATATATTTTTATTATGGATGGAGGAAAAGCTGTCTACAGAAACACTTGTAAACCTTTAAAATGGTGTCAGATCCTGCATTCTTTCTGGATCCAAGACAACCATTAAAGTCAGTCAATGTTTTGCCAAAGAGTTCAGGATTGGGTCCTTTTTGGAAGTCGTCGTTAGCACTTTACAGTAACATCAACAGTAGAGCAGTGTCATCTGAGCATCATGATATCTGTAGAAAGTGAAAAGGGCATTGAAACTTCTGTATGTTTACTCTCATTTTCAATGCAATATGTTCAAACACACATAATACATTTACCATATAGAACCTAACATATAAGGAACTTCATCACTTGGTATCAAAATGCAAAGGTTTTACAATATATATTTCATAAGAAACTTTGTTGCTTTCAAATAAACATTTATATATTCTTGAGTGAAAGTTGTTTGAATATTTAAATAGTGCATTCAGTTCTACAAGTGTACAAAATAAAATAGTAAATCTTCCCTAAAAAACTGAACAGGCTCATATTTTCCTGACAGCAAACACTGCTCATAATGGAAGAGTTAACGGCTTATGCTTTACAAGTGATGGGCTTCATCTTCTGACTATTGGTACAGATGACCGGATGAGACTCTGGAATAGTTCCAGTGGGGAAAACACACTGGTAAGGTTTTTAAAGGACCTTCAGTTGCATTTCTTGGTTACTTTTAAGAGGGTAATAGACCAGTGGTCCAGTTATGATACATAATTTAGCTTTGGCAGTAAATCTCCTGCTGGACACTGCTGTCTAATCTCAGTTGATCTCTATATCTTTAATCAAAATAATTTATTTTCTATCATTTTGTCCAGTGAAAATTAGTAACTAAGGGCCTGCATGGCCCACCAGATTGAAAATGAGACTATAAAACCATTCATTTGTGACAGTAGCTCAAATCCAGATCAGGCTGGCAGTAACCAAAAAGAACTAACATCTGTTGGCAACTTGTCTGAAATGAATTTGGTTCTCAGTCTTTTCACTGAGTGGGTGTCCACACCACAGACTGAATAAGTATGGAGACTGAATTAATCTCTTGTCAGTAGGTGTAGCTCTTTCCAAATAAGTTTGACACACACTGGGAGAAGTAGGCTGCAGCTAGCCCTCTTTATGCAGCCTGGTGGGCCCTTATTGTTTTCTGCATGCTCCCTCCCAACCCTTTTAGCTACTGGAGGGCACTTCTCATTGGTTCCACCCATAGCAGATCCTGAATGGCCTTTTTAGGCAATTCCTGAAGGCCATCTCCCCACTCCCCACCCCGAAAGGACACCTTTGTGCAGATTGCACCAAGGAAGTGGGTTATCCAGTAGGGGACAACTAATGCCTGGTATCACAGATCACAACAACCTTTCAGTATGGATACAGATTATATCCTTCATCTCTCTATTCTCCCTGCCCCCAGTGCTCTCGTGCCTGCTTTAAACTGCTTCTGCAGCTTCTCCCTAGAGAGGATTAGATATACAGTCCCAATGAAAATACAACTCTAGTAATGTAAAATTAAAGTTTCGGAACACTCTAAAAACATTTGATTAAGAATTTAGAGAAGTATAAATGGCAATCCCTACCCAAAAGTACAAACTGAGGGCCAAATCCTGCTCCCATTCAAGTAAATGACAACTCCTGTCAGTGGGAACAGGATAAGCCCTAAAGTGAGCGTGAAAAACTGGCAGCATTTTCCTGTTAGCAGGGGTTGATCTTGCTGGGAAGAGATTAGTGGGTTCCTTCTGAGGCAAAATGGCTCATATCCAACCTAGATATTCTAAGGGTATGTCTTCACTGCAGCATTAATTCAGCACCAGCATTAATTGATCGGCACCAGGTTCTGAGCACCTGATTTAACCTGGCCTGGGTGTGAGCAGCCACACTGCAAAGTCATATCTGAGTTACTGGTACTACCCTTAGGTGCTATGTTTACCCATGTGGGTTGCTGAGACTTCTAGGGGCATATCCCATGCTTCTTTGTGCTACCATAAGATGACCTGCTTATTATTCTTTCCCAGTGAATTGTGGGAAAACTTGTATGTTTTTCGGGGCACATTGTGGGGAATTGCGGGATATGTGATTTAGTCTGCATCCTCATTGTAAAATGAGTAGGTTACCAGCCCAAATGAAAACCTCACTCACGTTTTAGCCTACAGCCCCATATAAGCGATCTGGCCCAGATTGAAAGCACCACTAAACTCGGTTGAGAAGCTTTTGCCCATGGATGAGAAGGGGGTGAGGGGCAACACCTGAGTAAGAGCCCAAGTGTTAACTCTGCTGTGAAGACATACCCCAGAGGGAGGTGGGAGTGTTTCTCCAGAGAATGTATATAAAAGGTGGGCTGAGAAGCCCTGAGGTAGGAGCCCTGGAAGTAGCGACGACTAAGGAGAAGGCTTAGAGCTGAAACTTGTCTTTGATAATACTGTCAAAATTCCAGAAAGAGGGTGATTTTTGGCTTTCCACAGCTTGTAGACTTTGTTATGGAGCAGGTTGAGAGAGGCATTTTCTCACAGTGTACCACAAGAGTTACTCTGTATTCTGAGTAAATATTGGTATCCCTTTTGAGCTGGCAAGGAGAGTTTGGCTTATAGAACTAGGTTATCTTCTTATTGGGAAAGAAATGAGTGAATGCAAAAAGAGAGAATATACCTCTACCCCGATATAACGCGACCCGATAGAACACTAATTCGGATATAACGTGGTAAAGCAGTGCTCCGGGGGGGTGGGACTGTGCACTCCAGTCGATCAAAGCAAGTTCGATATAATGCATTTTCACCTATAACGCGGTAAGATTTTTTGGCTCCCGAGGACAGCGTTATATCGAGGTAGAGGTATATCTAAGTATTTGCACTCTTGATTAGGGATTTTGATACAAAAGCAGAAGCAAAGTCTACCACTTCTACCATTCTTTGTGTGGATCCCACTAACCATGTGCATGCACTTCATGTGCACAAGATCAGAATTTTTGACCAGCAGTGTCTGTGTTGGGGCTGCATCTGTGCCCTGTATGATTTCATTCTCTCCCATTCGAGGGAATATAGGGCAGCCGATCTGCGGTGGGGGCTGGTAGCCAGCCCGTGCCTAGGTGTGGCTCCATTCCCAGCCCCATATGCAGGCGGTGGTGGGGCCAGGAGTGGAACCACATTGAGGTTGGGGATGGGGCCAGGAGCCAGGGACATGGCTGCAGTTGGGGCTGGAGCAGAACTGGGGGCGGGGAGGGGCTGGGTGGCACTCCCTCCACAACCCCCATGGTGGCTTGCCCGCCCCCCTTCCCCCAAAGGTTCCATCGCACCTCTGCCTTAAGGTTAAAGTTCTCAAGTCCTCTCCCTCTCAGCTTATGCAAATGCAGCCAATCGAACTCCATTGACTACAGAGGAGCACCTTTCATTGTCCCTCTGGTCCCAGCCACAAACTACCCTGCAAAGGCCCTGCAACTCCTTTAATCTGAGCCTCCTGGGCTCTGATTGGCTGCTTCCATGCACACACTGACTTAATTTATCTAGCTCCCCCTCGCTCTCAACTTCTGCATTATGGAGCAATGGTAGCTACTTTATTATAGTTAAGAATGTGACCCTGTTTTCATTATTCAAGTTGGATTTCAACCCTCCTCTCATTTCCATGAGTGTGGAAATATTTTTTTTAACCTGAAATTTCTCGTATGTGAATTCTGGCCAGAAAAGAAATGTTGGGGGAAATGAAGTTAGAGAAGTTATTTTGTGTGTGTCTGTGTGTGATTTTTGTTTTGTATTTTTGAGTTTTGGAGGGGATGGGGAAAGTGATTTTTTTTTTTCCAAATGTGAAAATAATCTTCTTTATATTGTCATCTGTAGAATAGCTTGGTTAGAGATTCCAGAATTGTACAACTGTTTTAATTAATGTTATTTAAGGTTAGGTGTAAATTTTTGATTTAACTATGAAAATATAAATCTCTGAGACCTCTGTCATATGTTTGATGTCCTTAGAAACTTCTTCATAGGTCTTGCAGAATATATAATCTTCCATGGAATAGTCTTAATCTATTAACTTCATAAGCCACATGGTTCTGGTTCATCAATTTAAGAAGTGTCTACAGACACGCTTGGTGGAGCTTTTAATTTCTGGAAGGTAAATAGTTCTGGTTCAAGGAATGTGCAAACAATTACTTGTAAATTCCATGGGGAAAGTAACTGGTTTTGCATCAGAAGGCCTGCACAGAACTCTTTGTTCAGCAGTGATTTTGCAGAGAACTGATTATACGATTGGCAGTAACACCAAAGAGCCTGTATGCATTAATTTAAAATTCCAGCATTTGGTTTTAAATCACTAACAAATTATAATGTCAGAGAGAAATCCATTTACTTGACTAATTTTTGAAATATTTGACATATTGCCATTATGAGAGTTAATCAAAAAATTAAACAACTATAAGAAATTCCCAAACAAAAAATAATTGAGATAGTTATGGATAAAAAGACATATATTTGAACTTAAAATAGCCTTATTGAGATGTTGGCCTTTGGAAAAAATTAAATGTTTGAAAGCCAGAAAGCCAGATTTAAAGTTCCACAAACAGTCTTAATACTGGCCATTATACCATCCCATGAATGCTCTTACTAGTAATCATCTTCCACTTACCAACCAGAAAATGCCATCAGCATACCTAATCTACCCTTTCATACTTTATATTGTGATCTTGGGACGCCTCCTGCCCAACACATATCACCTATCAATCCCAGTTGAAACCCATTCCCTCACTCACCTGTTCAGAATGAGAATAAATGAGATCTCTTATACTTCAAATAGAGTACAGAAACTACATTGTCCCATATCTTCCACTCAATACAATTTATCCTATTCATTATGCTGTTTTCATTAACTTTGGAACCCAAAATAAGGTGTATGCATTTGGGAACCTCAGAGTTGTGTTAAATTCCAAAGTAGCAGTGTGCTTGCTTAACCATTGCTTTAATGAAAATTTAACCCTTAATTTTAAATTTGTTTTAATAATTTAAACCACAAGAATTAGCTTTGTATAATAATAGCTAACAGCTTAATCTCGCATCCTACAGGTGAACTATGGGAAAGTCTGTAATGAAAGCAGAAAAGGACTCAAATTCACCACTTCTACTGGCTGCGATCCAGAATTTGCATTTGTACCATATGGTAGCACCATTGCTGTTTATACAATCTACTCAGGAGAACTGATAACTATGCTTAGGGGACATTATAATACTGTTGATTGCTGTGTATTTCAGCCTAATTTTCAGGTAAGTGAAGTATTTAAGATAATTTAGAATGTTCATAAAATAATGAGTTCATAGATTTTAAGGCCAGAAAGGGATCCTCACATCATCTAGTCTGATCTATATAACATAAGCCATAGAATTTCATCCAGATACCAAAGTTACTTGACTCAATATAAGAGTATGTTAGCTATCTTCTCATCTTGATTTAAAAACATCAAGAGAGGGAGAATATACCTCTCTCCTTAGTAGTTTGTTCCAGTGGCTATCTAGTTAATCACTCCCTCTGTCAAAAAATTTTTTTTAATTTGTCTGGCTGTAACTTCCAGTCATTGGTACTTGTTCTGCCTTTCTCTGATAGATTAAAGAGCTTTTAGTACCTTTTATTTTCTCCTTGTGCAGCTGTTTTTACAACATAATTAATTTACCTCTTGATATTTTTGTTGATTAGCTAAACAGATTGCTCCTTAAGTCTCTCATTTAAATATATTTTCTTCAGCCCTCAAATAATTTTTGTGGGTCTTCTCTGCACTCTCCAAATTATAACATTCTTTTTAAAATGGGAACAGCAGTACTGGATGCAGTATTCCAGAATCAATCTCACTAATGCTGCATACAGAGGTAAAATTAACTCCCTACTTTACTTTATATAAACAAGGATCCACATTAGCCATCTGCCACAGCATCGCACAGGAATCCTGTTCAGTTGTTTGTCCAGTATGATTTCTAAATCTTTTCCAGAATATAGCCTCCCATTCTTGGCCTCCTTGAATATTGGTACAACTTGAGTACTCTTCCAGTTTTCTCCAGTATTCCAGGATTTATTGAAAATTAATATCAGCAGGCCAGAGATCTCATCCACCATTTCTTTTAGGAGTCATAGATGGAAGTTATCTGGGCCTGCAGATTTAAAAATATTTATCTGTAGTAGATATTGTTTAACATCCTCCTGGGTTATTAATATACTGGAAAATTAGTTCATCATCCTTATGTAATATGAGTACATCATTCTACTTCTTCCCAAATACAGAACAGAAATATTATTTGAACACTTCAGCCTGTTCTGCGTCATTATAAACAAGTCTACCATCTCCATCTAGCAATGGGCCTGTACTATTATTAGGATTTCATTTGTTCCTAATATACTTAAAATAAAAATTGCTTGTTGTCCTTAGACCTGCCAGGTATGGATTTTTCTGAGAGGTCTTTAGCTTCTGTCATCAATGTTCTACACCTTCATAACTTCCAATTTTATATTACTTGCTGTTTATTTCCCTTTTTCAAATATGTTTGTTTATATATTATTTTTAATTGTTACCGTCACTTCCTCTCTTAACCAGGATGGGCTTTTAATCATTACATTTAATTAGCCCTTTGGAATCTCCACGTATATATACTACTGGTTGGGATTTGTCCTCTCTTTGCCCATGAATGTGATGATCATTGGTCCCCTAGAAAGACACTAATTTGCTGTCCAGTTATCTATTCATCTTTGTCCATCATAAAGATCTAAAATAGTTACCTGACATTGCTTTCAATAACTTCTTTGAGTTGTTATATATACCTACCTTCAGAGAATGGTGTCCCCTTATGCAAATACCCCATTGATATTGATGAGATGAAGTATTGAGGACTGCAGGATTTGGCCCATTATTATAACTGAGGGGTTTGGATGATTTCGGAGGCTGTGCAGAGGGAAGCCTGGTTGTGAAATCTGCTGTGGGAGTTTAGTGTTTTGCATTTAGTGTCTGGTGTACAGATAATAAACATGATTTGAGTTCCTGACTCAGTCAGGAGTAGGGACAATGTCTTGTCTGTAAAGCACCATCAGACCTAAGGAACAGTATAAATAAGGCTATGAATCTGTCATAGATTCCATGATTTTATGAGACCTCCATGGCGTTTTGAAAATTCCAATAATTCAGCCCTGGGCAGTGGGGCTTGCTCTCCAGCTTCAGCCCCGGGCAGCGGGGCTCGGGCTTCGGCTTCAATAAATCTGTGATTTATTATTTATTGCCTACATCCTGTCCGTGACTCTTAATAAAAATACCTGTGCCAAAAACATGGCCTTAAGTATAAAGTGAGTCCCTGATGTGTCAAGAATTGCAACTTCATTGGAAAATTTAGCTGCTTTCTTCCTGAGCTTTTTTGTACAGTAAGTATCTATGACAACTAATTACAAAGGCAGTTGATGACCTGCCCTGATGTGGCAAGTCAATAAGTATACAGAAAAATTAAGATAATTGCAAACTAAACAAGGCTTATGTGCATTCTGTGTTAGGAATTCCCAGAATTACACTATACTGTGCCATAGACTTGCATGGTGCTTTGCAGTCTACATATTGTTCTGCTCTTAATTGACTCAGGAGCTCAAATACGTTTATTTGTTTTGTATTAATATAACTGTATTTAATGTAAACTCTAGGCTAACTGAAAACCATATAATCCTTGGACAGGAAAGCAAGACAGAATAGTTGTAATGCTCACAGTAAATGTAGTGATGTCCCCATTACGCTGCTCAAAGGGAAGATTGTTTTTTGTTTTTAAAAGCCTTAGTAATGATCTGCACTTTACTATAGACTAAAGACTTTTATTTCCAAATTTGTTTTTAAGTATATAATCTGTGAAAACAGTACATGCAGAATATCCATAGCTGTACACAAATCCTAGTGAGTTAGCATTGTTTATAATGTTTGAATACATAAGGACTGATGTGATATTTAATATCCTCTTAAAAATTGTGTAGAACACTTAAATGCACTGTTGGCAAGATTAAAAGATTCCAGGTTAGTGTCTCTATATTACAGCATATACCTATTAATCATTAAAAAACAAAAAGAAAAAAAGTGTTTCGCAGGTTCATTCAGAGGATTATAGGATCCAGAGGATCTTACAAATGCTTACACGCACAACTTTACGTGAATAGTCCCATTGAGGCCAGTGTGACAACTCATATTGAGAAGTTATTCATGTGCACAAGTGTGTGCATGACTGGGGCCATAGAATGGATATCAGGTTTTAATCAATTCAGCCTGTACTGGAACTTATTTTAGATATAATATGAAAAGAGAGCCTTTGGAAAGAAGGAGCAGTGATGATCCATTTTAGGTACCAATAAGTTAACTTACTATTTTGAAGGCGTCATAGCAGCTCCATAGCTAAGTGTAAAATCCAATGCTTCTTTAAGCAGAATTTATATTATTAACTTAAATACAAAAAATTATACATAGTATATTTCACTCCAGCTGTTTAAACATGCAGCATTTCTTGTCTTAAATGTGCTTTGTGAAACATTAGTAACAAATAATTAACAGTTCAATAACTGTTTGGAGACAGTACCATATATAAACATCCTCCTATGCTATGCATCTATATAAATAGCAGTCTGGAAAATACCAGAGTCCTTTTAATAAAATGCAAAGAAATTGAAGATACTTTAGATTGTAAATTCTTCAGGGCAGAAACTGTCTGCTACTCTGTACAGTCTAGCACAATGAGGCCCCATTCTTGGTTGGTCTTTAGGCACTACCATAATAAACATGACCAGTAATAATGAACATGTTTGATATTTGCCGTCCTAACATGATAAAAGCCTCACATTCTGTTCCTATTCTTTCTTTTCTCTCCCTGAACAAAATGAGATTTCTCCCACCTCCTTACTGCTCCCATAATTGCACATCTAAGACAAATGTGCACAGATTATTTTCAGTTGTTTAATTTTTTTAATACATTGTTATTAGTAAACAAATAAGATGAATATCAGAACCCCCTAGTGGCCATCTGCGTAATTGGGATTTTGTCTATATGAGGAAGGTGGGGGGAGTTTAATCCACAGCTTTTTGATGCATGTCAGGTAACAAACATTACATAAACCAAACTAATAGCGTGCATGTGAGATGGTGTGCCTTCTTTCATTGCACATCATTGTGTATATACAGTGGTGGCTTACTGCATACTAAGGGCGTGGCATTCTTGCAGGGTATTCCATGGTTCTTTGCTTTGATGCTGAGCAGTGTGCATTCTGAAATTTTTCTTCCTGTGTATTGTGGGATGCATAGCAGAAGCCAGGCAAGTTCAAATTTTTAAAAAATTCCCGTTTTTTTCCTGTCTCCATCCTATACTTAATTTTTATCTGGGCTAGTGCCATTTTCCAATTTTTGTCAGCAAGTATGGACCCAATAATGCTCCATGCTGGCAATAGTGAATGAACAAAAGCTGCTTCAGCTGTATTTCAGCATTCAAAGCTGGATGGATTCAGTTATGGACTTTGCCCACCATACCAACAATCAGAAGATGTGGCAGCAACTGCACCTCTAACAGTAGCAGAAATTTCAACAGCAGAGGAAGCAGTACGAGGAAGAAAAGGAAGACACCAAACAATTGATAGTACAGGATTGGTTCCTGGAGCAACTTCACCCTGTGCCAGGCTGTTTCTGGGATTGGGAAACGAATATGGATTGGTTGGAAAGGTTGTTATGCAGATCTGGGATGACCAGCAGTGGTGAGAGAATTTCCTGACGGGGAAGGCAGCCTGTTCGGAGATATGTGCTGAGCTATGGGAAGCTGCAGCGGCAGTATACCATCATGTGGTGCCACGTATTTGTGGACAAGTGGGTTATCATTGCCATCCAGAAACTGGCCACCCCCAAATGCTGCCAGTCTGTAACCAGCCAGTTCAGCATGGGGATATCGGCTGTTGTCATGGAGGTATGGGATGCCATGGAAAAGGTGCTGTTTCACCAATTTAGAGAGCTTGGTGTAATGCTCGGGAGATTATTGGTGGCTTTGCATACGCCAGCTTCCCAAACTGTATTGAGGCAATTGATGGGACCCACTATATTAGGAAAAGCTTTTTCACTAGGAGGGTGGTGAAGCACTGGAATGGGTTACCTAGGGAGGTGATGGAATCTCCTTCCTTAGAGGTTTTGAAAGCCCAACTTGACAAAGCCCTGGCTGGGATGATTTAGTTGGGAATTGGTCCTGCTTTGGGCAGGGGGTTGGACTAGATGACCTCCTGAGGTCCCTTCCAGCCCTGATATTCTATGATTCTATGTGCCTATTATCTCCCTCCCCCACCGGCCAAATCAGGGATCAGAATTTATAAACTGAAAGGGGTATTTCTCCATACATGACAGGTTTACAGAAATAAAAACAGGGTTGTCTGGAAGGGCTCACAATGCTAGGATCTTTCAGAATTCAGCTGCTTACCTTAATGGAGAAAGGAACGTTTGCCCCCAGGAGCACTATGGACATTAATGGAGTTGGCATTGCTCTGGTTATCCTGGGAGACCCGGGTTATCCTCTGCTTCCTTGGTTAATGAAGTCATTCATGGGCTGTATGGACAGAAGGAACAAACTGTTTAACTACTGCATCAGTAGTTGCAGAATGGTAGTGGAGTGTGCATTTAAAAGGAAGGTGATACTGTTTGTGGAATAGGTTGGACACAGCAGGAAAAAAACATTCCAAAGATTGTAGCAATATGTTATATTTTGCGCAGTATTTTTTAGAGTAAATGAGAGAGCCTTAATGATAAGTGAGAGACTTGGGCATAGCATCTTGCTCAGCAGTTTAAGCAACCAGCAAGGCATCTAATTTAAAATGGAAACACCCAGGGCAGTTCTGTCAAGGATGCGTTATTCTTAATTTTGAGTCTCAGGCCTGTGGGGGTAATATGGACTGAGAGCAGCTCAGTGTTTTATGGACAGGGGGATGCAATGTTGTGGCCAATCTATTTTTACCTTGTGTTTTTGCTTAGATACTTTGTAAAACCTTATGTATTATATAAAATGTAATGCTTTTCTGTGTAAAATGCCTTGTTGACTCCTTATGAATGAAGTTTTTAAAGTTTTTGTTATTAAACGATATATTGTATAACAAACAAAAATAAACCTTTAAATGAAACAATAATGAAACATTTTAAATTATGTAACAATAACAATCTATTGTCCAAAGACTATAAGTAAACTTTTAATTAAAACAATAGTGAAACAAAATACCAAAGTGCAACAGTGCAGTTCTGGGCACAACACTAGGAGCAGGGAGGCTTAAAGTCATAGGCGAATATATATTTTGCATCTCTCTCTTCTTGTTTGTGAGCCTTCCGATATTTAGTGGTGAGGCTCAAAGGTATCAGGAGTGCTACAGGGCTCAAAAGAGCTGGGATCCCAGGTGCAGCTGTTCAGTGCCCTATGAAGGGAATGGCCTTTGGGAGCACTGCTGCAGGGGCACAATACAGTAATATTGTTGTTCCCAGTAGTCTCTATTGTCTAGGGGCTGCATAACATGGCAGGGTGTAAGGATAGCAGACAGTGCAGACTGTTCACCAACAGCAATATGCACTTCAGCAGGGCATTCTGGCTTTTTATTGCTTCTGCATCTCCCTGTCTTTTTTGGAGCTGTTTTTTGTCATGGCAGGGCTGCCCCAGGCAACTGCCATGCTGTCCTTGGCCACTCCCACAATCTCTCTAGCGCTCTCTGTCTGTCTTTCTCTCCACCCTCAAATACTGTCTGCACCTCTCTGCTATTTTGGGGGGCAGGGGAGTGTTTTGTTTGGTGTTTTTGTGGTACTGGGAGGAACACTGCAATGAAGTCCGATATTTCATCACAAGTTTTCTCAATTTTTTTTCTCCCTTAGGTTAGCCACCCTACTCAGCCATTCATAGAGTCCCTGTCCTTGAGGGTCTGGCCAGTGTAGGTGCCATAGTTGTGGGAGTATTAATAAAAATCACAATTGATTATTCATATTCCAGAGAGGCTGTGACAGCATTTTTTTAATAAGCATTTCTGACTTCACCTCCCTGAGATTCTTCCCAGTTTTGAGGGTACCTCAGAGATAAGCTTTGTATGCATTGGCATTTTTGTCTGTGCAGGATATGCTGATTGGCTTTGCTATTGTGCCTTGGAGTCTGGTGTTTTTAAGAATTATGTTCCTGGTCTTGTGGTGGGGGAAGGGAATTATGGAGGTGTCTATATGGTGTCAGAGGGCTTAGTAGAGTGCATCTGAGTACAAACTAGATAGTAAACCCCCCAAGCCCCTTTTAGGTTGTCCTGACTCTGGATAATGTTACACGGAGACAGGTGATTGGCAGGCAGAGAATGGCATTATTCAAAAAGGGAAAGGGCAGTCCAGGAAGATACTCTGTGAAGTTATTTACCAAGATGGTCTCCCCAGAAGTGCTACAGGAGTGGGAATTGTGAGCTATAAAAGGGAATGACTATTTAGCTATTCCTTACTTTGCATTTATCAACACTGAATTTCATCCGCCATTTTGTTGCTCAGTCACCCAGTTTAGGGAGACCCCTTTGTAACTCTTTGCAGTCAGCTTTGGACTTAACTATCTTGAATAATTTAGTATTGTCTGCAAAATTTGCCACCTCATTGTTAATCCCATTTTTCCATATAATTTATGAATATGTTGAACAGTTCTGGTCCTAGTAGATTGGTACAGAATGATTTCACTTCACAAAAGCTGTATGGACGCTTCCCCAACATATCTTGTTCATCTGTGTTTCCTATAGTTTCAACCAGTTTGCTTGATACTGAAGGTAGGCTTACCGGCCTGTAATTGCAAGGATCCCATCTAGAGGCATTTTTAAAAATCACTGTTACAGTAGCTCTCCTCTAATCGTCTGATACAGAGGCTGATTTAAGTGATAGGTTATATACCACAGTTAGGTATCAGAGGGGTAGCCGTGTTAGTCTGGATCTGTAAAAAGCAACAAAGAGTCCCGTGGCACCTTAAAGACTAACAGATGTATTGCAGCATAAGCTTTCGTGGGTGAATACCCACTTCGTCAGACACATGACATGACATTCAGTGGATATTCACCCACGAAAGCTTATGCTCCAATACATCTGTTAGTCTTTAAGGTTCCACAGGACTCTTTGTTGCTTCATACCACAGTTAGTAGTTTTTGCTCTTTCATATTTAAACTCCTTCAGAAATCTTGTGTATAGCAGTTTCCTGATAACTTCTTATTGTTTAATTTATTAGTTTGTTCTAAAACCTTGTTTTAGAACCATTGATGCCTCATTCTGGGAGAGTTCCTCAGCTATGTCACCTTTTAAAAAAAAAATGGCTCAGATGTAGGGATCTCCCTCATATTCTCTCCCTGAAGACCAGCGCTAAGAATTCTTTTAGCTTTTCTGCAATGACCCTGTCTCCCTTGAGTGCCCCTTTAGCACCTCGATCCAGTGGCCCCACTGACTTTTTAGAACATCACATAAGAACGGCTGTACTGGGTCAGACCAAAGGTCCATCTAGCCCAGTATCCTGTCTACAGACAGTGGCCAATGCCAGGTGCCCCAGAGGGAGTGGACCAACAGGCAATGATCAAGTGATCTCTCTCTGACAAACAGAGGCTAGGGACACCATTCCTTACCCATCCTGGCTAATAGCCATTAATGGACTTAACCACCTTGAATTTATCCAGTTCTCTCTTAAACGCTGTTATAGTCCTAGCCTTCACAACCTTCTCAGGTAAGGAGTTCCACAAGTTGACTGTGCGTTGCGTGAAGAAGAACTTCCTTGTATTTGTTTTAAACCTGCTGCCTATTAATTTCATTTGATGACCCCTAGTTCTTGTATTATGGGAATAAGTAAATAACTTTTCCTTATCCACTTTCTCCACATCACTCATGATTTTATATACCTCTATCATATCCCCCCTTAGTCTCCTCTTTTCCAAGCTGAAGAGTCCTAGCCTCTTTAATCTCTCCTCATATGGGACCCATTCCAAACCCCTAATCATTTTAGTTGCCCTTTTCTGAACCTTTTCTAGTGCCAGTATATCTTTTTTGAGATGAGGAGACCACATCTGTACGCAGTATTCGAGATGTGGGCGTACCATCGATTTATATAAGGGCAAGAATATATTCTCAGTCTTATTCTCCATCCCCTTTTTAATTATTCCTAACATCCTGTTTGCTTTTTTGACTGCCTCTGCACACTGTGCGGACATCTTCAGAGAACTATCCACAATGACTCCAAGATCTTTTTCCTGACTTGTTGTAGCTAAATTAGCCCCCATCATATTGTATGTATAGTTGGGGTTATTTTTTCCAATGTGCATTACTTTATATTTATCCACATTAAATTTCATTTGCCATTTTGTTGCCCAATCACTTAGTTTTGTGAGATCTTTTTGAAGTTCATCACAGTCTGCTTTGGTCTTAACTATCTTTAGCAGTTTAGTATCATCTGCAAACTTTGCCACCTCACTGTTTACCCCTTTCTCCAGATCATTTATGAATAAGTTGAATAGGATTGGTCCGAGGACTGACCCTTGGGGAACACCACTAGTTACCCCTCTCCATTCTGAGAATTTACCATTAATTCCTACCCTTTGTTCCCTGTCTTTTAACCAGTTCTCAATCCATGAAAGGACCTTCCCTTTTATCCTATGGCAGCTTAATTTACATAAGAGCCTTTGGTGAGGGAACTTGTCAAAGGCTTTCTGGAAATCTAAGTACACTATGTCCACTGGATCCCCCTTGTCCACATGTTTGTTGACCCCTTCAAGAAATTCTAATAGATTAGTAAGACACGATTTCCCTTTACAGAAACCATGTTGACTATTGCTCAACAGTTTGTTTTTCTATGTGTCGGACAATTTTATTTTTAACTATTGTTTCGATTAATTTGCCCGGTACAGATGTTAGACTTACCAGTCTGTAATTGCTGGGATCACCTCTAGAGCCCTTTTTAAATATTGGCGTTACATTAGCTAACTTCCAGTCATTGGGTACAATGACTTTCTGTAACTTTCACTCTATGCATCCGAAGAAGTGAGGTTTTTACTCACGAAAGCTTATGCCCAAATAAATCTGTTAGTCTTTAAGGTGCCACCAGACTCCTTGTTGTTTTTGTAGATACAGACTAACACGGCTACCCCCTGATACTTGATCATTGGGTACAGAAGCTGATTTAAAGGACAGGTTACAAACCTTAGTTAATAGTTCCGCAACTAAGGCTTCCTGCTTCTGATGTACTTAAAATGTAACAGCAAAGTATTTTTTGTCTTTAGTTAGTTGCTTTTCAAATTTTTTCTTGGCTTGCCTTATAATTTTATATCTGTTTATGTTCCTTTCTATTTTCCTCAATAGGATTTCACTTCCAATTTTTAAAGGATGCCCTTTTGCCTCTATCTGCCTCATTTACTGTGCTGTTTAGCAATGGTGGCATTGTTTTGGTATTTGGAGTATATGTTTAGATTGATCCTCTATTCTGGGGTTTGTAGTTTACAGGTATTTCTGTGGGACTGTTGCATTTAATTTGTTTCACTAGCTTCCTCATTTCTGAAGTTAAATGCTACTGTGGTGACTTTCTTTGGTATTTTCTTCCTTAAATGTTAAATTTAATTACATTATGGTCGCTGTTACTGAGCAGTTCAGTTATATTCACTTCTTGGACCAGATCCTGTGCTCCACAGAGGACTAAATCAAGAATTGCCTCTCCCCTTGTGGGTTCGGGGATAAGCTGCTCCAAGAAGCAATCATTTATGGGGTCTAAAAATGTTCTCTGCTAAGATGACACATACACAGTCAACGTAAGGATTGTTGAAATCCCCCATTACGAAGGTAGAAGATGCAATAGTAGTCTCTCTAATCTCCCTAAGCACCTCACAGTCAATGTCACCATACTGGTCAGGTGGTCAGTAGTATATTCCTCCTGCTGTACACTTACTAGTCAAGCATGAAATTTTTAATCGATAGAGAAGTCTATGGTAGTTGATTCATTTAAGATTTTTACTTTATTTGACTTTATGCTTTGACGTATCGTGTCACTCCCCCACCAGCCTGACCTACTCTGTTATTCCTATGTATTTTGTAGCCTGTTATTTCTGTGTCCCACTGATTATCCTCATTCCATGAAGTTTCCATGATGTCTGTTATTTCAATGTCCTCATTTCATGCTAGGCAATGTCATCCCTTGTTTTAATATAGATTCTCCTGAGCTATTTGCTCATTATCTGTCACTGGTCGGCATCCTAGTCGCAGACTTCTGCTTAGCAATGTCCACAAAAAAGATCTTTATTGCAGTGCCTGACCACAAGAGTTTACGGCACGGATGCTCCACCTCAGGTTGTGATGAGATTCAGTGTCTTAACACGGCTCTAAGCGGCTGCTTGAGGCATGTTGTAGGGCTTCCAGAGTAATATTGCAGTAGTTCTGATATACTAGAATCCAGGAGCAAATGGGCAAAATCTGATCCCATGCCAGCTTTTAAACAGAGGATGGAACATCCAGCAAACTTGACGCCAGAGCAGGGGAGGGCACACAATTAAACAGACAAGTCAGTAATGATTGCTTGGAAAGCAGTGTGGGATAGCTGTTCGAGGACTGCCAAGTAGTTTGCAGCAGCATCGCGTGCACATGAACAATACACTGTACTAACTCAATTCACAGCAAAATTAGGTTACCTGGAAGGACTCCAGAGTTTATTGTAAATGAAGAGTTAGTATACTACAGTGGATTGCGTCAGGTGTATACAAGCATTTTCAAACAGAATTAACTCGACTTAATTTGGTTTAAACCCTCCATGTAGACAAAACCTAAATTATTGATCTATGGTGTCAAAGGAAGAAGTTTTGCTCTAAAGAAACTTGGAATACAGTTGGCAGGGAGATGAGAAATGAGTTAAATTTAACAGTAAAGTCAATTTAAATGGTAGCAATGCTATTTTGGTAAATTCTTCCTAAGGAAATTAGCAGCAGTTGTGTCCGATTGTCTTTTACATTTTAAAATCTGCAGTGATCTAGATTACATTACAGATTGGATTCTAAGAATGTTTCTTTATTTCTAAACATTAAACTTCACTTAAATGTAATATTTCTCATAAGCATTTCTTGTTCAATATTCAGTAAACACTGAGTGACATTATTTTTGCTTTCTTTTTCACAGGAACTATATAGTGGTAGCAAAGATTGCAATATACTTGCGTGGGTGCCAGCTCTACGAGAGCCAATGCCTGATGAAGATGCTGCAAAGGTATAGAAAGTTCTATGAATGTCAATTGTACTTTCCCTTTGCTGTAAAAAAAAAAAAAAAAAAAAAAAAAGTTAGATATGAAGAAAATATTTCCCTATTGCCCTTTGCAGTAAAGATTGATGCACAGAAATGATCTAGCTGTCTTTTCTCTGCAATGTGCTTTTCTTCTAGTGCAGAGTAGCCAGTTCTGTACTAAACTTCCTGCTTCTCCTGTATTTAAAGTGTTTCTTGTTTTTATGTTGTTTGGCTATTTGACTTTTGACTTTCTTCTTAGCCTTTCTAATTTCCATACTACATTTTACCTGCCATAGTTTAAGGTCCTTTGGAAATATAGTAACGAAATTAAAAAATTACAGAGCAGTAAACGAACAGTGAGATTTAAGGGTAGCAGTTTTTCACATCCAATTACTGTTGGATCTGGAAGTACATCAAGAAAATTCTAAGCAAGCTTACTCAAGAGTCTGTCAGAGACACAAGAAAGGCGGGGCTGCCCTGTATTTACTATCCAAGTTCCCAAGAAACTTTTGATACATCTACAGATTTTTAATGAAGCATTGAAGCCTATTAAACAAAGTCTGGAAATCTTTATTTTTTTTTTTTTAAACAATCTCATTTCTTATACATTATTGTAAAGTGAATTTAGACATAGACCTCTGTCTTACAGGATCTATTTATGAAATGGGGTCCAGTTTCATCATCCTTTTTTTAAACTGGAGATCTGTTAGCTGTTTCATGATTTATAGATGATACTGCATATTTGTGAAGTTATTTTTAAAAAGTCTTTATTTTGTTTGTTTTGTAACTATTTTGTGATAACTAGAGTAGTGTGTGTCTCTCGGTAGCAGTACCTCTAATTTCAGCTTCCAAAGGGAAAACCTAAGCAGCAGTATCTTCCAAAGGCATATACATTGCTTCCCTCACTTATTGGTCTCTAAGGCTTGCTGTCATCATTAAGGCTTCATGTCTGTCACATAAGTCACAGATTCCGTGACCTCTGATTTCTGCAGCGGCCGGTGTGGTTAGCTCCGGGGCTGCCCGAGCAGATGAGACAGCCCCTGGGCCAGTCGCACCAGCCACTGCTGGGGCAGGAGATCAGGGCTGTGGTTCCCAGCCAATGGGAGCTGCGGAGCCGGAGCTGCAGGGACATGCTGGCCACTTCCGGGGAGCTGTGTGGAGCCCGGTAGGGAGCCTGCCAGTCCCGCCAATCCTCTCCCCCCTCCCCCCAGCAACAGCAGGGGTCACCGACCCTGTGCTGCCCTCCTCCCCCAGCACCAGCCAGGGCCGCGGGCCGCCGCCTGCCTCCCCCCAGCACCATCCGGGGTCCCAGATCACTCCCCACAGCACCTGTGGTGCCCTGGACCACCCCCCAAGAGCACCTCCGGCCCAAGTTTTAGGGGTATATAGTACAAGTCATGGACCATTAATTTTTGTTTACTGCCCAGGACCTGTCCCTGACTTTTACTAAAAATACTCATGACTAAACCATAGCCTTACTCATCATCAAAGACACACATGTGACTTTTAACTGCTCCTGAGTTTGGAAATCTGTTCTAGATTTTTAAGACCACCAACACAAAACTAAAGTTGGCTATCGTACTTAATATATTGAAAGTAATTTCAGATATTTGTAAAGTTTCAGCAGCCCAGCATCGACTACGATTCTGATACATATTGGCTACTCCTCTCCTGTCTACAGTTTCCTGTGACAGTTAAAAGGTGCAGCACTGCCTCTGCAAGCCATACCCCTTCTCCTGTTTGCTGCCAGATCTTCTGCCTCTGCTACATCAGTCAGGTGGTGGTTTGCATCATTCCTCTTCAGATTTGTTATATGTACCTGTTTTTTTGGACAGTTAAAGCGTTTTTATTTGTTTTCAAGCTTCAGTGCCTCCTTCTGGTCTGGGATGTGAGCAGCATCCCCAGCAGTGCCTAGGGTTGCCAGTTTTGATTAGACTTATTCCTGAAGGTTTCATCACATGACATAATCTTTAGGTAGAGATTAGTCTTTAATTCCTGTAGACTCCAGGGCAATCGTGGCGAGTTGACAACCTAAGTTCGGTCTAAGGTGAGCACCTGTGTGGCCGTGCAGGAGGCCACCAAGGGGGAAAGCACTTAACTCCTCCAGCTGCGGGGCCGCGGCACGGCAGGGAGCGACGCCCCTCCCTCCCGGATCCAGGGCGGCGGCGTGGCAGGGAGCGACGCCCCTCCCTCCCAGCTCTGGGGCGGGGAGCGGTGCTTCTCCCTCCCAGCCACAGAGATGCTGCGAGGGAGAGGCACCTAGCCCCGGAGCTGTTGCAGTGAGAGAGGGTTGCGGGGAGTCGTCTCTCCCCGCCGCAGCACCGGGGCAGCCTACACCCCAAACCTCTCATCTCCAGAGCCCGCACCCCAGGCTGTAGCCCTAACCCCCCTGCACTCCAACCATCGGCTTCACCTGTGAGCCCCCTTCCACACTCTAAACCCCTCGGCTCCACCCATGCCACACATCACCTCCATATTGGTGCATATAGCAAAATTAATTCTGCAGATGGATGGGAAAAGTTAGAGGGAACGTTGTTGGCAACCCTAGTAGTGCCTCCCTGCCAAGCTCCTCTGCCCTCTTTCAGGTATGGCAGAGCAGCTGCACAAACACCAGGCAAAATCCAAAAGGTGCTCTATATATGCATTAAGTTTCTCAGGCTTGGCAGAAGGTAAAATGTGCCCAGCCAGCCAACTCTCTCTGCTAGGGCATGGGGCTCTGAGTCAGACAGGCATGTTGGGGGCCCCTCCTCCCCAGGTAGCTGCAACTCCACTGCAAAACCCAACCAGGGGAGACAGAGCAGACCAGGGTGAGGCTCTGAGGATGAGGAGGACTCAACCCAGGGGGTAAATACTGGAGCAACAAAGGCTACGGGTCACCCCACAAGTCCTAAAATGGGTCCTAGAATCTCTGGGGAGAGAAGCAGGGCTCCTACACAGCTCCGCTTCCTCACACCGTGAATCCAGCTTCTCACTATACTCTCTGGATTTTGCAGGACTTATCCCAGACTCTGGGTCCCAGAAAGGCAAAAGCAAGAGTGTCCTGTACAAGGGAGCAAGTACTATTGTTGTGGGGTGGGGTGAAAATCAGGGATTAAACCACTTCTCCTTTGCCTAGGGTCACCACCTTTCTAATTGCTGGTAACTGGACCCCCAAGGCCCTGCCCCTTTCTCTGCCTCTTCCCTCAGGGGCCCGCCCCAATCACTTGCTCTTCTCCCCCTCCATTGCTCTCTAGATCAGGGGTCGGTAACCTTTCAGAAGTGGTGTGGTGAGTCTTCATTTATTCACTCTAATTTAAGGTTTTGCGTGCCAGTAATACATTTTAACGTTTTTAGAAGGTCTCTTTCTATAATCCTATAATATATAACTAAACTATTGTATGTAAAGTAAATAAGGTTTTTAAGTATCAGAGGGGTAGCCCTGTTAGTCTGAATCTGAAGAAGTGAGGTTCTTACCCACGAAAGCTTATGCTCCCAATACTTCTATTAGTCTTAAAGGTGCCACAGGACCCTCTGTTGCTTTTTAAGGTTTTTAAAATGTTTAAGAAGCTTCATTTAAAATTAAATTAAAATGCAGAGCCCCCCGGAGTGGTGGCCAGGACCTGGGCAGTGCGCGTGCCACTGAAAATCAGCTCACGTGCCCTCCCTTCCCCCAGCTGGGCTCCCTCTGCCCTATGTCTGGGACAGGAGCTGCTGCAGCCTGACAAAGAGCCTTCCTGCAAGTAGGAGGGGGCCCCGGTAAGCAGGGGCTGGTATGGGTTAATGACCTAGCACCTCCCTGCAGTAACAGGACTTTTGGTGTCCAGTCAGTACATCTGACCGGACACAGCCAGGTCCCTTTTTTGACTGGACTTTCCCGTCTAATATCAGGCACCTGGCAACCCTAAATGGCTCCCGGACAAGAAGCCAAAAATCAGACTGTCTGGGTAAAACCTGGGCAGGTGGCAACCCTACCTTTGCCTTCTCCTCCTGAAAGAGTGTTTGCTGGGGCTTTTCTCCTGTACAGAGTCTCTCCCCGTGCACTGTAGCATGCTCACGGTCCCTCTCCCACCCTGCAGCATGTCTAGGCACTCAGAGAAGCATCTCCCTCCTGTGCAGCCCTGCCTCAGACTGCAGCCTCATGTGAATTGGCTGCATGGTCTGTCTGGCTTTCAGCCCCAGGACCCTCGCTCTGCCAGGAAAGTGGCTGAAATCTGAGGCAGCAGCGGAATGGGAATTGTGCCCTCTGAGCATCAGCCATAAACCGTGCTGTGCCATGAAAAGTGGCTCAGACTCTGAAAGGTGGGGAAGGGTTTCTCAGTGCCCCTTCCCAGCTCTACAGGGTGGCTCCACATTAAAGCCTTGAGCACTTCAGGCGGTCTGTGACCAGAACAGAGGCACCTTTGTAGGATTACATAGGGGTACATGAGAAATCCCTTCCCATGTTCAAAGTACTACTGATTTCCTGAGTATAGCTCCAAGTGGTACTAGGTGCTCATACAGTACTTACTGACTAGGAGGAGCAGGCAGACAATCTTTCAAGCTTCTGGGACCTCTAACAACTATTTTCACAATTGAGGGATGTATAACAGTACCCCTCTATTGTACAGTCCCCAGATCAGGATGAAGAGTGTACTACTTCCCTCTATAAGCAGACAGGGAAGAAAAGAAAAAGGCATTACCTGCCAGGGCCGTCCTTAGGCATACGCAGCTGCCTAGGGCACCAGGAAATTCAGGGCACCAAATTGCCCACGCTGCATACCAGCCCCGGCGACCAGCCCTATCCCTCGCCATCCCTAAGGGGATGTGGGGCCCCGGACAACTCCCTCCACTCTGCCTCCTACCCTTCCCCTCTGCTCTGCCCCAGCCCACCCCCATTTCACCTCTTTCCCCCAGTGACCCCCACTCACCGGCAGTGGCAGGAAGTGGAGCAACCCGATCCCAGCCTACTCTACTCCGCCAGCTCCCAGCCGCGGCGCTCTGCTTCCCGCCACCAGTGAGTGCAGGGAAAGGATTGCCTCCCGCACTCACCAGCGGCGGTAAGCAGAGAGATGCAGCCCCAGCCCGCTCTGCTTCCCTTGCCCCAGCCCCAGTCATGTCGCTCGGGTTGGGGAAAGGACCGCCCCCAGCTCTCACTGGTGGCTGGAAGCAGAGGACCATGGCTGGGAGCTGGTGGAGTAGAGTGGGCTGGGCCTGGGCTGCTCCGCTTCCTGCCGCTGCCGGTGAGTGGGGGATCCCTTCCCCCAAGCCTCCTCCCCTGAGTGACAGGTCTGGGGCAGGGACAAGGGAAGCAGAGCAGGCTGCTCCCGGCCTCCCGCTAATCCCCACAGCCAGCTCCTGCCTTCCAGACCCTTTGGGGGGGGGGGGGGGAGGGCTGTGTGGGGCCCCAGACCTAGACCCAAATGGCTAGGGACGGCCCTGTTGTCTGCATACGCATACAAACCAAAAAAATCCCTGCAGTACTTTTCCAAGATCGGATGTCTGTCAGTGGCCTGGAAGAAACTTTTTATTAATAGATCTTTCTTTTTGAGCATTATGATGATGCATGTTTTCCCATTGATGCCTTCTTTTAAGGTATCACAAGAGCAAAATGAGCACACCTGATTAAACCAAGTCTTAAACTAAAATGTGTTTTTGTATTTATATTAGGGCTGTCAATAAATCACAGCTAATGCATGCAATTAATGCAAAACAAATTAACTAGATTAAAAATATAGTCGTGATTAATCAGTTTTAATTGCACTGTTAAACAATAATAGAATACCAATTTAAATTTATTATATGTATTTTTGGATCTTTTTCTACATTTTTAAATATAGTAATTTCAGTTACAACAGAATACAAAGTGTACAGTGCTCGCTTTATATTTTTTATTACAGATATTTGCACTGTAAAAACAATTGTATTTTTCAATTCACCTCATACAAGTCCACTTAGTCCTACTTCTTGTTGAGCCAGTTGCTAAGACAAACAAGTTTGTTTACATTTATGGGAGATAATGCTGCCTGCCTCTTATTTACGTCACCTGAAAATGAGAATAAGCGTTAGCATGGCACTGTTGTAGTGACTGTTGCAGGGTATTTACGTGCCAGATATGCTAAACATTCGTATGCCCCTTCATGCTTTGACTTGTAGGCTCTAAACTTTTACGTTGTTTTGTTTTTGAGTGCAGTCATAAAACTTAAGTTGCACTTTCATGATAGTGATTGCATTACAGTACTTGTACAGTGGCATGTGGGGGGGGGGAAACCTGAAGCAGAAGCTTCCAAGGAAACCTAGATCAGTATTCCGTCAAACCAACAAAATCCTCAGCATAACTAAAACCTTCTTTCAGATTCACCCTCTGCACCCAGAGTCCTAAGTGACTGGCTGTACAACAAGGCACAGCTCACAAACCACAGCATGCACTGCCACAACCTAGACTCTGGATTGTCTCCAAGCACCAGACTTTGCAATAACACCAGAAAAAGCTCCCTGATTCCTTAGACAAACATAATTCACCTAGGAGTGGAGATAAACTTCAGTGACAAAGATCTACCCATCTAGACAGGTTCCAGATGATCCAAGATCTCATATCCATGCTGGACAAATGCATGAGGCCAACCATAGCTCAGCGTCTCTATCCACTGGGTCGTCTGCTCTAGTACACATGGGTCTCCCCAAGGACTAGGTCGCACATCCGGTGTCTCCAGGCCTTTCTTCTGAGCATATGGGACCATTCCTTGGAGCGAATGCAAGACCACTTTCCAGTTCCAAACCAGGTGCTTGAATCCCTTAAGATAATGGATAGTCTCAGAGAACATCCACAGGGATCTTCACATATATTCCCGGCCTGTTGGTTCGCACAACAGATGCCTGGCTGGGGGGGGGGGGGGTGTGCTTCCGGGACCCAGAAGAGCATAGTGCATCAGGAGGGCAGCCATGTCGTGGTTCAACTACGCAGCCACAACTGCATACATAAACAACGAAAGGGGAACAAGGAGTGTAGCTCTACATGCACAAGTGATGGAAACAATGAAATGGACAAAGAAGATTCTCCCTTCCCTAAAGGTGATCCACATAAAAGGGAGAGCTGAACCTAAAAGCAGACTGGCTCCGCAGATGCAAAGTCAACTACTCCGTGTGATGCCTGCACCAGGAAGTCTTCACTCTGATCTCCCTTCAGTTGACCTGGTTGTCAATTTCAAGAATACAAAATGGCCAAAATTCTTCACCTAGCAAGTAGACCCCATGGGGACAGATGCTGCATTGCACAGATGGCCGCAAGGCCTGCTTCACACGTTCCCACCTTTTCGTCTTCTAGGGAAGGTGATCCAAATGATAAGGCAAGAAGAAGGAAGGGAGACAGTGCTAATTCCATACCAACCAAGGAGACCCTACTACTCTGATCTAGGATAATTAAATCTGGAAACACTGTTGCAGCTTTTGACAAAACCCATTTGTCCACCCAGACCCAGATAGTCTTCAACAGGCAGCTTGGCTATTGAAAGGGAAGCATTAGCTGCTCTCAGCTAGTCTTCTAAAGTGATCAGGACTGTACTCATATCCAGGAGAGTTTCCACACTAAAACCTGCTCCTAAATATGGACCAAATTCAGTTCATGATGCAGGAGCACAGTGGAGATCCAAGGGATCCTGGGATTCTGGCCACTCTGGACTTCCTTCAGGAATGTGTGGATAAAGGTCTTTGGCCCAGCACTGTAGCCTGCCAGCTGCAAGCAGTGTACTATTCGGAGGATCCTTGGGCTCCTTGGCAGAACCCTCAGATATGCAGATTTGTCAGAGCAATCAGACTGGCCAAACCAGTGGTCAGACTGATCTTCCCTAAGCAGGAACTACCACTGGTGTTGAAAGCCCTAACCACCCAACCACCCTTTTGAGCCTCTGACTGTTCATTGTGGCCATGGCCACAGCAGCTGACCAAGAAGCAGTGGCACACCCTAGGTGTCAGAAGAGCACTGAATATTTATATCAAGCATACAGAATCCTTGAGGTGATCAGGCCGTCTTCATTTCCTTTCATCCCGAGGTGCCAAGGCTTAGTATCTAAGCTATCCCATATCAGGTGGATCAGACTATGCATTGCTGAGGCATACAAGACATTCAGCGTGCCAGTTCTGGAAAATCAAAGTGCATTCTACAAGATCCATGGCAACCTCATAGGCCAAAAGAGAGGCACTTCCACGGCAGAGATCTGCGGAGCAGCCATGTGATCATTGGCTAATGCCTCTATCAGACACTATAGGATGGAGTTTCTGTATCCACAGAGGCCTCTTTGGTAGGAAGGTGCTGCGGGTCGTGGTCCAGACATAACTTGGCCATTTGAACAATTCCAAAAGTGGGGCATATCCTGTTTCTTATATTCACTTCTCTGTCCCTCCCTATTCCAGTTCACTGTGTGCTACTTCTCATACATATCCAAATTGTGGGAGATGCTGGGCTGCAGAATAGAAAATTACTGGGTAAGAAATTTTCTATCTGCTAACAGGATCATCCACAATTCTCCCCTGCTGGATAGCTTCACAATCAAGATCAGCATTTTATTTGGATAGTAGGCAGTGGCCTACTGTACATAATTCATTAGTTGGAACTGAAGTTTGTTAATTTTCTAGGAGGTTTTTCACAGCTGTGGAATGAATCATCTGGCAGCAAGCAGGAGAAGGTGTGTGGCTAGCGCAGGCTCTGCTGCAGCTTTGAGCTGCCTCTGCAAATTGCAGACAGGAAGGGAATAGCACATATGTAACAGAATTGTGGGAGATGCTGTTAGCAGAAAGGAAATTACTGGGTAAGAAATTTTACATTCCAATCCATGTGCCAGAAACCATGTGACTAAGTCAGTCATATGCAGGATATGACTTTCTTTCATAATTTACTCTAATATTAATTTATAGGATGGACAACCATCCGCTTCAAAAATGCAGTAAAAATAAGAGAAAATGAATAGTTTATATTCAAATAGTAATATAAGAAATTACTTGAGTGGTGACCTGAATTTAGTTCTTAATAATTAAATCTTTATTAATTAAATAATTAAATTTCAATTATTTCACTGTTTTTAAAAAGCAAACTATTGAAAACAAATTATTTTATCTCCTACCTCAGCAACGCTTAAATCCAGCATTTGAAGATGGATGGAGCAGCAGTGATGATGAAGGATGAACCTCAGTTAGCTGTTGATATAAAACTGACATTCATGCACTATGTTTGTGAAGAAAGGGACTTTACCTGCAGAATTGAACAAGTATTTGTCATCAGCTTCTTTGTAGAGTTCCTTAAAGCTCAGGCTTTCAGAAATGAGATTTTCTTGTAAAGTTACTTTCTTGTACTGTCTTAATGTTTCTTCTGTGTTGTTACTATATTTTGAAATAGTATTCTTTTATTTCACCTGGCCTTCTCACTCTTTCCCACCCACCCCCAAACTTTAGGCAAAGCAATTTGGTATATTGTACCTAGTTGTTGAGCTGAATATTAAAAGCAAAATTTCTGATGATCAGATGCTAGTACACCCCATCTCTCTTCTGGTGTCACTAAAATAGTGAGGCCTGATGATTCCTTCTATTTTCAGGGGCTCTAAATGGGACAGTTTGGGACAAGATGAGTGTGGAGAGGAGCTGGCGTGTGTAAATCCCAGTTCCTTTGTATTATCCCCATTTTACAGATGCCTCTCCATGGATGCATTATGGAATCCAGCTTCCCCAATTAGAAGGAAGCAGGGCTGGTATTCTCTATCTAGGTATTTATATAGCCCCCATCAATTTAATATCTGACCCCATCCCAGGTATTTAAAAATAGAAGCAAATTACATGGAATAGGATCTTACTGGTCCCATTAACATGATCATAAGATCTGCTGCATGAAACCCCCCAAGTGGAGGGGGAAATTCATAGATAGCAGCAGGCAAACACTGAATGGGGGCTTGGCTTCTGTGACAGCCAAAGAGTCAGGATGAGGAGGAGAAAGGGAAAGCTAGTGCTGAGTCACTGGGCCTCTGCCAATGTGCTGTGACTTAGGAGGTTGAACCTCCTGCATATTCTGGGTGTGCAAGACCTGCTCTCCCTTTCTCATTAAGATGATTTAGAGGAATCTCAGCAAGCTGAGAGTCTCCTGTCTGTGATGGATGTGTTATAATGTAACCTTCTGGATTTAACAAGCCTCAAGTCAGAAGAAAAATTTGAATAAAATGGAAATGTAAAAAACAGTCCTTCAGAATGTCTTCATTTCAACTGAATGTGTCGGTAGGGTCTTTGGTCTGTACGGTCATGTGGGAGGCTTGGTGGATCGGTTCCTAGCCCACTGCTGGGCTGGGTGTGCTACAGGAGCGGCACTCCCTATTCCCTGAGGACTGAGTTAAGGAGCTGCATTAAAAGGCTTCCCATCCAGTGGAGGAAGGATAGCCGGGATGCAGTACTTCCAAGGGAAACATTTATACCAAATGGAGGAGCAGGATTCAAACAACAAGGGACAAAGTGCTAAGCAACTGGATGAAAATTTAGCCTGTGTACTGTATTAGTGCACATTTCAGAATTACATTTGTAAAAATTTTATGTGCTGTTTAAAAAAAAAAAAATTATTCCATACACCAGTCCAGTGAAAGGGGAATGGAGGGACTCAAGGAAATCCTAGTAATTCAGAAGTGTTAATATAAAGAATACTAAGTTTACAATTGCCAGGAATGGTGAAACCCAAAATGTGGCCTCCCTTAAAGTTGTTACGAAGCTATACTAGTTGGGGGCAGGGAGAGTCCCAAAAGCTTCACTTGAACTAAGATTAAGGGACCAGCCCGAACCCAGTAAGTGTAGGGGAATATAACAAATTGAAATTGGCTTCTTAAAGATGAAACTTTAATTTAATTACCACTTGTTAATTCTTTTCCTCCCAAAATCTAGGGAATCCTGGTTACTTAATGAAAATAAGCTTTATTACAAGACAAAAGCAAAATGAATAAACTATTTGTATTATTGGGCAACATTTTTGTTACATGTTACGTGTTGTGATAAAGTTCCTCCTCTACCTTGGTGGGTCCTGCACTTATTGGCAGATTTTCTTGCCTCAGAGATTCACCATGTGGGTTGGGGAACAGTCCAGAGACCTTCCCCTCTGGAAGAACGCACAGTCCAGGTCAATGGGGAGGTTTGGGGGGAACCCAGGCCCGCCCTCTACTCCAGGTTCCAGCCCAGGACCCTGTGGACTGCAGCTGTCTATAGTGTCTCCTGTAACAGCTGCATGACAGCTACAACTCCCTGGGCTACTTCCCCATGGCCTCCTCCAAACACCTTCCTTATTCTCACCACAGGATCTTCCTCCTGGTGTCTGGTAATGCTTGTGCTCCAAAGTCCTCCTTCAGCACACCCTCTCACTCTCAGCTCCTCACACTCTTGTACTACAAACTGAAGTGAGCTCCTTTTAAAACCCAGGTGCCCTGATTAGCCTGCCTTAATTGATTCTAGCAGCTTCTTCTTAATTGGCTCCAGGTGTCCTAATTAGCCTGCCTGCCTTAACTGGTTCTAGCAGGTTCCTGGTTACTCTAGTGCAGCCCCTTCTCTGGTCACTCAGGGAACAGAAAACTACTCATCCAGTGACCAGTATATTTGCCCTCTACCAGACTCCTGTACCCCACTGGTCTGGGTCTGTCACATAGTATATACAGATGCTACATACTGCATATCATATTTGTACTTCACATTTTCCAAATTTAGTAAAAAGGTGGTTTTTTGTCTTGAGAGGAATGTTCATTAGATCCTGTGTTTTTTAAACCACTCTCCTTAGTGATCATCTGATTTGTGCATTACTTCAGAGCCAGCCATCAAAAGGAGAAATAAATTACATACTAATGAATTCTTCCTGAGCTGTGCAGTGATCATGGAAAATGTTGGTACCTAAAGAAGCAGACCCAGGGTAGTTTTTGTGTTCCATACCCAATGGGAGATAGAGAGATCCAAATTTGTCAAATGGAAGAAGACAAATACAGTAAAGAAAGTTTTCATTTTCCAGCCGGGGTTCCAAACTGACAGCACTAACTATGTCTCCTCTGTGTAGCACTGCCTTTCTCTTCCAAATGAAATGCTACGTGCTTCCCATTCCTGCACTTTCTGAGCACTCAGAGAATCTCTCCCTGGCTTCATTCTATGTAGTATTGCAGTGCACCAATTCTTTCCCAGCCTCTTGGCTGTTGATGCACCCTCCTGGTTTTAGTTCCAAGCTGAAGGAAGAGGAGTTTGAGGGAAGGTGAGGCCAGTTTGTATTCACTGACACCAGGCAAAAGTCCTGCCCAACTCTCACCTCCCAGCAGCCAAAAATCTTATATCATACTGGCAGTGCCCCATAACATATGGCTAGTTCCCAAGTTATTAAACACCTGGGCACTATACAGCATCTTAATTGATACACAAATTCTGGACAAATGCCATTGCGGGTAATTGTTTAGATTTCCCCTAAAGATTCAGTTTTGACATTTACGTCCTTCCCTAAAATATTGCAGGAGATTTTGTTTGTTTTTAATTGCTGCTGCATTCTTCAAGAGTTACTGTAGTTCATTGATGCATTAAGTGGTTATGATTCTTCTGGGTGAAATATGCCATACAAATGTAACAGGACTGTTACAGTAATTTCTTTCCCTCAGTTGTATGACAGAAGACACCAAATACTAAACAAAGATAGAACTGAATGCTGTGTAGCAGGATTTGAAACAGTGCCAGGTATAGGCTACACTGAATTGTAGAAGCTGTAGAACAGTCCCAGTTCTTGCTTCTGTGTGCCATTCAAGCCTAAGACCTTAAATGAGTTCTGTTCTGATTCTTTTTATCATCTCCATCTCCATGGTATCTGAGCATCTTTATGAAATACTGCCTGATAGTCTGAAAGAAATTTGGAAGCTCAGATCAACTTAGAAGAGGGAAATTCTGCTTCTGAAAGCAAGTAGTTCCATAGAGAAGGAAGTAGTTTACTGAGGGCACTTCTGCTACAGCAGTGGGTACTGGGATAATGCTTAGAGCAGGAGGGGAAGAGATTAATTCCCTGCAGGGAAGGTCAGACCAGGGATCTACTCCAGTCAGAAAAGTTGCTTTGCCTTCCAGTAAAATAGGAAGTTTTCCACCAGGACTTGGCAGGACAAGTACTGTAACATGAAAAGGAAATGATTTGCTCAGAGTCCTTTCTCTTTTGCTCTTCCGTTTTCCTTCATTCTAAAGAGGGAATTGAGCCAGGCCTACTGAAAAACCAGGCAACCCTTGGAAACAGCCTGCTTCATCTCTGCATGAAGCCTGAACTCTGTCCAAAGAGACTCTCAGATATGATGTATGATTTTATGTTTCTGTTTGGTTATGAGGATTGAAAGGAGTCTGCTAGTGGTTTAGCGCAGTGGATCCTTCCGAATGACTCAAGACGGAAGAAAACGGGGTTCTTTCTCCTTATAGCCAGGGCAGAGGTTCAAGGGGCCAGCCAGCATTGTCATTTGAAGCCATCAATATTGTCAACTCTAAGCATTCAAAAATAATGTGTTAAACCCCTCAAAATCCATGAAACTGTAATAAATGCAGGAGTCTTTTGTGTCTTCTTATTCTGAGTTGTTAGGGTTCATGTTTTCAAACTTTTCTATGCAATCGTGAAGACTAAGCTATATTTATTTATTTAATTGAAAGTTAAGATTTTCATCTCATTTATCTCCAGCAATCTTCAGTAATCACTTTACTCCAGCATCTGGGGCTTTAAGAAAAGCAACAAATATCTCAAGACTGATCAGGAAATTGTTAGATCTGGCAACACTGGGCCAGAGACCCTTAAAGTGATAGTTATAATTTTCCTTTGTGGCATTTTTCCTTTTTTTTTTTTTTAACCCAGTGCTACAGTCCCTCTGCCTTGCACATCTATGCTAGAACTATATCACTATTTGAGAAAGGGCCTCAGTTTTACTCGTGTCTCATTTTTGTAATGTAAGTACAACCCTAAAGAACCCCCAGTGTAAATAGCTGAGGATCATTAAACTGTAAGTTCTTCAGTGCAGTCTTAGTATGTGTGTCCAATATCTGATGTGGGGATCCTGAGCGAGGCCTTCCGACATTACTGTAATACAAATAATACAAGTTATACCTTTTGTGGCATGCTAGCTGAACTACTCGATGTGCATTTAGCATTCTCCAGCTAGAAGATATTCTTGAAGACCATATATTGTTTCAGAGGGTAGCAGATTCCTTCCTGTACTTCTGCCATTCAGTATTTCCTACCCTCTATCAAAACATAACATAAGTAACTCTTAAAACACAAATAATTTAAGATTGATTTTACATAAAAATGTTCTTCATTGCTCTATGAGTAAATATTTAATGGTAAGCTATGGAAAGGGCTTGTGTTGTTTGTTTTGTTTTGTTTTGTTTTATGTGCTTATATGTAAGGCCTGAGGGGTTTTTGTTTGTATAGAAAAACAGGAGAGAATTGGGATTCTCCTTTTTTTTAATTATTAATATTAGAAAGTCTAGTCTTGTCTGCCTGTGAAAAACTGTGGTGGCTAGAGTACTAGTGCAAATATGACATCACAGGAGTAAAGAAACAAAACTGAGTAATTTTTAGAGAACCTGTTTTTCTTCACTGCTGTTTAACTCCAGTGACAAATGAACATTGTGGAAGAGGTTATTTAAAATTTAACTTTGTCATCATGTAAGCTGATGGGCAGGTGCACCAGCCACAGTAGCCAAAATAAAACCCAAACTCAAGTTCAATTCTATGTTCCTTTCCTCTGGGCTGGTTTTATTAATAAACAGAAGATCCTCAGTGTTGTGTATTAAGGCTTTTGTAAGAACCCTGTCCTGCTTCCTGCAAGCTGGGAAGGGAAGAAGACAACCTTCCTGGCTATCCCCTAGAGGACTCCAGCAAGGTTCTCATGACTGACTTCCTTTAGGGTTTTTCCTCAACCCTCATCTTATTAAGATTCTATGAAGAAATAATCCTGGCTCTGTCTCCAGCACATGGTGTTTGGTTAGCTGAGCCTCCCATTAAGTGACCTGAAAGAGTACAACTCCCAGCAACCCCCGATCCAAAGGCCATATCAGGTATCCTGAACTGTGTTGATGTACCCCAGGGCATCTGTTACACACACCTTCAATTAAAGTCTGATTGCTCACACATTGAAAGCTCTGAAACTCCCAAGAATGCCTGCAACAAAGCCAAGAGAGATGAGTCTTTAGAAATATCAGATGTAAAGTAAAAATAGACTATTTTAAAAAATAAAACTTTTTGGACCTTACATAATAAAGAAGCCAAAAATAATGCTAGGCCCTATTTTTAAAAAAAAAATTCTTGCTCTTCTCTTTGAAAAGAAACTTAAAGGGGAGGAAAAGAAACTGATTCTGTTTTTGAAATTTTTAAAAGTTAGTACACCTTTCGGTGCTGGGGAAGATCCTTTAGCTCTGTGCAGTTGGCAGATCACACCTCCTGCCATTTCCCTGGATCTGTGAGCAGTGTTTTTTCTGCTCCTTTAACACTAAGGAGAGTTTGTGGTAATTTTTCCCTCAGAAAGAGAAACTTGATGTAGGAAAGATTGGAGTCACCAATTTAAAAATTGGTCCGCCCTGTTGTAAACTACATTAACATGTGCAAGCAAGAACAGGTAATTCAGCTGGCAGGAACACAAAAATTACACATTTGTATTTTTTGACATAGACAACATTGCAATACAAAAATTACACCTTTCTACTTTTCCTCCAGGCTTTGTGTTCACCAGGCAGCCAGCCATGCAAACTAATGAGTGCTTTCATTTCCCATTGACTTCAAAAGGTACTCAGCACTTAGCAGGATTGAATGTACCTGTAGTAATGCAGGGCTTGAGCTTCACTGGCATTGTGAGGAAATTGTAAGGAAACGGGAACACATCCTTTTAGCAAAATTAGTGAAAATCCTAGACAAAATAAGGCGAGGGGAGAAGTGGGTTTTTGTGTGTTGGGGTTTTTTCATTTAGTGGAGACTGTTGGCAATGGTATGACCGCCCTGACAGCCACAAAACTTCAGTTGTATACACCATTTTAAAGCTGATTATTATTCCTCTGTTTGTATTTCATCAGGGCCTCTGAAGACACAGTAGTTTTTGAACACCACAAACATGATTTAGGTTGCCAGACACGTAATCCTTTGTCTGTAAGAATTTTTAATCTGTCAGGTGCCATTTTAAGAAGAAGGGGAGAAAAAAAAAGGGGCGGGGGTAAAATGTAGAAAACTAACCCTCTAGCTAAGATGCAAATGTCATTAATTCTCTGAGAGCCTGATCCAAAGCCCACTGAAGTCAATGACTAATGGACTTTGACTCAGGCCCTATTACAGTGGAACCTCAGAGTTACGAACACCTCGGGAATGGAGGTTGCTCATAACTCTGACACGTTCATAATTCTGAATAAAACATTGTGGTGGTTCTTTCAAAGGTTTACAACTGAATATTGACTTAATACAGCTTTGAAACTTTTACTGTGCAGAAGAAAAATGCTGCTTTCCATTTTTTTTAGTAGTTTGTTTAACACAGTACTGTACTGTAGCCACCTTTTTTTGTCGCTGCTGCTGCTGCTGCTTGATTGCATACTTCTGGTTCCAAATGAGGTGTGTGGTTGACTGGTCAGTTTGTAACTCTGAGGTTCTACTGTAGTGTAAATCTGAATAGTCATGTTGCATGTGCTGCCATAGAAAATTAATCTACAATATGTACTGCCTGTAGCAGTAAATTGTTCTGACCATCTGTCCAGTTACTCTTCTCTATGAATACTCTAGCAAGGATATAGGGTGAATTCAGTTCCTGTAAGAGTGCAAGTTGATTTTCCTTAAAAAGTTATATCAGATGGTGTGTGACAGGAACATTGCAAAGAGGGTCTTCAAAGCAGTGCGGAGGGAATGTCTTGTGTTCCCCAACAAGTAATTAGCATTGCTAATCCCACGCCAGTCTGCTGCAGTGCCTGTAAAATATCGGTTTATTAATGCTGGCTAGCATTAGGAGATTCTATTCCCCTTTCATATACATTTGCACTTTTAAAAAAATTATAATCATGTCTATTTGATTATGCCTCTCTCCACAATCTTTTGCATGTCACTTGCCAGTTTAAATAGTAAAGGGTCTTTGAAGTAGAGAGAATGTTTGTGTGTTTGTACAGCCCCTGGCTCAACAGAGTCCTGATACTGATTGGGACCTCTGGGTGTTACTGTAATAAATAAAAACAATGGTTTTATGACAGTCTGCATTAATTTATGCAATGAGTCGGGGGGGGGGAGGGAGGCATTTTTCCTTAGAAAGTAATCGTCCTGCTCAGCTGCAGACTCCCAAGCCTAATAGATTGGCTTTGTTGGAGAGGAAATAAGTACAATGCAGAGCTCTCTTCACCTTTGATCTTTAGCTCACAGTGTAAGCAGTACTAACAAAGCACTTTTGCTAAACAATACCCTGGACAACTTCCAGCAAGCACTGAGAAATCAACCGAAATATCACTGTATATTAGTGTTAGTATACAAAAACTTAGGACCTAGTTAAGATTTTAAGTGTGTTATCAGTGAAGTCTCCCTAACAGACAAATGTGTTACTTCTAGAGACTAAATTGTCCATCAGAAAACCCCAGCGTAATCTTAAAAATCTGTTTGCAGGTATGGAAATGAATAATTAAGGGAGGTAACCACTTTACTCAGCCACTATTACCTAATGCACATTATGTGTGTCACCCAACCTTAGCTGTGCCCCTTTGTGTTCTGAAATAATATATTGCATATCTACAGAAGTATGCTATTTAATTAGAACTCATTTCACAATTCTACAATTTACTCCCAGCCTGTATTAGCCTGTGTCCATATGTTTTCTGCTAGTGTGATGTAAATAAGATGTTTTGATGAATAAAAGGGAAAACATTACCTGTGGGGTGATGAAATGTGATGGAATTGGTATGATTATGAACTAACTTTTGTACTGGTGGGTGGTTTTATTTTTAAATAGTACACTATGTTATAGCATATTGAAACAAACTTTTGGAAAAGGAGATATGGTTTATTTATTCTTGCTAGCTTTGCATGCTTATATACAAGTTGTAGGAACGGTCTCCTACTGTGTATTTGTATAGTGCCTATCACACTAACTCTGATCCTGACTGGGGTCTCTGGGTGCTAATGCAACATATGTTAAGCTGCATGTGGAACAAACAAAACCCAGGACTACTTTAAAAGAAAAAATAGAATTAAAAATCACAACATGTCAGCACTAAGAGGAAGAATTAGGGAAGATTTCATGGACAACGTCACTGCTGGTGTTTCCTACCGTCTGAGTGTTTGACCTTACAACCTTAACCTTCTTCTAAGACATGGTTTTCTATATAACTTTGACTTCATCACCTAGATTGATTGATCCTGCAATCAAATCCAGACAAACCCTTGTGGAGCTCCATTGAGTTCAGTGGGTCTGAATGACTTTGAAAACTGGAGTAATAGAAATGGGATCTCGAATGAAATTTAATAGTGCACAGTGCAAGGTCATGCACTTAAGGACTAAGGCTTGAAATTAGACGAAATTCTAACCATCAGAACAGTGAAGGTCTGGAGCAGCTTTCCAAAGGGAGCAGTGGGGACAAAAAATCTAACTGGCTTCAAGACTGATCTTGGTAAGGTTAGGGAAGGAATGGTATGATGAGACTGCCTACATGCCATTGTAGGCAATCTGCAACTGTTATTAGCAAATCTCTCCAACAGCCGGTAATGGGACACTAGGCTCTGAGTTAGTACAGGGAATTATTTTCCAGGTATCTGGCTGGTGGGTCTTGTCCACATGCTGAGGGTCTAACTGATCGCCATATTCAGGGTCAGGAAGGAATTTCCCCCCAGATCAGATTGGCAGAGACCCTGGGGGAGGTTTTGCCTTCTTCTGTAGCATGGTGCATGAGTCACTTTCAGCTTTAAATTAGTGCAAATGGCATATTCTCTGTAACTTGAAATATTTAAACCATGATTTGAGGACTTCAGTAACTCAGCCAGAGGTTATGGATCTATTACAGGAGTGGGAGGTTGAGGTTCTGTGGCCTGCAATGTGCAGGTGGTCAGACTAGATTATCATGATGGTCCCTTCTGGCCTTAAAGTCTATGAGTCTGGTGCAGGCGGGCTCTTGCACCTACATAATCTGCTTGCAGAATGAGGGCTACTGTATGTTTCCAGACTACACTAAGGCCTGGTCTACACTAGGCGTTTATGTCGAAGTTAGCGCCGTTACATCGAATTAACCCTGCACCCGTCCACACTGCGATGCTATTTAGTTCGACATAGAGGTCTCTTTAATTCGACTTCTGTACTCCTCCCCGACGAGGGGAGTAGCGCTAAATTCGACATGGCCATGTCGAATTAGGCTAGGTGTGGATGGAAATCGACGCTAATAGCTCCGGGAGCTATCCCACAGTGCACCACTCTGTTGACGCTCTGGACAGCAGTGCGAGCTCGGATGCTCTGACCAGCCACACAGGAAAAGCCCCGGGAAAATTTGAATTTGAATTCCTTTTTCTGTCTGGCCAGTTTGAATCTCATTTCCTGTCTGGACATCGTGGCGAGCACAGCAGCACTGGCAACGATGCAGAGCTCTCCAGCAGTGATGGCCGTGCAGTCTGTGAATAGAAAGAGAGCCCCAGCATGGACTGATCGTGAAGTCTTGGATCTCATCGCTGTGTGGGGCGATGAGTCCGTGCTTTCCGAGCTGCGATCCAAAAGAAGGAATGCAAAGATCTACGAGAAGATCTCTAAAGACATGGCAGAGAGAGGATACAGCCGGGATGCAACACAGTGCCGCGTGAAAATCAAGGAGCTGAGACAAGGCTACCAGAAGACCAAAGAGGCAAACGGACGCTCCGGATCCCATCCCCAGACATCCCGTTTCTACGAGGCACTGCATTCCATCCTCGGTGCGGCCGCCACCACTACCCCACCAGTGACCGTGGACTCTGAGGATGGGATACTGTCCACGGCCGGTTCCTCGGACATGTTAGGGGACGGGGAAGATGAGGAAGGAGATGAGGAGGGCGAGGCAGTCGGCAGCTCTCACAACGCTGATTTCCCCGACAGCCAGGATCTCTTCATCACCCTTACAGAGATCCCCTACGAAGCGTCCCCAGCCGTTACCCCGGACACAGAATCTGGTGAAGGATCAGCCAGTAAGTGTTGTAAACATCTAAACATTTATTTTTAACAAAACAGGAATATTAACAATTAAAAGAATGGGTTGTTCATGATTAGTGTGCCCTAGGCGCTTAACGGTTTAGTAAGGGGCAGTGCAAGTTTTGAAAAGAAATCTAGCAATGTCCGGTTTTCAGTGATTGTCCTGCACAAGCTGCTCTACTGTTTATTCCCTGCTACTGCAGCTACAGTAAAATGCGGTCTATGTGTCCGGGGATAGAGCAGTAATCCTCCTGGGACATCTCGATGAAGCTCTCCTGGAGGTAACTTGAAAGCCGTTGCATGAGGTTCTTGGGGAGAGCGGCCTTATTGGGTCCTCCGAAGTACGACACGTTGCCGCGCCACGAGATTATCAAGTACTCCGGGATCATTGCTCTGCACAGCAGGGCGGCATACGGCCCTGGTCTTTGGAGGCTTTCCCGGAGCATTCTCTCTTTGTCGCTCTCGGAGATCCTCATCAGGGTGATGTCGGCCATGGTGACCTGCTTTTAATTAGGTAGGGGAATGTTAGTGTTGGGACTGCTTTCCCGTTCCTTTACAGAACTGTAACCGCTGGTTTGCAGCCACGCGGTGGAGGCGGGAGAGGGGCAGCCGAAAGGGATCGTTCCCGGGGACAGCCGCGAGGGGGTGGGACAGGGGCAGAGTTCCCGCTTGCCGGATTGCTGGCAGCAGGGACTGACATTGATTTAAATGTGAAATGAGGCCAGTGGTAATATAAAAGTTTTAAACTGCCACAAGTGTACGGCTTACCATGTCTGCCTGCAACAGAAATTCCGTTTTGCTGCCTCGCTTCTCAAATGTGCTGTTCAAGACCCCAGGCACTGAATGCGAAGGCCGAGAATTCGACCTTGTGCTGAGTGCGCATGTGAAAGGTGCTGTGCATGGTCTTGTTCACAGAGAAAGACTATGTTCTTTGTTCACAACTACATTTATCTTTCTTAGGAATTCACTCCCTTTTTCCCATTTCCACAGTCCCGTCTGCGACTGTCTCACAACCTAGCCTGGAATCACACTCCCAGAGGCTAGCGCGGATTAGGCGTAGGAAGAAGAGGACACGGGAGGACATGTTCTCTGAGCTTATGGCCTGTTCCCAAGCCCAGGCAGCACAGCAGACCCAGTGGCGGGAGAACTTGACCCGAATGCACCAAGCCAACATGGATCGGGAGGAGAGGTGGCGGCAGGAAGACCAGCAGGCGACTCAAACGCTGCTTGGACTACTGAGGGAGCAAACGGACACGCTCCGGCGCCTTGTGGATGTTCTGCAGGAACGGAGGCAGGAGGACAGAGCCCCGCTGCAGTCCATCTCTAACCGCCCTCCCCCGCCACCAAGTCCCATACCCACCTCACCCAAAGTGCAAAGAAGGAGAGGCGGCAGAGTCCCTGCTAACTCTCACTCCACCCCTGCAGAGAGCTCTAGTAGCAGAAGGCTCTCATTTCCCAAAATTTGAAAAGTTCTTTCCTTCCCGCCTGACAGAAGCCCACGTCCAAGTTTCACCTCCCAATGCCATGTGTAGTTGATAATAAAAAATTCGTTTCTGTTAACTACTGTTTCAATCATGTTCTTTTGGAGGAGGAGGGGAAAGGGGGTTGGTAATTGGACAGGACAGTCTCCTTTGGCAGGGTACATAGTCGGGGGCAGGCACAGCAGCAGGGCACATACACAGTGCAGTGATGCAGTGACTAGTTACCCCGGTTAGTCTGGGAGGTTGTTTTGATGTAATGTTGGGGGGGGGTGGGTTGCTCTGTGACTTTGTGGCGGGGGAGGGCAGTTACAGATCTTAAGCGCCGGTCCTTAGGCAGGATCACAGAGCCACACAGCATGGGATCTGTAACCGTCCTCCCCCTGCCACAAAGTCAAATAGACCCCCCATACACACAGTCAGGAGGGTTGACAGGCTCCGTTGAAACAAGCATCCCACCGCAGCAGAGCCTGTCAATCCTTGAGTTTAGAAGCTGCATTCGCGTCACAACACTACACCCACTCCGCACCACAGTCTGCGTCCCAGTTTTAAAAAATTCCCGCGAAAACAGTATTAAAGAAAACGGTGTGCTTTAACAAAGTAGAACTATTTTTATTTCGACACGTGTGTTGGAAGGGGTGTGAAGGGGGTATGTAACTGGATAGGATAGTCAACATTACCTGGGTAAAGAAATGGGGGCAGGTTTAGCTTCTCAGTACACAAACTATAAAGTCACAGGTTACCCTGCTCACTCAGGAACTTTGCTTTCAAAGCCTCCCGGATGCACAGCGCTTCCCGCTGGTCTCTTCTAATCGCCCGGCTGTCTGGCTGTGAGTAATCACCAGCCAGGCTATTTTCCTCAACCTCCCACCCCGCCATAAAGGTCTCCCCCTTGCTCTCACAGAGATTGTGGAGCACACAGCAAGCTGCTATAACAATGGGGATATTGGTTTCGCTGAGATCACAGCGAGTCAGTAAGCTTCTCCATCTCCCCTTGAGACGGCCAAAAGCACACTCCACCACCATTCTGCACTTGCTCAGCCGGTAGTTGAAGAATTCTTTTTCAGTGTCCAGGGCGCCAGTATAGGGCTTCATGAGCCAGGGCATTAGCGGGTAGGCTGGGTCCCCGAGGATGACTATAGGCATCTCCACATCCCCAACAGTTATTTTGTGGTCCGGGAAGTAAATACCTTGTTGCAGCCGTCTAAACAGACCAGAGTTCCTGAAAACACGAGCGTCATGAACCTTGCCTGGCCATCCCACGTAGATGTTGGTAAAACGTCCCCTGTGGTCCACCAGTGCTTGCAGCACCATGGAAAAGTAGCCCTTTCGGTTAATGTACTGGGTGGCCTGGTGGTCCGGTGCCAGGATAGGGATGTGAGTTCCATCTATGGCCCCACCGCAGTTTGGGAATCCCATCGCTGCGAAACCATCTATGATCGCCTCCACGTTTCCCAGGGTCACTACCTTTGGCAGCAGTACATCAACGATTGCCTTCGCTACTTGCATCACAACAACCCCCACGGTAGATTTGCCCACCCCAAACTGGTTCGCGACTGACCGGTAGCTGTCTGGCGTTGCAAGCTTCCAGAGGGCTATGGCCACTCGCTTCTGTACACTCAGTGCAGCTCGCAACCGGGTGTCACTGCGCTTCAGGGCAGGGGACAGCAACTCACAAAGTTCCAGGAAAGTTCCCTTCCGCATGCGAAAGTTTCGCAGCCACTGGGATTCATCCCAGACCTGCAGCACTATGCGGTCCCACCACTCAGTGCTTGTTTCCCGTGCCCAGAATCGCCGTTCCACGGCATCAACATGACCCATTGCCACCGTGATGTCCTCGGCGCTGGGTCGCCTGCTTTCTGACAGGTCTGTGCTACTCTCAGACTTCAGGACATCACCGCGGTGCCGTAGCCTCCTCGCCTGACTTTTCTGCATCTGCCTCAGGGAAACCTTTATGATAAGCTGCGAGACGTTGAGAGCGGCCACAACTGCAGCGATGGTCGCAGCGGGCTCCATGCTCGGAGTACAGTGGCGTCCGCGCTGTCAATGACTGGAAAAGCGCGCGAACTGTTTTCCCGCCGGCGCTTTCAGGGAGGGAGGGCGGGAGTGATGGACGGATGACGACAGTTTCCCAAAAGCACCCTCGACTCATTTTGTTACCCAGAAGGCATTGCCGGCTACACCCAGAATTCCAATGGGCAGAGGGGACTGCGGGAACTGTGGGATAGCTGACCACAGTGCACCGCTTCGAATGTCGACGCTTTCTCCGTTAGTGTGGACGCACAAAGTCGAATTACTGTCCTTAGTGTGGACACACACGTTCGACTTTGCAATATCGATTACAAAAATTCGATGCAAGTAAAATCGAACTACTCTCGTAGTGTAGACAAGGCCTAATTTGCAGATGCTTGCTGGAACCGCACAAGATTGAGCATGTTCAATAAAGCCAAAGCAAGATATTAGGATCATCTTAAGCAAATCAGTCAGGGTTCCACCAAGCATGAGGTGCTTACCTTAAGAAGGAGAATAACTGACAGACAAACTTGCAGCCTGGGTTTGCTGGACTCTTCGCTTTGTATTTTATTCACTGTGGTTTTCCAGGGAAACCTTTCAGCGTATTTTAATTGTTACACAACCAGCCGCTGTGCCTGAGGACCAAGCTGAATCCTATTCTTCTGCTATGGGTTCAACTAAATATCCAAGTAAAATTTAGGATGAGTAATGAAGTGCATTAGTTACACATAATTATTAAATGATGGTACCATATTAAATGTGGTTCTCTAGGGTACAAGTTGAACAGCTACTATGAGTTAAGATTATATTGCTGTCTAAACAAAAATGCAAAGTTTAATAACTTATGTTATAGATTCTGACACCTCATGAGGATTACATTGTGTCTCCAATATACATACAATCTCTCCATCTTTTGTATTGAAGGGATTATTAATTCATCTCTATGGTTTATTATTCCTGTTAATTATAGAAGTACTATGGGCTGCAAATAGGGTGTGCACTCTACTGAAAATAACATGCTAGGGCTAACAATGAGTGAACCTAGCACAATGGTACATAATAACCTGCATTTTTTCTGTTTTGTCTAGTCCAGTTCAGGTCAAACTCCACCTGAATTTCCAACTACTGCCCCATCTTCCTTAACCGCCACACTCAAACAGCAGGCTGTTCATAACTGCTGCTTTAAGTTCCTTTTCCCTCTCCACCTCCAAATCTCTATGCATTAGGGGGTTAATGGGGGGGTCAAGTGTTCCCCTCTCCCCCAAATTGCTACTTGCCCTGCCAGAGGTGGGAGGGAGAAAGGCTCTGTCCTCCTGCTGAGCCAGCCCTCTAGCAGGCTCAGCCTGTCCCTGGCAGCTGTATCCAGGCCAATTCCAGAACAATGAACAGAAATTGCATCCACAGATCCATGAAGTTGACCATTATTGTTATGATTTGTATTATTCACTGAGCACGATCTGTGCACTCAGCACTGTTCAGAATATGCCTGAAAATGTAGTCCCTGAGCCAATGCATATAAGATGTGTAACTCTGGATAAGATGGCTCAGTTATTTCAGTATGAAGTGTATAGTTATTGACCACACATGTTATCACATATTCACTGTGATGTTTATATCTATGAGTGGAGGCACTGATAGCAAAAGAAGTTTTACTTGAGTAAGGACTAGAAGATTTGACCCTCCAACTTTCTTTCAAGAGGAAGAGCTGCCCAGAGCTCCTGTGCCTGTTTATTTTCCTTTCCTACCTGCAGTGGCCCTGATATACCTAAGAAGTCTTAATTTTTTCCCCAACTTTAAAACGTGGACTTTTCTTGGTGTTTGATTAAAAATATTCTCCTGTGAAAACTGCAACTCAGACACAACGCTACAGTGATTAATAGCCTTCTGGAAAGTAACTAGCCTTTAAACAGAAGTGAAAGCAATGTAGCCAACTCTCATGATTTTGTCATGAATCTCATGATAATTATTGTTTTCCTTAAAGTCCTTGCTCCTGGAGTCAAGTGGATATGTAATGATTTCAGCCTTCAGTCTTAAAGAAAAATGAAGTTTCTAGCCCTTGTGGCTGTGGAGAAAGCTTCAAAATGTGACCCCAGTACACCTTAAAGACTCAAAAAGCAGAATGTAAATAAAAAACACCAAATCTATTATTATTATTATTATTATTATTTATTTAATAATCTCATTATTTTAAAGCCAATCTCATGATTTTTGGTGAGCCTGATTTTTGGTTTTCAAACATTTGGGGTTGGCAATACGATGAAAATGACTTGCAAGTGTCAGTTTCACTCCTGTTTAAAGTCATTTTCTAGTCTATTATTTGTAGTGGGGTTACACTCCTAGAGCCCTAGGCAGGTGCAGTATAAACTCACGGGGCCTTGCCCTAAAAGGATGTTTCCAAAAGTTAAACAATCTATTCCAAGCTTGTTGAACTGCAAAAAAGTGATAGAAAGTAATCTAGCTTTTTCTACAATTGTTTCAATTGTTGTATTCAAGAGTTAGTAACGAAGTAAGAATATACATTAATTTTTTTAATCTAAGCAGTGTCCCTTAAGTGAATTGACACAAGATGTCAGAACAAGTGTTAGAGCTGAGTGGGTCTAATATTTATTTATTTTTCTTTCTTTATATAGGAATTAGAAATTATTATCTGACAGGAGCACTGTATCTAAGTTATTATCTGCAAAAAAATGAGTTTTCAGGTGCCCAAGTAGCCTTTGGAATCACGGTTAAAGTTGCCCCCACACACACCAAAATCTGACATGGCGCCCCTGCTGTATTCCATGCTGTAATGTAATATTTGTGTTGTGTGAGCCTCTGACTCTATGAATTGCCATACAGAAGAGGCACTTGAATTAGTGTGAAGAGCTGCTCTTCTACAGAAATTGTTCCCCTCTCCCGAAAGAGGAGACCTTCCAGTATCAGACAGGCTATGGTTTGATCTTACAACTGGAAACAGGCCTAACGACTCCTATTGTTCTGCTCTCCTCCTCATGAAGATGAGTCATGCAAGTGGACTCCTCCCATCAACTGAGAGCAGGACAGGACGGGGATAAAATCCCCAAGCAAAGGGCAATAAGAATCTTTGTGTTGTTGGGACGGGGGGGGGGGGGGGGGGGGGAGGGCGCGGAGGAATTTCCCTCACCTAAGAGATCCCTACCTGCTTAGCCTGGGTTAGCATTAAAGGACAAATAGAGCTTGCTGATTATAGAAGTGTCTATTTTTTAAAACCTCAAACTAACTCATTTGTATGTCCAGAGTGGGTTGCTTTAACCTTGTATACAACACTCTAGTTTCCTTTTCTTATTTAATAAATCTTCATATAGTTTATTAGAGGATTGGCTACAGTCATTGTCCTTGGTGTGACACCTAAACCGCAATTGCCCTGGGGTAAGCGACTGGTCCTTTGGGAGTAGGAGTAACTTAATATTGCTGTGATTCTTGGTGTAAGGAGTCCATCTATCACAGAGCTACGCTCATCTGGGTGGCAAGACAGACCAGAGTACCCAAGGGGACTGTCTGTATTCCATATTAAAGTGCCTGAAGAGTTTGCAGTTGGTTGGTGAAATCTAAGTTTAGAACTCATAACCAATTTTGGATTTATGGCCTGTTTTTACTTGTTTGGTTAAAAAAAAAAAAAATCTGCCCTGAGGCTGGTACTCATGCTTTTAAGCCAACATTGGGAGCATCACCCAATGCTTCTCATGACCCCTTTCTGGCCAAGTCTCAAGGTATATACTCCATTCCTTAACCATTCCACTTCTTTTGATTCCGTTGATCACACTTCTGTTTTATATCTTTTGCTTCAGTGGGTTTTGCAACACCATCCTTACCTGAGTCTCTTCCTACCTCTCTGGTCATTCTTTCCATGTCTCTTCAGTGTGTCCTTCCTCTTCTTTTCTCCCTCTATACCCTTTATCTGGGTAACCTCATCGGCTCACCATTCACCTACCATTTTATTAGAGAGAGCAGAAAATGGAAAACAATTTTGTGAAAAATACTGATATTTAAGAGTTGCTTTCATTTTTCAGGGTTTAACATAAACATATTTTCAACATTTGCTAAATTATCTACAACTTTAAAAAAAATTATCAATTTTCTGAAAATCAAGAGTTCCTGAAATGTTATCAGTAAACTAAAAATGTTGATCCTGAATGCTTTTTGAAGTCATGAACATTTTAAACAAAATAATTCTAATTAAAAATGTTGCAAAAAGTTTTGTGGAATGTTTCAGAAATGCTGACAACTTCCATGAAAAATTTCAAAAAAAGACCATTTTTCGGTTTTAAAAAAAACCTTAATTCAGTAAAGATGTCTACCAGCTCTACTGTTTATGCAGATGATTTGCAAATCTGCTCCTCCATGGCTGACCTGTCTCTCTATCCAAACTCACATTTTTGCTTATCTGACATTTCCTAAATTCACCATGTCGGCTTATACTGAAGATGGACCAGATTGCACTTTTTACTTTCCTGCCAAAACTTTCATCTTTTGTCACTGAAGATGACAGCAGTAGCCTTTCTGTCACTCAGACCCATGCACTCTTCTGTTACTCAACAGATCCAAATCTTGCCAGGGTCTAGATCTTGCTACCTCTTCCTCCATAACTTTTCCAAAGTCTGACCTTTTCTTTGTGATGAGAGCAGGGCCGGCTCCAGGCACCAGCCGACCAAGCACGTGCTTGGGGCAACACCTTGGAAGGGGCGGACAATCTTGGGGTGGCAGGGGGTGCTCGGGGTTTTTTGTTTTTTTTGGTTCGGTGGGGTGGCGCTCGAGGTTTTTTGTTTGTTTGGTTTTGTTTCAGCGGCGCAGCACTGGGGGGGAGCGGGGGCTGGCGCGGCGCTCGGTGGGACAGGGGCTTCAGCGGCGCGGCGCTGGGGAGCGCGGGGGTTTGGGCAGCCTGGCGCGGCGCTCGGGGGGGGCGGGGGTTTCTGCGGCACGGCACGGCACTGGGGGGGGGCGGGGGTTTCGGCGGCCTGGTGTGTCACTGGGGGGCCAGGGGTTTCGGCGTCACGTCACTGGGGGGGGGGGTGTTACGGCGGGGCGGCGCTCTTTTTTTTTTTTGCCTGGGGCGGCAAAAAAGTTAGAGCCGGCCCTGGATGAGAGTCTAAAAACTTTGTTCATTACCTCCTCTTCCATCTTCATTACTTTGCCCATATTGCCCTCTCCTTGTGGCTATGTAAAATAAAGCCACTAAGATAATCCTAGCAGAGCGTGTATGTCATCACTGTCTCTGAATCTCTCCAGTTGATATCACCATAGCAGTTTTAAGTTTCTTGTCCTTGCCTTTAAGGCACTGCATAACTCAGCCCCACACTACTTAAAAAGCCATCAGTGCCTTGTTTATCTGCTTCTCCTATAATCGTCTCTGCCATATTAATCAAATTTTCTCCTGAGGTGATCTGCCAGGCAGGTTTCCTCTGATTCACACGTGTTTTTCAAGACCTACTTCTGACATGAGGCCTACAAGTGAATCAGATATTTATTTATGCTTGATAAGTACTTTACCATGCTATGCATAGCTTTTTCTGAGTAATCATGTAATCTCATTGTTTTAATCACCATTCTTCTTCCCCTTAGCAGTCCTGGGTGTTTTGTCATCCCTTTACTACATCAGGGCCCTTGCCTTCTTGTGGGCACTGTGAGACAGCTAGCACACTTTAGAGCACTGTATAAAATCAGACTAATAATCATACCAAATATACCGTGAAAAAGTAAACATATTGGACACACAAATATTTGCCTAACAAATTAACAGCAAATCAAACGTTTACCATGAGCAACATTATTAAAGCATTATACATTTATGTGAATTGATTTATTATAAAAAGAACTAGCAGATGTTCAGCAACTAGGACAGGGGGGATCATGCCTAATGGTTGGAGCCAAGGATCAGAACTGGAGTCAGAGTTCAGGAATCAGACCTAAGGCTATAGTTACATAGAGAAAACAAGGCAGGAGCTATCACAGCCAAATGCCTTGAGGAGTCACTCACCTGCTGCTGAGCTTAAGAGCCAGTCAGCTGACCCTTCCAACTAGCAGTGTAGCCAATCAGACAGTCTTCTACCGGCCAGCTGCATTTGACAGGGAGCCCAGAGATTGGTTCTTCTGCAGGCCCTGATTCCTGACAGAGATGCACAAATGCAAGGAAATAACTTTGCCAGCAGAAAGTTGAAGTAATCAGGCTTTACACAGACTAGGCACGCAAGGAGGGCAGTGGAATCACAGTCCCAGTTAAGATACAGGGCTGAAATGCAGCCATTACTCTCTATCCCCAATATGAAGGCTGCAATTGTGGCTGTAGCTCTTGTTCTTGTTTTCTTTTACCCACAAGAAGGTGAGCATGGCAGTATCACCCAGTATATACCTGTTTCAGTAAGCAGAACCATAGACTTCAATCGAGTAAGCATGTGCGTACACGTTTTTATAGACCATAATGAGGGTTTTAATATATTTGATGTTGGAATCTCTTTAAAGAAAGTGATCCAAAAGCTCTTAATCAGCAAAGCAACCAGTCTCTTCACTGCACCAATTTCTAGTCCCTGCTTTAGGCTCATGTCTGTTCCTTTTTGGCCCAATTCAGTATTCCCCTGTGTAATTATTGACACCTGTGTAAAACATGACCAGATAAGAATGGTAGCATTAGACACCCACTTTGCTCAGTGATTTCACAAGGTGTACGGCAATGCTGATTCAGACCTGTTTCTCAATTCTTTCACTCACCACAATCCTATTCTCACAGTCACATTGTGCAAGTCTCTGGGAGGTGGTTGGGTGCTTTCCTTCATTGGAAGAGGGTTCTACTCCTCTCATTCTACTTCAGACTTAGTTCCTAAGATCCATCTCTCTTCCTTACTGCAGGTTTGTGTTCCATCAAGTGTAAAATAGATTGACAGGGTGTGATTAACTAACAGGACTGTTAGGCAAATTTATTTCTCTTAAATAGAAAAGATAAGCCTTTTTTCCAATGACCATTTAAACAAATCACCAGATTAGCTTCCCTATATTCCTTTGGAAAGAGCATAAAGAGTTGAGTAAATTTTACCGATTTAAAGAACTAGATCCAGATCTTCATGCTCCCACACCTCTTTCTAGCAGCTCTGTGTCACTCTGATAATACAAAGCAGCAGATCTGGCTACTTGCAGATTCCCTGGTGTAGAACTGGCATCGGCAACTCTATCACACCCCTTCTCAGGGGCCTGCCCTAACAGCAGGGAGGGCAAGGTCTGGGGAAATGGGTGAACAGAGCTGTGCTATAGCCATCCCCAGAATAGCCCCTGTAGAGGCTGTTAGAACTGGTGGAACTTAGAGCAGCTTGAAGCTGCTTTAAATCATGTTGAGGGCCAAACAGGCCCACACAAGCCATGGAGATTGTGGGAGAGGGGGCACAAAGGTGGTTTAAAGTCACCTTTGCCTCCCCTTTTCTCAATGACACAAAACAAAGCTCTGTTGTGGATGAGGACTGGGTCCTTCATTTTCCTGCCATGGCTAGGCTGAGTCTTAAGTCTTCCTTTAAAAGAAATCCAGGAAAATTGAAGGAATTTGTAGTGAACAGTTCTTCTCTACTTATAATATTTCCTTCATTGTTTCCTGTCTAGTCCCGCTCCCTTCCATATTTTTAGACTGTTTGCTCACTCCTGCCCACATCAGGCTGCTTCTTACAAACGTGAATTTCAAACCATTCTAATTGTTAAAGATTAACCAGTCAGCATCTATGGAAGAGCCCAGACACATCTTACCATACACTTGACTTCAGTCTGCCATTGTATTCTGAAACTGCATTACTATTATGAAGCCTTCAACAGTGTGCTCACATTTACCAGACTGATATGAAGACAGTCTTAGAGTCTACATGGCAAATGTACGGATGCAGATTTGGGGGAGGAGAGGGCTAGGAGGGGAACAGTAAAGACAATGTGGCTGAGCAGAAATGTTTAGCACTCCTCTTATTAGTGCCACAGTTTGTTAGACATTTTGATTTTGGTAAAGCTATCCAGCCACCTAGAGTATGTCTGCACGGCACACAAAAGGTATGCTACATGTACAGCACTGCAGTGCCACCGATACAGCGGCGCTGCTGAAGTGCTTCTGGTGAAGATGCTCTATGCTGATGGGAGAGAGCTCTCCTGTCGGCATAAAAAAACCCACCTCCACAAGCAGCATAAGCTCTGTTGGCAGGAGAAGCTTTCCTGCTCACATAGCAGTATGCACTCAAATGCTTATGTCAGTGTAACTTATGTCACTCAGCGAGTGGAATAATCACATCCCTGAGTGACATAAGTTTTGCCAACATAAGCTGTGTCTACACTACCGCCTAAGCCCGTGGCAGTGTGACCTACACCTACAGACTCTGTTTCCACACCCACTCTCAAGCATCCACACTACATTGCAATCCTGGACCTCACAATCGTGCTGGCACCTTTGCAGACCTGAGTCAGAATTTCAGCTTCTGTGAACATATACTATCAGATCCCAGGGTTCTTAGCAGCCTCGCCAGCTGAAGCCAGTCTAGGGCTTAGTTCATAGTGGGCTGTGGGAGAATTTGTTTGTCCATCCTGTGGGAATTGACGGAAGTCTTTTGCATGGTTTTTGCCTGAAAACACATCCATCTGAGTCATTTTGTGGCCGCATGCTCCCAGCAGACAGAGCCATCAATGTGGGTCACAACCCCGTGGAAGAAATGCTCCACCTGGTGTGTCAGTCCTATTTTGGGAATCAGCTAGAGCATGTGCAAGATACTGGTGAACATTTTGGAGGCAGTTTTTGATTGGCCAAAGGCACTGTTCAGAGGGGGATGCAGATATGCCAGACGCAACTAGGGTGACCAGATTGCAAGAGTGAAATATCAGGACACATTGGGCGAGCTGGAGTGGGGGGGCGGGGAGAGGACGACAACGACAGACACAGGTGCACAGAGCCATGAGGGGGGCCCTAGGAAACTGCAAGAGGGGTTGTACGGCCCCTGCTGCAGCCCGCACCACAAGCCACAGGGCAAGGACACCTGTTGAATTCAATGAGAATTTTGCATGTGAATTGATGTACCTAGTTCTGAGATTATAAAGCCAGAAGGGATCCGGTGGTCTCAGCACCTGGATAGCACAGACACAGAACTTTCCCAAAATAATTCCTAGAGGATAGCTTTTAGAAAAAGCTTTTAGAAAAACACCATGACCCTTAGTATATTGTTAATCGTTAGTCACTCTCACCATTGAAAAGGTATGCCTTATATCCAGTCTGAATTTGTCTAGGTGCAACTTCCAACCGTTGGCTCATGCTCTACCATTCTCTGCTAGACTGAAGTGCCCATTATTAACTATTTGTTCCCCGTGTAGATATTTACAGTCTATAACCAAGTCACTTCTTAACCTTTTTGTTAAGCTAAATAGCTTGAGGTCCTTGAGTCGATCACTATAAGGCATGTTTTATAATCCTTTAATCAGTCTTGTGACTCTTCTCTGAACACTCTCCAATTTATCAATATCCTTCTTAAATTGTGCACACCAGACCTGGACACAGTATTCCAGCTGTGGTTGCACCAGTGCCAAATACAGAGATAAAATAACCTCTCTACTCCTGCTTGAGATTCCCCTATTTAGGCATCTGGTCACCCTATTTCTGTATGCATTTCCCCAGGTTTTTTGTAAAAATCAAAACTGATCTGCCCCAGAAACTCTGTCATGTGGAATCATCTTGAAACTCGCATGGCTCCAACCCTGCTGATGAACCTTTAGATCCACCGCACAGACTTCTGCCACTTGAGCTAATGGAGTAAGTGATGGCAGAGGCAGTAGGTTGTCATCCTATATGTGATAGATCAGCTTTATAGGGGGATGAGACACTTCTTTTGCCACTGGGTTTCACAGATATCTGCTGACAGAAGAGGAACTGTGAAACTCAGGAATCCTGGGTCTATTCCAGGCTCCTGAACAGAGTGGTCTCTAGTAGTCAAAGACCCTTCTTCCCCGTCCCCTCCAGTCTATGTCTATCCTATTGCTGTCTAACCCGCCCCAGCTCCTCATCTGATTTCAACTGCCCCCCACTACCGCTCTGGATTCCTTGTCCCAGTTTCCTGGTCCTGTCTCACTCCCCTCTCTCACCGCCTCCATCCCTCAGATGGGATGTTCGTTCCAGACTGGCAAAATTATAAGGCTTCCCAACATTTCAACACTTCCCATTCTAAATTTTTGGTTGCTTAACTATAGGCTAGCTCTGCCTACAACAAAGCATATTCAGAACCTCTGATTAAAGGGATTATAAGTGTAGCAAGCTCCATCATAGCTAGTCACCAAAGATTGAACCCGAGCCATCCAGACTTAAAAGCATGAGCTTCTACTACTTGAGTTCAAGATATAACTCCCTTAGCTGGTAGCTATACAATTATCCTCTAAAAATCCACCAGAGGAGGGCACAAAACACATGTTGGACAGTGAATTACAAAAGTGCCAAATATTATTATATTAGACCTGCAATACTTTTCACAATGAACATCAGTGGGGGATAAACTGGGGGGTTAAGAATATTTGGAAAACAATTTTAGAATAACATTCAGTGCTGTGGTTTAAAAGAAAAAAACCTGTTAAAACTCATAACTTAGCAGCATTCAGTGTTTGAAAAAAAACAACTTCTAGGAGCTATGGGATACAAGTTAAGAATGTTGAAACAGGACGATGTTATGCTTATTTACCACTTGGGCAAGGTGGCGTGCTATGTAATACTTGCAAGATTTCACTCTAATGTTTTACAATATATAGCAGCACAATGCTGATTCCATTGATATTGTTGAGCAATTCATGCTGATTTTATTTCAGCCCACATCTTAATAGTTTTGAATACTGTAGATCACAATTTTCAGCTCAGTTGGTCTGAACATGCAGAGCTTTAAAATTGCTATGCTCTAAACTGTATATTAACTACAATTTTATAAACCTGCATGTCAGAGAACTGTGTGTCACTACTACTAGACAGTGGCACAAGGCAATTCAGTGTGAATCACAGAAATGTAGGACTGGAAGGGACATCAACAGGTCATCTAGTCAAACCTCCGCACTGAGACAGGACTTTTCCCTGCACTGAGGCAGGACTGAGTAATAACAACTAGACCATCCTTGACAGGTGTTTGTCTAACCTCTTAAAAAACTCCAATGACTGTTATTCCATAATCTCTCTAGCTAATTTGTCCAGTGCTTAACTACCTTTACAGTTAGGAAGTTTTTCCTAATGTCTAACCTAAATCTCCCTTGCTACAATTTAAGCCCATTGCTTCTTTTTCGTGCATGTCCTGAGTGGGACGGGGGTGGGTCCAGGCAGTGGGATTGGGGGGAGGGAGGTTGAGGGAGTCGGTGTGTGTGTGGGGATGGACCGGGGGAAGAGGGTGGAGAAACTGAGGGGGACAGGACTGGGACTGAGGGAGTTGGGGGGAGGCTGAGGGGGATGGGACAGGACTGGGATGGGGGGAGTAGGGTAGGGGCTGAGGGGAGCATGAATGGGACAGGGTAGAGAGAGCTGTGTAGAGTGGGGCGGGGGATACAATGGGGCTGGACTGGGGAGGGTCGGGGGGTTGGGGAGAGGGACAGGGTCTGGAGGGGATGAGACAGAAGGGAGCAGGACTGGAATGGGGGAATGTTGAGGGGGTGGGACAGCAGGGGGAGCGATGGGGGTGGGATGACAGGGGAGGCTGAAGAAGAGATTTGGGGTAGGGCAAGGCTGAGGGAAGTGGGTTGGGGGAGCAGGGGGACTGTGAGGGAAGGTTGTTGGAACGGGCGTAGGGACTGAGGGCAGTGGGTTCGGGGTGGGAGGTACAGGGGGGACTGCGGGGGAGGCTGAGGGAACAGGGTCAGGGTGGGGGCTGAGGGCAGTGGGTCGGATTTACGCTGGCACCTCTCAGCATTGCTGTGCCAGGCGGCAGACCTGCACCAGTGCTACCCTGGTGATGGAAGAGTCCTCAATGGAAATGCAGACTTCATGACACAGACCCTCCTCGTCACTTCAAACCTGGCGCTGCTCTGGTCAGTCGCTAGGCTCTTGTCACTTTCAAAGCCATGCAGGGTATCTGGCTATTTTTCAGTTCTCAGGTTAAGAAAAGCCTCTGCATTTTGTGAGGGCTTCAGCATTCACGTTCCTACTTGACAAACTGTCTGCCTGACACATTGCTCCCAGGGCATTCATCTTTATTCATTATCGGCAGGTCCATCAGATTAACGAGCAACACAGGGGGACGCACCACAATGGTGTCATGGATTTTTAATTTTTCAAACCACTTTGGCCTCAACAGGGATAACAGCAAATCTGGACAGAGCAGATGGGTGTCAGGATGGGTTTGGGTACTTTTTTATTTTTTTTAAGTGAAAATGTTTGGGTCTGAGCAAAGGCTGCAAACTTCCCTTTGGAAACCTCTGCTGATCTTATGTCCCAGGGGCTAACGACAGCCTGGAATCCGGGACAGATTTCCACATCCATGCAGGGTGAGATGATCGGTGGGGGGAGGGGGAGGAGGGAAGCGGAGGGACTGTGGGGGAGATAGAGGGAACAGGGTCAAGGGGGCTGAGGGCAGTGGATTGAGGGTGAGGGGCACAGGGGGGACACTGTGGGGGAGGCTGAGGGAACAGGGTCAGGGTGGGGGCTGAGGGCAGTGAGAAGGGTGAGATGATCGGGGGGAGGGGAGAGACTGTGGGGGAGGCAGAGGGAACAGGGTCAGGGGGGCTGAGGGCAGTGGATTGAGGGTGGGGGCACAGGGGGGACTGCGGGGGAGACTGAGGGAACAGGGTCACAGTGGGGGCTGAGGGCAGTGGGGCTGAGGGGAGCCCCCCCAGAGGGACTTGCCAGGGGGCCAGGTGAGCCCAGCAGTGCTTACCTGGAGCGGCTCCCAGGAAGCATCCAGCAGGCAGGTCCCTCCCAGTCTCTCTGGCCCCTTCCTAGGGTTGGGTCGAGGAGAGGGGGGCGCTCTCTGCCCGGTGACCGCTGCCCTCTGCTGGAGTCTATAAGCCCCGCCCCGCTGCAGCACGCAGGGGAGTGAGACCTCCTCCCTGCCTCTCTGTGTGCCCGGGGCAGGGCTGCGCTCGGCAGGCTCCTGCCGGCCGGGTGGGTGGCGGGCCCCGTGGGTTGGCGCCGCCACGCTGGGAGCTCAGCTGTGTGCTGCCCCAGGGCCCAGGGAGGAAAGGTCAGTGGCGCCAGTGGCGCCGGCTTGCCGCGGTCCCCTTCATATAGGGTGACCAGACGTCCCGACCAATGTAAGGTCGGGACGCGGGACAAGTCCCCTAAAATCGGGACTGTCCCGATAATATCGGGACGTCTGGTCACCCTAGACGCAACCCAGGTGATGCTGCTCAAGAGGGTTGCCTTAGTTGCAGATTCCCCTATGTAGACCAGTACTTCTGGAGCAGGGCCACAAGCACAGACTGGTGGGACCACATTGTTATGTAGACTTGGGATGATCAACAGTGGGTCCAGAATTTTCACATGAAGCAGACCTTCCTGGAGGTTTGTGATCAGCTTTCTCTGACCCTCCCATGCCAGGACACCCACAGGTCGGAGGCCAGTCCAGTCCAAAAGTGGGTCACACTAGCCATCAGAAAGCTGGCTACCCAAGACCGCTACAAGTTCATGGCTAACCAGTTTGGAGTTAATCAACTGTCAAATCAACTGTCGGGGTTGTTTTGGCAAAGGTTTCTGAGGTGATCAGGACTTTGATTGACCCAAAGATGATGGACATTAAAACGCTCCTGAAATTATTGTTGGCTTTCAGAGAATGGGCTTTCCAAACTACACTGGGGCTGTGGATGGGACTCATGCCTATAATTTGCTTTCTGCAAGAAGCACATAAGTACACATACTGCAAAGAGTACTACTCCATTGTTATGCAGGCCCTGTTCTATCACAGGGGCAGATTGATGGACACTAGGCCTCAGCTGGAGTATTGTGTCCAGTTCTGGGCACCGCATTTTAAAAAAGATGTGGAGAAATTGGAAAGGGTCCAGAGAAGAGCAACAAGAATGATTAAAGGTCTTGAGAACATGACCTATGAAGGAAGGCTGAAAGAATTGGGTTTGTTTAGTTTGGAAAAGAGAAGACTGAGAGGGGACATGATAGCAGTTTTCAGGTATTTAAAAGGGTGTCATAAGGAGGAGGGAGAAAACTTGTTCACCTTAGCCTCTAAGGATAGAACCAGAAGCAATGGGTTTAAACTGCAGCAAGGGAGGTCTAGGTTGGACATTAGGAAAAAGTTCCTAACTGTCAGGGTGGTTAAACACTGGAATAAATTGCCTAGGGAGGTTGTGGAATCTCCATCTCTTGAGATATTTAAGAGTAGGTTATATAAATGTCTATCAGGGATGGTCTAGATAGTATTTGGTCCTGCCATGCGGGCAGGGGACTGGACTCGATGACCTCTCGAGGTCCCTTCCAGTCCTAGAATCTATGAATCTATGAATCTAATACGTGCTGCACTGGCAGGGTGCATGATGCCAGGGTGTTCCAGAGATCAGGACTTTATCTTTATAGAGAAGCTGGGATATTATTTCCACCAAATGACATTGTTATAAATTAAGTCACTTTCCCCACTGTTATTCTAGGGAACCCAATGCACCCCTTATTTCCATGGCATGAAACAGTATCCTGATTTCAGAGGACCTGGCAAAATAAGATTCAAGTTCACACATTAGGATGCTGGTGGAATTGTGCATGAGGCAGAGTGAAATCTCATTGACAGTGCCTTCAAATCCATTTGGATACCAATGTCATCAGTGCAGTCCTTGTTATTGTGGGCTGCTGTGCTCTGCATGATGTCTGTGAGGACAAAGGGGAACCCTCTCACCAGGAGAGGTCTCAAGACACTGCTGGATATCTGAGCTTGTACACACAGCTAGACAGTGCTAGCTCGTCATGTGCAACAGAACTCAGGGATGCTTTGGGTGTCCACCTAATGGTTTGCATGGTCCCATTCATGAGGGGGGATGAAACAGTATGTGAGATTGTGCTGTGTATGGCTGCGGTTGCCACTGGGGAAGTGGTGGGACAGTTAGACTACAGCACTGGCACCTGGAGGAGTGGACTGTGTAGACATACCCCTAGTCTCTGAGGGGAAGCCTTGGACTGAAAGGCCTTTTGGAAAAAGTGTGTGTGAAGGAGGAAAGGATGGCTGCATGGCAACCCAAGCCTGGGCGGGGTTGCTCTGAGATGAGCAGGAGAGAGGACATAGAAGGGGGTGGTTTGTACCTGTGATTGTATTAAAGTGATCACCTAATCCATTGCAGTTATATAAAGATTAATGCTACTGCAGTGGTGGTAGTTTCCCAAGCGAAGTCCTTTCTCATGTAGTGCTTGGGTACCAAAATCTTGGCTGGTGTAAATGGGTACAGCTCCACCGACTTCAGTAGATTTTACCCCTTTATGTCAGCAAAGAGTTGGGCCCTCCTCATCTGTAAGATGATCAAAAGTAGTTTCTTGCATTCCTGAGATGTTTTACTCTGAAATGCTTTGCTTACTCCCTCTTTAGCTTACTCTCCTATGCAGCTCCTTCATTTCTATGTGACAAAAGAGTTATGTTAGATTTTATTTAGCTGTTCAGAATAGTGTGGCTAGGTTTTTAGGGAAAAATAGTGTCAGATAAAGCCAGGCTTTGAAGTCCCCTTGATTCTGAGAATCTCTTAAGTCTTATCTCAGTTTTATTTTAAAAAGAAAAATGTATTAGTTCTTTTATTGTTAATGTATTTAAATTCCAGTTGAGCCTAAAAGGCCCAACATGATTGGGCAGGGTCTATCTAAAAAAGACAAGACAGAGTGGGAGAAAGGAATTGTTACTTTTATAATTATGTTAATTAGTGGTAGATGTAATTATTAATGCTAGAACAAATGACAGAAATATCCACAACACAAAACCTGGTAATAATGGGGACTTTAACTACTCAGACATCTGTTGGAAAAGCAATACTGCAAAACCCCCCACAAAATGTCCAGTAAGTTTCTGCACATAGAGTTCTTGTAATAGTATTGGCTCCAGGATATTAGAGAGACAAGGTAGGTGAGGTAATATCTTTTATTGGACCAACTTCTGTTGGTGAGAGACAAGCTTTTGAGTTTACACAGAGCTCTTCTTTAGGTCTGGGAAATGTACTCGTAGTATCATAGCTAAATGCAAGGTGGAACAGATTGTTTAGCATAAGTAATTAACATATTTCAAGGGACCATTCAAGAGGAAGTGGCCACTTAATACCTCTTCAGTCATTTGGGGCGTGGGGGGGGGGGGAGGAAAGAAGGAGCTGTGGAGGGCATACGTGGTGGTAGGGTAATGGGTTATAGATTGTTGTAATAGAGTCTTGTCTCTGTTCAGTGCATAATTTTTAGTGTCTAGCAAAGTTATGAATTTAAGCTGCCAGACTTCTTTTAAAGGTGCACAACACCTATGTGATGATAAATAATAGCCAACATGGATTTGTCAAGAACAAATCATGCCAAACCTACCTAATTTCCTTCTTTAACAGGGTTACTGGCCAACTGCATGGCATGAAGTGGTAGACATGATATCTTGATTTTAGTAAGGCTTTTGACACAATCCCATATGACAGTCTCATAAGCACACTAGGGAAATATGGTCTAAATGAAATTACTATAAGGTGGTTGGACAACTGACTAAAAAAAATGTACTCAGAAATTATCAATGGTTCCCTGTCAAACTATGAGGTTGTACCTAGTGGGGTCCTGCAGAAGTCTGTCCTGCATCTAGTACTGGTCAATATTTTTACAAATAACTTGGATAATGGAGTGGAAAGTATGCTTATAAAATGTGTGGATCACACCAATCTGGGAGGGGCTGCAAGCACTTCAGATGAGAGGATTAGAATTCAAAAAGACCTTTATAAATTGGAGAATTGGTCTGAAATAAACACAATGAAATTCAATAAAAACAAGTGCAAAGTATTACAGTTAAGGAAGAATCAAATGTACAACTACAAAATGGGAAATAACTAACAAAGTGGTAGTAGTAGTGCAGAAAAAGGAGCTGGGGGTAATACTAGATCACAAATTGAAGTGATGTAGTTGCAAGAAAATATATACCAGAATGGTATTTGCCTGACAGGAGTGTTGTCTGTAAGGCATGGGAGAAAATTGTTCCACTGAGGCATCAGCTGGAGTACTGTGTCCAATTCTGAGTGCCACATTTTAAAAGCGATATAGACAACTTGGAGAGAGTCCAGAGGAGAGCAACAAAAATTAAGAGATTTAGAAAGCATCACCTAGGAGGAAAGTTTAACAAAACAAAACAAGAAGCAAATCAGCTTAATCTGCAGGAAGGGAGATTTGCAGCTTGTCTACTTAGGGTTGCCAACATTGTATTGCTTTTTGCAGCACTCAGCAACTCCTGATCTTTTTGTACAAAGATGAAAAAATAAGGGACATCCCTTGTAATAAGGGACCATTGGCAACTCAGTGTGTCACCACTCACTACCACAACGGGAAGGGTTCTTCCATCAGCATAGTTAATCCATCTCCCTGAGAAGCAATGGAATTCAGTCCATCTAGCACAGTCTACAGGTGGTGATAAGGCTATCTTAACTACATTACTCAAGAGTGTGGATTTTTAACATCCCTGAGCAACGTAGCTGGGTCAACTTAACTTTTGAGTTTGGACCTGGCCTTTGGTTAGATCTTAGGGGGAAAAAAATTATAAGGATAGTGAAGCACTGGAATGGGTTACTGAGGGAGTTAGGGATTGCACAATCACTGGAGGTTTTTGAGAACAGATTAGACAAATGTCTGTCAGGGATGGTCTGGATATATTTGGTTCTTCCTCAGCACCAGGGAGGTGGAGAAGATGACCTCTTGAGATCCCCTCCAGCCCTAAATGTATGATTCTTTCCACTTGGCTCCAGGAAATGACAAGGAGACAAGCACTTGGTATTTCAAGCTATTCTTTATCCCACTAATTCTGATTTTGAGAAAGGAGAGCGAGTATGTGCAAATGAACATCAGGCTATGAATAGGACACACTAATGCAGCAATTTAGTTCTTTCCCAGTGACATAATGACATTATCTCTGAAGTGACAGATTTCCATTTCATACATATGCATGAATTTAGCAGACGCTGTTGAGCCTTTGAGCTTATATTACATAAATAGTAATGAATAAGACCCAGCCCAGAGAAATCCAAAAGAAAGGAGCCTGAGATTTTTGTGCCAAAGTTTGGGATAAATATCATATTTCAGTTCTGTCATTTTATTGACAATTTGATAGTGATTTTACCTCACCAACAATGGGTCAAGGATGGGGCCTGGTGGATGGCATTGTCAGGAATTGGTGAGAAACAATCTCCGACAGTATTTCCACAGCCATGTTGAGGAGGACAGAAAAAAATGCAGTGGTGTTCTGCCATAGCTCTCCTCCCGGCACCCTATCTTAACTTTTGAGTTTGGACCTGGCCTTTGGTTAGATCTTAGGGGGAAAAAAATTATAAGGATAGTGAAGCACTGGAATGGGTTACTGAGGGAGTTAGGGATTGCACAATCACTGGAGGTTTTTGAGAACAGATTAGACAAATGTCTGTCAGGGATGGTCTGGATATATTTGGTTCTTCCTCAGCACCAGGGAGGTGGAGAAGATGACCTCTTGAGATCCCCTCCAGCCCTAAATGTATGATTCTTTCCACTTGGCTCCAGGAAATGACAAGGAGTGTATAGGCTGTGGTTCCTGTTGTTAGAGTCAGGAAACTTGCAGCAAAGATGCACTTGATGCTAGCTGGATCTGCTTTTAAAAGACCTGCCCAGTGTCAAAACAACAACAACAACACTCTGCATGTCTACAGTAGGACTCAAAGTACAAGGTGAATAACTAAGATGCAGAACATTCCTGTGAATTAGAGAATAATTAAAGCCAGTATTTTACAAATGAGAAACCTGAGTCACAGAGGAATTTACAAAAGGTTCTTCGGGTACTCAGCAGAGGAGGTGTGGTCCACTTTTAGGTACTTAAACAACCAGGAGAATTTTAAAGGCAGAATGTGGATGGTGTTTGTCCCCGAAAAAAAATCTATTCTCAGTACTGGGTGCTCAGGATCAACTGCACACCTAGCCACTGGGATTCTCAAAACATCACTGCTATGCTTATGAGGCACTGCTGTTTCTTCTTCAAGTATGTGTCATAGATTCCAAGGCCAGAAGGGACCATTTTGATCTTCTAGTCTGACATCTAGCAAAACACAGGCCACAGAACCGCCCTAAAATAACTCCTTTGAACTAGAGCCTATCTTGATTTTAAAAATGGCCAGTAATGGAGAATCCACAGCAACCCTTGGTAAATTGTTCCAATGGTTAACAGTTCCTCACTGTTAAAAAATTTATCCCTGATTTCCTGTCTTAATTTGCATAACTTCAACTTCTAGCTGTAGGATCATGTTATACCTTTGTCTGCTAGACTGAAGAGTCCATTATCAAATTTTTGCTCCTCATGTAGATATTTACAGATTTGATTAAGTCACCCCTTAACCTTTTCTGTTAACCTAAATAGACTGAGGTCATTGAGTCTCTCTAAAGCACATTTTCTAATCCTTTAATCATTACATGACTCTTCTCTAAACTCTCCAATTTATCAATATCTTCCTTGAATTATTGACACCAGAACTGGATACAGTATTTCAGTAGCATCTGCACCAGTGCCAAAAACAGAGATAAAATTACTTGTCTACTTCTTTGAGATTCCCCATTTATGCATCCGAGGATTGTATTTGCCCTTTTGACTACAGCATTGCCCTGGGAGCTGATGATCCACCACAACCCCCAAATCTTTTTTAGAGTCTCTGCTTCTCAGGACAGAGTTCCCCCACATTCTTTGTCCTGAATGTATGAATTAACATTTAGCTGTATTTAAAAAAAAAAAAGAGCCACACAGTTTGCTTGTGGCCAGCTTGCCAATTGATCCAGATTGTTGTGACCTGTCATCTTCAGTATTAACCAAAAACTGGGGAAATCATATTCTTCCAGGTCATTGATAAAAATGTTAAATAGCATAAGGCCAAGAATGGTTCCCTACGGGACTCCACTACACACACAGACTTGATGATGATTCCCCATGTACAGTTACATTAAATGGATAAGTCCCAAAATGTATGTCATGCTAAATTTGTATTCTAGTTTTTAAAAAATCAAAATATCACGCAATACTAAGTCAAATGACTTACAGAAGTTTAAGTATATTACATCCACACTATTACCTTTATCAACCAAATTGTAATTGTGAGGCAAACCTGCAGCCAAGCCAGGGCTGCTCACTCAGCTGCACCTCCAGAATTGTGGGGAGTCACCACTCAGGCATATAGCAACAACCCAGCTGCACTGATTTACCAGAGCCTGCAGTGACTCAGGTACTCTGCCCTGTGCTGATTGACATTTTGAGATGATTGAAGACTGGAAAACTTTCAGCTGTGGGGATGAATAGGAAAGAACGTGTCTTAGAAACATTATGCAGAAAAAATCTGCAAGATTTAGGCATAGCCTGGATGTGAGGACCCAGAGAGTGACATGCAGGTTATGGGCTTGCATGAGGAGTTGAATGATGGTGTTGTGCACATTGATCGAGAAAAGAGGTAGTAGGGAGGTTTTTTTGGGGCGGAGGGGCAAGATTAGGAGTTCTATTTTAGCCATGTTGAGCTTGAGCTGATGGCTAGAAGTCCACAAAGAGATGTCAGTGACAGGCTGAGATTTGGACAGAAGGAAGTAGGCCTGGAGTAGAGGGAGATCTGTGATTATTCTACATAGAGGTGGTAGTTCAATTTGTGTTTGCAGATGAGATTTCCCAGAAATAAAGGAGACAGTAGAAGAGAAGGGGACCGAGGACAGAGCCCTGTGGATCCCTCACAGAAATGTGGAGGGGACGGGGGGATGAGGAGGATCCAAAGGATGTGCTGAATGAGCAGTTAGAGAGGTAGGAGGAGAGCCAGGAGAGGACAGCATCCTGGAAGCCAAGGAGGACAAGATTTTAAGAAGACCACCATGGTTGACTGTGTCAAAGGTGGCTGACAGGTCGAGGAGGATGAGACTGGAGTACTGGTTGAGATTTGCCTAAGAGGAGTGTTACAGGGTACTATATTCACCACTGCAGTGTTTCATTTTGGCCATGGCTGGGGACTTGCTCTGCCAGTCTGATGCCTCTTCCTGTGGGTGCTCACTATCTCTCTCTCTCTGGATTTGACTGCTCCATCTTTGTGGCTTGGCCCTCCAGCCAGGTAACTGTCGTTTTCCCTTTCTGGGTGTGTGCATGTACCAAAATCTCTCTATATAAGCTGTCCCAGGCAGTCTTCCAATTCACTGCTGCTTACTGGTGCCACTTCCCCAGTGGCTTGTGGGGAAACCCAGGCCTGCCCTCTTTGATGGGTTCCAGCCCAGGGACCCTACAACCAGCAATTAAAGTCTGTATTGTCCCACACCTTGCTGCTGTTTCCCTAGACTGCTTCCTACGTTGTCTCTATCCACCTCCTTGTCCACCCTCCTCTAGGCCAAGCTCCCTCCTTGTTTTCTGAGAGAATGATGGCAGACCTCTTCCCTGCAGTTCTATTCTGCCCTCAGCTACCTGGCTTTATACAAAGTCCCATCTTTTCCTGTCCAGGTGAGCTTCATCCTTTAATTAGTCTTCATTGCTCCCTGGGTCCTCCTTCAAATGCAGCATTGGCAGTTAATTAGCCTCCCTAGCTCTTACAGGGCTGGTGTGGGGGTGAACACTCCATCACAAGGTAATTAAAGACTCAGAGCAGTTCCAGTTGAGTGCAAGGGGCAGAAGCCACACTGGAGATGGTCTAGGATGGAATTGGAGGAGAGGAACCTCCAGATAGCACATTGAATAAGCTTAGAAATTAAGGAGAGAGAATTGGGGAGGAAACTGGGGTCAAGGGTGGTTTTTTGTTTAGTTTTTAACATGGGAGATACTAAAGCAGGTTTGTATTGTAGGAGAAAGAGCCAGAAGAGAGTGAGAGGTTAAGGAAAAGAGTAAGGGAGGGAATGAGAATGGGTGCAAGGAAGATCAGGAGATGGGATGGGGGTCACTGGGGCTAGTGAAGGGGTCAGAGGAGGAGAGCAGATGAGAAGTTTCTGCAACTGTGATGGGGAGAAGGAGGAGAGAGTCATAGGAAGGTGAGCTGAGTGGAGGGGGACATTTGTATCATATTTTGTCAATTTTGTAAAAAAATAAAATAAAATATATTGGCAATATCCCCCGGTCATAGAGAGAAGTGGAGACAGGAGGAGGGAAGAGTTTGAGGAGTGAGGTATAGGTGGTGAAAAGGCAGCTGGGATTGCAGGTGTGAGATTCAATTACATTGGAGAAACAGATTTTTTTAGCTGGGAAGATGGTAGCAGGGAGACTGGATTTGTAATGGAGGAAGGCTGTCTGGTCACAGGACCCCATACTGCAGTGCGAGAGCAGGAGCAGAGGAAGCAGATGTTGCAAATGAGCCAGGACTGGGAGTTGGCGGAGCAGACCTTGCAATGGGAGAGTGGGGCAGAAGAATCAAGAATGGAGTAGACAGAGGAATGGAGAGAATTAACAATGGTATTAATGGAAAAGAGGTCAGGAAGGAGAGCAGACAAGAAGTCATCAACACTAATGGACTGGAAGTCAAGGAAAGACTGAGTACTGGGTTTGAGGGGGGGCTGATGGGCAATGCTGAAAGAGACCAGATGATGGTCAGAGAGGGAAAACTCAGCAAGAGAGGTCAGAGAGAGAGAGCAGGGCTTGATGAAGACCAAGTTGAATAAATGGCTCTTTTGGTGAGTGAGAAAGTTGAACTAGGGCTGCAGCTTGAAAGAAGAGGTGAGGGTGAGGCAACATGGAGCTAGGGGGTGGCTGGGTATTCAACATACCAAAAATGAGTGTGGGAGACTGAGGAGAGGAAGAGAAAGAGCCAGGAGTCCAAATCCGAGAGGAAAGCTGATGGGGAGGATTTGGCTGGATGGTTGATGACAGCAACATGGAGTGGGAGAGGAGTGAAGAGTCAGATGCACCGCTGCGCCCCTCCCACCCCCCCAAAAAAAAGTGGCAAGGGGAGGGTTGGAAGTGGCAGGAATGGAAGAGAAACCCAACACCCCCACCACAGTCTGATCCAGAGCAGTGAGAGAGAAAAGGAGATTTGGTAATCTATGTAATGGGTTGAAAAGCAAAGCTGTCCTACATTCATTAGATAATCACATTTGCTGTACACTGTACCATCACAATGCTTGAGTAATGCATTCAAAAATTGTTTATTGCCATGCAGGCCCACCTGGAAGCAGTTATAGACATGCTCAGAATGACCTTTCCATGCATTAGCCACCAGAGTGCTACCTGTATGCAGGGCTGGCTCCAGGCACCAGCTTACCAAGCAGGTGCTTGGGGCAGCCACTTCGGAGAGGGGCGGCACGTCCAGCTGTTCAGCGGCAATTCGGCGGACGGTCCCTCACTCCTGCTCGGAGCGAAGGACCTCCCGCTGAATTGCCGCCGCAAAGCGCAATCGCTGCTTTTTTGTTTGTTTGCTTGGCTGCTTGGGGTGGCCAAAACCCCGGAGCTGGCCCTGCCTCTATGAAACCCCAAGACTGGAAGAAACGCCCCCTGCCCCCACAGTACTTGCCTGACTACTCAGTCAAGGTAGTAAACATCTAAGAAGTTTCAGTGATAGCAGTTTCTCCCACTGAAAAACAACAGCTATGTATTACTACATAACAGTGTGCCCAAGGCTAATGCAGAAGTAATGCTTCTTTAAATCCCAACACTTCCAAATAATAAGCTCATTTCAAAGCTCCAGAACACTATATTTAAGGCTTTATTAATTTCAGACAACTTCTAGCAGGGCTGTTCTCGCAATTAATTGTTTTGCCTGTGGTTACTCTGGCATGTCAAAACTTGTTATACTGGGTGGTGGCCCACAAAAAAATAACCCACAACAATTTTAAAAATTAACCAAATAGCACTCCGCAATCTGAAGGAGAGCTACCAATCCAGCCTCCACCTGTTCATTTTAACATATTTAATCCTCTGGACTCACAGCAAAGAAACTACAAAAGGAAGAGGAGAGAGGATTAGCAATCCTTTCCCCAGAGCGAAGTCCCATAGATCATAACACCAAGCTCACCCTAAGCATGGAAGCTGTCACATGCAATCACCTGCTAACTTCCCAGCTACAGGCCATAGAAGATGACAGTGGGAGAAAGTCAGATGCAGTGCTGAATGCAGGAGTATCTGCCTCAGCAATCAGAACATCAGAATGGCCACATGCTTTGAAGGAAATGAACAGAACAGGGCAATCAAATGATTCATCCCCTGTTGTCTAGTCCCAGCTTCCAGCAGTCAGAGGCTTAAGGACACCCAGAGCATGGGGTTGCATCCCTGACCATCTTCCCTGTTAGCTACTGATGGACCTATCCTCCATGATATTATCTAAATTATTTTTTGAACACAGTTATACTTTTGGCCTTTACAATGAGTTCCACGGGTTGACTGTGCATTGTGTGAAGTAGTAGTTCCGTTTGTTTGTTTTAAACCTGCTACCTATTAATTTCATTGGGTGACCCCTGGTTCATGTGTTATGTGAAGGAGTAAATAACATTTCCTTATTCACTTCCTCCACACCATTCATGATTATATAGACCTCTATCAGATCCCCTTCTTAGTCATCTCTTTTCCAAACAGAACAATCCCAGTCTTTTTAATCCTTCCTCAGGGCCGCCCAGAGGATTCAGGGGGCCTGGGGCAAAGCAATTTTGGGGGCCCCTTCCATAAAAAAAGTTGCAATATTATAGAATACTATATTCTCGTGGGGGCCCCTGCGGGCCTGGGGCAAATTGCCCCTTTGCCCCTCTCCCCCCCCCTCCCCCGGGCGGCCCTGTCCCTCCTCATATGGAAGCTGTTCCATATTCAATCATTTTTGATACCTGTAATCATCTTCTCTGTACCTTTCTATTTCTAATATATTCGTTTTAAGATGGGGTGACCAGATCTGCACAAAGTATTCAAGTTGTGGGTGTACCATGGACGTATATAGTGGCATTATGATATTTATCATCTTATCTAACCTTCCCTTAATGGTTCTGTAAAGGGGTGCATTCACCTCTCACATGTGCCCCCTTGGCCAAGTGCATGTGTGCCTGCACTTCCTCTCCGCTTTGTGATGAGTCTTCAGTAGCCCAGCCCTCTGGCCAAGTCACACACACTCTGTATATAAAATAAATCAAATGCCTTCTGGGATATAAGTCCAACAGGGAGCCTATCTAAATCCATATCCCTGAGCTCACTCCTCAATCAGTCCAGCAGGGTGAGCTGTCTCTCAGCCCCTTTTGGGCTCCCTCGAATCATCCCTGCTCTTCAAGCAGTCCTGACCCTGGTGTGGGGCCGCATCCCCCAGGGCTCCCTCCCTGGAGACGCTTCACCTCTCTGGGCCTTTTTGGACACAACTGGCATACTCAGAGAGTTCAGTTCCCCTTCTGGGGTGTATCAAAGTCCAGGCCACTTTCCCAGTGGTGGGGGTGGGAGAACCCAGGCTCACCTTCTACTCTGGGTCCCAGCCCAGGAACGCTATAGATAGCAGACATCTGCCATGTTCCTTTAACTAAACTGCAATGATGCCACTTTCCTGTACAGGGCCAGCTCCAGCATTTCTGCCGCCCCAAGCAAAAAAAAAAAAAAGCCGCAATCGCGATTGGCGGTGGCAATTGGGAAAAAAAAAAAAAAGCCGCGATCAGCGGCGGCAGTTCAGCGGCAGGTCCTTCGCTCCTAGAGGGAGTGAGGGACCTGCCGCCCCCAAATTGCCACAGGTGCTGCCCCTCTCCCTTGGCCGCCCCAAGCACCTGCTTGTTAAGCTGGTGCCTGGAGCCGGTCCATTTTCCTGTGTCCCCAGTACATTCTTCAGGGCCTTGTCCTGATTGAGTCCCAGCAGTCAGCCCAGAGCTCCTTCATGTCCTATCTGCCCTTCCCCCACCCCCCGCCAGCACTGCTCTCTCCGAGGTCCTGTCACTCCCTGAGCCAGCCATGTTGACCATTCACTCTCTTCCAGCTCTAGCAAGGAACTGATCTCTTCTTTGTGCTGCCCAGCAGCTCCTTTAAAATGGCCTGCTGGGCCCATTGGCTGCTCTAGCCCACTTGAAGGTCTCTCTCCACTGCCCTTTTCTGGGGAGGGGTGTGGCAGGGCCACGAGGCCTCCAGCAGGGGGCCTCATGGCCTAGTCCGCCTCATCACAGATTCCTAACATTCTGTTAGCTTTTTTGACTGATGCTGCACATTGAGCAAATGTTTTTAAACTGCCCATGATGACTCCAAGATCTCTTTCTTGGGTGGTAACACTTAATTTAGACCATATAATTTTGTATGTATAGTTAGGATTATGGTAGGGTTACCATATTTCAACACTGAAAAAAGAGGACACTCCACGGGGGCCCTGGCCCCGCCCCAACTCCACCCCTCCCCCGGCCCCGCCCCAACCCCGCCCCTTCCTGCCCCCATTCCAACCCCTTCCCCAAAGTCCTTGCCCCAACTCCGCCCCCTCCCCTGAGCACCCCGCATTCCCCCTCTTCCCTCCCCCCCCCGGGCTCCGGCTGCTGCTGCGCTGGGGAAGTTGCTTCGGCCCCGGCGAGCGGTGGGAGCAGGGAAAGTTGGAGCCCGGGGAGGAGGTGGCTGCGTGCTCGGATGCCACCCGCCGCCTCTGTGCCCCGGCAGATCAGCAGATCACAGGAGTTGTAAGTTTTGCTGCAGCCACTCGCACTCGGGGTCCCCTTACCATGCCTCCCTATTTTCCCGGACATGTTCAGCTTTTTGGAAATTCCTCCCAGACGGGGATTTGAGGACCAAAAAGCTGGACATGTCCGGGAAAATCCGGACGTATGGTAACCCTAGATTATGGTTTACAATATGCATTACATTGCATTTCTCAACCTTGAATTTCATCATTTTGTTGCCCTGTAACCCAGTTGTGTGAGATTGCTTTGTAACTCTTCACAATTTGCTTTGGACTTAACTACCTTGAGTAATTTTGTATCATCTGCAAACTTTGCTACTTCCCTGTTCACCCCTTTTTCTAGATCATTTATGAATATGTTGTACAGCACTGGTCCCAGGATAGATCCGTCAGGGACACCACTATTTAACTCTCTCCATTCTGAAAACTCGCCAGTTAGTCCTACCCATTGTTTCCTGTCCAGTTTACTGATCCATAAGAGGAAGCTTCCTCTCATCCCATGACTGCTTAGTTTGCTTAAGAGCCTTTGGTGAGAAACCTTGTCAAAAGCTTCCTGAAAGTCCAAGTACACTATATCCACTGGATCACCCTTGTCCACATGTTTGTTGACACCTTCCAAGGCCTTGTAGACTCTTCCCCAACAAATCACATTCATCTGTGTATCTGACAATTCTGTTCTTTACTATCATGTGATGTGGTGTGTTCTCCACACTCACCTTGAAGAGGTTCATGTAGACCAAATGGGCCAATTAACCTATTAGGTTTCAAGATGGGGGAAATTTATGCTGAGACAAGAGCCCTAATTAAGGGAGGCTTTCCTGTGGAGGAACAGAAGGGACTTCTATAAAACCAAGTGGTGGTATCAGAAGAGGCTGTAGTTACTTTCCCTGGGACAAGGGAGAGAAAGAGATTTAGACCCAAGAGGAAGGGTTCATCTAGCAGACCCAGAGGAAAGGGGTTTGGTTAGTAGGGTGGAGTATGAGAACCTGAGAGAGGCAAGGTAGAAAGTATTCCAGGGGAGAGGCAGGAAGGTTTGAGGTAGTACAGACCTTAGTTTCTGGAGACAGGACTCTCGACTTGAACCCTGAGTGGAAGGTGAGCCTGGGTTCCCCTACCAGCCACTGAATGAGTGGCCCAGTCTGGGAAGTGATCTTGAGGACTTCTGGGATGCTGTGAAGGACTGTGATATAACCCCAGAAGGGGAAGACTGTTGTGACTTGGCCAGTAGGCTAAGCCACGAAGACTAGGTACTATAGCTCTTGAGTAGCAAGAGAGGGGCTGCAGGGTGATAGAGTGAGACAACAGGTCGAGAAACTGCAAGAAGAGGGCATCAGGCTGAAAGAGCTAATTCCCAGAGCGACCAACAGGAGGAACCCCTAGTGGTGAGTAGTGAACCCTGTGACGTATAGTTTCAACCAATTTCCCTGGTACTTAAGTTAGACTTACTGGCCTGAAATTGCCAGGATTGCCTCTGGAGCCTTTTTTAAAAGTTGGCATCACATTAGCTATTCTCAAGTCATCTGGTACAGAAGCTGATTTAAGTGAGGGGTTACATATCACAGTTAGTAGTTCTGCAATTTCATATTTGAGCTCCTCCGGAACTCTTGGGTGAACACCATCTAGTCCTGGTGACTTATTATCGTTTAACTTATCAATTTGTTCCAAAACCTTCTTTACTCACCCCTCAATCTGGGACAGATACTCAGATTTGTCACTTAAAAAGACTGGCTCAGGTGTGGGACTCTCCCTCGCATCCTCTGCAGTGAAGGCCAATGTAGAGAATTAATGCAGCTTCTCTGCAATAGTCTTATCTTCTTGAGTGCTCCTTTAGTACTTCCATTGTCTAGTGGACCCACAGATTGTTTGGCAGGCTCCCTGCTTCTGAAATACAGAAATTCTTTTGCTGTTAATTTGAGTCTTTTGATCGTTGCTCTTCAAATTCTTTATTGGCCTGCCTAATTATACTTTTACACTTAACTTGCCACAGTTCATGCTCCTTTCTATTTTCCTCAATAGGATTTGAATCCAGGTTTTAAGGGATGCATTTTTGCATCCCTTTTACTCTGTTTAGCCATTGTGAGGTTTTTTGGGTCCTTTTCCTATTTATTTTTTTTTTAAATATGGGGTATACATTTAATTTGAGCCTCTATTATGGCATATTTAAAAAGTTTCCATGCAGCTTGCAGGCATTTCACTCTTGTGATTGTTTCTTTTGATTTCCATTTAACTAGCTTCCTCACGTGTGTGTAGTTTCCCTTTCTGAAGTTAAATGCTACTGAGGTGGGCTTCGTTGGCATTTCCCCCTGCCCTCACCCAAGGATGTTAAATGTAATTCTATTATGATGGCTATTACCGAGCAGTTCAGCTATAGTCACCTCTTAAACCAGATCCTACGCTGCACTGATGACTAAATCAAGAATTGCTCTCCCTTTGTTGATTCCAGGGCTAGCAGCTCCAAGAAACAGTCATTAATGGTGTCAAGAAACTTTACCTCTACACCTAGTCCTGAGGTGACATGTATCCAGTCAATATAGGGATAGTTGAAATCCCCCATTATTATTGAGTTTTCTATTTTCATAGCCTCTCTAATCTCCCGGAGCATTTCACAATCACCATCCTGGTCAGATGGTAATGTATTCCTATTGCTATACTCTTATTATTCAAGCATGAAATTTCTATCCATAGAGATTCTATGGTACAGTTTAAGATTTTTATTATATTCCCAGAAGCTGGGAATGGCGACAGGGGATGGATCACTTGATGATTACCTGTTCTGTTCATTCCCTCTGGGGCACCTGGCATTGGCCCCTGTCGGAAGACAGGATACTGAGCTAGATGGACCTTTGGTCTGACCCAGTATGGCTGTTCTTGTGTTCTTATATTTGACTCTATACTTTCTCTCACATATAGTGCCACTTCCCCACCAAAACAATCTTCTCTGTCATTCCTATCTCTTTTGTACCCTGTTATTACGGTGTCCCATTGATTGTCATCATTCCAAGTTTCTCTGATGCCTATTATATCAATATTCTCATTTAATACCAAGCACTCAAGTTCACCCATCTTAGTATTTAGATTTCTAGCATTTGTATACAAGCACTTCTTAGTTGTCTGCCTTCATGTCATGTAATTGAATGGGACTCTTTTTCACTTGACTGTTTCTCCTCAGTTCCTACCTGTGCTTTGTCAACTTCTATGCTCTCCTCTTTACTAAGATATAGAGCAGGGGTCGGCAACCTTTCAGAAGTGGTGTGCCAAGTCTTCATTTATTCACTCTAATTTAAGTTTTTGCGTGCCAGTAATACATTTTAACGTTTTTAGAAGATCTCTTTCTATAAGTCTATAATATATAACTAAACTATTGTTGTATGTAAAGTAAATAAGGTTTTTAAAATGTTTAAGAAGCTTCATTTAAAATTAAATTAAAATGCAGAGCCCCCGGAGCGGTGGCCAAGACCTGAGCAGTGTGAGTGCCACTGAAAATTAGGTCGCGTGCCGCCTTTGGCACACGTGCCATAGGTTGCCTACCACTGATATAGAGAATCCCCATTAGTAGATCCTCCCCATGGGATGTCTCTGTCCAAACCACCTGCTCCTCTTCACCTGTTGACTTCCATCCAGCCCTTAGTTTAAAAACTCCTCTATTACCTTTCTAATTTTACATGCCAGCAGTCTGGATCCATTTTCCATACTTCCTGTACAGGCTCCTCCTTTCCCAAGAGGTTCCCTAGTTCACAATAAACCTAAAACTCTCCTCCATACACCGTTGTCTGATCCATGCATTGAGACCCTGCCATTCTGCCTGTGCAACTGGCTCTGCAAGTGGACCTGGAAGCATTTTACAGAATGCTACCATGGGGCTCCTGGACTTTAATCTCTTACCTAGCAGCCTAAATTTGGCCTCCAGGACCTCTCCTACCTTTTCCTACCGGGTATGTCATTGGTAACTACATATACCACAACCACCTGCTCCTCTCCAGCACTACACGTAAGTCTGTCTAGATGTCTCAAGAGATCCACAATCTTCACACCCAGCATGCAGTTCTCCCAGTCATCACAAACCCAGCTATCTACATTTCTAATAATCGAATCCCCCATTACTATTACCTGTCTCTTCCTAATAACTGGGTATAGCAGCTGGGTCATGGGTGGTGAGACCTAATAGTCAAAGCCTGAGTCTGTGGTCACAAGACAGGAGTCAGGATACCAGGAGGTCAGAAGCAGGAGTCAAATGCCAGGAATCAGGCCAGGATAGGATGCCAGGAAATCAAGCCAGGTGAGCAAGAGACACAGGGCACACAGAACAGGGTGGGACCTAGTTGTTCAGACAGTTTCCTGTTCCTGATGCTGTCTTAAGTAGGGCCAGCAGGCCAATCAGCTGCTCTGGAACTCAGCCAATAGGACTTAGGGGCAGATCCTCAAACTGGGGCTGGGTTTCAGGGGTCCCAGGTAAGCAAGCATCAGTAGGCTGCCAGGTGGAAGGTTGGAGCATGGCTGCTTCTATAAAACCTGCAGACCCAGGTTTGAGAATATGGGTCAAGCCACTGGGATTCCCTCCCCTGGAGAAGTATCGTCAGTGTGAGAGGTTACCCTCACATCATCTGGAAGGAGGGTTCCAACTATCTTACAGTGTTTAAACCATGCATTATGGACAAGTCCAAAGTGAAACCTTCCTATTCTTAGTATGTGCTTCGGTATAGATCCAGCTATACTGACAAGAGTGCTTCTGTCAACACAGCCGATGTGGTTCGGGGCAGTAGTGTTATGAAGATGACAGAAGGACTTCTGTTGACATAATCTGAATCTACATTAGGATGTGCTGCCAGTATATCTATACCAGAAAAGCATTCATAGTGTAGACAAGGCCTCTGTTAGAATTTGAAGACACCTACCTTTCTTTTAAGGAACCATGTTGGTCAAAGATTTTTTTACTGCTTTTTTGTTGTTTTTTCTTAACTTTCTTTCTTCACTTACTTTGGACGTTTTGAACAGAACACTCAGGTCTTCTGACAGATCTTAAAAGAAAGGGTGTTCTTCAGTATGTGCTACATTTAGGCTATGTCTACACGGGAGACCTTGCCACTCTGTGCCGACAGGAGAGCTCTCCTGCCGACCTAGCACTGTCCACACTGGCAATTCTGTCAGTGTAACTTATGTCAGTCAGGGTGTGATTTTTTTCCCCCCTATCCCTGACCGACAAAAGTGCTAGCGTAGACATAGCCTTAGTTTCCGAAAACTCCCCTGAATGATTGCTGTTTGACAGCCATGATGCAAGCATTTTAACAAATATCACCAGAAACCACCTTAGCTACTAAAATTTAGTGTTGTGTGCTGTTTTCTGAGGGCTGGTCTAAACTGAAAAGTTTCATTGGCATAGCTACATCTCTCAGGAGTGTGAAAAATCCACACCCCTAAGCCACGTAGGTAAGCCGACCTAACCCCTGATGGGAGAACTCCTCCAACTGCTGTATTGAGTGTCAACACTGAATCACTACAGTGGCACAGCTGCAATGCTGTAACTGTGATGCTGAAGTGTTTTGATGCTATGTCTACACTTGAAACACTACAGGGGCACAGTGTAGACACTTGCTATAGTGATGGGAGAGGTTCTTCCTGATAGATGGTAAGTTTGTTGATCTAGTGCTGTCTACACCAGGGGTTAGGTCTGCTTAACTGTATTTAGGGGTGTGGATTTTTCATAACCCTGAGAGATGTAGCTATGGTAATATAGCTTTTACTGGTCCTACAAAAATGGTGGATTTTTCACATTCCTAAGCAAAGTAGCTGGGTCAACCTAACTTCTTAGTATAGACCTGGCGTAAGTGTAGAGATAGCCTTACTGTGCTTTTCTGTTGAGTAACAGAATTTTCTGTGCATGGAAATATTCAAAGACTATTAACGTCATCTCTGCAAGCAATCTATGCCTACAAGAAAAACTCTAAGATTATGTTCAAAACACCACTATGACAAAAAAAGATGGCCATGCCTTCCAGATCAATGATCTTATGGGAATGTGCCTGTGATAGGTAATTTTGACTGAATTATCCACTTTGTATTTGGGGCTCTGTCAGATCCATGATAGGGACCTGGGTCTCTTGGTGCCTCTTAGGGGGAATATCCTGCTGCACCCCATACAGTAGTGTCCCTACAAAGAGGTAAAGCTGAACTAGATAGCAGCTAGGATTTTGTGAGTTAACTCAGAGCAATCTTCAGTTATCTCAGGGAGATTCTCCCTAGTTGAGCTAATTAGGTGCAGATGAGCCTTGGAGGGGTCAGACCCTTAAAGAGCAAATGAGCCCAACCTTGTGAGAGAAGATTCTGACTCAGAAGCTAGGGGCGAAGCTTAAACAGGGGGGAGGTGTTTGTTGGGGGTATGTGATTTGTACATTTGTTTTGCATGTTGGATTTAACTGACAAAGTTGCAAGGAAAGAAGGAAAGTAGCTGCAACTGCAAGAGATCTTTGAATAACCGTTTTAGTTCTATGGTATAGTTCCGTTCCAAGAGGAGATTGATGCTGGAAGTTTTTATTCTATAACCCCCAAAATAGATGTGTGTGTATTTGGGTGTTTGTGCATGTACTAAGTGACTTATGATCTATTTAAGAGAGCAGGTTTCTGCCCTGAAGAGTTTTTAGTCTAAAGTTTTAAAAATGGCACACCTGAAGGAAATGAATAAACAAGGTGTGTGTGTGTCAAGGATTATAATAAGTTAATGCAATTACTCAGTTCTGCCATGTGCATGTATTTGTTTCTTTTACATTGTTATAGCTGGAGAGTGTTGCAATAGCTATGGTTAAGATGGCCAAAGCTTTCCCCTTCTTCAGTTGCCTTGTTCTGTTTATTGCTCTGTCAAATTCACATTTTTCTGATGGTTTTTGTCTGTCTGCCTGTGGTGAGGTGTGTACCCCACACAGACCCTGAAAAGGGTTAATGTGGACCTGAGAGGCCAATTAACATACCTGGCAACACCTTGGGGGGAGAGCCAGATCCAACTGATAATATTTACTTTAACAGTATTTATTATCAGGGAAACAACTGTAATGTGACTTTTGTACAGGACTTTTTGCAGAAGTTGGCTTCAAGTTGTTGCTCACAGTAAGGTTTACTGGCTAGGACTTCGAATAAAGCCAGTAAGGTTTACTGCCTAGGACTTCAATCAGTATCTATCCTAATACCGGAATTTAGACTTTCCAAAAGCTCTTTTTTTAAAAAACTTTCCCCTCCTCAGAGAATTAAGCTTGGAGACTGCTTTCAGATTTTGAGATTTTTTCCTATACTGATAGTATATCATAAGCAGGAAGCCTACTACACAACCAGTGAGGCCACTGGGTAATTAAGATTTCCTTAGCATCTTGGGACACCCAAAAAGAATAAAGCCAATATAGAAGAACTAAAGAAATTTACATTTATCTCTACAGTTGAAATTAATGGAGATATCTTATCTCCTAGAACTGGAAGGGACCTTGAAAGGTCATCGAGTCCAGCCCCCTGCCTTCACTAGCAGGGCCAAGTACTGATTTGTGCCCTAGATCCCTAAGTGGCCCCTTCAAGGACTGAACTCACAACCCTGGGTTTAGTAGGCCAATGCTCAAACCACTGAGCTATCCCTATAGTAAAGATTAGTTTACTAGAATTCTTTGAGAGGATCAACAAGGATATAGACAAGGTGATTTAGTGAATATAGTGTACTCAGATCTTCAGAAAGTCTTTGAACCCTTACTGAAGGTTTTTAGGCAAGGTGAGCTGTTATTGATCCATAAAGAACTTTCTCTCTTATCCTATAACTGGTTAAAAGATAAGAGACAAAAGGCAAAAATAACTGATTAGTTTTCAGAATGGAGGGAGGTAAACAGTGGCATGTCCAGGGGTCTGTACTGGGAAAAGGCAGTATTGTTAAATGATCTATGTATTAAAAAGGCAAACAATGAAGTGGCAAAAATTTGCAGATGATACAAAACTTCAAGATAGTCAAGTCCAAAACAGACTTTAAAGAGTTGTAAAGAGATCTTACAAAACTGAGGGACTAAGCAGCTGAAATTTAGTGCTGACAAATGCAAAGTAATGCATGTTGGGAAAACATAATTCCAACTATACATATAAAAAATGGGTCTAAATTAGCTGCTATCACCCAAAAAAGGGTTCTGGAATCATTGTGTATAGATCCCTAAAAACATTCACTTAATGTGCAACAGCAATATCTGGGGAGGAAAAGCACAGAAAAAAGCAATAAAAATAATCAGGGGTCTAGAACAACTTTATATAAGAAAAGATTAACAAGACTAGGACTTCCAACTTTATATAAGAAAATAGATAACTAAAGGGGGAATGCAATTGAGGTCTATGAAATCCTGACTGTTGTTGAGAAAGTGTTTACTTCTTTTATTTTATAACACAAGAACTAGAGGTTACCAATTAAATTGCTGAGCATCAGGTTTAAAATAAACAAAAGGAAATAAACACAGGAAAATTAGCCTGTGGAACTTCTTGTCAGAAAATGTTGTAAAGGCCAAGACTATAACAAGGTGTTTTGTTTTTTGTTGTAAAAGAAAGAGATAAATTAATAGAGGTGATTAGCCAAGATGGCCAGGGGTGGTTTCCCTGGCCTCTCTTTGCCAGAAACTGAGAATGGGCTGCAATGATTACTTGATCAATGCCTGTTCTGTTTATTTTCTCTGAAACACCTGGCATTGGTCATGCTTAAAATACAGGATGCTGGGCTAGATGGACCTTTAGTTTGACCCAGCATGTTTTTATGCTTATGCCCCTAAGAAAGGTGCTCACTGTATTGAAATTTGAGTAACTTAATCTTCTGGTTTACTCTTCAGATGGAATCCTGTGCCACAGACAGGTCTAGTAATCACATGGCCAACAAGCCATAACAAATTTCACAGCAGACTTCTTGCTTCCATAAATGTATAGATTAACCTGCAAAAACATAAGAAAAACAAAACACACAAGGCCGCTGACCAGACCTTATAGGTTAGTACATACCCTGCATTCTGAAAATTGTTATATTTAGTCCATTGGCAAATATAATTGGATTTGATCAGAATGTTTTACATATCTCCATCCAGAGTGTTTACTAAAACTGCCATGGGAATGGCCTTATACTTAACAGTTAAGGGTTTATTTTACCTTTGTTTACCAATTTTAAGCATCACTGTGTTTTCTATTTTTCATCGATACTTTAATTATTCCTTTGGCTCTTCCTTTTGTTTGTGTTGTTTTCTCTGTCTAAATGTTTTCCAATGTTTGCATCAAATTTGCTACCCAGAGCTTCTTTTGTACCTGCTCAGGCATTTGTTTCTTTGGTGTTAACAGGAACTCAGGAGTTCTTATTATTTAGCCTGTTATTAATTCAAAGAGGTTAATAACATAAAGAAAAAACAAATAACAAATTCAGTACAGAGAACCATTTAGCCCTGGCCACTGCTCTGGCCATTATAATTGGAAGGTTGGCTACAACAAGGGTAGATTTACAATTATATTTTTATAATATAATCATGGATGTCATCTGCCACCTGGTTTCTGTACAAGGAGGTTGTGAAGGCTAGGACTATAACAGGGTTTAAAAGAGAACTAGATAAATTCATGGAGGTCAAGTCCATTAATGGCTATTAGCCAGGATGGGTAAGGAATGAGGTCCCTACCCTCTGTTTGTCAGAGGGTGGAGATGGATGGCAGGAGAGAGAGCCCTTGATCATTACCTGTTAGGTTCACTCCCTCTGGGACATCTGGCATTGGTCACTGTCGGTAGACAGGCTACTGGACTGATAGACCTTTGGGCTGACCCAGTATGGCCGTTCTTATGTAAGCCAGATTGGGGAGTTGCAGGCTCACTTTCTCAATCCTTCTGAAATAACCTGGTCTCTTTCTTCACAACCAGCCTCTCTTACAAATTAATCATTCACTTTTCCTGTTGTACAAGATCTACTTTTAATATAGCTTTTTCAGTTATGCTGTTAAAAACCACTGTATTTATTTAAAATTTAGTTTGATCTACTACCCACGGCAGGTGTTTTAATACTTTAAGTTGCCTTTGCTCCAGTATAATTAATGCTGGCATTAATTAATATGTTTCCTTCTGTCCTCTCTTCCATGTAAGATTTACCAATTATGTGAGGCTATAAGTTGGCTACTAACATTTACCTATGGGGGTGGGGTTGCTAAAGGCAAGGCATTTTTACTGCCATGTGGAGCCACCCTGACAGGGAGCTGCCAATTCCGGAGATAACAAGCCATAAGAACTCACCAGCAGATCTTCTGTACCTGTCCCCATGGTCTCAACAGCCTTAACTCCTGGTTGCAGCATTGATTGTGATCTAGTCCTTGCCATCAAATCACTTAAAGCAGCTAGCAAAGTCTCCAGAGGTTGCCCATCCAAACTGGCCATATCTGAAGTTGAGCCCATACCTGAGCTTGCAATGATCCCCCACTAGATACTTCCCATCTCCTACCATGCCATCCTCGGCCTTGTCCTATTTCATTACAACTACCACGTCCCATATCCGTGTGGTTGGAGCCATTACAGCCTGCTTGATTGCTGTAGGGAGCCTCACTAATCACGCCACTTACTACTCTTTCCACCTCCCGAGCTGCTTTAATCAATTCAACCTGATCTAAATCCATCCAGGATCCTATGAACACCTTAATAGGTTTTCTTAAACCATCATAGGTCAAATCTGTCAGCTGTTTTTCCTCTATTTCAGCCAGAGAGCATACCAACCACAACCCAGTCCAATAAGCCATAACAGATTATTTTTCCTTCTGATGTATTAACAAAAATACTTGTATTGTCCTTCTCAATTCAGAGGGGGTCAGAAAGTGTTGAGCTACCTTCTGGATAACACCATCTCTGTCACCTTAGTTTAACTCTGACTCAATTTCTGCCAACAAAGCCATTCTTTCCGTAGGACCAGCACAAGTTAGCAGTTCTCTTAAATCTTCAAGATCCAAATGTTTTCTAACCATGTATTGCAACAGCCAAGACAAACATGTTCTCTTAGTCAAAGAGTCCATTTGTTTAGCCAGTACCTGTTTTTAGTTTCAGTCAGAGGACAATTTACTTCCTCTTGTATTTGCCATGAAGGCGGAGGCATTTTTGCTATCACTACTGGCTGGGCTGCTGGAGGCCCTGGAAGGGGCTCCTCTTCCTCTTCCACCTGTAAATTTATTCTTTCCGGACATGTATGGGTTAAAGCTGTTACCTGCTGAGCCTTGGTTACATTTTGTGCTACAGCAGTTTGCAAGTCACGTTTCAAGCTTTCATTCTGCAATTTTAGTTTTTCCCAATTTCTGTTCCAAACTTTCTTGCACAACATCTCACTCCTTTACAAGCTTAACTACAGCATAATACTTAGCAGAGATGACATGTGCTGCTCTTTGGGCTTTCTCGGGGGTGTAACCCTTTCAGTACCTCAACAGCAAGTTGTCCAAAACTTTCTCATGCAGTGTGGGGATTGCATCAGCCAGACATGGATCAGACCCCAAGCTTTTAAACACTCATCAACCACAGCCAGAGGCTTCGGGGTGTCCCCCTCATCCTCCGGTTTGATGACCCTTCCCTGTCTGCGTTTTCAAATCATCATCAACTCTAGGAACGACCAATACAACCCCGCTCACTGGTATATTTCCCTCTCTGTGCACTGTAACTAAATCTGGTCCCCGAGCTAAAATTAACGTCAGAACTGATTCACTGTGTTTAAATTAGTCGGTTAACACCAGTGATTCAGGATACCAAGCTCTTCCCAGGCAACCAGTTCAGAAACAGTTTGATTCAGTTTAAAGACCTCTTTTTCTTGGACACAACAGTAACTATCCTCTGCTACCAAATGTTGGCACCAGGGGACTACTACCCCAAATGGATCTTTAATGGCTCCCAGTGGAGCAGATTACTGTCATACCAGTGAAAAAGGTCCACAGTAATTATCTTGCATACACTGCAGTTTATTTGAGAAGGAATTACACAAGCGGTAAAGGGTTACATTAAGCACACAACTCCTATGTTAGACATTAAGAACTATACATTAAGAGCTATACATTCCTCTTAGTGAGCCTCTCTTTCACAAACATACACAAACAGGCCCTGTGCTAGCCTCACACAGTTCCTGCTTGGCAAACACAGACGGTGGTTACCAATTCTGTGGATGACTTCTCTCCAGGTCTGGTCTTCTCAGCCCTCTGGTCTGTCTTGGATTCCCTCGAGGCAAGGCCTTGGCTATCTGTAGATCTCTCTGGCTCGCAGTCCTACTAGAGCTCATGGAGCAGAGTTTTGGTTACTCTGGCTAGCAGCGTTGCTTCTTTAAGCGTTAAGGAATCCCTCCACAGTAATTTAATTTGCTTGATTTTTATACTATTTTTTTCCTCAAAGGAGTCACAGTCTTAAAAGCATGCCCAGTGGGCATGTGGTTAATAATTTTTACCTAATTAATACTTTAGGAGGAGACTGCAGCGTGGTGCCAACTGAACATTACCCAACATTCACTTCCTTATCAATCATTCACTTCAGCCCCCTGTGTGATGTCCTTCAACAGGGTCAAGATGCCCCGGTCAGCCCATGCTCCATTCAGGATGTTCTCCATGTGTTGTTTGCTTTCAAGTGGACATATTTGCTGACTCAAAGATCAGTACTGATCATACATACAGCATGGAGCCAATCAGTTTCACTTCTGGCATCTGCCTGATGCTAAGAAAAAGGGTTCCGCTCCCAGAGTCCTCTTTCGCAGTTCAGTCATGTCAAGCCATATTCTCACCATTCATTCAGTATGGCCACACCAATTTGGCACCATCCCAACAGCGTTAACAGTGCATCAACCACCTCCCACTGTTCTTATGAAGCATGCAGGGGTGACTGCAAACTGTATATAAGTGGCTGTCCTACAAAAACTTGGTAAGACTTGTGTCAGTAACTGTGTACACATAATCCAGCCTCATTCAATGTGTAAAACCAGCTGCCAGTGGCCATAAAAGGACCTGCATCAGGCCTTCAGTGAGGCAAGCTCCTTCACTGTGCAAAAGGCCACGCTAAGGCCTATATACCACTTAAGCCCCAAGGAGTTTATGTGCTGCATACATGTTCTGCTTGCCCTCCACACAGAGATGACTATCACTCACAGAGTGTACATCTTGTGCAAGACAGGGCACATTAGTGCTCTGTGCCTGGTGTATGTACTTCATCCCCAGCCATCTGAAGAAAGGATTAGTAAACTTCCTTGGAGGTGAGGGAAATTAACATCTACCAGACTGAAGGGAGTATACAGACTGTCCTTCTTGGAGGAAGGGACTGAAAGCTGGACCTCCTTAAAGAAGTAGTCCTGTTTATATACATTTAAAAAAAAGGCGGGGGGAGGAGGACTGGACTTCAGGAGAAGACCTTTCTTAGAAGGAATATGCTATGCCTCAACCTCAGGCCATCATAACTTCTCCCCACCATGATGGGTATAGTTAAAGTGGGGATAGTGAAAGACTCTGAACTTAGTCTGCTTTTTGACCTACAGAACCAGGGTCACTGGCTGTTATTCCTTGTTGGAGGGGTTTAAACATAATTTAATGACCAACTGTGTTTGAGCCTAACTTTGTAAATCCCACAGCCACCAGAATTCTAGCAACCTGGTGCATGCTATTCATCCTGTAGTCCCATATTAGAACATATAAAGAACTTTTCTCTTTTTCTTCTCTTTTCTTTTTTTAATAGCTTCTTAGGAAATTTAATTTCTTACCAACATTAAGGTTACAAAGTTAAGTACTCAAGTCAGGAAATGCCAAAGCTAATCACTCAACTTTTACCATGCTCTCTTGTGCATTATAAGAGCCTTTAATTACATGATTATGTACTTCTATTTCCATAATATCAGCCATCATTAGGTGCCCAGTTGGAGGATACACAGGGATTGAGACATTCTATGCAGCCATGTCTCATTCTTGAGAAAACTCTGTTTGAATTACCTGTCTGGTCTTTTCAAAGTAAACTGAACTAATGGATTTACTCCAAATTTACATGTATGCAGCTGAGCAGAGATGAACTTATATGCACAGAGTGCTGTGAATAAACATCACCATCAGGGCGAATCACAAACCCCTGCAGATAGAGTGCCACCTGGATTGATCTCTAGCAAGGCCCTTGGTAATCTGACTGGATATTCATTTTGTCCATCACTGGTAATCGTATTGAGCCACCAAGGCTTTTGGGGACCATGTACTCATCAGCTGTGAAGTGGCATTCCTTCAAAAATGTGCTTTGTAATTCATTGGCCTTCAATTGTAATCTATCCATACCAAGAAAGCTGCAAAAACTGAACCAGTGCTGATGGATGCAGTTGCTGGGTTCAACTACATATATCCTCATTGTTGATCTTGTCTGCCACTTAATATGGAACAGCTGATGAACATGATGAGAATCAAAAACGTCAGTCTGCTACTCTTCAGCCTTCATCTGTGCCCACATTTCACTGTTGTACAATAGAGTTGGTATAGATGTAGTTCTATATATTCACACCTTTGTAGCATGACATCTTCACAGAGGCTGTTGAAGGGCCTAAAATATGGTGGCAGGTGCTACTATATAAATGTCCTCATCTTTTGAGCATCCTCTAGTACTGTTTGTGACACTGCCCCAGTATTCGACAGTTGCCACCTACTTGATGTCCCATTCCAAAAGGGCCAAGCTAATATCCTGCATGCTGGCAACAAATGTACAATTGGTGCCTAGAATGTTAGAGCATTATCTGAAACAGCTAAAGCTGTCCTCCTTGCCAAGCAGTTTTAAAGCTGGAATATTGATATCTGTGTCTGCTCTGAAGTGCACTGGCCAGGAAGTGGTGAAAAGAAAGAGGAGGACTAGACATTTTTGTTCTCAGCTCCCCTGATGGGTTGCTCCAGCAAGGGTGGTGCTTGTACTTTCACACTATACCCAACAAGCCTTGCAGAGTTGGTAGGTGATTAATGAGCAATTTATCAAGGTCTGATTCTCTACCAACTGTGTGCATCTTATCATCATTGGAGTGTATAGTCCCACTAATGTCAAGGCCAATGAGGCAGTGGCACATAAATTTTACCAGCAACTGCAGTCAGTCCCTAATGAATCTTCAAGAAGAGATGTTGTCATGGTCCGGAGTGACTTTAATGAGCATGTAGGAAAGGATAACACCTGGGGAAGTACCCTCAGGAACTCTGGTATCCGGCAGAAGAACAGAAACGTGCTGTGACTGTGGAATTTGTGGCTGCCAATTACATGGTCACTGACTCACTGTTCTGTCACTTGAAGATTCACAGAATAGTAAGCATTACTCAGCTGCCTCATTCTTATGTACTGTTGACCCTTTTTGGTCTGGGTGGTTAGCCAACATTCAGGGCCTTGCCGGATTGTTTCCTTTAGGAGGAGAAATTGATGATATAAGTCAGGTATTTCTCAGTCAGTAGACAGGATTGCATGAAAGAATGTACACAGAATGTCCTGTTTCCCTGAACACAATAGGAACAAGGCAGGCAGTTTCCTTACTCAGAAATCCAAGTCTGACTTTCCAGCATGTCCTGTCCCCAAGAGAAGGTCTCTCTCGTCTTCCTTCTGGGGCCATGCTCCCCACTGCTTCTCATTTTCTTCTGGTTTTCTGACCCTCACCCCCACATGCAATCAATTACTTAGCCCCTATGTTTGCAATCAGTCCCAAGGAAACCCCTCAGACCACACAGCTTAGCCCTGCTCAGGCTTTGCTATGTGGCTGGTTGCCGTGAGTGGTAGCTAAAGACAATAGAAACTATCTCACTCCATAAAAGGGCTTAATTGCTTCTTCTATTCCGTATGGAAGAAGGGCACTTAATACACCCGTCAGCTTGGACCAAGACTGTAACTATATAGATCAGACTGCTTGATGTCAGCCATTCCAGTATCACAGTACAATCTAATGTGCACACTGAATGAGTTGCGTTTCTGTGGAAACAATGTTATCATTTAATCAAAAACTATTTGTGACATTACCCAGGGTACAATCTGGGCTAATCGCTAGCTGTATCCCCTTAATTCCCCAACCTGGGGTGCCTTTTACACTGCTTCACTGTGAGAGCAACCACTCCTGGTCTGCTCACACACAGCCCCCATCATGTAAATCACTCCTAGCTATTCTGTATGAGTGCTATAGCCAGTCACTTATGAATTATACTGCAGAGCAACACCAGCAAACTCCCAGCTCCTGACTTCCTCCAGAAATGTGCATCTTGTACTGCCCAGAACCCCCCTGGACAATACAAGCTCATATAAAGTCTATCATTTATTAATAGAAAATAATATGCACAAATCTTGTTATCCCAAATGGAGTTTCTCAAACACACTGATTTAGATAAAACTAAATGAATTTATTAATTATAGAAAGATAGATTTTAAGTGACTACAAGTAATAAGGTGCATAAATCAGAATTGGTTATAAAGAAATAAAAGGTAAAACACAACACACACCAAACTTAACAAGCTACATGAATACAAAGCAAAGGTCTCTCACTACATGTTCCAGCAGTGTTACTGTCTGAACCACTTTGAGGCAGGATCTCACCCCCACCCCAGTCCAATGCTGCTTTCTTTGTTCTTCATGGGTTGATGATGGCATGGGTAGAGAGCAGGAGAGAGATGATTTGGGGCAGCTGCCTCTCCTCTTATAGCCATTTCTCTTATGCAAGAATCATCTCCAGCTGATGTTCAGGAGACAGAAAATCAGTGTGGCCAGGAACCTTTAGCTGCTTCTTTCTATGGCCCAGTCAACTACATTGTTGAAAGTGTATTGTGACAAAGTTCCTCCTCTATCTTGGTGGGTCCTGCGCTTATTGGCAGCTTTTCTTGCCTCAGAGATTCACCATGTGGGTTAGGGAACAGCCCAAAGACCTTCCCCTCTGGAAGAACCCACAGTCCAGGTCAATTGGGAGGTTTGGGGGGAACCCAGGCCCGTCCTCTACTCCAGGTTCCAGCCCAGGGCCCTGTGGACTGCAGCTGTCTATAGTGCCTCCTGTAACAGCTGCATGACAGCTACAACTCCCTGGGCTACTTCCCCATGGCCTCCTCCAAACACCTTCCTTATTCTCACCACAGGACCTTCCTCCTGGTGTCTGATAACACTTGTGCTCCTCAGTCCTCCAGCAGCACACACTCTTACACTCAGCTTCTCACACTCACACCACAAATTGAAGTGAGCTCCTTTTTAAAACCCAGGTGCCCTGATTAGCCTGCCTTAATTGATTCTAGCAGCTTCTTCTTAATCGGCTCCAGGTGAACTAATTAGCCTGCCTGCCTTAACTGGTTCTAGCAGGTTCCTGATTACTCTAGTACATCCCCTACTCTGGTCACTCAGGGAACAGAAACCTTGTCTGACCTGGGACTAATAAATCACTTTCCTGTAGCCCTCTGGCCTTGAGGGAGAGCGGTAGGGGGCTGCTCCCCCTCCTCTTTCTCTGCTACCTGCTTGCTGGCTGCTAGACCCACCCACACCCTTGGTTGCTGCTGCTACAGCCCCGGGGGGGGCGGGCCTGTTGGCCCACTCCCCAGAGGAGGGGAGGGAGAGACCCCAACTATTGCTCCTGCTGCTGGGGATGCCACCACCACCTCCACCTGAGAAGGGTCCTTCCTGCTGGACACCAGACTGCCGCCTGGAGCTGCTACGTTTGCTGCTGGGGAGCTGCTGGAGCCCTGAGGAGAAGAAGAGGACCATCTGCCAGTGGGGGAGCGCGTAGGAATTCTATAGACCACCGTGGAGGGGGCCCTCCCGGACTGAGTAACTTTTGAACTGTGCTCTTGTGGTGGGGATCTAGACTATGTTTGTGGAGACACAGGGGGTGTGGCGTGGAGCCTGCCCCCTGGTCCATCTGTGTCCCCCCCGACCCCCCTACCACCACCATCATCATTGCCCCCTCCACCAACCCCACTGGCTACTCACCATCTGCCTCAAGCTCCTGCCTCTGGGACTCAGCTGCTCCCCTAGGCTTGCCATGCCCTGTTGCCACCATTGGGCCTGAAGCAGCAGCCAACCTAAACCGACTTTGCTTTTTGTTGCAAGCGCACGTGGGTGCACGTGCCCCCCCTCCTTTGGACTGACCCCCTCCCCCCTACAGCAAGCCCCCAGCTTTGCCCCTGCTACCTATCCATTTGCCCCTTTCCCTTGCCCCAGCCCCTTGCTAGCTCCAGTCTGTTTGCCTGCCACACCCTTTCCCTCTACAACCTTTGTCTGTTTGACCCGCCCCAGCCTCTGAAGCTAGCCTCGTGGTTCCTCTGCCCCACTCCCAGCCTGATTGTTCCCCTTCCCCTGTGGTCCCCTTGCATTGATTAGCCTCTCCCCTCGTGCGCCCATGTCCCCTCCCTTGTGCTTGTGCCCCTCCCCATTTTAGTTTGACCTTGTCTCACTGCACCCCCCAATGCTGTTATATTTCCCCTTCCTTGGTGCGACTAGAGGCGCCGGAAACCCTCCCCGAGTCGGTGACTGACCCCTAGCCCTTGATAGTCCTGCTCCCATTCAGCCCACCCCTTCTTTGGTGCCCTCCTCCCCTGCCTGCAGCCTAGCGGGGAGGAGTGGTCGACCTGCTTCCCTGCTCCCTGCCCCCTCCGGTGTTTGTTCTGCCCCCGTCCTCATTGTGGCAGGGGACAAGGAGAGTGGGACCCCTCGGGCAGACCCTGCTGCCCCTCCTCCACCCGCCCCACCATCATCCCCCCTAGCCTCTACCTCAACCGCCGCTGCCGAGCCACCTACTACCACCCCTGCTGGAGCGCCGGCAGCGGTGGGTAACGAGGTGACCTCCGCTGCTGCCACGTCCCTCGCCCCCTCTGACTCTGGGGGAGTCCCCCCAGCCGGCAGGAAGGGCCAGGGCACAAAGAAGGGTAAAGGCCCCGCTAAAAAAGCCAGGCCCTCCATGGCAGGGGGTGCCCCCACTGCCGCAGCCCCCGCAACAAGCCGCGGCGTCCTTCCCTGCTGTTCCCTCCACCAGCTCTGTGGGTGTCCCACCCCCAGCTCCCAGGGCATACGCCCAGGTGGCGGCGGCCCCCCCGCCTGCCGCTACGTCATCTCCCCCATCCACCGCCTCTGCTACCATCTATAGCGGCCGGAGCCCCTTCCCCACCTTGACCAGGAAGCACGGTGTCCGTTGCCTCCTGGTACCCACCTCGCCCCACGTGGAGACCTACGTGCGGGCGTTGGCGAGGGTGGTGGGGCCCACGGCCATTGTGGCGGCCTCCAAGATGTACGGAAAGGTCGTCTTCTTCCTAGCATCGGAGGCCGCCGCCCAGGAGGCAGTGGAGAAGGGCCTGGCGGTGGGGGGCATGTATGTCCCCCTCGAGCCGCTAGAAGACCTGGGCGCCCAACTGGTCCTGACTTCCGTCCCTCCCTTCCTTCCAAATGCCGCACTGTTACCCGCCCTCTCTACCCTGGGGAGGCCGATCTCTGTGGTCAGCCCACTCCCATTAGGCTTCAAAGACCCTGCCCTCCATCACGTCCTCTCGTTCTGCCGGCAGGTACAGTTACAACTGCCGCCGGTGGCACATGATGGTGAGGCGCTCGAGGGGTCCTTCTTGGTCCCCTACCAGGGAGCCCGCTACCGGGTGCATTATTCAACGGGGGAGGCCCGGTGCGACCTCTGCTGGGCGATGGGACACGTCCGGAGGGACTGCCCCTTGGCCCGGCACGGAGGGACATCCGGGACCCCGAGCCCCGGCAGGGCGCCGGCCCCGTCGTCGCCGGCGCCCCTAGCTGCCCGGCGCCCGAAGCCGCCCCTCCTCCTTTCCGGCCCACCAACGCTCCTGCTCGGGCCCAAGGGGTATCTCCCCCTGTGCGCCTAGACGAGCGAGAGGGCCCCGCCTCTGCCGCCTGCGATCTGGCGGGGCCTGTGGAGGAGGGTGAGGTAGGGATATCGCCGGGCATAGAAGAGGGCATGCCCCAGAGAGAATCCTCCCTCCTACATGCTGCCCCACCATTGCCTCCCCGAGTCCCTAAGCCTTCGCTCTTGCTCCCTGACCCAACTCCTGTTAGCCAGCCCCCGGATGATGCCCTGGAGGGCTGGTCCTTAGTACAGGGGAAGCAGGGCAAGCGGAAGGCTCGAGCTCCACTCCTTCCATCTGATGTGGTAGCCCCCCGGAAGACCAGGAAGGGGGGAACCGATGCTGAGCCTTCCGCTTTGCCCCCGGGTGGGTTTTGTCCACCATTGCCGGCTAGGGAAGACGTGGCAGCATCGGAGGAAATCACTACCCCTCCTCTGGTGTCCCTTCCTATGGAAGCCCCTGATGGAGCCCCTCTCACCCCCTTACAATCTGAAGCCCCTGCACGCACCAAGGCGAGCGTCGCTTCAGGTGCAGGTGGGGAGAGCCCTGGGGTGGTGGAAGGTGATCTCCCTTCCATTTATGAGGAGATCGAGGCCCTGGGTCTGACCCCGGTTACCCAGGGGGAGGACGACCCTCTGCCAGTGGGCCTCGATCTGAGCGACCTCGCCTCGGCCCCCTTTTCCCCATCTTCCGTCCCCTTACCCACTGCTTCTGCTCCCGCCTCCGAGGAGCCCCTGGACTCTTCCAGTAACCCGGCTGCAGATGGCACCTCGCTAGTGACTGCCGAGCCTCTTGCGGCGACGGCCAGTGCCATGCAACCGGGACCCGAGTCGCCAGGGGACTCCCTCGTGGCTGAGGGACAGCCGACCTCCTTTCCGGGTGGGGGCCCCATCATTGATTCTCCACCTACGGATGCCGTGGCCTTACCATCTGCCTTGGAGCACGAGCTAGCTGGCGGCTGGAGTGGGGGGACAGGGTCTATTTTAGCCACCTCACAGTTCGTACGGCTGGAGTGGCGACCCTGTTCTCCCCCGACCTACGGCCCGAGGTGCTGGGGGTCGCTGAGGCTGTGCCGGGCTGCCTGCTGCACCTCCGGGTCCGCATGGAGGGGCTTGTGGTTAATCTCGTCAACGTTTACGCCCCGACATTGGGCCTGGAGAGGTTGTGTTTTTATCAGCAGGCGTCCGCCTTCCTCGGCACCTTGGATCCTCGCGAGTGCCTGGTCCTGGGCGGGGACTTTAATGCCACCCTTGAGGAACGGACCGCTCAGGGACCGAGCAGCACCCGGCCACCGCAGATGTCCTCCAGGAGATCGTCAAACATCCCTCCCTGGTGGACGTCTGGCGCGACCACCACCCGGATGACGTTTCGACATTCACTTTTGTCCGGGTGGAGGTCCATCGGTCGTACCACTCCCGGTTGGACCGCATCTATATGTCATGCTTCCATCTTTCCCGGGCCCACTCCTCCAGCGTCCGGCCGGCCCCTTTTTCAGATCACCATCTAGCTACCGTGACAGCCTCTCTCTGCACGGAGAGGCCGGGGCCGGCCTATTGGCACTTTAATAATAGCTTGTTGGAGGATGTGGGCTTCGTGGCGTCCTTCCAGGAGTTCTGGCTGGCCTGGCGAGGGCAGCAGCGTGCCTTTCCCTCGGCGTGGCGGTGGTGGGACCTGGGGAAGGTGCGCGCCCGGCTCTTCTGCCGTGACTACACCCGGGGCGCCAGCCGATGGAGGGATGCGGCGATAGGGCAGTTGGAACGGGAGGTCTTAGAGCTGGAGAGGCATCTGGCCGCCAGCCCCGGTGATCCATCCCTTTGCGGAGCGTGCCGGGAGAAGCGGGAAGAGCTGCGGACCCTCAAGGACCATCGGGCCCGAGGTGCCTTTGTTCGATCCCGCATCCGCCTCCTTCGGGAGATGGATCGCGGTTCCCGCTTCTTCTACGCCCTGGAGAAAAAGCACAAGAAGCACATCACCTGCCTTCTGGCAGAGGACGGCACCCCCCTCACGGATCTGGCGGAAATGTGTGGGAGAGCCAGGGCCTTCTACGCAAGTCTTTTCTCCCCGTATCCGACCGATCCTAATGCTTGCAGAATGCTCTGGGATGAACTCCCGACGGTCAGCGCGGGCGACCGAGACCGGCTGGAGCTGCCTCTCACTCTGGCAGAGTTCTCGGAAGCCCTCCACCGCATGCCCACCAATAAATCTCCGGGCATGGACGGGCTGACCATGGAGTTCTACCGCGTGTTTTGGGACGTCCTCGGCCCGGACCTTGTCACCGTCTGGGCCGAGTCCTTGCAGGGCGGGGTCCTCCCTCTTTCGTGCAGGCGAGCCGTGCTCACCTTATTGCCAAAGAAGGGGGACCGCCGCAATTTACGGAATTGACGTCCCATCTCGCTCCTCAGCACGGACTATAAAATTGTAGTGAAGGCCATCTCGCTGCGGCTAGGGTCCGTGCTGGCGGACGTGATCCACCCAGACCAGACCTACACCGTCCTGGGCCGCACCATCTTTGACAACTTGTATCTGGTCCGGGACCTCTTGGAACTCGGGTGTAGGGATGGTCTGTCGTTCGCCCTCCTGTCCCTGGATCAGGAGAAGGCGTTCGACAGGGTGGACCACGGGTATCTCCTGGGCACTCTGCGAGCGTTTGGCTTCGGGCCCCAGTTTGTGGGTTTTCTACAGGTGCTGTACGCCTCCACAGAGTGTTTGGTCAGGCTCAACTGGACCCTGACTGAACCGGTCAGCTTCGGGCGAGGAGTACGTCAAGGGTGCCCCCTCTCGGGCCAGCTGTATGCTCTGGCGATCGAGCCCTTCTTCTGTCTCCTCTGTAGGAGGTTGGCAGGGTTGGTGCTGCGGGAGCCGGAGCTGTGGCTGGTCCTGTTGGCGTACGCCGACGACGTGCTCCAGGACCTGGGCGACTTGGTGCAGGTGGAGGCTTGCCAGACCATCTATTCGGCGGCCTCCTCCGCCCGGGTCAACTGGGTCAAGAGCTCTGGCCTGGTGGTAGGGGACGGGTGGCAGGCGAGCTCCTCCCACCCGCGCTTCAGGCCATCCGGTGGAGCGCGGGTCCGCTGCTCTATCTCGGTGTTTACCTTTCTGCCACGCATCTGTCTCCGCCAGAGAACTGGCTAGGTTTAGAGGGCAGAGTGTTGGAGCGGCTCCGGAAATGGACAGGACTGCTCCGGTGTCTGTCCCTTCGAGGGAGAGCACTGGTGCTCAATCAACTAGTCCTGTCCATGCTCTGGTACCGTCTCAACACCCTGGTCCCGGCCCCGGGCTTCCTGACCACCCTCCGGACATTGATTCTAGAGTTCTTTTGGTCAGGACTGCACTGGGTCTCTGCGGGGGTTCTCCATCAACCCTTGGAAGAGGGAGGGCAGGGCCTGAAGTGTCTGCATGCTCAGGTCCACATCTTCCGCCTCCAGGCCCTGCAGAGGCTCCTTTATGGTGCAGGTAGTCCAGCATGGAGCGTATTGGCGCACGCCTTCCTGCGCCGCTTCCGAGGGCTCCGATATGACCGGCAGCTCCTTTGTCTCCATCCAAGAGGTCTTCCGCGAGGCCTCTCCGAGCTGCCGGTCTTCTACCAGGACCTCCTCCGGACCTGGAAACTGTTTTCAGTGACCAGGTCCATGGCGGCCACCGTGGGGGCAGATCTCCTCGCGGAGCCCCTGCTATACAACCCCCAGCTTCGTGTGCAGGTGGCGGAGTCCCCCATGGTGCGCCAGAGGTTGGTCCTAGCAGAAGTCACCAAAGTCGGAGACCTCCTGGACTACAACCGGGGAGACTGGCTGGATCCCCTGACGCTTGCTCAGCGCATGGGGCTCTCCAGACCTCATACTCCCCAGCGCGTACTTCAGGAAGTGAGGGCCTCTTTGCCGCCCGCTGCTCGGGACTATCTCGACCGGGTCCTGCGGGAGGGCACGTCCCGCCCACCCTCCACTCCAAGCCCTCCAGACTTTTTCATCGGGCCCCTGCCCCGTGGACCCAACCGGCCCCCTCCCCGTCCATTCGCCATGAGCCGACTGCACCATCTGCAGCTGGTTCTGTTCCGGACCGCGCCAAGGAAACATCTATACACGCTCGTGCTCCATGTTCTTCATGTCCTCACCCTCGCATCCCGCCCTGATACGAAGTGGCGGGACCTTCTGCCACCTCTGGAGGTTGAGGAGCCCTGGTGGGCCAGCCTTTATTCTGCTCTGATCCCGAAGCCCATCAGGGACATCAGTTGGCGGCTCCTTCACGGAGCCGTGAGCACGGGCGTGTACTTGGCGCGGTTTACCCCTATCCCAGACACCTGCCCCTTTTGCGGCGTGAGGGAGACCCTGGCGCATGTTTACCTGGAGTGCGCCAGGCTGCAGCCCCTATTCCGGCTCCTCACGGATGTTTTGTTAAGATTTTGGTTGCACTTTTCTCCTCACCTTTTTATTTATGCACTCCCTATCCGTCGCCCCACAAAGTCGCGGGACCTCCTGGTCAACCTCCTTCTGGCCCTAGTGAAACTGGCCACCTATAAAACCAGAGTGAGGAGGTTGGCCGATGGAGTTTCCTGTGACTGTGGGGCGTATTTCAGGTCCTCCGTTCTTTCACGTATCCGGGCAGAGTTCCTCTGGGCGGCGTCCACTGGCTCCCTTGACGCCTTCGAGGAGCAGTGGGCGCTGTCCGGGGTTCTCTGCTCGGTGTCCCCATCTGGTTCGCTTCGTTTGACCCTTTGACCTCACTCCTGTCCCTGTTCTTTTATTAGTTGTCCCCCGTAATTTTTTGGTCTCCAGGTCCTGTGGACCCCCCCTTAGGCTGGGGGGGATCCTTTAGCAGTGGGCAGGCTTTGCCCGCCCACTTCCTGGATCCCAATAGGTCTGGTCACTCAGGGAACAGAAAACTACTCATCCAGTGACCACTATATTTGCCCTCTACGAGACTCCTGTACCCCACTGGTCTGGGCCTGTCACAGTATGTATCACTGTGGTCAAGGGGTTGTCTGACACTCCAGGAGGGAGGGTTACCGCAGCTCCTCCAGGAACCAATAACAGTCGCCATCAGGCCTATCTGAATGACTTTCACTTAGCACAGGTCTGCAAGTGGGAATCACAACAAATGCAGGATGGCGGCTCCACTAGACCCACACCAGTGCTGTAATAAGGCAAAGGAGCTGTGACCGGGCTATAAGAACTAAGGACAATAATACAATTGCTAGGAAAGCTTTTAGGGTAGCTGCATTCCATAAGGAACTGGACCACATGTTTGTGGGAGAACCCAGTACTCATGTTTGGCATTTTGTGGACCCCTTGATTGATCCTCCAATCCAGGATCTCATCAGCCTGATGAACCCCGAAACAGATGCAGTCATGGACACCAGGACCCACGCGCCCCCTCCCCAATCACAGCCTGTGGCTCAATCTGAAGCAGTGGTGAGGATCCAAACTGGAGAGGGGACCGCTTCCAGTAATTACTGTATTGTATATCTTGTTACAACTGAACAGGAGCATCTTAAACAGCTTTGTTCAGAGTATCAGCTGGAAATCACTGAGTTGCTTTACCCTCTCTTCTCTTCCTATGTTTTCAAACCGCCCCCTGACCCAGTCCTCCGACCACCCTGTTGTTCATAATGGTAGCTGTCCTGGAGAATGTAAAAATTCTCTATTCCTTTTCTTCTGTAAATACATAAACACAACCACTGCTTCAGCTTTGGGTCCTTCCCCACATCCCCCTACTGGGGTGGCTTGTTGCTCTCTCATTTGCCTGGTCCATCCCCACCCCCAAACTCATCCCAGCCAAGATGAATGCACTGTGTGGGTTAAGGAGCAGGTGGTTGGAAGGAAAGGCACTTTTATTGTAACAGCAGATATGGAAAAGAAAGCATTGGAATCATGTGTGACTCATGGTTTCATTAATTCCTCTCAGCAGTGAGCAAATGTGACGTATTACAAGGTAATTCATCTAACTCATGCTACAAAGGTACTTCAAAAAATGAGATTCTTAAGGCACTCATCCCCCTTTGGGTTACTGCAGAATTCTATTTCCTTTGCAGTGCATTTTATGTTGAGCCATAGATGTTTGGCTTAAGTTTTTACTTTTATGGCAGGACACTAATTTGGCCTGAAGATTGCACAGTAATCCCCATATAGATGGTGTTTCCCTTCCACTCCTACAGCAGCTCTGGGGACACCATTAAAGCACTACCCGGTTCAAAAAAGAACTAGATAAGTTCATGGAGGATAGGTCCATCAATGGCTATTAGCCAGAATGGGCAGGGATGGTGTCTCTAGCATGTCTGCCAGAAGCTGGGAATGGGTGACGGGATGGATCACTGGATGATTACCTGTTCTGATCATTTCCCTCTGGGGCACCTGGCATTGGCCACTGTCAGAGAACAGGATACTGGGCTAGATGGACCTTTGGTCTGACCCAGTATGGCCACGTTTATGTTCAAACAACAGCATGGGATATCTTCCCACCTTGCATATTTGAACAGAATCCTTCTCTACCTTTTGGGGACCCACCTCAGGGTAACCCCCTCCAAAGTAAGAACAGTCTGAAGAAATATATGTACAAATTTGGATCACTTAGTAAACTGGCCACAAGCAAATAGGGTGACCAGACAGCAAATGTGAAAAATCGAGACAGGGGGTGGGGGGTAATAGGAGCCTATATAAGAAAAAGACCCAAAAATCGGGACTGTCCCTATAAAATCGGGACATCTGGTCACCCTACAAGCAAACAATATGCATTTTAATATGGCTAAATGTATATGCCTAGGAAAAAAGAACATAGGTCATACTTACAGGATGGGGGACTCTCCCCTGGGAAGCAGTTACTGAAAAATTTTGGGGGTTTTGGTGGATAATCAGTTGAACATAAGCTCCCAGCATGACCTTGTGGCCAAAAGTGCTTATGCAATCCTGAGATGCATAAACAGGAATCTTGAATAGGAGTAGAGAGGTTATCTTGCCTCTGTATTTGGCACTGGTGTGACTGCTGCTGGAATACTGGGTCCACTTGTGGTGCCCATAATTTAAGGAGGATGTTGATACACTAGAGCAGGCTCAGAGAAGAGCCACAAGAATTATTAAAGGATTAGAAAACATGCCTTATAGTGAGAGACTCAAGGAGCTCAATCTATTTAACAAAGAGAAGGTTAAGGGGTGATTAGATTCTGTAAGTATCTACATGGGGAATAAATATTTAATAATGGGCTCTTCAATCTAGAGAGAAAGGCATAACACGATCCAATGGGTGGAAGTTGAAGCTAGACAACTTCAGACTGGAAATAAGGTGTAAATTTTTAATGATGAGAGTAATTAACCATTGGAACAATTTAGCAAGGGTAACAGTGGATTCTCCATCACTGACCATTTTAAAAGCAAGATTGGATATTCTTTCTAAAAGCTATGCTCTAGGAGTTATTTTGGGGAAGGTTTATGGCTGGTGTTATACAGAAGATCAGACTAGATGATCAATTTTCCCTTCTGACTTTGGAATCTATGAATAAGATTCTTGCAGTCAGCAGCAAGTTCTAGTCTCTCAATAATAATTTATTCTCTCCTTGATTTCTTACAAGACAGGAAATCTGTTACCCATATCCAAAGTGTATAGGTCCTGGGAAGGAGTCTTAACATCTAGGGTTGCCACCGGTACAGATTTTTCCCCAGATCCTCATTTTTTGAGGTAGCTGTCTTGGGAAATCTGAAAGGATGCTCAGTACACACTACCAGTTGTCCAGTTTTGCAGGCTCAAGATTATCTCTGATATCCTGCGGGGCTTTTGTACATCAGAGGTGGTAACCCTATTCATATCAGACATGTCTTGGCTCAGCATTGATCAGCAACTGAGTCCTCAGGGCTTTTTCCAACTCCCATATTTATAACTCTTTTCTTCTGAGCTCTGGCTGGCTCTGCTCTCAGATGGTGGACAAGGGTGAAACATTTTGCAGGTTCCACACAGTGGAAACTTTCTGTACAGCTTCAGAAAACATTACTGAGCACATCTAGTAGTAACTACTACACCCCCTCCTCTAAATGTCTCTCAACCCTTCTAAATTACCCTGCACTTCTCTTTCTATGTATGCAGAGTAGAAGGTGCAGTATTGCACTTTCCCTAAGCTAAACCTTTCAGAACTCTTGGCTTGCATCCCCCTCCTCCCCACCGAGGGTGACCAGATGTCCTGATTTTATAGGGACAGTCCCGTTTTTTGGAACTTTTTCTTATATAGGCTCCTATTTACCTCCAACCCCTGTCCCGACTTTTCACACTTGCTGTCTAGTCACCCTCCCTTCCCCCCGCCCGCCGCCCAAAAAATGTTTGTATTTTAAAGTGCCAATGTGAACTCCTTAACTGCCCTTCATACTAACATAGAAGAGACATTCAGAAGTCATCAAGTCCAGCCCCCTGTGCTGAGACTGGACCAAGTAAACCTAGACAATCCCTGATGTTTATTCAATTGTTCTTAACCTCCAATGATGAAGGTTCCATAATCTCCTTTGGAAGCCTATTTCACAGCTTAATTACCCTTACAGTTAGAAAGTTTTCCCTAATAGCTAACCTAAATCTTCATTGCTGCAGATTAAGCCCATTACTGCTTATCCTGCCTTTAGCGGGCCTGGAGAACAATTGATCACCATTGTCTTTGAACAGCCCTTAATGTATTTGAACACTGTCATTGGGTACCTCCTCAGTCATCTTTTCTCAAGACTAAACTTGCCCCCTTTTTTTTTTTAAACTTTCCTCGTGGGTGAGGTTTATTAAACCTTGTATCATTTTTGTTGCTCTCTGGACTGTCGCCAGCTTGTCCACGTCTTTCCTACAGTGTACACAGCACTCCAGCTGAGGCCTCACCAGTGCCGAGTAGAGAGGGACAATTACCTCCTGTGTCTTACATACAATACTCCTGTTAATACACCCCAGAATATTAGCCTCTCTTTTTTTTTTTTTTTTTTTTTTTTTTTTTTTTTTTTTTTTTTGCACAACTACATCATATTGAGTCATAGTCTTGTTGGGTTATACACTGCGGCAAGGCCTCCTCCCACTCTCTCAGCCATATCAGCCCTATCAGGTATGGCAACATGGAAATTACAATATGACAAATATTTCATCTGCTCTCTGAGCCATACAACTGCATCCCACTGGATAGATCAAGTCACCTTGAAGTGTCTTAAGGTTACCAAATACTTTTGAATAATTGGGTGGTTCTTTTCAAACTCAGTTGCCCCCTCTAATAATCTGGTAGGAGGTAGACTTGAGCCAAAGACCCAACAGAAAGCTTCAATCTCCTGAAAGTGGAAGGTTTTTCCCTAGTAAGACAGCTTCCATGTGGTCCTTCTGTCACGCTTTGTGCCTCGGGGGAACATCCTACACCCCCATGTTCATCTTTATAAAATGATTGTGTGGTATCCAATGCAAAGTTTGTCATGCTGGGTGTCTTCGGAAGGCTCATGATGCACTGAGCATGGTTGTTATAGTGATGTAGTAATTGTTACAGTAATGTTATAGGTTATAATTTCGTGTATATAGTTATAAGGCTGAAAATATATCCCCATGGCTTAAAGCAAGCCCAGACAAAGACTCTCCAGAAGCAGAGGGGGAAATTCACACCTCATCAGGGCATGGATGGGACAAACCCAGACCAGCCTCACAGGAACAAAGGATGCTGGCCTAGGCAGCAACAAAAGAATCTGTTAGACTCTTGAGGGAGTCACTCCCCACCCCTCTCCTTTGGTCAGTTTGGAACTGCGATGAGGTAATGCTCACCTGACTCTGAAGTGGGGGGGAGGCAAAGCCAAAGGGTAAGAAAGGACATGATAAAAGGGAGAGACATTTGCCATGCTCTCTCTCTCTCTTCCACCTACATCTACAGACACCATACCAAGCGACTGAAGCAAAGGGGAGAGCCTGGCTGAAGAGCAACCAGACAGCCTGTGGTGAGAAGTATCTAAGTTTGTAAGGACACTGAAAGTGTTAAGATCAGCTTAGAATGTGTTTTACTTTTATTTCATTTGACCAAATCTGATTTATGTTTTGACTTATAATCACTTAAAATCTTTATAGTTAATACATTTATTTGTTTATTCTACCTGAAGCAGCGTGTTTGGTTTGAAGCTTGTCAAAGGCTCCCCTTGGGATAACAAGCCTGGTATATATCAATTTCTTTGTTAAATTGACGAACTCATATAAGCTTGCAGTGTCCAGCAGGCATAACTGGACACTGCAAGACGGAGGTTCCCAGGGTTGTGTCTGGGACTGGAGATATTGTTAGTGTCATTTGGTTTCAAGTAGCTGGGAGCAGCTTACATGCCAGAGGCTGTGCGTGAACAGCCCAGGAGTGGGTGTTCCCACAGCTAAGCAGGGTAAGGCTGGCTCCCAGAGTCAAGGAGTGGAGTGGCCTAGCAGATCACTGGTCTAGTGTCATTTGGTTTCAAGTAGCTGGGAGCAGCTTGCATGCCAGAGGCTGTGCGTGAACAGCCCAGGAGTGGGTGTTCCCACAGCTAAGCAGGGTAAGGCTGGCTCCCAGAGTCAAGGAGTGGAGTGGCCTAGCAGATCACTGGTCTAGATAACACCAGAGAGGAACGTCATACCTTCTCCACCACACCTAGAACTCTTCCTGAGGTGTCCTTTAAAGGCCATAGAATGTCTTCATTCCCCAGAACACTAACATCAGTCCCACCAAGAGCTATAGGAGAGAATCAGGCTCTCCAGGTCCTCCTTCCAGTCTCTGACTGAACTAATAAAGGACTTCTTCAAGCCATGAAGGTTCTGTGGCCTCTCCATTACCAACATGGCCTTTCCCTTCTGGACCATCTTTCAGCCCTAGAAGTCTGTGTTGGTATCTGGACTCTAATTACCAAACTTTCTATATTGGCTTCTCTCTCTGTTATTGTTTCCAACTTAGGGCTATCTTCTAACCCATAGGCCCCCTCTGTACCAGACCACTTCCTGCCATGCATCTCACTATATCATTTCTTTCTTTCTCCATCCTCTTACCTTCCCTCCACATCTCATGGGGCCTCTGTATTCCTCATTAACATTTCTTCTCCCCATTGCGTCTTTCCCCTGATGATCACAATCTCTTCCAACTTTTTCCAACTCAGTTGCACCATCTCATAATCTTCCCACCCAGGCTCTCCTTAACCTCCTCCCCAGCCCTCCAAGTATCTGGAGCATTTAGAAAGCATGCAAACCAAGACTAACAACATGTTTGTAGTTTGTAAACCCTTTGTTACCCTCTGCTACCCCATATTTTCTATTCATTTTCCTTGTATTAGGAATTATCCTTTTTATCACAGTCATCCCCTGCATCTATGATGCCTCAGTAATAGGAAAATATAGATTGAAAACATTTTGGGGCAGGAGCCAAGTCTAACATACCTAACAGATGTTGGATATGGCATTAAAAATTTGGGAAATTCAGCAACATTGTCTCCTCCCAGATTTATCTGCCCTCAATGAGGCTCAGTAGTCATGGGTTCTTTAGGATGAAGAAGTCATGATAAAATTATGTAATTCTCCATGTTCCGTTACTATACTAGTGAGGGCTGTATCAGTACACCTCTACCCTGATATAACGCAACCCGATATAACACAAATTCGGATATAATGCGGTAAAGCAGTTCCGGAGGTGGGGGGAGGGGCTGCACACTCTGGTGGATCAAGGCAAGTTCGATATAACGCGGTTTCACCTATAATGCAGTAAGATTTTTTTGGCTCCCGAGGACAGCGTTATATCAGGGTAGAAGTGTACCTGAAGAGAGAGACTCATAGACTTTCAGGCCAGAAGGAACCATCATGATCATCTAGTCTGATTTGCTGCACATCACAGGCCATAGAACCTCACCCACCCACTCCTGTAATAGACCCATAGCCTCTGGCTGAGTTACTGAAGTCATCAAACAATGCTTTAAAGACTTCAAGTTACAGAGAATCCATCATTTACTCTAGATACTTGAACACCACAACAGTGCAGATCATCCTGATGTTGCAGAAAGCCAGCATATTCATGTAGTTAATTGATTTTCTATTTTTATAGGCCACGTGTGTACCCTCAGGGGAAGGTGAGGATTGTCTAAGAGGAACAGAACTGATGGAAACTGCAATTGCACAGCAATCCTCTGTGGCTTGCTGCTGTCTCTGCCTGTTCATATGTAAAGTGATGTGGTTGCAGGTCCTGCTGAACAGTGCCTGAAACTAGTCAAGGTTTGGATGCAGAGGATTGACTGATACTGCTGGCATCTCTAGTGGTCCATTAGAATGAGTTCATATGAATATTCTAGACCCTGACATGTTGTGGCTTGGCTGGCTCATCCACTAGTCTTATTCAACTCATTGCATATTTGCTAAACCACTTCTTGGGTCAGCCTGTATTTCTGAAGCACCACTAACTTTTTTCATGTCTAGGAAAGGTCTAGTTTTCAAAAGTGTCAAAGTGATTTAGGAGCCTACATCCCATTTCCAAAAAGTGACTTAGGTGCCTAGGAACCTAAATTTCTTTGAAAGTTAATGGAAATCAGGCCTGGTCTAAACTCAGAAATTAAGTTGGCATAAAAATCCACATCCCTGGGTGGCATAATTAGGCTGATCTAAATCACTGCATGGACAGTGCTAGTTGAACAAAAGAAATCTTCTGTTGACCTAGCTACCGCCTCTCAGGGAGGTGGAGTGCCTATGCCGCCCAGAGCACCCAGGACAGGCAGCCGTGCTGCCTGGCTGGAGCCAGCCACGCCACTGCTCAGCACAGAGCACCGGGTCAGGCCGCGGTTCTACAGCTGCGCTGCCCGGCAAGAGCTCGCAGCCACGCCGCCCAGAGCATTGTGCCAGCGGCGCAGTGAGCTGAGGCTGCGGGTGAGGGGGAACAGCAGGAAAGGGACCAGTGGCTTTCTCCCTAATTTCCTAAATTCCAAAGTTACTTTTGAAAATCAGACTTAGGTACTTTTACAAAATTTACCTGGAGTTCTTATGGTCTGAGCATCTTCTCCTCTGCCTTTCCTCTGTTTCTACTGAACAGTCAGCCTCAGCACTGCTTCTTTCTGAATCTCCTCCCTCTCCCATTCTCTTTGTGATGTTTTGGTGACCACCCAGACCAGTAAGTGGTTCTGTCACCCATTGCCCTGTAACCTTGCAGGCCTTAATTCTTTGCATGGTTCAGTAGCTTGGTTCTGTAGTGTATGGTTCAGGAGCCTGACTGCAAGAATAAGGTCTCAGCCTGGCTCTCATCAGCTTAGTTACACCTTAAAAGGTGACACCAAGAGCCTTTCAGTCCAGAGTCTCCCAAAATATGTCCTCCCTGAGTTCCTACTATGGGAAACTTGGATCATTCCCCTCTGGTTTGTCTCCCACCCCACAAGTGTGAAACCAGCCCCCCAGATACCAGCTTACTTTGGTGCACACACTCCATGCAGTGTGCACACCGGAGAACTGCTTAGGAAGAAAATAAACAAAGTTTATTTAATAGAAAACAACCACAGATTCAAAGATGAGACAGTAAAGGAAGCAAACCTACTCAAGTTACACAGACAATAAACAAAGACACAACCTCAGTCTTTACACTTTCAAATTAGATAAAATCTCTTATCTTAAAACAGTTTCCCAGTGTACCACCTGGCTAAGGGAGGGATCTAGCTTTCACAGACAGCCTCCCACCTGGACACTGGCCCTCAAGTTTGGGATAAAAAAACCTCTGTTCCAAGCCTCTTTTTAAATGGTGGTTTTCTTTTCTTTCCCCCCCCCCACCATATTGACTAATGGTTATTCAGATTGGTGAAATTCCCTCTTGACTTGATGCTGGGGAGCAGGGTGGGAATATTTTTTTTCAACTGTAGGTTATCTCAATGTCTTTCCATTAACTCTAATGGTCAACCATTGTCCTTTCCCTACAATGGATAATTACTTGAAGCCAAGGTTGTGTAAACAACTGGCTTGGAAAATACCCCTCCCTGTTTGATTGCTTCACCACCCTGATGCGGGTTGTAGTTAACTTGGCCCCACAGATTGAGCACAGTTTTCTATATACACGAATTCATAACCATAGTCTGTTTATCTCATAATGAGCATCAAGTTCAGAACATTACAAGCTTTCATAAAAGATCTTACTTGATATATTTCATAATACAATAACACTGTATGCAATCAGTTGATTTACCTGCTTATTTTTTGGGTAAACTTTCTGTTCTCCCCTTGTGGTGCCTTGACCCTGCTTGTTACACAACCCCTTGTGTGTTTGATGCTGGAGTTTTGGCCACGAAATAAGGTTCACCTCTGCTCCCTTTTTTTGGATAGGGTGTTGGCTATCTTGTTCTGCAACCCCTCTGCACATTTAATCTCCACATCATACTCCTACAAAGCTATGTTACAGCATAGCAAGGTGGAGTTGGTTCCTTTTGTTCTATGGAGCCATACTAATAGTGAGTGGTCTGTTAACAACTGGAACCACCTACTGAACAGGTAGGGTCTGGGTTGCTTTACAGCCCACAGTATAGCATAACATTCCTTTCTTATTATGGAATACTTCTGCTTAGTGGGATAGTTTTTTGCTGAGAAATGCCATGGGGTGTTTCTTGTTACCTTATTCCATCCCCCTCAAATTTAATTACATCTCAAATGACCACCCTAAACCCATAGGTTAGGGGACATTTTTCCCCCTCCTTGACATCTATACTTCTCTCAGTGGTTGTTTTCCATTCTTTTCTGGGTAGCATGAATTTGCCTGTGCTTTTATCACCCAGTGTCTTCCTCATTCCAGAGCAGCTCTAGCACTGTCACATAACAGCCATGCCTAGTTTCCCTGTTCCCAGTGGCATTCTGGCTCACAGCACCTTTTAGTTGTAGCAGTGTCTTACCACACCCAACAGTCTTTCCTGCTGCCAACAGAGTTCTGGCCCACAGCATTTCCTAGCTGTACCAGTGACTCCCTGCTCCCAGAAGATTCTGGGTCACAGCACCTTCAGCTGTGTCACAAACATACTCAGCACTTGCCAAGCTAGAAAGTGAGTTCACTCCCTTGACAACTGAGTCTGGCCATGGCAGGTTTGTGTCTAAGTCCTCAGGGTTTAATCCTGTTATATTATTACAGGAAACAACACGTCAAGAAAAATAACTTCCCACGTTACCACCGTCAGAATCTCAGAATAAGCTTAGAGTCCATAATGACTCAGGCTACAGACTGAGCAAGGGGGTCCACAACATCCACATCTGTTTGTCTGCTACTCTTGATCAGGCATATCCTTATGTCCTTCCTTCCTGGGTCCCTGGGCCTGCCTTGACCCTCTTCTGTTCAAGCTGCCTGTGTTCCTCCTGCTCGGCAAGCTTTTTGTTGCACCAGCTCTGCTCCCAGTAGCATAGCTACGGGGGGTGCAGGGGAAGCAGCCGCTTCCCCTCAGCACATTTTCCAAAAGCAGCGCTTTAGTTAAGGGTTACCATGGTTCCAACGGGCGGGGCCCATGCTCTGCTCTGAAGCTTGGCCTGTGGGGCTGGCAGAGAGAGGGCAGTGGCAACAGCGAAGGTTGCTGGGCATGCTCAGTTCGGTTTAGCATGCTCAGTACACCAAAAGTAGGGAATTGGGAGCAGGAGCTGTTTGTGTCATTACACTGGTGCTGGGCTCCTGCAGGCAAGGGGGTGCGGCATGGCTGGAGGATCCATGGGGGGGTGGGGCGGCGCGGCCAGAGGAGCCATGGGGGCGGGGGTCGCGGGGGTGGCACAGCATGGCTGGAGGAGCCATGGGGGGGGTCAAGGGGGGAGGCATGGCACGGCCGGAAGAGCCATGGTTGGGCACGGCACGGCCGGAGGAGCCAGCCAAGGGGGGCGTGGCATGGAGCGGCCGGAGGAGGAGCCAAGGGGGGTACGCCTTTTTAATGTTTGCTCCCCCTGCTCTTAGAACCTGGCTACGCCATTGTCTGCCCCCTCACTGTGACATCAGGCTCCAGCTCCATCCATTCATCTCTTCTCCTCGAGCAGTCTTTTCCTCTCCAGATCACCACCTATCTTGTGACATTGGGGAGCTTTGTGCTGTGCAGCTATGGTGCAGATCCCTGATGCTGTAGCCTGCCCCCAAGCATAAGGTCTCACCCTAGTTCTCATCAGCTTAGTTACTCCTTGTATAGTGACACCAACAGCCCTTCCATTCCTGAGTGTCCCCAAATACATCCTCCCTGAGTTCCTAACTACCAGACACGTGGACTGTTCTGCTCTGCTTCATTACCCCTAAAGGCCATGGCACCAGTCCCGCAAATACCAGCTTACATTGGCATATACAGTCCATACAGTTTGCAGCGAACTGCTTGGGATGAAAATAAACAAAATGTTTATTTAACAGAAAAAACATAGAGTCAAAGATGAAATAGTAAAGGAAGCAAACATACCCAAATTACACAGAAAACAAACATAGATGCAACTTCAGGCTTTATACTTTCAAATTAGATAAAATTCCTTTTTTCAGACAAGTTACCTGTCGCCTTAACAGTTTCCCACCATTGTCCTTTCCTGGGTTGGACAATGGATAATTATTTGAAGCAAGTTTCTTCTGAACAACTGGCTTGGGAACTGCCCCTGCCTGCTTGACCACTCTATTGTGAGGTGTAGTTGAAGTTGACCCACAGATTATGAGCCCAGTTTTCTATATACATAAATTCATAACCATAGTCTGTATGGATATTTCATAGTGAGCATCAAAGTCAGAATATTAAAGCTTTCATAAAATACATTGCTTGATATATTTAGAGTACAATCAGTTGATTTAACTGCTTATTTGTTGGGTTTAAATCTTCTGTTCTCTCCGTGGGGTGGCTGGAGGCTGATTATCAAACCCTATCCATGATTACAACCTTTTCTCTGGTCTAATAATGCACCAAACCTCTCCTGCCCCCTCTTCCTACTCTTTGCAACTGTACCCTCACATCTTCTTACTTTTGCAGTCTATGTGTTCCCTGCTCTTTTCTAAGCTGTAGTGGATGACTTAGCACTCTATGGAAGGCTAAGTGGGAACTATCTCCCCCTGGGCCTACTATCTTTTACACTGCACCTCCATGCCTGACCTACTTGCACCTGAAAAGACCTAGGTTCCCTTTGCCCAATTATTAATATATATGTTGTCCTTGTCAGTGCTTATTCTTTCTGGCTGTGCTAACAACCCCTTTGGACACAGCTATCCACCCAGCAAGCACATGCTCAAAGGAAAGATCCACTTCTCTTTGTCACAGAAAAAGTGTCCATTTCTTGTTTATTCTCCGTAAAGTGATAGTTAAAGAGATTAAGGCTAGTAGGAACTGCCAGATCATCTAATCTGACCTCTGTATATCACAGGGCACCAACACCACCTGCACACTAAACCGCACAACCCCAATTAATTTTATTTAGCATTTGCATATTCACTGAGCCAAGCAATAGCATTCTCAGTGTCCAGATGGAGCTCTCTGAGTCCACTGCTGAATTTGGATAGCGGACACTCCTCGACAATGTGTATCATTGTTTGATCTGTGCTGCAGCTTGGATTGTCTCAAAGACCCCAACAGTGAGGGCCCAGAATTGGTTAAGAAGGCCCACTGATGATGTGGCAGGTTGAAGCTGGGCAGATGAGCAGTAGGGTCTGTGACAAGGAACTGATTGGTGGTTGATGTTAAGCGCCAGTCTTCCTGCCACAAGGACTGCAGGAAGCCTCAACCACAGTGGGTGTCATGATGAAAGAAGTGTAGCTGAACAAGGGCAAACTTGGTATGGCACGCAACTTCTCACGCAGCTTGCCAGCTGCAGTTTCCCTACTGATGTAAGGGGGAGCAATGTGGCTCAGAACTGGAAACCATAGAAGATGAGTTGGTCGGAGAGTTCTTGTGATGACTTGCATGGTTGAGTTTCACGTCAACAAATCTGGCGTGTGCTAAGTGACTCCATACGGGCATACGATACGATACTCTGGGTGGCAATGAATCAATATTCTCATCATACCTCCTGTCAGTACCTAGCACAGTCCTAGAAAGCTAATGATCCTCCTAGCAAACTGAATTCTGGTAGCTCATGCTTGGAGAATCCCAGTAGCACTGCTTCTGGTAACCCTAATGTGCAATCCCACCGGTTTCATACCTGACAACGCTGAGGGTTTATTGACAGCTAACCCCAACTAGAACACGATATTACAGCTTGACTATTATGTGCCACAGGAAGAGACTAGCCTGGACCAGTGCACCAGTGCCTGAGAGACCCATAATGGCAGGAAATGATTGAGATACACCCAGATAATCCTGGCAAGTGACCTGCATGCTGCAGAGGAAGTTGTAAAAAAACCCGGTGGTCACTGCCAATCTGAGCTGGGAGAAAATTCCTTCTGACCCAACATCTGGCCAGCAGTTAGATCCAGGGCCGCCCTGGGGGGCAAGTGGGGCAATTTGCCCCAGGCCTCGCAGGGGCCCCCATGAGAATATAGTATTCTATAGTATTGCAACTTTTTTTATGGAAGGGGCCCCTGAAATTGCTTTGCCCCACACCCCCAGAATCCTCTGGGCGGCCCTGGTTAGAACCTGAGCCTGTGAGGGTTGAACCAAACACCTGAAAGGGGGGGGAAGGGGTGCTCCATGCCACAGCAGGGCTCTGGCTCTCTGGGTCCAATGTCCCATCTCCAACCAGGGCCATCCCTGATGCTTCAGAGGAAGGAGATTTCGGGAAGAACTTGGGAGGCGACCGGTTCATGTCCAGCCATTTACAAGTTTTCCCCCAGGGCTTCTATAAAAGGGAAGGGGGGGGACTGAAGACGTGGCTGTGCAAAGGAGAGGAACGGATGGGTGAGCTCCTGGGAGGAGGGCGCCTGAGTGGCTGCCTAGGGGCTTCGGGAATCTGCGCTCACAGCGAACAGGGCCGCGCCCCGGCTCGCCCCTCTGGGCCCCCCAGCCCGCGAGCGGCGGCCCCCACCTGCCGCAGCCTGTGCGGCTCAGCCGGAGGGGCAGGCGCTGGGCTGGCCCAGCAGGGTGCAGCCCAGCCCAGCCGGTCACATGGGCGGGGGGAAGGTGACTCAGGGCTCCCCCTCCCCTCCCAGTGGGGAGCGTGTGTGTGGCCGGCGCCGCTGCCACTAGCGCACTTGCTGACTGCCGGGCAGGTGCGGTCCGCGCTCGGCTCTCGGCGTTGGTGAGTGGCCGCGGGGGCTCCGGGCAACTTCCCGGAAACTTTCGGGCCGGGGAGTGAGGTTGGGCCGCCAAGGGCGGGGGGACGTGACTCCCAGTCACCTGCAGTGCGGGGCGGGCTGGGGGACAGGCAGGGTGCGGAGGAGGGAGGCTGGGGAAGGGGGCGGTAGGAATGGGGAGATCTTGGGGGCTGCGGTGGGGGAATTAGGGGCTGCAGTGGGTGGCAGGTCTAATAGGAGGTGGATTTAGGGAAGACGCTGCTCGTTTCCCATCCCCCTTTGGGCGAGGTAAGACCCACGTCCGGCTCCGGGAAGAGGGGAGGGTGCGCTGCAGCCACTCAGCTGACTCTGTGCTTGTTGCCTGGGCCCCGCTCTAACAAATGGTTGCTGACTGATGGGATTAAAGCCTCCGCGGCTACAGGCTGAATGTAAGGGACAAAAAGGTGTTTCTAGGCTGACCTACAAAGCCGCGGCAGCATGGCTGCCTGCAGCTAAAATCGCCTGCCCAGGGAATGCGCGCTTGTTTGGCTGTCCGGGAGGGCAGGAGAGGGAGAGACAGGTGCGGGGTGTGTGTTTGTTCACGGTTCAGTTTCAGGTCGTAAACCCTCCGCCCGCTGAGTAATGTATGACTTTCACTGGAAATGAGCAGAGCTTTTTCCTGAGTGAATCCGTCCCATTCCTATCTGGTACTGGTCTGAATTCTTCATCTCTCTTTCCATTCCCCCCACGCTCCTACGGCACTTGTGCTCATGAAGTTGGTTTAAACTGTGGGTTGGGCTTGCTTGATAATATCCCTAACTCATTCTCTTCCCTCCAAACTGCTGCATGTATTGAGATAATAAGCCCAACTTGCAGAACAAGTCATGCCGAAGATGGGAGAGGGGAATGGAACATGTTTGTATTGTGCAAGAGACTAAATCAGTGGCTTTATCTGCTGGGAAATGTGTGGTTGGCTTCTACAAACTCCACCCCCCACCCAAAGAGAGACTCAAGGGAGGAACTATAGATCCAAGACTCCTCAATAGGCTAAAAATAGGGGAAGGGAGGAAGAGGATGGCTGGGATGGTTAAGGTACTGAGAGTCTGTACACTTGGATTTGCTGTAGACTTTGTCTGATGCTGTTGGACAAATCGCTTAGCTTCTCTGTGCCTTGCTTTCCCCTGCACTGACGTAGAACTAACTAGCTCAGGGCTTGAAAAATATACTTGACACTTACTAGACTGAGGACTCTACCTATTAGTTAGACCAGACTTCTCTATATGGGGGCGTTAAAATGAATTAACTAAAGGTGTGAAGTTAATTGGCATACATTAAAGAAGTGAAATGGCCTTAATCCAAGGAAGATTAAGGCTGTATTTATATATGGAGATATCCTATCTCATAGAACTGGAAGGGACCCTGAAAGGTCCTTGAGTCCAGCCCCCAGCCTTCACTAGCAGGACCAAGTACTGATTTTTGCCCCAGATCCCTAAGTGGACCCCTAAGGATTGAACTCACAACTTTGAGTTTAGTAGGCCAATGCTCAAACCACTGAGCTATCCCTCCTGTAACTTAAAATGTTACAACAGCATATCTGCACCGCTTCAGCATAGACACTACCTACACCAACAGGAGGGGTTCTCCCATCAGAGTACTTGAGAGGCGGTAGTTAGGTTGATGGAAGAATTCTTCTGTTGGCATAGTGTCAGCACTAGGTGTTAGGTTGGCTTAACTAGGCTGCTCAGAGCTGTGGATTTTTCACATCCCTGAGCTACATAGTTAAACTGACTTATTTTTCTAGTGTATACCAGACCTAAGCTACATCAAACTAATGCTATTTCACTTCTGAATTAGTGCGCACATGGGAGTTTAATGCACTTTAACTTTTGACAGCTAACTTTGCACCTTTAGTTTATTTGTATTAACTTTCCTGAGTGTCCCTGTATAGACAAATCCAGGGTCTAAAACTGAAACCTGTGCCTGCTATTCTCCTCCAAGGCTGCACCCATTGCAACAGAAAGGAATAAAACAATTGTATGTTATTTCATTGTACCATTGTCAATCAACCTTCTTTTAAATGCTTCTTAAATTTTATTAGTACAGTAGGGCAGGTTGAATAGCAGGAAATGCATGGAATGTATTTCAAAAATTCCATTGGTATAATCTACTAATTATAGCTGGTTAAATGCTAGTCAGCAAGTAAGGTAGCTGCCTACCACAAAATATTAAAAGTATTTAACAAGTATCAGTAAAAGTAACTAAATAGATTTTTCTAAGCACTATGTGACCAGCTCTACCTAGTACATTTCCCTGATAATTTTTTTTTTCTTATCACCTTTTCCTTCTTGGCTTCACGCTACTCTTTTTGCTACAGTAATCTATTGTATATGCTTTTGTGAGTTGTCTTCAGTGTCTTTCCTCTCCTCCCCCCCCTTGCTCCATTACTATATTTTTTTTTCATCTCTTATCTTTCTTTTCTTCTTTCAAACCCTCTTTTGGTGCACCACTTCCTTTCTCAAACTTACCTTATCACTCCTGCTCATCTCCATTTGTGCACTCACACATAGGATTTTGAAATTTGCCTATCAGCCAGAGAACTAACTCTATCAGCCATAGATTGATACAAAGTGTGCGTGTGTGTGTGTGTGTGGGGGGGGGGGGGGTGGCAGGGAAGGGGAAACAGCAGGAATGAAATCAGCACCGATGTGCTTTCCATGTGTGGGAAGCAGCAGAGTGCTGGGATCCTTACCCTGAACTTTGCTTGGGTACTCGAACTTTCATATCAACCTCCAGAGCTAGTAGGTGCCTGATAAATGTACAGCCTCTCTATTCAACTCTAGCTGGCTACAAAAACCGGGAGAAGGACCAAGGTGTCTCATAAGGTTTCCCCCATCCCAGAGCCCATTAAATGATTTGGGGGTGGGGTTTTTCACTGTCCTACACCTCCTCCTGGATACTGCAATGAGAAGGGAGGGTCTACTACTCTACCTTTCCCACTCAGCTTTAACAGCTGCTCTAGTCTGCTATTGCTGGAAGTTTCCTCTCTCTCTCTCTTTCTCTCCCTTTTTGTTTTAAAGCCGCAGCAGCGTAGAATTGATATAAATTTCTCAGTTTCACTACTGTGGGGATCTGAAAAACAATGAAAACTGACAACACTGAACAGTTTTCACTTTGCTGTAGTTTACAGAAGCTCTGTTATGTCTGTCTGCAAATTCAGGAGGAGACTAATAAGTTTGAATTTGGAAATTTTTCTTTGCAACCACAAGGATCAGAATCTTAATACTGGAAGAAAGTGTTTTTAAGGGTTAAGAATGATTGTTGTTATGAAAAGCGACCAAGAGTCCTGTGGCACCTTATAGACTAACAGACGTATTGGAGCATAAGCTTTCGTGGTGAATATCCACTTTGTCAGACGATAAGGTCTATAAGGTGCCATAGGACTTTTTGTCGCTTTTTACAGATCCAGACTAACACGGCTACCCCTCTGATACTGTTCGTATGAAACAGATCTAAAATATGTCAAAAGCCTCATTATTATTTTACATTTAATGTTAATAGTTTTCTATTAAGTTTTTTAAATAAAATTATTTCATGTCACTTAAAAACTAAGTTACTATGCATTCCCTTACAGCCCTGGAAATCAGAACGTGACATCATTGTACTTGTGCATGAGAAGGGGAAAGTGAAACTGACCAGACAACTTACTTTTATTGTCCAAATTTGAGTGTGATTAAAAAAAGGTAAATGCAACATTAATGGTGAAAAGTAAACCTTAATTTTTTAGTATTATTGGATTAGTAAAACAAATAAGAGAAGTTATTTTGTAAAACTCATGTTTCTTTTGAGCAAGAAAATAGTAGCCAAGAAAGGTAATACAAGACAACTTTATTTTGCATATTCTCTGTCATGCATGCTGTACTCAAAGTGCTTTACGGAACTGAATGATATAATAGTTAAATAACAAAGGGGGAGAAAAATTGAGGTAAAATCCAAGAATAATAGAGATTATTTAAGATAATGCAAAATCTGCAGTTTTTCATCCAGATCATGCCACTAGTCTGTCTGAATGCTGTCGTCTTGTTTGAGCATTCCTTGGTTTCAGAATATAACTTTACCTGCTGCAGAGGTAGTATTGTTTCACTAAAATCATGTTTAATATAGTAAAAGCTGTTCTGTGTGCATTGCTGGAGTATATCTAGAATGGGATTTTATTGGTTTCATACGCTAATGCAACTTTGTTAGCTACATCTTGGCTGTTTATGAAGATGAAGGTCAAATGTGGGCTAAGATACATGCACATTTTAAGTGATATTAATGGTTTTTTAATGAAAAATGACCATTATATTTTAAGGCCTGTAACTAGCATAACTTAGTTTTGTTCTGCTCTGAAAAGCAGCTCTGTAAAAATAGCATTCATTTTCAGTTACGTTGATTTCCATGTAAATGTGCTCAGAATACCAACAGGGGTTGAATTTCAGTGGGATTTGGGTGCCTAACTTGCTTAGGCTCCTCTGAGGATCCCCACCAAGATATTCATTTAAATGCCACTGAAGCAAACACAAGGTAGGGTCTCTTTTCATGCACTTTTACTCATAATAAAGGTTATCCAGGCCAGATTAATCCCTTGGTTCCAACTTTGCAGCACTATGGTTCTCAATATGATAACTGTTCAAACTCAGGTGTTGGTGAACGGAACTTGGTGAACTGTTCTGATGATTCACAAGGAGGAGTGGAATCAAGACTATGCCTCTGAACTGCATTAGCTCTGCATTGCTAACAAAAGTACAAAGCAGTAAAAATGTACCTTTTAATTAAAAAAAACAAACAAAACCCCTGTCTCCTCTGTGGAAACAATGTATCATTACTGCACATTAGTTTAATTTTCCCTCAACCAGCCTTGTCTTTCACTGATCCTGCCCTCTGTCAGGAGTGCTGGAAGCTCCCGAGAAGTGTGTGGGTGGGCGAAAAGTGTGTGTGGGGGGCCCACCGGTGGCTGAACCGTGGTCCCCCCACCCTTGTTCTGCTTTTTTCCCCCCCAAGCGCTGCCCACTGCTCACTCCTCTCTGCCCCACCCTGTCGCTCACCCTTAAGGCAGGAAAAAATTGATGGGGACATGGCCCCCTAGCCCTCCCTCATCTTGCCCGCCTGTTCTGGCACCTCTACCCTCTGTACTTGAGAGGAGCTCTTTGTAGTGGCTCTATAGATTTTTACACTGATTTTACATCAAATTTGCTATGTCTGCAAATCACTTGATTTTGTCCATTTGTTTTATAGGTGTGTATTATTGGGGCAGGCACTGTCTTTCTTATGTGTGTAGACTACCTAATAAAATGAGATCTTGGTCCCTTATAGGGATCTCTAGGCACTACTATAAAATAAATGATTCTGAAAAAACAGAGAATAGATGTGTTGAGTGAGGTTATAATCTTGCAAGGTTTATGTATATGCTTAACACCTGCATTGAAGTGAATAGGGCTACTCACAGTGTATACAATTAAGTATATATGTGAGTCTTTGCAGGACCAGGGCCTAAGAAAATATTACTTTTACCATAACTGTTTACTGTACTCTATATGAATATCTCCAAGACAAGAACACAGCTACATTGAAGAATTCCCTCCCTGTTACTCTTGTCTTCTAACAGAAGAAAGGAGCAAGCAATCCCCATTGCAAAGTCTGAAACACCAAGGATTGATTTGTTGTTGACTTGGCAATAACTTGGATTATAAAGTGAAAATCCAAAAATGGCTTAAACTAATGTCAGATTAATTTGATTTACTATTTTAATGTGTTCTTTTTTGGTTTGGATATATTCCATGTTGGAACCTTTCATTTGCCTGTGCTCATTTTTTTTTTTTCTCTTAAGAATTAATCTTCATGTAAATGAATTTTTAGATTTTTATTTTATTTATTTATTTATTTTTGTCTTGGAACTTTGAGAATGAAAAACTGGAAGTGTTTATAAGTGGCCAGAATTGATGCTTTGTGACTTGTAACTGATAGGAATACAGGACACCCAATTAAAAAAAGATCTTGAACTATTACCATTGGAGCTGGTTTGGGGGGAGGGGGAGGGAGGGAGATAAGTTTTTCCATAAACTTTTTCATGAAAAATATCTCTACTTTTTTTAAAATTTGAAATACATTTTCAACCCTCTAATGTGCATTTATACACTTCACACAGCCCTTAGTAAGCCATCACCTATGCAATTTTTCCTGTTTTCTTAAACTTTGCCTTTTGGAAAGGTGTTAGCTGAAACATCAAAATATGGGGTTACAGTTAAGACCTGCTAGTTTTTATGCTGTCTGACACATATTTGTTCCATCCTGAGGGTGCTGTGAATAGGTCATTGGTAATCATGTGGGAACAGTGATGGTGTATTTTTTTCTTTTTAAGGTGAAGATTGAAAATTGTTGAAGGTTGAAAATATTTTTCAAATTGAACTCCTTTTAAAGTGCACTTTACTGTAATCATTGGATGATTCTGCCTTAAGGATTGACAAGACTGCATGTTGCTCTCTTCTATGCAAATATTCTGAGTAATGGTATAAAGCTGCTTTCGATTCACTTGTGGAGCTATTAATGATTGAAAATTCATTGCCAAAGTTACATTCTGTACATTGGATTTTTACCATGTTCATAAGGAATTTTGGTTGGTTTTAGATACCACATTGGAGCTGGATCCTGTGTGAGTTTAATTAAAAGCTTTTTTTTAATATTATTATTGAGGCCAAAAATTGTATTCTCAGCCTGCTTCTGCTGAAATTAATGCCTTAGGTCACTTAAATTGATGTACTATCAAGACAGAGCTTTTTATTCCATATAAAACTAGGGAGTTAAAAAGAAGTCTGCTTAGGTTAAAATTTATTAAACTGTTTTTTTCCTTTGAGACATACCGTAATAAAACTACTGGTAGGAGAATCTTGGAAATCATTTAATGTATATCTTTGGTGTATTATAAGTCCACTTCTTTGACATGTTCTTTATCCAGTCATGATCATGACTTTTAAATTGTAGCAGTCATTTAAAAACAAACTCTGAAAAATTGAAATGTACAAGTTGTAGGAACTTTCCATATCCCGCTTCAAAGCCTTGCAAAGAATCATTACAGGCTGGGAGGAAATCCATCAACCTAACCTCGCACCGCTTCTCATGAGCTGTAATTAGACATCAGGCAATTTGAGGAATTTATTTACAAGTTGTATTTTTTAAAAACACAAAACAAACAAAAACCCCAAACAAAACCCACCACCACTTTCTAAAATGTGAATAGGAAAATGAATTTTGCCCAATTTGTTCTTTGGATTCTTCTCAACTCAACATTATTCCTGTGAGTTCTTCTACTGCATTGTTAAAACTATAAGTAGCTCAGGCCCAAATTTTGACCTACCTTTAAAATTATCCAGTGGAAAATTGCCTTTGGATGCATGGGACTCCTGCCATTTGTTGCTCCTGGTTCCTTCTAATGGAGACTTTCTCTGCATCATTAAACTATGTACTTGCATGTCAACAGTAGCTTTCATTCAAGAACCCAGAGCATTAGCTAAATAATGAATTAAAAGTTAAAACAACCCTCTGAGATTGGGAAGATATCCATTTTACACATGGGGAAATTGTGTGATCTTGAGTCCCTTAGCATGTCAACGGCAGAGGAGCGCCGCCCTGCCGTAACAACACCCCCCCCCACAAATGCCGCCCCGCCGAACCAAAAACAAATCCCAAGCACAGCCCCGCCACCCCAAGATTGGCTGCCTGCCCCTTACAAGGTGCCGCCCCAAGCACGTGCTTGGTCGGCTGGTGCCTGGAGCCGGCCCTGCAGAGGAGAGCAGTCTTCGTGGGATACATTGTTGAATAGCTTTGCAGTTATATTATGTGTGTATAAAGACAAACTTACCTCATAGACTCATAGACTTTAAGGTCAGAAGGGACCATTATGATCATCTGGTCTGACCCCCTGCATGCTGCAGGCCATAAAACCGTCCCTACCCCTTCCCTGGACTCTGCTGTTGAAGTCCCCAATCCTGTTTTTAGTGACTGCAATCGGCAGAGACCCTCCTGCTAGAGATCCCTGCCCCATGCTGCGGAGGAAGGCGAAAAACCTCCAGAGGCTCAGCCAATCTGCCCTGGAGGAAAATTCCTTCCCGACCCCAAATGTGGCGATCAGTAAGACCCCAAGCATATAGGCAAGAGTCTCCAGCCCGACCCCGTTAGCCATTATACTATTTACCCACCATTGCTTGGCTTTCCTTGACTACTATGTTTTACCATTAAACCATTCCCTCCATAAACTTATCTAACTTTATCTTAAAACCAGACAGGTCCGTCGCCCCCACCGTTTCCCTCGGTAGGCCGTTCCAATATTTCACCCCTCTGACGGTCAGAAACCTTCGTCTAATTTCAAGTCTGAACTTCCCCACGGCCAGTTTGTATCCATTCGTTCTGGTATCCACGTTAGTACTAAAGACAAACTTACCTCCCTGAGAGTTGGATGGAAAAACTTCAGTCTTCTTTCTCCCTATCCCCTTTGCCAGCTGCAGGGAAGCGGTGTATGTGGGGAGTTTTTACATCCCATTTCACTGAATTTGCAAGTGAAATATATACTGTAGGACAGCAATTATGACATGGGCTCTAGCAATTGTCGGCATACTCTAAAAGTATCTAGAATCCTGAAGGAGCCTCTGTAAGCTCTGTGCAACAAGCTTTCTTTTTCTTTTAGTATTTTTTTCTACTATAAAAAAGATGCTCACGCTGCACAAATAATGGTGCTTGAAAATGGGAAGATCTTTCTGGATCTGAGTCAGACTCAGGCCAGAAGAGATGAATTTGTTGCTACAGTTCCTTTTTTAATGAGAAGGCATGGAGATTACATATTTTACATACCAAAATATAAGAATTTCTGTACTTTGCAAAGCAGTACAATTTCTATTACCTTGATTTGATGATGAAGAAACTGGCAATTACTTGGACAGTTGTACTGTATAGCTGAATGGATAGACTGGACTGGGATTCAGGAGATCTGGGTTCTGTTCCTGGCTCTGTCACTTGCCTGTTGTGTGATCTTGAGCAAGTCACTTCACCTCTACCTCAGTTTCCCTATTTAAAAAATGGAGGAGATGATATGGACCTCAGTGAACTGCTTTGAGATCTACTGATGAAAAGCATGATGTCAGAGTTAGTTGTTGTTTAAAATATCTATTACAAATTGTGAATTGATACGAGACTCTTGTTCATGTTTACCTTGAAAATACTTTGCTCAGTCTTGGGAAAGAGGGTCATTGTGGGTTTTTTGTTTTTAAATTTTCTTCCAGATACTTCAGTAGGTGGATGGTTTTTTCACTAATGTAGTTCAGAAGTCACTTTTTTTCAATGGCTAATATTTAAGGGCTTATGCTTTAGATTAAAAAGCGACAGAGTCCTGTGGCACCTCTTTGTTGCTTTTTACAGATCCAGACTAACCCAGCTACCCCTCTGATGCTTTAGATTAATAGATTCCAAGGCCAGAAGGGATCATTGTGATTATCTAGTCTGTGTTATACAGGAGGTCAGGCCATAGACCTTCCCCAAAGTAATTCTTTTTGAACTACAGCATATCTTAAAATCCAGCCTTGATTTAAAAATTGACAGTAATGGTGTATCCTCCTCTGAAGTTGTCTTGTAGTGACCAGAGGGATAGCTGTTACCATGCTCGGAAGCTTCACATTGGAGTAACATGATGAAGGCAGTGGTGCCATTCTTGATTCAGACAGTCCTATGTAGAGAGGCAGTGTTGCCTAGTGGTTAGACCACTGGACGAGGACTTGGGAAACCTGGGTTAACTTGCTCAGTGACTCTAGGCAAGTCCCTTTCTGTGCCTCAGTTTCCCCACATGTAAAATAAGGATACTGACCTCCTTTTGTAAAAGACTGAGATTTGTGGATGAAAAAGTTTGTATATAAGAGGTAGATAGCGAAAACCTGATGATAATTAAAATAAAGTATCTTGACAAATTCTTTGTCTTCCACTGTATTAGAAAGATTCTAGTGTTTGCCTCCTTGCCCCACCTGTTCCACAGTGATTAGACCAGTGCTTCCTAAACTCCCTTGGGGAGCTCTGAAGGGGTCATGGGGGAGCCACAAGTGTCTGGGGAAAAAAATTCTAAATATGAGGCTATTAAACTAGGCTTAATATTCACCTGCATCTTATCCATGGGTCTGAGCCTTATGCTGCTGCTGGGGCTAGGAGCCTCTCTGTGCCCTCTGTTCCTGCAGGGGACCTTCAGCAGAGAGACTTCCTGCAGGGGGAAACGTTCAGCAGGAAGGCTTTGTGCTAAACGCCCCCTGATGGAGCGAAAGGACAAGAATGTTCCCAGTGGAAGCACCAGCACTAGCAGATGTGGTAGTTTCATTATGTGTGGATTTTCGTGTCTTGATACTACTGCAGAAAATACACAGCCACAACATGTCATTTGTGAAGTATGAGGCCAGGGAAACTACAGTGACATTTAGAAAACAAACACCTGGAATTTTTAAATGAGAACTGTGCTGGTTTTTCCTTCAGACACAAAAAGAGTTAAAAGTGGCAATAAGTCATGTCTAAAGAATCAACTGTTCCTCAGCAAGCCTTAAAAGCATCTTATGTTGTGGTCAAGCAAATTGCAAAAGGCAAACAAACCGTCACTATTGATGAGATCCTCCTAATTTCAGTGGCAATAGGCGTGTAGAATTATGACTGGGAAACGAGCAGCTATGGCACTGAAAACGGTTCCTGTGGCAAATAGGAGCACTGTTGACTTTGCAGAAAATGAGTAGAACATGTTGAGAGTCAATATTTTGCACTGCAGCTTGATTTCACAGATATAGCCAACCTGGCTCAGCTTCTGTGTTACCTGATATTTGTCAACGAAGGTACAATTGCTGAAACACTTTTATTTGGCAAAGCAATCAGAGTCCAAGCAGCCGGTGAAGAAATATTCAAGATCCTTGATAAATTCATAGTGCGTATTTGGGGCTACACACTGTAGGGGCAGTAACCATGACCTGAAAGAACAGTGGGGTTGCAGCATGAGTGAAGAAAAGAGTCAGCAGCAATTTGGAAACATTGCATGGTTTATTGCTAAGCTTTGGTATCAAAGAAATTGCATCCTGAAGTACATAAGGCCCTCAATGTTGTTAATGTTATAAAATCTCAGGCAGTGAATACATATTGTTTCAGTGTGCTTCCAGCAGTTCTGAGTCTGGCTTTTCAGCAATGATTTCTGTGAAAACTAAACATAAAAGTGGTTTAAACTTGGGAAAACAACTTAAATTCCAGCACTATCAGATTCAACCAAACATTACAAAACTATACATTTTGAAACAGGCCCATTCTTCTCCCTAGAGTCTTAGACTGTATCTGAACATGGAAAAAAATCCATGTTTTCAAATTATAGTTTTAAACCCTGGATTAGATTAGAATATATAAAATAGATATTAAACTTCATGTAATTGAAAACTCGTGTCCTTCTTGAATCTAGTGTCCTGAACTCTTGACTCTAGTGACATGAGTCAGTTTAAAAAAAAAAAAAAGTATTTGGTTGTAGGGCATCACTCAAGATTTAAAATATCTGTTGTGGAGTCGGAGTGTCGTAACAAATTTGGGAACAATGGGATTAGACCATACTTAAACACTTGCCCGGTAGGGTCTGTTTCTAGCACGTTGATATTTTTACTGAAAATATTTGATTTCAACAATATAGACTTGTATTGCAATTCCCAATACCAACTTAAGTGTGTCCTCTCATCAAGAATATGTGTTTTGGAAATATAGCAGTCGACTGTAATGTTCTGATAGCATGGCATATCCATCTCCTGGTATACTTTATTTGGATGAGTTTCTTGAGCTATTTATACTTGTCCATCTTGGGGGATGGGGAAGGGAAATAACAGTGCAGTATATCCTAGGAAATGCAATGTTTCTGTGTGGCCAGATCTACCAGGTTTGTCCTTGTATTATGTCAATCTAAATTGATCTGTGGAGACAGAGACACAGTCCTTTGTGGCATTTAAGTGCTTAGCAAGAGCATAAAAATTTAAATTCCAACTGTGTGCTCTTGAGGGTTGTATTATGAAATATCAGATGTACTCATACCTAAACTAAATGTGTATATATATTTTTATTACTTCATATTTTGTCCTGTTCTAGATAACAGCGTTTTTTTTTTTTTTTTTTTAAAATCACTCTTTTTTTTTAGCAGGGACATTTTAGATGATTAGACCTAGAAAATTAATGGACATTAACAGTTGTATACAGTCATGCATATCTTTTTTCCCTTTTGGTCCACCTACTTTTTGTTCTCTAGAAAGCCCTTCCCCCTCCTGAACACCATCTACTTTGCATTTTGCTTTAAACTAACCACTGCATATTGATTGACCATGACAGCAGGCATTGTTGTTTACAGTTGAATTTGTATCAGAGAACCAGTTTTTAAAAATGTAATATTGTTTTACATTTTACACGCTCAAGTCAGGTTGCAGCTTTGTTTTGTGAAGCAAAAACTTTTTTCCCTTGAGCACATATGGTACCTTGTATAATGCCTGAGTTCGTGGTAAGCTTGTCTGTACTCTGATCCTGAAAATACATTCCTCTGCATTTCTCCTGCAAAAAAACTTATGTGCATGCACAATTCTTACTTCAAACATTTGTAACTTTAAAACTACTGAATTGATTTTATTCACATTTGAGCGGACTTCAGTACATGAGATCACAAAGCAAGGTAAGGTGGAAGATTCAAATGGAGTGATCAGAATGTCATTATGACTGGAACATATGGGCAAAGTGCGTTCTGTTCAAACTTGCATGGAAAAAAATCATTTGGAGTGAAGCCAAACGGGGAAAATTTCAGCCCCAAAAGAATTGTTCAAGGAAGTTATGAGTGCCTGGGGAAAATAATGGACAAGGAATGTTTGAATAGAACCAGGAACTCAATCTGAATTTTCTAGTTGGGAAATATAACTTAAAGTTTACCTTCTGTGACTGTAGAACATCAGCCATGAGATTGCATTTGTTTAGGGTTTTTTTCCAATTGATTCTATTTTAGTTAGTGCATTCACTAGACATACAGCTCTATGCCCAACTTGATCTGATTGTGAGATGTAGTGATAATGTATGTCAAATGTGGCTAGGGGGGAGGATTTAGTAGAGAGAACTGGCTGAGGGCCCATAGACTTCAGGGTGACTAGATGTACCAATCATGTCAAGGCAATCTTGATCTCCATTTCAACTTTTGCTGTTCCAGTTCTGTGCTCCCTGTAACCAACTCCCAGCATCTTCACAGAACTCTTTGAGCGGTGGGGTAATGGGTCTTCAGTGACTATGCCTTACTGACATTTCACCTTCCCAAAAATGAGAAGTGAGTTTTGTTCTTTCACGAAGGTCTAGCAATGGTGAACTCTAGTTTAACTCAGCAGAGTCCTGCTCAGTATCTTAATTGTTTTTTTATTAGAAGAAAATAGAGACGAGCATAAACATGCCATAGACTAATATTAATAAATATCACTAGATGGGCTAGAAAGTTTCTAGTGTTGCACTTTCTCAAAATCTTATAAAGAACTTGTCTTGATCTCAGCCATCTCTGTCCAGCTACCAGTGTAGCTGCACTGATGCAATGGCCTAGGCCCCAGTGTAGACAAACTAAGCTGTTAATTTGCACTGCTGCTTAACCCAAGTTGAAGTCCGCATAAGCTGAATTGGCGCAAATCATAACTTATAACACTTTACCCTGTTTACACTCAGTTTAGACTGTGAAGCTGCAATGGTTGCTGGCCACCAGTGGTTGTAAGTGGGTCAAATCGACATTGCAGACAAGGCCTTAACATAAAGTCACTTTTAATTCCTCTCACATGGGTGTTGGCATCTGTTTCTGACTCTGCATCTGCCTTCTCCATCCCAAGATATAATTCTGTGTTTTTTTTATGGCAATTGTTTTTTTTGTTTGTTTGTTTGTTCTCCCTACAGCTGCTACTCATCCTATATCTTGGCAGCTACGAAGAGTTCTTACACATTACAGAACCTTCCCCCAAACCAGTTTATGAAGATTTATGGCATGATTTTCAGAAGTGCTGAGTACCCAGAGATCCCATTGACATTAGTGAAATTTGTGGGTACAAAATAGTTTTGAAAATTAGGCCAATAGTCTTTACCCCATCATAGGAATCACTGATAAGTAATCTCTGGGATAGGTGTATCCCAGGTTTGCATATCTCTCACTGTTTGGCTTGTAAGGAATGCAGCACCCTTGTAGTAACAACTTGAAGACTATCTCTTTCATTCTTCTGCTAAATGATGAGTAAACAGAAACTAAGGATTCCGCCTGTTCTCAATAACAAACGGTTCTTGCTGTTGTATTGATTGGATGTGGAACTCAAAGATGTAATTAGTCACCTATTTACTACCACAACACTTAATAATTTTAGGTGGAAGGTTTTTTTAATGGACTTTTGTTCACTTATAAGCAGCCAATCAAAAATATCCTCTAAAAATTATTAAACATGCTCTAAATAAAAGCAATTATGACAAAAATACCTGGAAATCAAAAGTTAAAGGAATATCAATTTTGGAGAAATTCCTTCCTCTTTTGCATTGAGTGTTTCTCTATCTGGATTTTCCCATAGCCTCTGGATAATACCAAATGTGCTTCTTGGATAAGTGTGGGGGGGAAAGAAAAGAGAGCGCTTGTTAACTGTTGACCCACAATTTAGTTTTAAAATGAATCAGCCTCTGAGGTCAGATGCAATTAAACTCATGCAGGAGGAAGAGATGGAGAATAGAAAAGGCCAGTCTGATTGCTTCACTGGCTAGTTGTTTGGACAGATCAATCATATTCAGGACCTCTAGTCTCAGAATCACAGCTCTGCTGCCCATTTTGGGATGATATTAGGCAGTCATCTAGTTTCTTTCCACAAGTTCTCACACCAGTGCAGTGTTTAGCTGCCATGTTGCTTACAGCAGTGGTACAAAGAAGCTGAGTCTGTTCCAAGACTGACCAATTTAGAAATTCTTTAAAAGACAGATAAAATAGAATGGGTTTAATGGTACCCTAGAAGGAGGTAATGAGAATTCTAAAGCTTACTTGAGTCTTGGTGGTAATGGCTGTGCCTGGCTTAATCTCTGGTTTTCTCATAGTATGCTTGTAGCCAGGATGTATGAAGAAACCTGTGAAAGGTGTTGTGGATTGATATCCTTGTGTTCATTCTACATGCTTCCCCAAAAGAAGTGCCCAGCAGGGAAATGGTTGACTGTCAGTGTCCTACTAAAATGTCCAATTAAATATGGCTTTTATTGCCCCCAAATATAAGCATTGTTCGCCAGTAGATCTTAATGATATTGACCTTCTTGTAAAATGCTTTATCCCCATTATCATCTAGAGCTTTTTTGGTATCCTCTTTACAGTATGTAACCTGTTTATGGATTAAAATGTTTGTACTTCATAAGTATAAAACCAGTATCCTCCTATGAGTATAGTGGTCAACAACTGTGTTTTGACATGAACAGTTCATGTTGTCTTTCAGTCCAGCTTTTACATTTGCCCCCTGAATTGAGTACAGTATCAGACTGGTGCTTTGCTTAAATATTAGTGATGTGTGCAGCCTAGAAATACCAGTCATTGATCATGTTTTCATATATTGCCAACAGCCCCAGAAATACTGAGACCATAAGAGAGACAAGATGGGTGAGGGAATATCTTTTGTAGGTCTGAGAGATGAGCTTTTGAACCCCCTTGTCTCTGTAATACCTTGGGACTGACATGACTACAACAATACTGAGACCAATAAGAACATTCATACTTTGAAGTCCTTCACTACGTTTACTCTCATAGGAGTATACATAGAGTATTGTGTCTGTGTGCTAAATCAGATTGTCCTGTTTGGTGGTTCCAGTCTAGCCAGTGGGTTCTCATTTTGTACTTTCAGTTAAATTATTTAAAATAAATTAAATAAGTTATTTAATTCTGACCATTCTTATAAACTCTTCACATGTTTCGCTAGCTTTTCATTCATTTAGACTGTCAGTGCTAGCAAACTTCACAGTAAAAAAGGTCCAGTCCTGTATAGAGTAGATTTTATATCATGCCTACCACCAACGAACCTGTACTTGATGGTGAATTTAATTCACCGAGTTGGCCAGTGTAGATGCAGACATATTGTTCTGCTTTATACTTCGCTGTTTCTCAGACATAGATTCTGCTGATGATGAGTCCCCTAAGCTTTTAATTTAAAATTTAAAGATTTTTATCCCCTGTGGTTGTGAAGAAAACCTTCTACATAGGAACTGAGTGAAAACTAGTGCTGCATCTGCTGTAGCTAGAGAACCTGAAACAGTACTCATAAAATGTGTGACCTCAGCTTTTCTCAGCCTACCCCTACCACTTTACATCAGTGGGGTATTGGACTGCCTCTGAAAGATAACTTAAATATTGATCTTGTTAACCATTGACTTTATAGGCAGGGAGCTAGGGGACCATGAGCCGATCTCCTCACATCCCAGGCGGCACAAGAACATTAAATCCATTGGATTTGCAGAGAACCAGAGTGAATAATCAAGTGTGACTAAAATGAAGTATGTGTTGGCTATTTCTGCCATTTACCACTGCTTTACGTATTAGGGTATGTCTACACTACGAAATTAGTTCGAATTTATAGAAGCCGGTTTTATTGAAACCGGTTGTATACAGCCGATTGTGTGTGTCCCCACATAAAATGCTCTAGGTGCTCTAGTCGGCGGACCGCGTCAACAGTACGAGGCTAGCGTCGACTTCCGGAGCATTGCACTATGGGTAGCTATCCCACAGCTATCCCACAGTTCCCGCAGTCTCCGCCGCCCCTTAGGATTCTGGGTTGAGATCCCAATGCCCGGATGATGCAAAACAGTGTCGCGGGCGGTTCTGGGTACATGTCGTCAGGCCCCTCCCTCCCCCGTCACAGCAACGGCAGACAATAGATTGGCGCCTTTTTACCTGGGTTACCTGGGTTACCTGTGCAGACAACATGGAGCCCGCTCAGCTCAGCTGAGCTCACCGTCACCATATGTCCTCTGGGTGCTGGCAGACGTGGGACTGCATTGCTACACAGCAGCAGCTGCTAACTGCCTTTTGGCGGTAGACGGTGCAGTAGACTGGTAGCCTTCATCGGCGATCTGGGTGCTGGCAGCCGTGGGGCTTGCCTTTTGGCAGTAGATGGTGTATTACGACTGTTAACCGTCCTATTACAAGTCGGGTCATCGCACATTAGCAGAGTCTTCCCCGAGCAGCCGATCGTGCAAGAGGCCTGAAGACCATCGTCATACACCGCCCAGTATTTGCTGCCAAGCACCCAGAAAGATGCTGAGGGCTATCAGTCACGCTGCACCGTCGTCTTAAGATGTAAAAAATAGATTTGCTCTGTATTCATTTGCTTCCCCCTCCCTCCGTCAAATCAACGGCCTGCTAAACCCAGGGTTTTCAGTTTAATCTTTGGAGGGACCATTCTGTGTGACAGTTGTTTGTGTTTCTCCCTGATGCACAGCCACCGTTCTTGATTTTAATTCCCTGTACCTGTACGCCATGTCGTCACTCGGCCCGCCCTCCCTCCTTCCCCTAGTCCGTCAGAAACTACTTTCGCGCCTTTTCTTTGAATTCTGGGTTTAGATCCCAATGCCCGGATGATGCAAAACAGTGTCGTGGGCGGTTCTGGGTACATGTCGTCAGGCCCCTCCCTCCTCGTCACAGCAACGGCAGACAATAGATTTGCGCCTTTTTACCTGGGTTACCTGTGCAGACAACATACCACGGCAAGCATGGAGCCCGCTCAGCTCAGCTGAGCTCACCGTCACCATATGTCCTCTGGGTGCCGGCAGACGTGGGACTGCATTGCTACACAGCAGCAGCTGCTAACTGCCTTTTGGCGGTAGACGGTGTAGCATGAGTGATAGCCGTGGGGCTGGCAGCCGTAGGGCTGCATTGCACCAGCCCCTTGCCAGGAGATGGTATATTGTGACTGGTATCCATCATCGTCGTACTGGAGTGGCTGTCAATCATGGCCACCTGGGCAGACATGCTACTGTTTCGATGATGATGGCTACCAGTCGTAATATACTATTTTCTGCCAATTGCCCAGTATTGTCTGCTAAGCACCCAGAAGAGGCCGAGGGCAATGCTGGGTGCTGGCGGACGTGGGGCTGGCAGACGTGGGGCTGCATTGCTACACAGCAGCAGCCCCTTGCCTTTTGGCAGACGATGGTATATTATGACTGGTAACCGTCGTCATCATACTGGAGAGGCTATCACTCATGCTGCACCGTCGGCTGCCAGCTTAAGATGTAAAAAATAGATTTGTTCTGTATTCATTTGCTTCCCCTTCCTCCGTGAAATCAACGGCCTGCTAAGCCCAGGGTTTTCAGTTTAATCTTTGGGGGGACCATTCTGTGTGACAGTTGTTTGTGTTTCTCCCTGATGCACAGCCACCTTTCTTGATTTTAATTCCCTGTTCCTGTACCTGTACGCCATGTCGTCACTCGGCCCTCCCTCCCTCCCGCCCTCCCTCCTTCTCCTGGTCCATCAGATACTAGTTTCGCGCCTTTTTTCTGACCAGCCAGGCGCCATAGCTAGCACTGGGATCATGGAGCCCGCTCAGATCACTGCGGCAATTATGAGGACTATGAACACCACGCGCATTGTCCTGGAGTATATGCAGAGCCAGGACATGCCAAGGCGAAACCCGGACCACCCGAGGAGGCGATTGCAGCGCGGCGACGAGAGTGATGAGGAAATTGACATGGACATAGACCTCTCACAAGGCACAGGCCCCAGCAATGTGGAAATCATGGTGTCACTGGGGCAGGTTCATGCCGTGGAACGCCGATTCTGGGCCCGGGAAACAAGCACAGACTGGTGGGATCGCATCGTGCTGCAGGTATGGGACGATTCCCAGTGGCTGCGAAACTTTCGCATGCGTAAGGGCACTTTCATGGAACTTTGTGACTTGCTTTCCCCTGCCCTGAAACGCCAGGATACCAAGATGAGAGCAGCCCTCACAGTTGAGAAGCGAGTGGCGAAAGCCCTGTGGAAGCTTGCAACGCCAGACAGCTACCGGTCAGTCGGGAATCAATTTGGAGTGGGCAAATCTACGGTGGGGGCTGCTGTGATCCAATTTGCCAGGGCAATGAAAGACCTGGTGATATCAAGGGTAGTGACTCTGGGCAACGTGCAGTCAATAGTGGATGGTTTTGCTGAAATGGGATTCCCAAACTGTGGCGGGGCCATAGACGGAACCCATATCCCTATCTTGTCACCGGAGCACCAAGCCACCGACTACGTAAACCGCAAGGGGTACTTTTCAATGCTGCTGCAAGCCCTGGTGGATCACAAGGGACGTTTCACCAACATCAACGTGGGATGGCCGGGAAAGGTACATGATGCTCGCGTCTTCAGGAACTCTGCTCTGTTTCGAAAGCTGGAGGAAGGGACTTTCTTCCCGGACCAGAAAGTGACCGTTGGGGATGTTGAAATGCCTATCGTGATCCTTGGGGACCCAGCCTACCCCTTAATGCCATGGCTCATGAAGCTGTACACAGGCAGCCTGGACAGGAGTCAGGACCTGTTCAACTACAGGCTGAGCAAGTGCCGAATGGTGGTGGAATGTGCATTTGGACGTTTAAAAGCGCGCTGGCGCAGCTTACTGACTCGCTCAGACCTCAGTGAAAAGAATATCCCCATTGTTATTGCTGCTTGCTGTGCGCTCCACAATATCTGTGAGAGTAAGGGGGAGACCTTTATGGCGGGGTGGGAGGTTGAGGCAACTCGCCTGGCCGCTGATTACGCGCAGCCAGACACCAGGGCGGTTAGAGGAGCACAGCAGGGTGCGGTGCACATCAGAGAAGCTTTGAAAACGAGTTTTGTGACTGGCCAGGCTACTGTGTGAAACTTCTGTTTGTTTCTCCTTGATATTTACAAATATTTACAAAGTTACACTCACCAGAGGTCTCCTGTGTGCCCTGAGGGTCTTGGGTGAGTTCGGGGGTTACTGGTTCCAGGTCCAGGGTCACAAACATATCCTGGCTGTTGGGGAAACCGGTTTCTCTGCTTCCTTGCTGCTGTGAGCTACCTACAGTACCTCCATCCTCATCTTCCTCGTTCCCCGAACCGTCTTCCCTGTGTGTTTCTCCAGTGAGAGAGTCATAGCACACGGTTGGGGTAGTGGTGGCTGCACCCCCTAGGATCGCATGCAGCTCCGTGTAGTAGCGGCAAGTTTGCGGCTCTGCCCCGGACCTTCCGTTTGCTTCTCTGGCTTTGTGGTAAGCTTGCCGTAGCTCCTTAATTTTCACGCGGCACTGCTGTGTGTCCCTGTTATGGCCTCGGTCCTTCATGGCCTTGGAGATCTTTTCTAATACTTTTCCATTTCTTTTACTGCTACGGAGTTCAGCTATCACTGCTTCATCTCCCCATATGGCGAGCAGATCTCGTACCTCCCGTTCGGTCCATGCTGGAGCTCTTTTGCGATCCTGGGACTCCATCACGGTTACCTGTGCTGATGAGCTCTGCGTGGTCACCTGTGCTCTCCACGCTGAGCAAACAGGAAATGAAATTCAAACATTCGCGGGTCTTTTCCTGTCTACCTGGTCAGTGCATCTGAGTTGAGAGTGCTGTCCAGAGCGGTCACAATGAAGCACTGTGGGATAGCTCCCGGAGGCCAATAACGTCGAATTCCGTCCACACTACCCCAATTCCGACCCGCAAAGGCCGGTTTTATCGCTAATCCCCTCGTCGGAGGTGGTGTAAAGAAACCGGTTTAAAGGACCCTTTAAGTCGAAAGAAAGGGCTTCGTTGTGTGGACGTGTCCAGGCTTAATTCGGTTTAACGCTGCTAAAGTCGACCTAAACCCGTAGTGTAGACCAGGCCTTAGTGTAAGTGACAGATTAGGTGCTTGCAGGAAAAATGCCTCCTTGTTTATTGCTTTTCTGTGTATATTTCAACAAATCTAACTACAGTCAACTTGAACAACCAGCTGCTGTGTACTATATGTACCTGCTAAGCATCAGGTCTCTTGAGTACCAGCAACAGAGGATATTGGCAAGGAAAGGAGGCTGTTCCCAACACCATTACTGAAACACTGCCCTAGTGTAACAAAACTTGTTAGCAACATCTGCTCATTGTGAATATTTGCTACTCTGCCTCCAACTCCAGCTACTGCAGAATGTTCTTTACCTTGTTCCTTTAGGTGAAATATTGTTGATGCACTACAATGAATAAGAGCTCTAAATGGACTAGCTTTTGATATATCTTTGAAAGTTGATCCAAGATAGCAATGAACTGATGGAAAACTCACCTGTTTGCAAGGCCACAGGGACCTGGAAGGTTATTGCTGGTGTAAAATTTTAGATGTGTGTGACGTTGTGCAGTCTATATGGTTTTATAAAAATATAAGTGAATATAATGTAACTGGGATATGCTTCATGCAAAAGGTCTCTTGTAAGGTATCATGACAAAGCTCATAATCTACTGAGTGTGGATCATCCTATTTGTAGAAATGTACCACTCTTGTATCTAAAACTAGAAATATAAAACATAACTCTGAGGGCCTATTGTAATTACGTAAAGTGTGGGCCATTAAGGATGGTTTGGAATCTTGATGACTCCCATTGTCTGCAGATGGCCGTATTTACCTGCGAGTCTTCCTGTATATGTGTGTGCTGGCAAGTGAGTAATGAAGTCTTGCAGTGACATGTGATCATGTCACCTGAACTGGAATCCATCTTTAACCTGGTGCTTTTCCAGTGGGGGGGGGGGTGGAAACCCAGAGGGACAAAGGGTTCCCACCTTATGCAAAAGATATATAAAGGGGTGGAAGAGAACAAGGGGGGAGAGGAGCCATCCTGAAGAATCCCCTAGTTATCACCTGAGCTGCAACAAGAGCTGTACCAGGGGAAAGAATTGTGCCCAGGCCTGGAAGGTGTCCAGTCTGAGAAAAACTTACTGAAACGTCTCTGAGGGTGAGATTATCTGTATTTAGTTTGATTAGGCATAGATTTGTGCATTTTATTTTATTTTGTTTGGTGACTTACTTTGTTCTGTCTGTTACTACTTTGAACCACTTAAATCCTACTGTCTGTATTTAATAAAATCACTTTTTATTTAGTAATTTACTCAGAGTATGTATTAATACCTGAGGGAGCAAACAACTGTGCATCTCTCTCTATCAGGTGTTATAGGGGGTGAACAATTTGAGTTTGCCCTGCATAAGCTTTATGCAGGGTAAAACGGATTTATTTGGGTTTAGACCCCATTGGGAGTTGGGCATCTGAGTGCTAAAGACAAGCACACTACTGTGAGCTGTTTTCAGGTAAACTTGCAGCTTTGGGACAAGTGATTCAGACCCTGGGTCTGTGTCTGGACCCAGACAGGGTGCTGGAGTCCTGAGCTGGCAGGGAAAACAGAAGCAGGGGTAGTCTTGGCACATCGGGTGGCAGCTCCCAAGGGGGTTTCTGTGATCCAACCCGTCACAATGTGCTATTCGCTATCTATTGTAAAGATGCAGCTAATGTGCAGAACGTTTGCATAATGCTCCTTACTTGTATACTGTTCCCTCTCCCTTCCTCCATCCACAGTGATATTGGATTTGCCACTCTTGGGCTGTCATGGGATACTGTAGCAAATTATTTTCTAAAATAAATAAGGGTAATATAACAGCCCAGCACCATCTGTTCTATTAAATCCGTTACCTTGTATCACAATTCAGAGCTAGTTGCACCTCTTTCCCGTATGGTTTCTTCTGAGTGCATCCCCTTCAGATATGGGTCTTCTTTCCTTTGCCTTCCTAGGTAGAACCCTGTGATTCTACCACTCTCATTCTAGGCCCAGAGCTACAGTCCCATGTGCACCACAGAGTACTCAGCAAGGCCGACTGGATTTGGTACCTATGGCTCTTCCCTTCTGGGAGCTGTGACCAGTGGTGAATACAGTGATCCCAAACAGCCACCTTAACAATAGGATAATCACTTCTTGAGTGAAATATTACAATGAATGACCGCTTTGAAATAGCCCACTAAATAATAACATGTTAGCGTTTAGCTTAAACTGTTAGCAATATTAAATTCTAAGGCAAATCTGACATTTCAAGTTATCTTTCTGATTCAGAGCAAAAAAAAATTTTTTTAATACATGCAGAAAGGAAATTCTGAAAATATTCCATTTCAGAAAAATCAAACACTTTTTAGATTTATTCTCCTGTGCCACCAAATGAAACAGAGCAGCTGGCTGCTTCTGGCTCCTGGGGATTCCCCAGACTCCAGGAGTCAGAGGAGGCCCCCACTGTGGAGTACAGAGCCTAGAAGCCCCGAGAGTCCCATCTCGAGCTGCAGCTTTCAGAGCTACCAGGCTCTCTGCTGAGGAGCCTAGATCCTGACAGCCCCTTTTAAAGCCAGAGCTTCCAGTCTCCTGGCTCTGTGGCAGGGAGCTGGAAGCCCTGGGGTCTCCAGTGGCCCAGCCGGTAAGCTGGTGGGAAACCATGCAGGTTTCTGTCAAAGCACTCTGTATTTCATTTAGAGTTTGTTGAAACCACACTGAAACATTCTGGTTTTGATGAATTGGCATTTTCAGATGAAAAACTGTTCTGGGAAAAGTCCTGACCCGCTCTAGTTATGACTCTTTATTGCAAACCATTTATTTTAGAAGTAATCCTGGAGTTCTTCAGTTCTCCGGAGTGCTTGGCTACACTAGTGCGGGGAGGCCATGGAAGCACTGAGATAGGAAAGACAGCAACAAATTCTCTCTTAGCTTTACTTTTTCTACACTTAACTAAGTTAACCAGAACTAAAAAATATAATTGAAGAGACACTAGCCAACTTGGCCAAGAGTTGAAATATTCCAGAATTAGAAAAAAGATGATCAGAGGGAAAACTGAATTCCTCTCAATAAAACCTGCAGCTCCAGCCAGCACCCAATTGAAATTTAGAACCAGTTATATAGTACAAATAATACGGCTAGTCTACATATTGCAGATGATCTGCATTTGTGTGCTCTGTGATGTGAAGTGATGATGCAGTTAAAAATAGTGTTACTACTTGACCTTGTAAGACAGAAAGGGTGAAGTTAATATTTTCTGGGTAATGCTGAGAATGTTTGAAGTTTCTAGATTTAATTGCCTTTTGACCTTTGTCCTTTGCACACAACTGTGACTATGCTCTTTCGTTGAAGTGACACTATCAACATCAGAATTTGCACCTGTGTCATAACACTTAAGTATTATTGCTGCCCTTAGGCCCTGATCTTGTAATCAACATAGGTAGACCCTGGTGGTTTTGCAAAATCCATTGAATTCTGTTGGGCTCTATCTGGGCAGATATGGGTCTGCAGGATCAGGGCCTCGGATTCTAAATTATTGAGAATAGCGAAAGCATCTTTAATTTTATGTGTCATTGAACGCATTGATCCTTGTTAGGGCCTTTAAACACTCTGGTAATACAAATATTTGACATTGAAAGAGATGATGATAAAAGTGTCTGCTTTGTATAGTAAGTTTTGCTGCTTGTGTGGATCTTTCACTCAACAGGCCAGAGGAATTTCCCCCCCAAACAACTGGATTGTAAAAAACCCCCAAACATTTATCATGGGGATGCAAATATTTGTGTTTAAATTGCCTTGGTGGGGTATTTTTAATTTATTTCAAAAAAGATATATTTTTAGTAGCCCTTTTACACTAAATGTTATGTAGGGGAAATAAAGGAGGATAAAGAATGACAAATATTTTTCACGTGGGTTGTTTAAACAAAGAACGTCAAATTCTTAACTAATGCTTTTTAAAAAGGGAACAATCTATGCATGCCAATGATTCTAATTACAGTGTCTTCACTAAGTTTCGTCATGCTAATTGAACTATAATAATTGAACTTACATGGGAACTTCCATCAGAAGATGACCTCCTAACTAAGGTTTGCTTTGGCATTTGTAGGTTGTTGAGGTCCAGTATGTACATTTTACTTACTGGTTTGAACAAGTGTGATCATATTATCCACAGAGAGATTTTTTTTTTTTGTAAAGGTGTTTCACACTTAAGATACTAATCTATACTTAACAAGGCAAACCCAGGGTCTTATTAATATTCTTACTAGAAGAACATAATGCACAAATCTGATAAGCAAATAGCTTGTGCTCTATTTGCAACTAATACCACCTTGTGATATATTGAATTTTCAAATCTCTGTGTAAAAATTGCAGTTCTGCTAACAAGTAGTAAACAAGAACAAGACCTACACTTCAGTAATTTTGAACTGAAAATGGGGTGAAAGTGAAGAACTAGCAACATATACAGAAAAATCAATTTAAAACACCCAATGCTTTAATTCTTAAAAAGTAATTTTATTCTTTCTTCTAAAGCACTGTACAGACATTACTTCTATTCCTAAAATTCATTAGTAAGTTCTGATGTAATTAGCCCCTTTTAAAGTGTAGAATAGATCCAATTATCAATTTATTAAATAGCTTTATTAAAAATAAACTTTTATTTTGAGATCAAGATACAAGGATTATATCTATAGCATAAGTTGTAAAAGATAACTTATAAAAGGTAATATAAGTCACACTTATCATAATTATGCACATCGTTTGCTTCTTGCAAAGTCTCTCCATACCTTTTGGAAAGAATGCTGGTGTAGCAAATACCAATATGTAGATATACTATTAATACTCAAATTTAAGATGCTTCTGTGTATAGTTGTTTAAGGTGATATATGGGCCCAAATGGTGGTGTGCCTTTAAATGTATCTCTTTACTTACACATTAGTATCTCAGTGAGCAAATTAGGGAGAAGTCTGAATGAAGCCGAAGAGAGAATCTGCTGAGATGACTTGTGCTAGGGTTGTCAAGAGTCCCTTATTACAAGAGACATCCCTTTATTTTTTTTCATCTCTGTACAACAAGATTGGGAGTCGCTGAGTGCTGCAAAAAGCAGCAAGAAATGCTCCTGGCAAATGTAGGTGGCATGAGTGGCAGGTATCATAGGCTGGGGGAGGCTGTGCCTCCCCAAACAACCATGTGTGGCCATGCCCACACTCTGCCCCCAGGTCCCTTATGTGGCTCCCCTGTGCGGTGGCCCCGTCTCGGGCTGGGGCCGTGCTGCCAGTGCTCCTGGCACTGGAGGTGGGGTGCGGCTGGAGGGGTGCTAGCCTGGGGCAGGGGGTGGTGGTGGTGGACCCTGGGCTTAGGCGGGGGAGGGCAGAAGGGGCGGGTCCTCGGGCAGAAGGGCAGTGCTGGGCGCTAGCCTCCCCTAGCTGGCATTTCACCTGCCTCGCATTGAGAATGACTTACTACTATTTATCAACGTTAATAATAATGCTGCTGCTGATTTGATAATATCATGAGGAGGGTGGGGTGAGGGTGCTGAGAATAACAGTCCTCTTTTTAAAATACAATGTTGGTGACCCTACTTGTGACCTAGTTTGGTGATTACTGATCTCAAATGATGAGGGACACTTTTTTTCAAGCTGTATTACACTCTTAAGGAGTAGGAGATGGAGTTGTCATTATAATCTCTCTTTTTGGACTCTGGAACGCACAGATGCTCTCTCCCTTTGTTAAGCTACCAAACTGCAAAGGTTAATGTGTCTGGGGCAGAACCAGGACTAGATAGAATGAATAGCTTTATTTTAGGGTATACCCAATTATGATATAGTCTGGTGAAATGGAAATATAAATTTTGATTACAGTAAAAACTGTTGATGTTCTCTGGATCAGTTTTGTGATCGTCACATGTTGTAATTCAAGGATAAATTATTGAATGCAGAGAGGATGTTACAAATTTTTTTACAGTAGAACCTCAGTTATGAACACCGTTACAAACTGACGGGTCAACCACACACCTCATTTGGAACTGGAATTACGCAATCAGGCAGCAGCAGAGACACCTTCTCTCCTCCCAAAGCAGCAAGTACAGTATTGTGTTAAATATAAACTACTAAGAAAATAAAGGGAAAAGTTAAAAAAAAAAAAAAAATTGACAAGGTAAGAGAATTGTTTCTGTGCTTGTTTCATTTAAATTAAGATGACCAAAAGCATTTTTCTTTTGCATAGCAAAGTTTCAAAGCTGTATGAAGTCAATGTTCAGTTGTAAACTTTTGAAAGAACAACCATAAACTTCCATTCCCGAGGTGTTCATAACACTGAGGTTCTACTGTATAAGGCACTGACTACTATCTCAGTACCTTTCATGCTGCATATGCAGGCTGCTGTCATAGGGCTATTGTGCACATGTATGATTTCTGCTGCTTGTGATAGTAACACGGAGCACTAATGTTACACAAGCCTCATCTTTGCTGCTAAAAAAAAAAAATGTTTTATTACCTTGGGGTAAGTAATGGGCCTGAGCTATCCTGAGGTAAAGACTCAGCAAAGACTAGGCACTTTACATGTAGTAAAACTAAAGTTGAGGTCAACCCCTGGATGGGATAAAGAGCTGGTTACCTTGAATACCTTTTTAAATAGAAATAGAAAAGACCAAGCATGTTAGTGCCACATAAAGCTCAATAATAAAAAGGTGGTGTCATGCTAGCAATCTTTGTAGTATCAGGCAGGGAGTGCAATTCCTACATAAGAAGCTTTAAAAAAAGCATTGTGTAGGAGTTGCTCCCTTCCCTCCAGCAAGCCAACTTTACAGAGCTCTGAAAATACCTGCTGATGGCTTAGGGTGTGCTGCTAAAATGTCACAATTACACTGGGATTTAGCCCACGAAAGCTTATGCCCAGATAAATGTGTTGGTCTCTAAGGTGCCACAAGGACTCCTCGTTCTTTTTGCTGATACAGACTAACACGGCTACCACTCCAAAATTGGACACAGACTATTAAAAAAAACTGAAGAGGCAGTAATCTGAGGTGTGTGGTGGTTGGTGGGTTTTTTTTTTTTTTCTTCATATATTCATTCAACACTTAGTTTGCATGTATGTATCACTTCTAAGCTGCCAATGGACGACTTGCTGATTTTTCGGTGAAGATTTAGTCTTTTTGAATATAGTGTTAATGTATTTTTTCTGCCTCATACTGTAGCATCTCTTTGAAATATCTCCTACCTGTTCCAGCAATTTTAAGTTTACTGCTGTGTAAAACTTCTTCAGCTTTGCTTTGAAGTCTATAGCACCTGAAAGATTTTGCTCCAATCTCATGCTACTTGATCTGACCTTCAGATTCCCATTCCTATTATTCCTGATGATTGCTAGGCTTTTCCTGTGCACCCAAATTATCTCACCTCTTGTCCTAGCATCACCTTTTGGGAATGGGTATTATGCTGGCCTGTACCTTTGACCAGGAGATTCAGGCCAGGTACTTCTTGCCCAAACTTCTGTTCCTTACTAAAGGTCAGAAGTTGATTTCTCACACACACACGCACACTTTACCATTACTCTCATTGGTTATCTCTAGTGACTGCCTAGCTCCAAATTCACCTTTAAAATAACCATTACCTTATTTAAAAAATCTAGAGAGAAATCAAAGCTATGCATTATGAAATCTAAAGTCTACCTAAAAGCCTTGCTAGATTTAAGCAAAAGAATATTTGTATTTTTTTGGAGCTCTAAACTTGTTGCATGGCTGCCAGGTGTGTTCATTCTCTCTCTCCCTGACCTATTCATAGTTCGTCTTGATGTTGAATCCACATTGCAATCCAACTTCCATTCAAACCCATTTCTGTCATGTAATTTTAATTCACAGTCTTGGTTTCATTGCTATCATTATATGAAATTTACTGTGTTTCAACTCCTCCAACAATAAGTGACCACTAGTAGCCTGGGCAGACAATGATTTCCTTTTCCTCAACCTTGTAATACTACAGAGACTCCCTTGAAGCTGGGTAGGTGATTATGATCTGATAAAATCGAGTTGCTTTAGCCCTTTAACCTGCAAGGTGGTTTGCTGACCTTGTTTGAATAGTTAAGGAAAACGTAACTCTGTTTCAGTCCCAATGTTAAATTTTGTTACACTTTTTCACGTGATATGACGTCTTAAACTCAGCCTATTACCATTTCTCGACATCTGGGTCAACCCTAGTTGCTCAACCATTTAGCAGCTCACCCACCTGCTACTGAACAGTTTCCTCCTTTCTTCTGCTCTGGAGCTGATCCCGCCCTCTGGGCAGTTGGCTGCTCTCCAACTGGCCTCTCCTTCCCTTCTGGAGAGTACTTGAATTGTCAGGCTGCTGCCCTCCAAATAGCTAAGCAGCTGATCTGGAGTCGCATCCCTGCCTGTTTGCTAGGCTGGAAACAAAGTGGACTTTGAAGGAGAAGAGCCCCTGCTTCAGTCTCTCCCACAGGGATCCCAGCAGCCTTGAGTTCTACCCAAGTGTTTTTAATTATGGAACAGAGGGAAGGACAGAGTTCAATCCAGCATTGCAGGAGGGCCAGAGCCAGGAAGGAGACGCTTGCCATTGGAATGGATTGAAGAGGGTGGGAAAGAAATGTTTTCATCCACTGCAGGTTCATTGTGTAGGTGAGAGGGTATATATTAAAAGCACTCCGAGGTTGATGTTTCCAGGTTAAAAAACAAAACAAAACCCCTTGCTCTTGGCTGCAAAGTTTAGCAGGCATATAAAAGATCATTTAAATCTAGACACACTATTTCACTAGCTCCCAACACATAACTAAAACAGTGTTGACAAGATGAATATAAATGATGTGTGCACTTACAATGCAATTGCTGGAACGAGAGGTGTTTGTATTAGTGCAAAAATACTGTATAAATGGCAACCACTTTGGCAGCAGTAGCTGTTTCCCAGGTGCTATGGCTTTTTAAGTTCCCCTTTAAAGTAATTGAAATCTTCGTTAATTTACTAGAATGTTATATGAATTAATGACTGTCAGTGAATCTGTGTTGCAATAAAGTTTCTATTTCCATTGTGTCAGCTAGCCTATGGATATGCTATGAATTCATTATGCATGAGTGAACTTTTTTTTTTTTTTTTTTCAAGGCATTGCAAAATTTAAATGTAACGTGATTTTGAGCAACATATTTTTATGTTTATTTAAACCATGTTCATTGGGTACCAAAAAAGATGATAGCATTTGGTTTAATAGAAGCACAAATAGTTATCTGCCATATTACTAACACAGGCATCCTTCGCTTGCCTATTAATATAGTGCTCATATAAAATGGAAATGGATGAGTATTCAGTTAAGCTTTTTAATAATTTTAATTAATGTAAATAGTATAAAAGTCTTTGTTTTTTAGTCTTTGAAATTCTTCTCTCTTACCTCCCTCTGATGAGAGTGAGAGAGTGTCATTGATTGACTGAGACATTTGTGTCTTACTGGAGTCTTTAAGAATTTTGTAGTGAGCTCAGTGCTTCAGAAGAAATAGGGTTTGTGTTGGGTGTTGCTGTACCCAGCAAAACTACAGACACAGATGTTCACATTTTGTAATGCGTCTCTGGTAGGAAAATTCTGTTCCCTCGCCTGGGTAGCCAGTGCCAAAGAGGAAGAAACTATTGTTCTTCCTCCTTTGTGAGGAGTAGGAAGAAGATGGCTTTTACTCCTTTCCACTTTCATGTCCCTATCCTTCTCATAATGGTCACCTTTATAATATAGAATGCTTTGTAAAACATCGTACTTCTTAAAAGATTAAGAGAACAGAGCATACTGATCTGAAAATATATGCACTTTACAAGTGTGTTGGACATGATAGAATTATAGGTAAGATGAACTCAAATCTGATTATGTGTATAGATGTATGTGCATGTATTACAGTTGTGAATGAATGCAGCAGTTGGGGCTTGGTGAGAGCAGCTACAATTGTGGAGGATGTACATATAGTAGTTTGCTGAGAGCAACAGATGCTTATGCCTGACCTGTAATGTAATAAGGGGAATCTTGACTTGGTTCTATCCCCGGCTGTATATCACACACATTTTTTTGGTTAGGGCTTTGTACTGTTTTGTCCACGTAAGCAAACCATATTTACATAAGTGGAGCAATATGCTTAGTCACAGTGCACTGTAGGTGTTCATATAAATATTAAAAGCCTAGAAGAGATCAATGGTGGTGGTAGAATTTACCTAATAATTGGTTCATCTACACATGCAGACAAAAGCAAAACAGTGACATTTGGTGGTGTTCAGTGAGATGAGTCTTGAGTTTAAAAGATTTACATGCTCTGAACTATCTCTGCAGTTCTCCATGTACAAGTTATTTGCCTGGGAGACCAGTTCAGCACTACAATAGAAAGCTACTTTTGTGAACGCAGCAGTATGATGAACAGCCTTTCCTAGGGATTTGTGAGACAATCCTCTGCTTTGTAGTCTCGCTGTGTGTGTCTTTTTGCTTTTTTTGGGGTAAGCAGTGGAGTCAGTCTAACTATAATTATGATGTTCAGTGGCTCAGTACAGTACATGGTTTACAGCAATATGCAGAACTTTTACCCTGATGATTATTTTTGTTGGCTCGTCTAGAAATGAGAAGGAAAAATATCTTCACCATGTCTTCTTTAAAGTGATCTCAGTATTAGACTGATAATCTCAGTTGCCAGTGACAACAGTCTTGTTGGGTCAGCATTCATGTTACAGATGCATCCAAGAATAAGCTTGCAGGCTCTTTAAAGTGCAAGAAATATCTAATGTATAATGTCTTGGAGCCTGTCCCCACAGTGAAAGCTGTGCGCAGCTAGCCTGTTCGAGCTAACTTGAATCTAGCATGGGGTACAATAGCTTCAGTGCAGGTCATACAAGATGGGCATGGATTCTGGGCGCATATTCAACTGTCTAGCCCACTCTGAAGTCCACGCTGCACTGTCTTTGCTGCTATCATTACCTGTGCTACCTGGATTCAAGTTAGCTTGGGTAGGCTAGCCCATGCGCAGCTTCTACTGCATAGCCGTACCCTTTCAGATAGCTGCTATGAATAAATAAAGCACTTACATAATTAAATATCATTACACTTATTTTTAGACATTTTTTATTAATGTTACTTATGTAACTGTAAATAAACATGGCACTTTAAAAAGCTAGATTAAAATAATCCTTGCACCAAAGATGACACTAAAGAACATGGACAAGAAAAAGATAAGATGTGATATTGATCAGTGATTCTGGAAAGGGTAGATGATGGAGAGATTTGGGGAGGAGGAGAAGGCAGAGGGGGTATTTCTGGGCTTTTGAGGAGAAATTTGCAAAGGGAGAATTCTTGCTAAACAAGAAATTTTGAGGTAGTTTTAGGCATAGTAAGCAATGTGATAGAAGATACAAAGCTGGAAGTGCAAAGAAGAGTAAGCCAGAAGTAAGAGAAGAGTTGAGAGGAAGGTATGTTGTAAGGTCTCTGGGGGAAGGGATGTCAGTTCTGCTTCCTGTGATGAAGAACCTAGCATGCTTCCAGGTGCTCAAAAATCAATATAGGATATGAGGAAGTGGGAGGAAAATTAAAGCAGAGATGTAGACGGAAGTGACATTTTGTAGGACATTGAAGGAGGGGGCAGAGGTACGAGAGGAAACCAGTAAAGAGCGATTTGAGATCGGGTCAGAGTGATGGCAGAGAAATTACTTTCAGAAGTGGCACTCAGCAGAGTCTGGAAAATTTTAATAAACTTTTCTCTTTGTATTTCAATTATTTTCTGAAAGCAAGGTGCATTCGCATTGGTTGATATAACCATTAAAACATGTTGATTTACAACTAAATAGAGCCGTTCTACAAGATTTGGTACATATTTTTGCTAAGTAGGCAGGTGTACTATAACTATTAGATAATTGCTTAAATGTAAGTTTTTTGCTGCTTTTTCAACTTCCAGTCAGTTTCTCAACTTTGAATGAATTAGTCCAAAAGAAGAAAATCATCTTTCTGTGCCTTCAGAAGAGGTTACTTCTGTCAAAAGCTGGTTTAGCCATCTAACAAACTCTGGTTCCAGGTGCTTAGCTAGTGATTTCCATTGGTTCAGCTATGTGACTTTGCTGATGTTATTTTAAAGAAACATATACTGCTTGAATGGTTCACCTCCAGTCCTGAAATGTATTATGATTGATGGGTGATTATTAGATTCCCATGTCAGAGCAGCATCTTCTGTAACAATGAGGCATCTATCCTGGTACTTTGGGTTGAGAATAGTGAGAAAATGAGGTGGAGTATGTGCTTGATCCATCTGCTGCTTAACTGCCTGCAATTTAATGTTGTTGTTGGGTAACTCTTGAATGGTCTGGCGATTCTTTTGAAATTTCAGCAGCAACAGCAGTAATCTTTCTGCAATTTGTCCAAGGCTGTGGAAATAGGTTTCAGTATATTCATTGTATCTTCTACATTTCTCTTTACTCCAGTGTTGATTACTTTAGCTGTGATAATTCCACCTGTTTTGTCACGATTTTTTTTCACAGCTTATTGTCAAAATAGGCCAGTTCTTAATAAGTAGCTCAAAATGGTCAGCCACTGAATTCCATCATACATCTTTGGAAGCTAATTAGTTTGCATCCCCCTGTTCTATACAGTGAAGTTGAAGCAAAGTGGTTGTTACCAGAAGTATTTAGCAATTTCAACATTTATCTTTATTCCTGGAATTGTACTTAAGAGGTCTTTGACTAAAATATGCATCAAATGAGCACTGTGCCCATATGTTGTAAGTTTCAGGTTTCCCTTTGTTACCTCATTCTAGATGTCTTCTCATCTTTGCTACATTTGCAGCATTGTCTGTGACAAAGCTACACACTTGAATTTTTGTTTAGTTTGTTATAGCTTTTACTACTGCTACTTTTAAGTATTCTGTATGGGCATCTCCAGATGTATCAATTGTTTCTGTAAGATAGACAACCCCATCTTCTGCTGTTACACAAGCACTTATTATTGGATCCTTGTGTACATTGCTCCATCCATCAAGACTCCTATTAATGAATTTCTATCACTGGTTTTTTGTGTACACTGTTCAATTTCCTTATCAGACACTGTATCCAGCAACCTTCCAGCAATGTCTGCTTCGCTGGGTGGAATGTAATCTGGTTGTAATGATTGAACAATGTCATTAAAACGTTTGTTCTGAAGAAGATGAAAGGGAGAGTTTATTGCAATCTTTTCATCTATGGAGTCTTGCTGGAATTTGCTGGTCCTGATTACGAACTCCTCCATGGTTTTACTGGATGATGAAGAAAGTCTTATTACTATTTATTATTATTTATTTCATTGTTCAGGTAACTTACTATCTAAGGCATAGGCACCGACTCTGTGGATGCTCTAGGGCTGGAGCATACATGGGGGAAAAAATATTGCCACAGCTGTTTGGAGGCGGGGGGAGGGGGGAGAGGGGTTGGAGTAGGGGTGGGAGGAGAGAGAGAGAATGAGGGCAGGGTCTCGGGGAAGAGGTGGAGTGGGGGCGAGGCCTCTGGGTGGAGCACCCACCCAGAAAAATGAAAGTCAGTACCTGTGATCTGAGGTATGTTGAGTTGCAGCACTGCTGGTGGTACCAGCGGATGATTCTGAAGTTGTAGATGTTGTAGCTGGACCTTGATAACCCCTGATGCCTAAACTGGACCTTGAAAGAAAATGGTTTTAAAAAAGTCAATAAGTATTATTTAATGCACTGCTTTAAAAAAAAAAAAATTCTAAATGAAAGATTCCTCCTCCTGCAGCTCATTGTACCACTGTTGAAATGATATAATTTATTCTAAACCCAGTTTTATAGGGAATATAGGATTATCTGAATCTATTTAAATGCTTATCTTTAGCAACATATCAAATAGCTTGGAAATTTAAAAAAAAAATATTTAAAATTTGTAAATGTGTAATTAAACTTTCCTTTTAAACAGGAAATCTTTGCCTAGAATATTTTATTATATTGGTCAATAAAAAATTGACAGAAGTCCAGCACAAGTAATAAAAATATAATTGATAAATACACCTCTACCCCGATAGAACATGATCTGATATAACACAAATTCGGATATAATGCGGTAAAGCAGCGGGGAGCTCTGGGACCTTTAAAGCGCCACCCGAGCCCCGCTGCTTTACCGCATTATATTCGAATTCGTGTGGAGCCCTGGGCTCTTTGAATCACTGCCCGAGCCTGGCTGCCGGAGCCCCAGGGCTCTGGCAGCCGGGCTCAGGCGGTGATTTAAAGGGCCAGAGGCTCTGGCCACTACGGGGAGCCCCGGGCCCTTTAAATACCCGCCTGAGCCCCGCTGCCAGAGCTCAGATGGTGATTTAAAGGGCCCGGGGCTCCCCGCAGCAGCTGGAGCACCGGGCCCTTTAAATCACCGCCGGGGAAGCCGGTTCAGTCCAGCATGGCATGGGTTATATTGGGTCCGGTCTGGTGTACCGGCAAGAGCCGGTGCTCTTGCTGGTACACCGGACCGGACTGAACCCGATATAACGCGGGCTCACCTATAAGGCGGTGAGATATTTATTTATTTATTTATTTATTTATTTATTTTGCTCCCAAGGACCGGGTTATATCTGGGTAGAGGTGTACTCCCACAACAAACTAACATACCAATTATATTTTGAAATTCATAAGTAAACCACCCAAAACACAGATTGATGACAATCTAAGTGATCATAACTAGCATAATAGGACATGGTAGTCAGTCCATAAGAATGGTGGGAAAATAATTTTACTAACTATTTGATCCACATTTTTCAGACATGTTCACATCATCATGAAAAACATTGCCTTCTGAGGAGCACTTTATGTAATGTTTCATTCTGACAATCAGGCCTTGCATCTCTTTACATTGTTTACATTTGGCACGTGTTCCATTTTTACCAGAGGTATAGCAATTTCTTGAAAATTATTCCTAAATAGGGTCTTTTTATGATCTGAAACCGGTTTTTTCTCCAGTTCCCAGGTGTTGAAATCAAACCTACACGTTGCACTCTGAAAAATGTTGTCCCTTCTTCCCATAGTGCTCTGCTTTGATACTAGTATTGCTCCTTTCTGGTTGCATGCTCTGCTCCTTCTCCCTTGTTACAGAACTCAACCCCCAGAAAAACAAAAGACCTTACAACAATGCAAGACACTAACCCACAAGCCTTTTGCACTGCAGTATTTTATTTGTTTGGAGACAGAGGGAAGCAGTTCAGAAACTAATGGATTTCTGTTTGTTTGTATCTGTCTGTGTATACATGCAAGGAGACAGAGCAAGGCCATTTACCTGAAGTGCCCAGAACCATCCAAAAGCAAGAGCTGGTAGTTACTGGACAGATCATTGTTTTTTCCCATGAGCTGGAGAGTAAGTTTCCATAGTGGATGGATTCTTAAATATTCATAATTTCAGAACTGTGCCAATCAGAGCTCCTGTAGGAAGAAGCTAGAGAATAGGGGTATGAGACCACCCAGGTGTAGGGTGACCACCCATCCCTAATTGGGTGGGACAGTTCCAAAATGTACATTTCAAGTCTGGGTCCCAGGCTGAATGACTCCAGAATAGCATTTGTCTTGGATTCCCTTTGGCACCGCTCTGTGCCTGCCCGTGCTCGGGGTGGCAGCAATCTCTTCCTGGTCACGGGGGTTAAGGTGGGCCTTAGCACTCCTAGATAAGAGGCCCCATCTCCTGCTCCTCCTCCATCCCCCAGGGGGAAGAAGGAGAAGCAAGAGTGGGATCACAGATGGGGGCAGGGCTCCTGCATGTGTCCTGTTCTTGCATTTTGAAAATGTGGTCATCCTACCCAGGTGGGCTCAATAGATGATCCTGATGAGATAGCTGATGTTGGAACCAGGCCTCTGCTTCCAGAAGATACCAACTGTGATGAATTTGCCGGACTGTTGCACCCAATACGCAGCCCCTAGATCCCCTACAGGATCAAGCCCTTAATACAGTATATGATCTATAGTACCATATTTAGAAAATTTGACCTCTGAAGTTAGATGTTTTTCTCCTGATTATTTCTTTATATAGAAAAGCAGCCTTTAATTTAGTGTTTTGTTAGAGGCTTGTGGATTCAGCATATTTATTTTTATTTAAATATTTTAAGAACTGCTTATAAATTTAGGTCTTAGCATATTTTGTAGTAAATTCAGATTTCTTTTTAAACCGTTTTTTTTTTTAAAGGAATACTTTTTATAATTTAACTAACAGAATAAAAAAACTCCAATTTTAAATAAAATCAGATTCCTTTTCCTCCCCGCCCAGAAAAAAAATCATAAATTTTTATGTACCCTGGTTTGGATGGGTATTTGCACACTGCCTTTCTCCAGCTGTGTAGAAATCTATCTATAGTCTAACATTTTAAATTAATATAGTTTGTGTGTGAATGATCCTCCTGCCTCATTCTGACTGGGTAAGTAGCATGTTTTAATGGTGCTAATCCCAGGACAGAATCTTGCAGTAAAAACAGTGATTAAATCTGCATTGGCAGACTGTAATTTACATACTAGTTATAAATGCACATCTAAATGAAGTGTGGGGAGATACGAGCCCCTCTTCTGTCATGTCTTACATCTTCATTTTCCAGCTGGCAAATGTATGGGAGTAATTTTGCAACTCTGCTTTCATAGCATCATTGTGTTGGATTTTAAAATGAAGACTGATAAGTGTGAGTAAAATATCCTGTTCATTATTATTCTCTTACTTCTAATGATTAACCACCACATGGCTTCTTCAACTGTAGAGCCTTGTGGTATTGTAACACTTTGGTATGTGGAGATTAACCAATAATATGGTTGTACTAGCTGAATAGGTTACAAGTTGCATCAAGCAGGGTATAATGCAGTTATAATGCTTACTAGTCTAATTAATATTCAGTGTACTGCTGACCTTCCCTGTTACATTATTTTCAGGGCTGCTTTTCAAAATCTTCCACCAAGAATACTCTCTAGATTTTAAAAAAAGTTTTTGTTTGTGTTTTTGCAGGAGAAGTCCTAATATCCACTTATCCCAGTGAAAATGGCCTTTAGCAATTTGACATCAAAAGCTGCACTGCTTTATGATGAATGGATTAAACATGCTGGTGAGTCATTAAATCCTAATGTCCACTAACTTTAAGGCTTTTCAACAGATGTGGAGTTGTGTTAAGCATAATTTTGTATTGCTAACTTAAAATAGCATTGTCTTCCTCTACTTACACCTAAGTTATCAAGCTAAATGTTCACATGTCTAACTGTAAAGAAAAGTAGTATAATGTCATGCAGACTTTAGAGGTGTAACTTTCGCAATTACAAAAGTTGATTTGCTAAGGATTTAAAACTTCAGACACTGTGTGTACAGAATGGCTTTCCTAAAAAGATCTCTCCTATCGGCAGAATTGCACTTTACATTTTGAAATTGTACTGGGACAGTCTAAAACTTTAATTTTATTATAAATGGAGTTACATTTTCTTAGTTAACCGATTTAAAGTATTCTGTTAGAAAGTGATGTATTTTGCGCTTTCTGGTACTAAAGTAGCAAGTGAAAGAAAATGCAAACCTTGATAATTTATCGCTGTATGTTGAAAACTCCTGTAAGTGATTCACTGCATCAAGTTCCTGTTTTGAAAGGGAGTATTCATACTCTTTCAAAGTTCAGGAATAAGTATATAAATCATTCTGTGGTTTACCGTGAATGTTTTATAGTGCTGTATATTTGCTTAGTTCCTCTTCTGAACTTGTATGTGTTAAATGTCCTGGCTTTTTATAATTCTATAGCTATGGAATTAGATGCAGGCAATGGAAAATACCATGGCTGTAGAGCATATGTTGCCTTGAACTGGACAAATATGGTGAAATCTGAACAGAAATTCACTGTAAATATGAATGGCTGAAAGATGCTGTATATCTGGGACTGGGACAAGTGAGTTCAGATTAGTACCATAGCTGAAAGCTTTTCCCCCATCATCAGTGGGAATTGGGCACAGCTGGTGCCAGGGGGCAAGCTGAAAGTGAATGGAGGTGCTAGCCCAGAGGATAGCTCTGATGGACCAGAGGAGGAGGATGAATCTCCAGAAGCAGATGATGAAGATGAGAACAAGGAGTTGATAAGGACAATGTAGGCAGAGCAGCTGTAAGACTACAGACTTGGAGTGGGAGAAACTTCATTTGGAGCCAGGGGTGTCATAGTGAGGAGTTCTTCAGCCTAAAAATACACCATGAAGTGAAGATGCAAATACCACACCAAGAGAACCTAATAGCCTGGTAAACTAACATGGAAGCTTCTCATCTAACACTCTGACTTCTGCAGTGTTAAGATGGCAGCCTTATGCAGGATTTTGGGTAGGTTAGTGGAGACTTCTAATTCTCTTTTGAGTAGTAAGGTTTTAAGAGTGTATATGGTTTATCAGGTTCTGATTGCGTGTATTGAAATTTAAAACTGCTTTGTTAGGAAACAAAACAAATAAAATACTTGAATTAAAACTTGAGCCCTTTAACAAGTGGTTGTGTGGGTCCCAGAAGGAGATGAGAGACAGGGTCTCCATGCTAATGTCGTATGCTGCTTGTGTTAGGGTTTTGTTCTTCTGCCCATCACTGGAATAGGGGAACACTAAGGAGTTAATTGATCCCAGGAGGAGTTGAATGTAATTGAGGTGCTGTTTTTGACCCATAAACACAGTACAGTTGTGTTTTGGACAGATTACCTGAAAGCCACTTCTCTCCTTGAGCAGCATCATAGCAGTTAGGATCAGATAAGTGCTCAAGATAACAGCGCTTCAGTTAAAATGGAATGGATCTGGTGGTAGGGCACTCTTGCTGAAGAATCCTTGACTCTGGAATTGAGTTGCTCACCCCATAGCCTGCCAGAGCTTGGATATGGTGTCTTGCATCATGATGTGATGAAGACATTTGTTCTCCCAGGCACAGGCAGAGGGATTATTGGGAAGGAGCTGATGGAGTCGGTGAAAGGGAGTGGCTTGTTGTGAGGGCATGGTGATCCTCTTATAGTTCTGATTACTTGCCGTGTGTGTGTGTGTGTGTGTGTGTGTGTGTGTGTCTATAGTGCCTAGAGCACTTGACTAATGCTTTGTAAATGTGAGCAAATAAATTAGAGAATTGAGCAGTTCTTTTAAAACATTGCAACAGTAAGTTGAAGGACTGGATTCATGACTTCACCCCAGTAATATGACAGCAAGCCACAAAAGCAGAATACTAATTCAAAAGCCATGTTGGTATTGTTCAAAAACCTAACAACCCCCCCAAAAGGTAATTGGTAAAAGCAGGGGTCCAAAACAACTAATCAGGTCACTATACTTCCCAGTGAAGAAGGAATAGTCAAGCCTTCCAGATCCCCATGATGATCCAGAATTAAAAAAGATGATGATGTCACTGTCAAAAGCTTGAATGTAGCTCCAACCGATGTCAATGAGGGAAACGGAGCTTGCAATGAGCAACTCTAGACACAGTACTTAACACCTTTGTAAGCTACATGGGGAGGGATTCACAGCATTTTTTCCATATGGATAATTTTAATGTGAATTCTCCCTGTTTACCATGCTGACTCAACTCTGGACCTACCAATCCCTGCACAAAACCAGATACTTCTGAGAGAGGGATGGGGACAACTTTCAGGAATTGCAAGATTTAACAGGCACTATGTTATGGCTCTACAGGTGGTAGGTAGTGGGTCAAATCATCTGGTTAAAACTTCTAGGTTAAAGCCATTCTCCAAACTAGTAAACCAAGTATGATTAAACACAAGAAGGGACAAAGTTCTTAAAAATAGGGGCTTTTCCCAATTTACAATTTGAAGTTCTTTGAGAATGTTCACACTTTCCCAAAAGAGTTTAATTTCACTCATATGCAGCCTGGATCAGTTGCTTGCAAGACCTCTTCCTCTTTTTGCTTTTAAACTACGTTGTCTTATGACAATGCATACTTTCCATGGAGTGGAGATTGATGCAAGGGGTGGGAGTCAGATCCAATCTAGGACATGTGTGTGTGAATGGATGTTGGAGGAGAGTGATGATGTGACACACACTTTTCTCAGAGTGGAAACCCTGCTTCCAAAGTTTTTGTCAAAACTTGGGCTCCAATTGATGGCATCCAATAACTGGAGTTTTCATCCCAAAGACATCCAGCAAACAGCCTTAAAAGTGACTCCATAGCCAGATTAATTGGAAGCCCTGCAGACTCCCACTAACCAAAACCTTTGCTGGGAAGACTCAGTCGCACCAATAGTGGGCATCAAAAATGTCTTAGAAGGAATGCTACAAATGTCATCATATGTGCAGCGGACATAACTCTCAGTGCCAGATGAGTTTAAGGGGTAATTTGAGTGAAACAAATTCCATAGATCAGGGGTCGGCAACGTTTGGCACGCGGCTCACCAGGGTAAGCACCCTGGCAGGCAGGGCCAGTTTATTTATCTGCTGACGCAGCAGGTTCGGCTGATCACAGCCCCCACTGGCCGCGGTTTGCCGTCCCGGGCCAATGGGGGCGGCGAGAAGCAGCGCAGGCAAGGGATTGCTGGACGCGGCTTCCCGCCGCCCCCATTGGCCCGGGACGGTGAACCGCGGCCAGTGGGGGCCGCGATCAGCCGAACCTGCCGCGTCAGCAGGTAAATAAACTGGCCCGGCCCGCCAGGGTGCTTGCCCGGCCCGCCAGGGTGCTTACCCTGGCGAGCCACGTGCCAAATGTTGCCGACCCCTGCCATAGACCAAGGGGGAGAGGGAGCGTGAACTCTGCTTACAATCTATGGATGAATAAATCTGCAAAGTATACCTGTTAATAGATTTCTGTTGGTTTTTATCATGGCGAGGGAGGAGTATGTGAAGGATGACTCTATGTGGGCAGATAGCTTTAGAATTACATACGAGTCTGTTGGGAAAGGTTTGCTTAGCCAGTATGCCCAGAATTTTCTTCAAGGTGTGGACAGAGAATTGCCTGACAGTGCATATGAGATTGGAAGTGGGGAATTAGGCAATATCCTTTAATGACTATTTGTACTATTTGTGTGTGGGACAGAACAGCCAATTGTACCTGAGGATGATGTGGTGTGCAGTAAAAGCAAGCACATGTGTAAACTTTAAATGTAAGATTTTTGTGCCTGGTTAGTGGTGCAATTTATAGTATACCTCTACCCCGATATAACACGACCTGATATAACACTAATTCGGATATAATGCGGTAAAGCAGCGCTCCGGGGGGGGGCAGGGCTGCGCACTCTGGTGGATCAAAGCAAGTTCGATATAATGTGGTTTCACCTATAACGCGGTAAGATTTTTTTTTTTTTTTTTTTTTTTTTTTTTTTTTGGCTCCCGAGGACAGCGTTATATCAGGGTAGAGGTGTATTAGTATAGCTGAGTATATATTAAGGTTTTTCTCTACATTGCCAATAAAATGGCCTTTTTAATTTGAGTTAAACGTGAAGACTTAAACTGAGAATAAATCACTGCCAGGTGATGAATGGAAAGAAACTGACCTCTGGTCTCTGGAGATTATGTGGTCAAGGGCAGCAGCGGCTTTAATCACTCACCTTGATTGGTATTCCAAAGAATCTGGCAAGGACCAATGTTGGTTTGTGAAGAGGCTAACAACCCTGGAGGTACTAAATCTTGTTAAAGCAAGTTATAAAAACCCAAAGCTAATAAGTGATTCTAAAACCTGAGTAGTGAAAGCAGAAACAATTTAAGAAAAGAATTTAACAAAAGAATATCCTCATTTTTAAGCTAATGTAGATGTAAAAAGCATTATGAAAAACCTGTGGATTTTTTTTCTCTCTCTTCTAGATCCAAGAGTGGAAGGCTTCCTACTCATGTCTTCACCTGTGCCACAGACTATTATCATTGGAGCCTATATTTATTTTGTCACTTCTTTGGGACCAAAACTCATGGAAAACCGAAAACCTTTTGAACTCAGGCAGATAATGGCATTTTACAATTTTGGTGTGGTAGCCCTTTCAGTGTATTTGACTTATGAAGTAAGTATTTCTTTATAATTACTTGTTTAACTTTTTTTTTCCAGCTAGCTCAGCTATTATTATGTAATTTTTTTGGATACCGTAATTGTGACAATTAGCATAATTGATGAGAGAGAACCTCCCTGAGAAAAATCATTTGGCATTTTTCTTAGGACAAAGTATAGAAATTTAACAATGACTGTAAATGAAAGTTAAACACAGTCAAGAGGGTGATTGTGTATTTTATATTAGACCATAATAGAACACTTTAAAACAGTGGTCCTCAAACTTTTGTACTGGTAACCCCTTTTACATAGCAAGCCTCTGAGTGTGACATCCCCCCCCTTTATAAATTAAAAACACTTTTTAAAAAAATATATTTAACACCAATATAAATGCTGGAGGCAAAGCAGGGTTTGGAGTGGAGGCTGACATCTCACGACCCCCCATGTAATAACCTCGTGACCCCCGAGGGGTCCTGAACCCCCAGTTTGAGAACCCCTGCTTTAAAACCTGGAAAATATTTAGATTTTTAGTTTTTGAACTTCTTTGGGCGAGGAAGGTTAAACTAGACTGGCAGGTTGCATGCTTGGTTTATAGTCTTTTACTTTTTGTGGCTGCCACATGATTGAATAAGTTGAGATTTTCCACACCGCACAGGGAATGTTTAAGTGCAAGATCCTCTTCAATTAGTTTTTGGTTTTTAAATTGCACAATCGCACTTTTGTAATGTTGCAAATGATCCTTTTATTTACAAAATTTAGTCTAAGGTCTCAATCCATATAAAACAAGGTTTCTAGAATAATTAATAAAACCTTTCCTAGAAGAGTTCTGGGGTGTTTGACTTGTGGTTCAACAAAAAGCTAGGCTTTTTAGGAGAAAAGAACATTTTTACTAGACCGTGATCAAGTGAGATGCATTGGGTTTAATGACCAAGAAAATAAATTTCTGTATGTGCATGGTGTGCACCTACAAATAGTCTTTTAGAGTTAACTCTTACACACTTAAAGAAATGCCAGTTTAAAGAGACTAAATTGGGACAATAAACAGTGTGGCTACTCAGCAATACTACAAGCAGCTGCCTGATAGTTTTCTACAACTGGCCAGCTGAAACAACACTATTGTGGTAGCTATTTTCATCTTTGGCATACTGGTTAGGGAATTTTTCAGATACTGCTGCCAAATTGGCTGTACTTCAGTTAACCCAGTTCCCATAACCTTCATAATGTGTTAGACTGAGCTTTTGCTTTTAAAAACAGTGCTCCAAAGTCTTTACATTTGTCTTTTAAAAAAAAAAAAAACGGATACGTTGGCTAATAATTGTTGTGCCAAATACCATAAATGCAAAGAAGGTTGAAAAGCATGCTTTCCTTTTGCATTTCCTGCTTCCACAGATCTTGTTAGGGTTGTGCTGTTTTTAGGAGTATTTAAAAAATAAACACTTGCCTCTTTCACTTTTGATGCTAATGTGATATTTGATTTGCCTATCATTAAGCCTTTATTTAAAATGTCACAAAAGAATGCATAGATACCGTATGCCAGATTTAATTAATTCTTTTCCTCATTGGCTATAAGCCATTTGTGGGTGTGTTTGGTATTCAGTTCACTTACAATGTTTGAAATTCTGTTGGTTTCAGTGTCTGCTTTGTTAAATGGGTAATCTTTTACTTGTCTTATTCAAATAATGTTTGATTGAAACTACAACTCTTCACCTACTAGGAAAACTTGGTTTCCTATTATACATGCATGGATAATTATGATTAATTAATGAATATTCATTCAACACAAGTGAAGTTTTTATAGTATTGGCTGGGATTCAGGGGGTGAGGAAGAGAGAAGACACACAGTGTAATATTTACAGTGCTGCTCTTGGCTGAGTTTTAATATAGTAATAGAAGGAGTATTAGATGCGACACCTGTTACATTGATACTGTACATCTGCATGTGATCTCAAGACAGCTCCCCATATCTTCTGACAGTTAGTCTAACTTGTATCACAAAGTAAATATTTTTGACAAGAACTCAAGATACTTGTGACCAAATAAAAGAAGTCCAGTGCTGATTCTTCTCTAGCCTCAAGCCCCTTCTGTTGGCTACAGACAACCAAACTCACTAAAACAGTTGCTGAAACAGGTTGTATGTGTATAAACTGAAGTTCAGCTGGACGTTGTGAATGGCGGGGAAACCCACGGCAGAACATTATTTACTTTGGTAAAAACTTTTTTTGGATTTGCTTTTTGGTTTTTTTTTGTCATCCCCTATTATGGACTTTTTGCAAATAGATCTAAGAAACTACGTGCAGTTCAACCTAGCATGTGAATTGGCCAAAATCATTAAGTGCATAGGGGACATCTGACAAATGTACAAATTGCAGTTCCAATTCTATGTGGCCATAGTAACTTTTGGATGTTAATTCTTGTTACTAGGATTTCCTCATTATGGTGTGATATTATTTTATTACACTGTTGGCCAGTCACAAATACATGCTGAACAGGCTACATTGTAATACAAAGATGTAATTAGCTGAATTCCCTGGTCCTGCATGTACTGTATTTCCATTTGTAGAAAATCTGTGAAGAATTGAGTTACCTTAACTTCTAAATATTAAAAATGTGGTTCTGTGTTGGTACTTGACTCTTTTTAAAAGTATCTTATGTATCAAAATGCCTGGATTCAATACCAATACTCACTTCTTTGGGGGATGGTTTATTTGTTTCAATCACCTGCTTCCCCTAGTGAGAAGAGAGACACTGATCTAATGTCTGTTCGGGGAAGCAGCTATTTCTTCTCTTGTGGCACTGAGGCTTAGGTACACTGACGTGGGTATAGTTGGGGTTCTCATCCATATTGTCAAGTTATGAGATTCAAATCTCTACAGTGCTACAGCAGCCGAGTTTAATAGTGTTGCCATCCCACATTGAGGTAGATAACAGCTGACAAGCTGACTGACTGCACAGGCTTTTTTTTTTTTTTTTTAATCATTATGTGATCATTAAGGTCAACTGAAATTAATTAATTTTCTCAAGTGATAAAGTAAATCTTTCCTTTCCCCTTTCTCCTTGTTATAGTTTCTTATGTCTGGTTGGGCCACAGGTTATTCATTCCGATGTGACCTTGTTGACTATTCCAAGTCACCTACAGCTCTGAGAGTAAGTAACCAAATGAAGCTAATTGTTATGCTACATTAACTTTTTATATTTTTTGGAATGCTTTTAATGAAAATGCCTTGATGCATAATGAAGAGCACATAAGTGACTATAAAGGGTGATGAAAGGGATGTTGGAGACAACATGTGCTAGCAGGGTGGATTGATTTAAATCAGTGACTCAAATCACCAAGTGGAAACCTTGATTTAAATATTCAATATTAATCAACTTTTCTATTTGTTCTTCAGTTCTTTCCTAAAGAAAGGTACATTTTCATTGCTTCATATAGCCCTTCAAACATGTTGAGTTACAACTAAATAGATAGAACCTTTATGCTAGATTTGGTATATCTTTTTCTACTTAGGAGTACATATGTTTGTAAACCAAACAAGCCCTTAATACAATAGGTGATATATTGTGCTATATTTATAAAGCTTGACCTCAAAATCAAATGTTTTCCCCCAGATTGTTTCTTTTTATGGAAAAGCAGCTTTTAACTCAAAGGTTTTGATAGAGACTCATGGATTCAGCGTATTTATTTTTTATTCAAATGTTTTAAGAAAGTATATAAAGTGTAGACTTGACATATCTTGTGTGATATTCAGATTTCATTAAAATGGTTTATTAAAAAAAAAATTAAATAATTTATCCAGTGTTTGCTTATTTAGTTCAACATTTTAAAGTTCCCTGAGGCTGAAAAGGCATTTGTTTTGCTTCCTTGGTTTTAAAGAAAACCAACAAAAATTATACTGATGTTCTAATGACTTCAGTAGACTTGACCCTGTGTATTTTTTGGATTTTTTTAGATGGTTCGGACTTGTTGGCTGTACTACTTCTCCAAATTCATTGAATTATTAGACACTGTAAGTATGTAGTGACACAACCTGGTAAATACTGTGATCTCCATAGAGAAAAAAGGACATTGGAATTTATAGCAGTTGGATCGTACAGTAGCTGTACTCTGTTTGTTTGACTATATGAGGTCTGATTAGTGAGCAATCAACAGAATCTGTTAGTAAAGGATAACAGTGAGAGTGGAGAAACATTTCAGGCATTTCTGTACCATAAACTTTTAAGTAGGGTTACCATATTTCAACAAGCAAAAAAGAGGACGGGAGGAGCCCCGCCCTAGCCCCGCCCCTGCCCCTCCCACTTCCCGCCCCCCCAGAACTCCCAACCCTCCCCCCGTTCCTTGTCCCCTGACTGCCCCCTCCTGGGACCCCTGCCCCTAACTGCCCCCCGGGACTCCACTCCCTATCTAAGCCTCCTTGCCTCTTGTCCCCTGACTGCCCCAACCCTTATCCACACCCCCACCCCCAGACAGACCCCTGGGACTCCCACGCCCCATCCAACCACTCCCCACCCCCTGACAGCCCCCCCCAGAACTCCCAACCCATCTAAACCCCTCTGCTCCCTGTCCCCTGACTGCTCCGATCCCTCTCCACACTCCTGCCCCGACAGCCCCCCCAGAACTCCCAACCCATCTAAACCCCTCTGCTCCCTGTCCCCTGACTGCTCCGATCCCTCTCCACACTCCTGCCCCCTGACAGCCCCCCCAGAACTCCCAACCCATCTAAACCCCTCTGCTCCCTGTCCCCTGACTGCTCCGATCCCTCTCCCCACTCCTGCCCCCTGACAGCTCCCCCCCAGAACTCCCAGCCCCCTACCCCCCGCTCCTTGTCCCCTGACTGCCCCCTCCTGGGACCCCTGCTCCTAACTGCCCTCCAGAACCCCACCCCCTACCTAAGACTCCCTGTTCCTTGTCCCCTAACTGCCCCCTCCTAAGACCCCCCCCAACTGCCCCCCAGGACCCTACCCCCTACCTGTACCCTGACTGCCCAAAACTTTCTCCACTCCCCTCCAAAAGCCCCCCCCCGTTTCTTGACTGCCCCCTCCAGAACCTCCCTGTCCCTTCTCCTGCCCCCCCTTACCCTGCTGCTCAGAACAGGGTGTTGGGCTCTGTGCCAGCCGGACACATGGCTGAGCTCCCCTGCACAACACAAAACCCGGTCCCTGGCCCTGCACAGGGTTGCCGGAGCGGGCTGCAGGAGGAGGAGCTGCCGGCCGGCTCAGAATGCAGGGAGGGGGGGGTGGGAGGAGGAAGCTGCTCCGGAGTCCAGCCCGGGACTTTCCTGCAGCCCTCCCAGCCGCTCGCTCTGCCGGGGGAGGGGGAAATCCCGGACATTGTGAGTGCTTTACAAATTCCCCCCGGACGCTATTTTTAGCACACAAAAGGAGGACATGTCCGGGTAAATCCGGACGAATGGTAACCCTATTTTAAGCCTATGTCCTCATTAGTTACAATGGGAAGTCTCTAAAAATGATAGCATGGTATGACTCTTTTAAACTGTCCTGGGAATACTACGTTAGGGTAGATAGGCTGGAAACGAGTGCTGGTTATGCTTCAAGTCTTCCTCCACTTCCTCCCCAACAACTTTTCCTCACGTTTCTCAAACATTGGCACTTGGGGGTCTGGCACAGCCAACTGTACTCACCTGCCTCAATTTAAAGTACCCATCCTGGCAGTCATGTGTAGTAACACAATGTTAACCTGACACTCTGGACTGTTTCTAAGGCCCAACTAACTAGACCTCAGATCTCCTGTTGGAGAGATTAGGAATGCTGGAAATGGAAGTTGAGTGACCTCCCTCTCTTCTCTATCTACTGACTGGTGATCTTGAATTAGTTCTGGACCTGAAAAGTTATTTTCTTCATCTGAATCCTTCTAGTTGTATATTTGCCCTTGTGCCTTCTTGTTTATTTAGGTATCTATATCTCTGCTTCTTTTTAGTTTGATTGTGAAAGTTTAATTGCTTGAAACTTTGGCAACATACTAATGTGTTACTATTGTGCTGCTAAATTTACTATTTCTAGCCATATGAAAACAGTCTTGTATGTATGTTTTCTCTGTCACATCTGAACACTCTAGTCCCCTCTTTCTGGGTGCCATCTTCTACTTGCTCTTGCCATCCGACTCTACTCTTTATTTATTTATTTTATTTATTCATTCATTCCCATCTATTGTATTCTACTTTTAGAATGTTTTTGCCCTTTACTCCCTTAACATTTTTCCTTGGCAGATTGATGGACATTTACTATGGAAGCACTATGTCCATAGAGAATATCCACATTCAACCCTCTCAATATTATCCCACCTTCCTTTTCACATCTTTGGACAGTTATTGTCTCTGCAGTGCTCTTAACATGTCAAGTGCTAGATAGTCTGTCTTTTAATCAGAACCATCGTGTAACTAATCTTTTCTGCCTTCTGTGTACTTCTTCTGTGCCTTTGAAGTCAGATCTTTAAAAAATCCTGTCTTTTCATTTGCCTCCGATACTCTTCTCAACTTGTTATACTCAGAACTTCAAGAGGTCTAAAATACTCTGGCTGGACAGTTCAGTCCTGGAATTGGGGTCATCTTTCCTGCATCCTCCATTACTTTCACTGGCTTCATAGCCATCCCTGAATGTATTAAAAGTACCTTTCTGGCTTTCAGGATTCTGTGGATTTATTTCATTCAACCCTCTGATTTCATATCCACCTCTTCATCCTGCACACTCTCATTCTCGGGTATTCGGCTCTTAAGTTACTTCCCAGTAATTGGCCACCATAAAATGGGTGTCACTTTCATTTAGATTGCTGCATCTGGAATTGACTTCCTCACTAAATATGTTGAAAATCACACTTCTCTTGCTTTAAATTCTTTCTAAACCTTGCCTACGTGCTTCACATTAGTTCAATTTTGCACTTAATGTTTTAGTCATAGATCTCAAGAGTTTTAAAAAGGTGAAGTACCATTATAACCCTTGTACAGATCAGAAATTGAAGCATGAAGGGGTACCCGGGCCTGATTTTCCAGACCCTCACTACAATGACGAAACACTGAACCAGTATGAATATTTGTTTTTTTGCTATATCTTACATAGACAGTTTTGTAATACAGTAACTCCTCACTTAACGTTATAGTTAGTTTCACTTAGTCACATTTTTCAGGAGCATATGTTAAGCAAATCCAATTTCCCCATAAGAATTAATGTAAATAGGGGGTGCTAGGTTTCAGGGAAACTTTTTTTTTTTTTTTTTTTGCCAGACAAAAGGCATTTTAAACAAGCAATTTAATACAGGTACTGTGTAAGTTTTTTAAACTATTTTAAAGGAACAATTTAATATTACAATCATCACTGCTGAGTATGAAGCTTGGTTGAGGTGATGGAGTCAGAGAATGGAAGAGGATGGATTGTCCGGCTGCTCCTCTTGCTGTTCTTGCAAGCACAGGCACTGACTTTGCCGGGGGCAGGAGGCTCAATCCTCGGCCCATCCACTCCACCCCTTCCCCCAAGCTCCCACCCTGGACCCGCCTCTTCTCTCCTCCCACCTCCTCCCCCTTTACTTTGCACGTTACATCCTTGCTCTCCCCCCCACTTCTGAACCCTGCAAGCTAGCTGATTGTCGCGGGCAGGAGGCAGGGGAGGGAGGGGGGAGGTGTGCCGAGTCCTCGCTCCTCCCTCCTGCCTCCTAAATGCCACAAGCCAGCTGATTGCCGCGGGCAGGAGGTGCGGGGAAGAGGGGGAAGGCACTGATCTGTGGGGTCTGCTGGGGGGTGGGAGGCGTGCGGGGGGGGGGGGGGGGCAATATCGTAGGGAGGCTGCCAGCTGTGGAGAAAGCAGGCAGCCAAACAACGTAATAGTGGAGCATTGCACAACTTTAAATGAGCGTGTTCCTTAATTGCTTAGCAACGTAACAATGTTAACCGGGATGACTTTAAGTGAGGCGTTACTGTGCTGTGGATGAAGAATCCTAGAAGGAGAGGTGGTTGTGGTCTAGTGGCTTGAGCATGGAGCTAGGAGTTGAGACATCTGAACTGATCAGAAATGCTGATCTTCTGCAGCATTATTTGTAATAGAAGTTTAGATTATTCAGTGCCTTTGAGAATCAACCCCTCAGTCTGTCACTCAATTTCCACATACATAAAATCAGCATAAGTGCAAAGAATTTTAATGTACTGTGTTGAGCAACCTACGTTTGTGCGTACAACTGCAAACTACTTTTACGTGTTACTTTTCTAATCTCTTATTCTTAAAACTATTTCAGATCTTTTTTGTTCTGCGAAAGAAAGAGGGCCAAATTACATTCCTGCATGTCTTGCATCACTCAATCATGCCGTGGACCTGGTGGTTCGGAGTCAAATTTGCTGCAGGTAGTCAAGAGAGCTAAAATTATGCTATATGTGTTGTAGTAAAACCTCCATACTCTATAAATGAAAAACATGTTCAAATGGACACGGTCAATTAAAAAGAAAAATTACTTGGTCATAATTTGTATCTACTAGAGTTACAAGCAATGCCCAATGATTACTGTACCTGAACTAGATTATAAAGGAGGGAGAAATCTTCCATTTGGCAACACATTGTGTATAGTCACTTCCCCCTGTTGCTGGGGGTGGAGGTGGGAGGCAGCTAGGGGCAGAAGGGATGGCATACCAATGGGGAGGTTGTGGTTTGTAAAACCCAGCGGGGGAATTATGGGGCAGGTACTTTATTATTGAAACTACTTCAAAAAATAATTGAGTAGATTTCATGTTGACATTGTCCCTTGGAACACACAAATCTAATCAGAGGGGAGAGTGTTTTCTCATCATTCTTTCTCTCTATAGCCTTAATTTTATTTAGAAATTATTCTAGTTTTTGTTGCAACTATTTCTGACTGGCCTTTGGGAGCAGAACTGTAGCGAGAGATAAGGCTGTAACTTTTCCAGCGCTAGTTAGATACAGTAATATCTGTTTGTGGAGGGCCAGCAACTTAAAAGATTTGGAAATTCAGCCAGATAGCATCCAAATGTTTGGGAACTGGGAAAACCACCTGCTGTTTTTCCCTCATCTTGGTCTTTATACTCTCTTGTTACCCTAACTTATAAATCCCTCCGCTCGCCTCAACAATCTCTCCACAGAGCAGAAATGACAAAAATCCAGAGATCCTTGCATCAGAAGCTTGTAGAATACATGGTCTTTCTAACCTGGGGCTTTACAGTGTAACAGACTTAAGGCTGCATCTTGAGCTAGAAGCATGATTCTCCAGCTCACATACGTATACCTGCAGTAGCTTGATGAGCGCTAGTGCACATATAAATAGTAACCTTACTACGGCCAGACATGCAGTGTCCGGCATGGCTTGCCATGAAGAGTATAAGCATCCTGAAAATAGTGGGCACATACTAGCTAAGTTGTGCTGCTGCCCATTGTACCACAGTGATGCTACTATTTATACTCATGCCAGCTCTCATCAAGCTACTGCAAATGTGTACGTGAGCTGGGGAATCATAGCCCTGGCTTGTAGTATAGACATAGCCTAAAAAGAGCATACAGCTTGAAACCTGCAGAGAGAATGCAAGCCTGTTGGAACCCGTGGTGGGGGATTTTATTCCTGGGGTGGTGTGTCTGGAAGGGGTTACTAGTTGAAAAATCAGTGGAGACTTGTCTGGGCATAGTTTCCTTTTCTGTAACATTTCACCCATCTTCCTTGACATTGGTTTTTTCCACAGCTTTGATGCTTAATTGAAGGAGAGAACCTTTGCCTTCCTAATCCCTCCTGTGTATATTAGTTGCATGCATACAAAAATATGTCCTGAAAGAGGTACAAAAGGTTTGCGTGGATTCCATGGAAAGTTGTCTAATGTGCAGTTAGCTAATGAAGGAGACTGCTATATTTTCACTGTGTTTGAGTCCAATTTCTAATATATAAAGAAACTCTCATGTTTTGAACTGCATCCTTTTCCCCAAATCAGTGGTACTGTAGTACTAAAATTGGAGTTACCTTCCTCTGTTTACAAATCAGACCTTTTTAGATCTGTTAATATAAAACACATTAATCTGGTATGCCCAGCACTTAACAGTAGCCCCCCCCCCCCCCCCCAAAAAAAAACAAAGATTACATTACCCATACTGTTAATTTCCTGCCCTTTAGCTGGGCTTCAGAATGGTATACCAGCTGTGCACTTGTTCCATGACAAGGCATCTCAGACTTAAATCTTCTATGTGGTAATCTGGCAAATGCTTTCCACAAAGTGTGAGAGATCCATTTTGACTTGAGTCAGTAATATTCCCTCATGTAACCTTTAGAGTATTGTTTCTTTCTCAAAGCTTTATTGCCTATCTTTTAAACTAATCTTTCCAAATGTTCTCTTTGATGTCTTAAAATAATTTCCAAGAATTTCAGTACAACTGATGTTTATCTTGTATTTCATTTCCTAGTTGTTTCTTTCCTTTAAATAATAGCATTATGCTGTCTACTGCCCAGCCCTCTGACCTTGTTCTTAGTCCAAATCATCCAAATGATTTTTTTGACGAGATGAGGATCTTCTCCTTCTTATGACCTGACAAAGAGAATTGAAAACCATTTTTATGCAGCGCAGTGACTTTCTTCTGTAACAGTATTTTTGTAATGTTGCCTAGGTAGCTTTTTTCTAATGTACGGTAACTCATTTTGAGGCTTCTTCCATGAATTTTCACTATGCAGCCTAAAAAGGTAAATAAATTTAGTCTCAGAAAAGCAGTCAAATTGTTTGGGAATATGTGACCTAGAAACACAACATTTCAGAGAGAATTTTCAATTAAAACTGATGATGGTCATCTGTGTAGGGGGAAAGCTCCACTAACTTCTCTAAACATTAATAAAGGAAACCTTTATTTTTAAAATTAGGGCTAGTTGAAACTGTTTTTGATACATAATTGGGCTTTCAACCAAATTATTTTTTTGCTAAAAGTTTTTTCATGGATTTCTCACCTGGAAATGTAGAATGTTTTGTATTTGAATTTCCACCAAATAATCAAAATGCTTTTCTCTGTCTCTCTATAAACCATTTTTTGACCAGCTATATTTAAAACTCAAGTCACTTCTTAAATATTACTACTATGGCCAAGATAATTTAACCCTATTGGAAACTGAGCAGGAGAGAGGGTTCTGGAGAAGGAAATATCTGCATGGATCCCCTCAATGACGAGTTCCTTCATTATCATTCCATTTAATGGGTTTGGGCCCAAACTTGAGGGTTGCATGGGCAGCTGAGGTCACACATCTTGAGGTCCCACACCTCTGCCCCTTGGGTCTTCCCTGGTCCTGGGAACATGGATCCTCTGGAGCTGTCCCCAGAGAGTGACTCAAAAGAATAGAGAGTAGAGCCTTGAGCTGTAGTACCTTTACTGGGAACCTCTAAGGGCTAGAGGTAGGATTGCTATATGGTTTCAGCCCCTGGACTTATGAAAAGCCAATCAAGGGATCTAGAAAAGAGGTAGAGCAGGAGGGGTGATGTCGCAGAGGTATTTGAGCCCCCTTCATGTAACACAGTAACAAAAAACTTATTTGCATTCAGTTAGACTAATTACACTTTTATTACAGCTTCGGAAAATTGACTTACCCTAGTAAAAGGCCGCAATGTTTGTATTGACTAAAGTAGTTACATAAGCATTTACTGAGAAGAAAGGGAACTGCTGAAATCTTTCAGAGTTGGTGACTACAGAGCTTAACTTGAATCTTTGTTTTATGTGCTAGTGAAAGTCGGGACACCGCTCCACACAGAGCCTCATGCTTTTATCTAGTTTTCTACTTAACTAACACAAGGCAAAAACCTTGCTTGGTTGCTAGACACGACTGTTTTTTTAGGATCGCTGGTGTAACAATCTTAGACTATTTTTATTATTCTACAGGTGGGTTAGGAACATTCCATGCTCTATTAAACTGTGTTGTGCACGTCATCATGTACAGCTACTATGGACTCTGTTCACTGGGACCAGCCTATTATAAATACTTGTGGTGGAAAAAACACATGACATCTATACAGCTTGTGAGTATTGTGTCTGAGCCAGACTTTTTGCAGTCAGTCAAGTTGTATGTGAGTGAGTTCTTAATGTCACTTCTGTGAACGTGGTTAAGAATTATTTTTACAATGGCACAAAAGAGTTTTACCTTCACTTTTCAACTGAGTTCAGCAGAAATCCTGAGACCAGTCAACTGTGTAAATAAAATCTGTTGACCTGATTTCCGGAGGTTCTGAGAACCCACAGTTATCTTTGAAGTCAGTGGGAGTTGTAGGTACTCGGTGTATTTAATTGCTTTGTACTCTTAAGTGTATTGATAAAGAACTATTTGTCCATTTAAGGACTGTTGGAGTATGAACTCTCACTAGGAACAAAGTGTGTTGTTTTTTTTTGTTTTGTGTGTTTTTTTTTTTTTTTTTAAAGAAATTTGCAAAACAGTATTAAATAAGCTAACAGTTTACATTTTTTTAAAAAGGAAGGTTACAAGGACTATTTCTTAGGATTTATCTTCCTTTAAAGTAAGGTAAACATTTGGGTCTACAGAAGTTGATGATATCTCTTTTTAATTTGGATTTGGCCTTATTAAGAAATAACTGAATTGTCTGAAGCATTTTTATCATAGCTATTGTAATTGAGCATTACGATTTTCGTATGACAATCTTTCTTAAAAAACCCTTTTAAATTCTGTGCCTCAATATTGTGTGGCTCTGAGTTCTCCAAATAAATCATAGTGTGGAAAGGGGAAACAAAGGAAACTTTTTTTTTTTTTAACCATTATCAACTTGATTACCTTTTAAATTTCTTTGGCTGCCATTTTGTTCTTGCACTAAACAAGAGTACCCCCGGGACTTTCTGTTCCATTTTATATACTTTAGACATGCTACCATTTTTGTTTCCTCTTTAAACTAAACAGATGTAATCCCTAACTATTAAAATCTTCTATAGGAAGAGAAGTTTGTTTATGCCTCTGCTCAATGGCCTAATACTTCTAGTTTACCACATTATTCTGCAAGTAGTCAATGGGACTAGTCAAGTTTAAGGGGTGGCAAAATCAATCCCTCTGAGAATGTGCCACCTTGAAAATAGCTCCAGCCAGGCCTTTCCTTCTGACTGGTAGGAAGAGATCCTTCCCTGGTCTCCCTGATATGGATCTGCTCCCCTATCCTTGTACCATGATGATGTTTATAACTTTAAAACAAAGTTACTTAATTAAAAAAAACAAAAAACCTCTCCCTGGCCAAGTAGGAGAGACAATTTGTGTAGTCCTGCAAAACTCCAATTTCTCATCAACCTTCTCTTTTTGTGTGTGCACACGTTATGCTGACAGCTATTTAAACTTCTCTCTAGTATATCTTTATTGGATATTAGGAAAAACTTTTTCACTAGGAGGGTGGTGAAGCACTGGAATGGGTTACCTAGGGAGGTGGTGGAATCTCCTTCCTTAGAGGTTTTTAAGGTCAGCCTTGACAAAGCCCTGGCTGGGATGATTTAGTTGGGAATTGGTCCTGCTTTGAGCAGGGGGTTGGACTAGATGACCTCCTGAAGTCCCTTCCAACCCTGATATTCTATGATTCTATGACCTTTTTACATTTTTCTTTTAAATCATAATGCATAACTGAGCATATTTTTCCTTGTCTGTTTCCTCCAGGTTCAATTTCTTATGGTTACAGTTCACATAGGACAAATCTACTTTATGGATGATTGTCCATACCAGTATCCAGTTTTTATATTCATTATTTGGCTCTATGGCTCTATGTTTTTACTCCTGTTTCTCCACTTCTGGTATCATGCTTACACCAGAGGGCAGAGACCACCAAAGACTATGAAAAACGGAATCAGCAAAAGCAAAGATCACTGAAGCAATGTCTCATCTATATAAATGTGTACATCTCAGATCAGTAACTTGTACTACTTGACAATCAAGATATTTAGGTGCACACTACACTGTGTACATTTTACATGTTTTTCCAAAACAGAGCTTGTATTTTTACAATAAGTTATTTGGGTTTCTGATATTGCGGGGTGGGGGGAGGGGTAATTTTCTGATTAAAGATTTGCAGGTTTTCAGTGACTTGCTGCACATATCTAGAGAAATTTTCTCTTTTTACCTAGAAGAAATGAATATTTAATTGCATTCTTACAGGTGAGATGCATATAAATAAAAATCTTCTTTAAGAAAATGTGTATGATAAGTACAGAATACTTTGAGCACTAAGAAAAGGTATAAAGAGCATTCATTTTAACTGATATCATAAGCTGTTGAAACTGTAGTTTAATTTTATTGAAATAACCATGAAAAATCAGTTACATGCATAATTTATAGAGACTAAAACACATTAATATAGTTAATACCTGTAAACATTCATATTTTTTGTACAAACTGTACCATATTAAAGAATGTAAGTTAAATAAAACCTTGGCAGATTAGTGTGTTTTTAAAAGAGAGATTTTTGGATTATAAAGTCTTTTACTAAAATGATTTAAGTTAATGAACTTTTAAAAATGTTTGTTTTTACTTAATTGAACATAAAAACTTTTGATTTAACATCCAGTCAAAAAAAAAGTGATTCATTGAAGTAGAATAACAATCTTACCTCATACTATTCAAAATTGTCTGTAGCTGTATTTTGATATCAGCAAACAGGAATGTTTACTGGAAAAAAAATCACGCAATTCAACAACCAAAACCATATTAAATTTTTAGAATAGGTTTTGTGTAAAATACAAATGGCAGTTTCATTACTTTATTTTGCTGTATTCTTTCTCCTTTCCACTGCCTGTGGAAATGAACGGTGCCTAATGAGAAATTGTTTTGTAAAATTCATGGCTAAGTTTCTCTGTTAATAGCATGTTTTTGCCATGTGGTACTAAATGAACTGTTCAAAGAGATTGCAGACTACACAGATTTATGGAGAGGGAGAAGGGGCAGATGATTGTGTACTAGTTAACTCCAAACTATGCAGAATAAACTGATAAGGGACTGGTCAGAGGGACATGTCAGCTGGCTTAGTAGCAATTTATAGGACCTAGAGCTATATGCAGATAGTGTCCCTCTACTTCTGTGAGATGGTCAAGGGATGACTATTATGCAGAACTAAGCTAAATTATATTCTGCCTTGAGATGCACACCATACAGCATTGATTGATTGATTTTGTTTTTGTGACAACTCTCACTAGTGATGGGCTGAAATCTATCTTGTACTCTGCTCTGATCTGCTGGAGTTGTGATGTTCTCTAAAATGTGTCTTCTGACCCACCCGTTTGTATTAGTGGTTAAAGAACTCCAAAAAGGCATGTTTTATTGTTATATGTACAGGATTACCAGAATAGTGTTGCAAGTGACATCTTATAAAAATAACATATCAGAGTCTTCCTTATTGAACTAATAAACATAGATTTGATTCTTGTTTTTCTGCCTTGTTAAATGTTAAAGTGGTATATGGGGACTTAGTTGCTACTTGAAGACTATTAGACATATATTTCTAATACTGTTTTTTTGTAACAAAATAAATCACAATGCTGCAATGCTTAGTTTGAATTTCTTCATTAATTTTATCTTAATCTGTGTAAAAGACTGAATACCCCCAATGAGTTGTTTTTTAATAACATGATGAAAAAACTCCATCGAAGTTGTTTTGAAATACTGTAATAAGATATTAAAGAACTAAGATTTATACCTATCTTCCAGCATGTAATTATTAATCTCTTAAATGAGTGTTTTATAACTCGTATTTCCAAATGTGCTGGGTGAGTGAAGTTTTTGATTTACTGTTTTGGTGGATTTTTTTTTTTTTTTTTTTGATGAATTGGCAAACAAATCTCAGAAAAGACCAAGATACACACTTGTGTTAGCACTGCCCATCTTTCTATGAGAATAATGTATGTACAGTCACTATTTACATGGAATACTACGTTTCCAAAAATTACTCCTCATGCCTGGTAATTTCTAGAAAACATTTTCGGGAGGTGATGGAGGTGGGGAAAGGGAAATAAAGCTACATTTTCCTTCTGTGTAGGTGTGCTGAGGAGAGGCTGCTACTGCTTAGTTTTCTTACTGTAAAAGCACTGCCCTTCTAAAAGACCCCTACCTCTAAAAGAGCAAACATTCCCTACCTCAGTAATTCCTTATTCACATACTGGATTATTTTTCCACATCTTATGTGGCCAGGCCAGACTTTGTAGTCAGCCCTCTTTGCCCCATGAAGCCTTATTTAACCAGCAAACAAAAGAATAGGTAGACATCCAGAAACAGGTCAGCAACACTCTTTTTTTCTTAAAGGTGAGTAGTGATGCATAGAATTGTTTTATCTCCATCATAGTATACACGCCTGACTCACCCCCTGGCAAGAGAAGGAGCAACTTTAGTTTCCCAAGTCCTTTGACCTACTTCTCTCCACCTCAAGGTTGTTGAAAGTAAACATCTGAGTTGGTAACAGTTGAAGGGGAACTTATCCTTTCAGAGGGGTGGTCCTGATTCATCCTATAGGTTTGTATGCATGTGTAGTATGTTGTAATTTAAGTACCTCCAAATTATTCTCAAATTCACTACCTTGCACAAAACCCTTTGGCCACTCAAAACCACAGAGCCTAATGTAGCACTTTTAGTCACTCCTCTTTAATAACTAGAGGCTTCTCCCTAAGGCCAATATATTTTTGTATAAAATGAATCAATTTGTCTCTGTGCCCAAACCATGCTTGGAAAAACTCAGACCCACTCTCTCTTATGTTTTAGGTCAGAATAAGTGAGTAGAGAAATGGAACAATCCGTATGAATGGGTGTTTACGGATACTGAGGGAAATTGGTTTGAGTCTCATTTCAGAGGTTTAGCTGAGGTATTAGAGCCCTCTGCTGGATGAAACTCTAACTTTAGGAGTTTCCTGAAAACTCAGTGCTCACTGACAGGTTTCAGGGTAGCAGCCGTGTTAGTCTGTATCCTCAAAAAGAACAGGAGTACTTGTGGCACCTTAGAGACTAACACATTTATTAGAGCATAAGCTTTCGTGGGCTACAACCCACTTCTTCGGATGCATATAGAGTGAAACATATATTGAGGAGCTCCTCAATATATGTTTCACTCTATATGCATCCGAAGAAGCTCCTCAATATATGTTTCACTCTATATGCATCCGAAGAAGCTCCTCAATATATGTTTCACTCTATATGCATCCGAAGAAGCTCCTCAATATATGTTTCACTCTATATGCATCCGAAGAAGTGGGTTGTAGCCCACGAAAGCTTATGCTCTAATAAATGTGTTAGTCTCTAAGGTGCCACAAGTACTCCTGTTCTTTTTCAGTGCTCACTGTCTGTATTACATACTGTATATGACACCTTCACTTTATAAAATAGTGGCTAAAATCAGTTCACAAAGCAGGATTAATGTTTTATTGGGAAGGGCGCTTTCTAGACATGTATGAAGACCAAGCTCTGGTGCTGAAGTGTTTACAAACTTATCTAGATAACATCCAAATAGGGAAGTGAGAGAGAAAACAAGTAAAACAATACTGTTCATTAGTGAAGCTAAGCAAGGCATGTTTTAGGGTTTATTGGCCTCCTGGAAGAAAGGTGTTACTGAGAGCAATTTAGAAGAGAGGGTGAAGGCATAGAGGGCAGTAAATTAGGCCTAGTTTAAATATGACTCAGACAATGGGGAGAAAATCATTGAAAGTTTGAATGGCTGGTGAGGGGAGATTATGTTGGATAGCTCTGGGGTAGAAAGGTGGATGTCTGGGATGCCAGAGTTGGCTACTTGTAATAGAAGTGTTAGGAAAAAGTAACCAAGAAAAATATTTGATTGAAAAGATGGGCGGGGGAGAAATCAGCAAGAATTTGTAGATGCCATGTTATCCTTAAACAATCAGTTTCCCATTGCCAAGATTATCAGATGTAGCAAACTTTTCACAAGACTGAAAATTCTCTAATATAGTGCAGCAGGGGTAGCTCAAAAGTGGCTCTAGGGTGTGTGCACCCATTAATTTTCTTAAAGTAGCAGCAGAGAATTTTAAAGGTCTAGTCTTGCCCAAACCATTGTAGCTCCTGTTTTGCTGCCTCCTCTATTATTTTCTGTTGTGAGGCTTTCACTTCTTCCAGCTCCCAGTTTGTCTCATGTAACTGTGTCTCCAGGGCTTGTAATTGACTTGACATCTGCTGTTCAGCAATCCTGACCAACTCTATCCAGTTCATTGACTCCTCATCCTCACCCCTGGGCCACCCAGCCCAACACCCTATGTCTGAGTGAGGGTTGGCTTATAGTCAACTGGTCCAATTGGTACCCTTTCTCAAAACAGGGCTAGGAAATTAGGCCAGTCTCTGCCTACAATTGCATTCAGTGGTCCGTAAGCCATGCCTATAACATTAGAGCCATATACTACCCTTTCTTCACAGACATATACTGCTGTTACCAATGAGATTTGGACAGACTACAGAAAAGCACAGTATGAACGAGAGGAGAGGTGGCGGGCTGAATCGCGGGATGAACAGAGCAAGTGGCAGGCTGAAGATGATAGGTGGCGTCAGCTTGCAGACAGAAGGCAAGAGTCGATGCTCTGACTGCTGGAGCATCAAACTGATATGCTCCAGTGTATGGTTGAGCTGCAGGAAAGGCAGCAGGAGCAGAGACTGCCACTACAGCCCCTGTGTAACCAACAGCCCTCCTCCCCAAGTCCCATTGCCTCCTCACCCAGATGCCCAAGAACACGGTGCGGGGGGCCTCCAGCCACCCAGTCACTCCACCCCAGATGATTGACCGAGCATCAGAAGGCTGGCCTTCGATAAGTGTTAAAGTTTTAAACTGAAGTGTGTCCTTTTCCTTCCCTCCTCCCCCACCCCTTTCGGGCTACCTTGGCAATTATCCCCCTAGTTGTGTGATGAATTAATAAAGAATGCATGAAGGTGAAGTAACTAACTTTATTGCCTCTGCAAGCGGTGCTCGAAGGGAGGAGGGGAGGGTGGGGTGGGTGGTTTACAGGGAAGTAGTGAACCGGGTGGGGGGGGGGCGGAGGGTTCATCAAGGAGAAACAAACACAAGTTTCTCACCGTAGCCTGGCCAGTCACAAAACTCGTTTTCAAAGCTTCTCTGATGTGCACCGCGCCCTGCTGTACTCTTCTAACCACCCTGGTATCTGGCTGCACGTAATCAGCGGCCAGGCGATTTGCCTCAACCTCCCACCCCTCCATAAATGTCTCCCCTTTACTCGCACAGATATTGTGGAGCACACAGCAAGCAGCAATAACAATGGGGATATTCTTTTCACTGAGGTCTGAGCGAGTCAGTAAGCTGCGCCAGCGCGCTTTTAAATGTCCAAATGCACATTCCACCATCATTCGGCACTTGCTCAGCCTGTAGTTGAACAGGTCCTGACTCCTGTCCAGGCTGCCTGTGTACGGCTTCATGAGCCATGGCATTAAGGGGTAGGCTGGGTCCCCAAGGATCACGATAGGCATTTCAACATCCCCAATGGTTATTTTCTGGTCCAGGAAGAAAGTCCCTTCCTCCAGCTTTCGAAACATCATGTACCTTTACCGGCCATCCCACGTTGATGTTGGTGAAACGTCCCTTGTGATCCACCAGGGCTTGCAGCAGCATTGAAAAGTACCCCTTGCAGTTTATGTAGTCGGTGGCTTGGTGCTCCGGTGCCAAGATAGGGATATGGGTTCCGTCTATCGCCCCACCACAGTTTGGGAATCCCATTGCAGCAAAGCCATCCACTATGGCCTGCACGTTTCCCAGATAGCAGGTCTTTGATTGCCCTGGCAACTTGGATCACAGCAGCCCCCAAAGTAGATTTGCCCACTCCAAATTGATTCCCGACTGACCGGTAGCTGTCTGGCGTTGCAAGCTTCCACAGGGCTATTGCCACTCGCTTCTCAACTGTGAGGGCTGCTCTCATCCTGGTATTCTGGCGCTTCAGGGCAGGGGAAAGCAAGTCACAAAGTTCCATGAAACTGCCCTTACACATGCAAAAGTTTTGCAGCCACTGGGAATCGTCCCACACCTGCAGCACGATGCGGTCCCACTAGTCTGTGCTTGTTTCCCGGGCCCAGAACCGGCATTCCACGGCATGAACCTGCCCCAGTAACACCATGATTTGCACATTGCTGGGGCCTGTACCTTGTGTGAGGGCTGTGTCCATGTCAATTTCCTCATCACTCTTGTCGCCGCGCTGCAATCACCTCATTGGCTGGTCCTGGTTTTGCTTTGGCATGTCCTGGCTCTGCATATACTCCAGGACAATGCGCGTGGTGTTCATAGTGCTCATAATTGCCGCGGTGATCTGAGCGGGCTCCATGATCCCAGTGCTATGGCGTCTGGTCTGAAAAAAGGTGCGAAACTGAAGGAGGGAGGGAGGGACGACTAACGACATGGCGTACAGGTACAGGGAATTAAAATCAGCAAAGGTGGCTGTGCAGCAGGGAGAAACACAAACAACTGTCACACAGAATGGCCCCCCCAAAGATTGAACTCAAAACCCTGGGTTTAGCAGGCCGTTGATTTCACGGAGGGAGGGGGAAGCAAATGAATACATCTATTTTTTTACATCTTAAGCTGGCAGCAGACAGTGCAGCATGACTGATAGCCCTCGGCATCTTCTGGGTGCTTGGCAGAAGATACTGTACTACGACTGCTAGCCATCATCGTCAAAAGGGTTCAATCGGACTGCCGGCAGGACTGAGTCTCCAGGAGACAAAGCATGTCTGCCCAGGTGTCTCTGATTGAACTGGAATACGACGATGACGGATATCAATCTTAGTACACCATCTACTGCCAAAAGGCAAGGGGCTGCTGCTGTGTAGCAATGCAGCCCCACGTCTGCCAGCACCCAGATAGCCGATGAAGGCTACCAGTCGTACTGCACCGTCTACTGCCAAAAGGCAATTAGCTGCTGCTGTGTAGCAATGCAGTACCACGTCTGCCAGCATCCAGATGACATATGGTGATGGTTGTCTGCACAGGTAACTCAGGTAAAAAGGCGCGAATCGATTGCTGTTGCTCTGATGGAGGGGGAGAGGCCTGACGGCATGTACCCAGAACCCCCCGTGACACTGTTTTGCATCATCAGGCATTGGGATCTCAACCCAGAATTCCAATGGGCGGCAGAGACTGCGGGAACTGTGGGATAGCTACCCACAGTGCAACGCTCCGGAAGTCGATGCTAGCCTCGGTACTGTGGACGCGGTCCGCCGGCTTCATGCACTTAGAGCATTTTATGTGGGGACACACACAATTGACTGTATAAAACCGATATCTATAAAACCGGCTTCTATAAATTCGACCTAATTTCGTAGTGTAGACATATCCTGAGTCAGATGTCACCAGCAGAAGGTTGCTGTTCTTTTTTTGGTGGTTTGGGTTCTGTAGCTTCCCCATCAGTGTGTTGCTCTTTTAAGACTTCTAAAAGCATGCTCCACACCTTGTCCCTCTCAAATTTTGGAAGGCACTTCAGATTCTTAAATTTTGGGTTAAGTGCTGTAGCTATTTTTTAGAAATCTCACATCAGTACCTTCTTTGCGTTTTGTCAAATCTGCTGTGAAAGTGTTTTTAAAATGAACATGTGCTGGGTCTTCATCCAAGATGGCTATAACACGAAATATATGCATATAAAACAGAGCAGGAGACATACAATTCTCCCCCCAAGGACTACAGTCACAAATTTAATTAACACATTTTTTTTTTTAACGAGCATCATCAGCATGGAAGCATGTCCTCTGGAATGGTGGCCGAAGCATGGAAGGGGCATACGAATGTTTAGCATATCTGGCACGTAAATACCTTCCAAAAAATTTAATAAATTTCAATTGATATTCTATTGTTATCCGTGTGATTAATAGCGATTAATTTTTTTGAGTTAACCGTGTGAGTTAACTGCGATTAATTGACAGCCCTAATTTAAACCAAATACAAGTGTTCCCAGTTCTCTCAGCATTCCATGAACAATTCAGACTGATTAAGCATAAAGTAAGGTTCAACCATGGAACTTTTGGTTTTTTGGTTAGTTGTTAATTTTTTTTTTTAATTGCATGGCAATATGGATCCTAGTGTCTGATTTCTGTGACACAGAGAGCACATTTTCAAAAACAGGATATATATTTGTGATGACCACTTGTTTGCATTTGGTGCCCAGCTACGTGACCGGGGAATGACAAACAAATGCTGTTTGTGCTCAAATTACAAGTTTTTCCAAGGGCAAAATTTTGGGTTCAGATATAAATTTTGGGTTCTGATTCTCTGTTGAATTACTCTCCTTTCACAGGGGTGTAACTCCATTCATTTAGTTCTAATAGAGTTACACCAACTTGAAACTGAAGTAACACAATGGTGACTCAAGGACTTGGGTGAGAAGCTTTTTAACATTCAGCCAATTGAGCATAAACTCACATGGCACAGAGGCCCATGAACATTTGTGAAATTAACTAAGGAAAAGTGATAATTCTCATTACTAGCTCTCTGACATTAAGCAGACTGAAAACGTCTCACTGTGCACCTTTGTTCATAATCCTGCTCTAGGAGAGAAGTGTATCATGCTTAATCATAAAGTAAATCACCTGATACCATTTCAAATTTGCAGACTCGAAACTTAAAATCCATGTAAAGTTTGAGATCAGTGTAAATTACTCTTTTGGAAACTTAAATGCTTTATTTGACGTTTGTAGAGAATATAAATATTGTAAAACCAGTATATTACATGTGTTGCCAAAGAGCTTTTTGATTAAATGCACATGTGCTTTGGAAGTGCCTTGCTACTTAGTTTACTGTTTAGTATATAAAAGCTGAGTTGTGTGTTTTTTATATTGATGAGATGTGTATATATTACTAATATGTGAAGTCGCATAATTGCTGTGGCACAGATTTTCAGTTAGATAAAATGTACTGGTAAAATGTTAGGTTTTGAATATGGGTACTTTATGGTGATGTCACACACAAGATAGTTTCCAAAAATCTCTCTCTCGTGTCACAGAATTACCAGTGTGAGATCATTTCTGCAGGGCTCCTGTATTATAAAATTTAGCAGTACATCACAGGTAATAACTGGGGGAAAGAGTTAATATGGGCTGAAGCCAGGGCCGGTTCCAGGCACCAGCTTGGCAAGCAGGTGCTTGGGGCGGCCACTCCGGAGAGAGGCGACAGGTCCAGCAATTTGGCAGATGGTCCCTCACTCCTGCTCGGAGTGAAGGACCTTCTGCCGAATTGCCGCCGCAGATCATGATTGTGGCGTGCTTTTTTTTTTTGGCTGCTTGGGGCAGCCAAAACCCTGGAGCCGGCTGAGGCTGAAGCTGTTTCTTCCTAGAAGACAAAACAGGACAAACACATACAAAAGGGGAAAGAAAAGAACAGTAAACATAGCAAATGAAGCTTTCCTCTCTGGTGTTGACTTTCACTTGCAACCTCTCTGCTGGAAAAACAAAGGCACAGCCTTTTAGCCTTATCAGCCTCTCCAAAACCTGGCAAACTTGTTCCAGCATGGGGCTGTGTAGAGCAATGTTTTGCTTGGATTTCTGGTCACAGGCTTACAGCAGTATTTTAAAATATGTAGTGCTGGCTGGCTGAGCCTGACTTTTATTAGACAGAAGGAAAAAGAAGAGGGATAAGATAGTAGAAGAAATAAGAGGGGCGGGGGGAAGGAAACTTGGTGGGGAGAGGAGAACAAAGTCTCACATTCCAGCCAGCATAGGTGACTGGTGAAAATGTTCTTTGGGGGAACTGAATGAAACTTAATAGCAACTGTGCTCAGGAACATGTGACATTCAGAATTGTGTGATTCCAACAGCAGTGGTTTTGGTGTATAATAGTGTATATATTCAAGCTGCAAATAGAAACATTGCTTGTTTACTGTATACAACATTAGATCACAACCCAGTGGCCAATCTGTTTATCTTGTGTTAGTCCACTTACATCGGTAATAAAACACATTCAGCAAGAACACAAATAAAAACCTTGCTCTTACCTTCTGATTCCAGTAGAAGTTGTCTGTTTTCCTTGGAAGCGTACATTTTCACAGCTTCTGAAGAATCAATGTTTTTAGTGATGTCAGATTCAATGTTCAGGATAGCCAAAGCTGAAAACCTTTTCTGACTCATTGTTCTCAAGTATGTTTTAATTCGCTGCATTGCTGAGAAGGATGTTTGAGACTTGACTTAGCCAACAGACGGTGAAGAGCTAACTGAACCAGTTTACAGAAATTGGGGTACTCTGAGGCTGTTAGCTTGGATCTCAGATTTTTCTAACATTACACCTTGTCCATGAGATTCAGTATCAGTATGTGCAATCTACATTTCAGATTTTGCTCAACTGGCATTGATTGCTATGATCTTTCCATAGATTTCCAGCACCTTGTCAACTGTGAGAGGTTCACAAATCAGAATGGCATTTACACTTCTGGCAAGCTTTATCATTTCCTCAGAAAACCTTTTAATTTCCGTGTTAATAACTGGGAAAAAAGTTGTTGGCACCACTTTTGCTTAAGTTTCTGTGATTCAGCTGGAAGGTGCTCTCTTGCTCCACTGCTTGAGTAGACAATGAAGTCGCTTGGTTTTAAATTTTACCCTGGTCACCAAACACCTTTTGTCTTCCTCTCCCTTGATTGAAATTCCAACATTTTCAGCATTTTGGAAGACATTGTCCCAAACACGATTCCATGATTTTTCACTTCTCATGTTTTCTAAAAGTACTTTTCCTGCTCAGGAGAGTGGCCTTTTTGGTTTGCAGGGCCTTGTGTGTGATTTGATGATCAAAAACTAATAGATGTGATAAAAATCTGTCTCTTGCACTTGCTGCAGTAAACCACTTACTTCAACAAAACTTCAGTTACTTCCACGCTGGCTGAGCTTGTTTAGATATTGGATGATAGCTTTCATGTTAGTTATTCTAATTTCATACTAAGTCAAACTTCAGAAAGAGCATCACTTGCATTTTAAAGTTAATACATGGAGGAGAAAAATCCATTTGATAACATCTTTACTGAAACGGTAGAACATATGGATTAGCATAGGGTGTTACCATTTTACCACACACCTACTAGTCAGAGCTGATATGAAAAATGTGTGGGTGGGGGGCTCCACTAGGAAGATCTAAGGAGACACTATGATAAGTCCAGTGCTCACCACTAATACTAGCTCCTGGAAAGGGATATAGATAGGGCCCTACCAAATTCATGGTCCATTTCATGGTCATAGGATATTAAAAATCCTAAATTTCATGATTTCAGCAATTTAAATCTGAAATTTCATGATGTTGTAACTGTAGGGATCCTGACCTAAAAAGGAGTTGCCTTGCAAACCCCTTCCCCCCCCCCCCCAAGCTAGTGTAGGGAGGTTGCAGTACTGCTACCCTTACTTCTGCACTGCCTTCAGAGCTGGGCGGCCGCAGAGCAGCGGCTGCTGGCCAGGAGTCCAGGTCTGAAGGCAGAGTTGCTGCCAGCGCAGAAGTAAGCATGGCATGGTATGGTGTTGCCACCCTTACTTCTGCACTGCTGCCTTCAGAGCTGAGCCCTTGGTCAGCAACTGCCACTCTCCAACCACCTACCTCTGAAGGCAGTGCAGAAGTAAGTGTTGCAACACCATGGCCCCCCTAAAATAACCTTGCAATCTCCTTTTGGGTCAGGACTCCCAGTTTGAGAAATGCTGGTCTCCCCCATGAAATTTACATAGTATAGGATAAAAGCACACAAGGCCACATTTCATGGGGGGAGACCAGATTTCATGGTCTGATGCATTTTTCATAGCTGTGAATTTGGCAGGACCCAAGATATAGATAATCTTAGCAGGGTGCTGCCCTGGAACACTGCATATGTGTTCCATCTTTTACATATTTCATATCACCCTGTCTAGTCACTAGACTCTAGTGGGTGTCTGATAAATTTGAAGCAACCACCCTTTATGCTACTGCCATATAGTGTCCAAGATGCTGTGAGTAGGGGGTATCTCCACAACACTATACCTCTCACGCTACCTTCCAGGTTACTGCTGAATATCTCCAGTGCTCGATTCCTCTTTCAGCCATTTAAAAAAATATTTCTATTTTATCCCTCCCACCCCACAAATAGCTCCAGTACATACCTCTCCTGCTCATCACTTTCCTAAATAGCAAGTACACATTACAATTGATTATTGTTTTAGTGCTGTCCACAGGGCTTCAAATAGCATAGGAAACAGTGAACACCCTAGGGTGCTCACAAGCTACTTAAAGGAATACTACCATATTCCTGTATACTACAGTTAGCTGAAGTAGCTAGTGTTTTTAGTGTTGCTATGAGACTCGTACAGTGGCAGTGTGGCTTGGTACACTTTAATGGAGTGTGGCGAACTCTGCTTGTGGCTAGAATATCTCCACCTCCTTTCTGTTTTAATTCCAAAACTCCATCACAGATATACCAGCCCTCAGTTTGACCAAGGGTGCGGGAACATACAAAATGGTTCCTAATGTTGTATGTTATTGCAAAAACTTTATACCTATAATGGCAACACCTTTGCTTTAATAAACTCTAGTGATTATGCCAATAATGTTAATGATCTTAATTGCACTAATTAATATTTGAAACATTTTAAATATTAATGCTATGTTAAATTTACTTGGAAAAGAGCTACAGAAAGGGCACAAGAAAGATTTTTCTGAGGTAGAGGCATTTCTTTTTTGTTTTGAATAGTCAGTGAATGGTATTTGAAAAGATGCAGATTATTACTTTTGAGATGCATCCACCAAAATGTCTCATTTTCTTTCAACTTTCTTACTGTCATGCACAGAAATCTCTGATGGAAATAGCAAAGGGTCGAATGTTTTAATCTTTCTGTGATCCGACTTAACTGCAAGTGTAATGAGTAAGATTCACCATAATGAAATGATGTGTACTCAATTGACAATCGTTCGCACTTGTTCACTTTGACACTATAATAGAAACTTTGAAATTGTAAAATAAGTAATGTTTTAATTGAGCAATTGTTGCTGTTAATGCTGATCACTGATGACACCTATATTTAAGCATTTGTATGACCCTGTTTTGCACAGAAAGGGAGTTTCTTTGTAATTTGGTGCTGTCTCTTTCCATAAAGAGGTTTTTATGGTCTGTATTCCAAACACAATTAACTACTGCACCAAACATCCCCATGGAGGGGATAGCTTTGAAAAAGATGTGTGCAGAAGGGCCAGTAAACAGGGTTTCATAGCTTGAAGGACTTTCAGGCTAGACAGAACCATTAGATAATCTAGTTTGATGTCCTGTACATCACCATACAATTTCATCCAGTTACCCCTGTCCTGAGCCCAGTAACAAATTGTCTATGACTAAAATGTATATTCAGGAATGGCATCCACTCTTGATTTGAAGACATGAAGAATCTACCATTTCCCTTGGTAGTTTACTCCAGTGGTTGATCACTCTCATTAGAAATTAGGCACAAATTTTTAATTTAAATTTGTCTGGATTCAGCTTCCAGACATTGATTCTTGTTTCACCTTTCTCTGCTAGATTAAAGATCCCTTTAATGCCTAGTATTTTGGCCTCGTGAAGGTGCTCACACATCCTAATCAAGTCAAATCTCAGTCTTCTTTTTGATAACTAAACAGATAGCGCTCTTGAACTCGCTCACTGTAAGGCATTTTCTCAAGCCCTTGGATCTGTGCCCTCTCCAATTTTTGATAATCCTTTACAAAATGTGGACACCAGAACTGGATGCAGTATTTCATATTGGTCTCACCACTGCCATAAATAGAGGTAAAATCACCTCCATGCTCTTACTCATTTTTCCTGTTTATATATCCAACAATCACATTAGCCCCTTTTTTTGCCCCTGCATTGCACTGGGAGCTTGTGTTCAGTTACTTGTCCACTTCATTAATGACTTGGATAGCAGAGAGGAAGATGGGGAGTATGCTTATACAATTTGTGGATGACACCAAACTGGGGGAGATTGCAAGCACATTGGAAGACAGGATTAGAATTCAAAAGGGCCTTGATAAATTGGAGAATTCATCTGCAATCAAGATGAAAATCAGTAAAGACCAGTGCAAAGTACTACACTTAGGAAGGAAAAATCAAATGCCCAACTACAAAATGGGGAATAACTGGCTAGACAGTACTACTGCAGAAAAGGATCTGGGGATAATAATGGATCACAAACTGAATGAGCTAACAATGTGATGCAATGGCAAAAAAGACAAATATCCTTCTGGGGTGTATTAACAAGAGCATCATATATAAGCTATGGGAGGTATTGGCCCATTCTACTGGGCACTGGTGAGGCCTCAGCTGGAGTAAGGTGTTCAATTCTAGGTGCCACACTTTAGATAAGATGTGAACAAACTGGAGAGAGGTGCGGGGTGGAACCTTCTAACAGCCTTCAAATATGTTAAGGGCTGCTACAAAGAGGATAGTGTTCAGTTGTACTCCATGTCCACTGAAGGTAGGCCAAGAAATAATGGGTTTAATCTACGGCAAGGGAGATTTAGGTTAGTGTCCCCATGTAAGCCACCACTACTCCCTGGCTCTAAGCACATGCTGCCACATTCAGTGTGGAGGTTTATTTAATTGTTTTATAACAAAGGATAACAAAACAAACAGAAGGCAGTCTTAACTCATTACCCAGGCTTCAGGGCCACCCCTCCCAGGGGACTCTGGTACTCTAGCTGCTGGCAGCTTCCTCACCTCTGTCAGCTCAGCTCAGCTCCTCTCTTGGAGCTGCAGCCATTGGATTGTTTCCTTGAGCTCCTGGCCACCTTGCTTCAGGGACCCACCGCCAGCATTAGCTCTAGTCCAACATGACTTTGCTCCCCAGCCCTCTTTAATTAGTTGGATTAGGGTCAGCTATTCCAGTGCAGAGGCGCTAGGCTCAGTCTATCCCCAGAGAGCAGTTACCCTGTGACTGTTAGCTATTAGAAAATACTTTCTATCAGGATAGTTAAATACTAGAGTAGGTTACTAAGGGAAGTTGTGGAATCCCCATCATTGGAGGTTTTTAAGAACAGGTTGGACAAACCACTGTCAGGGAGGGTCTAGGTGTACTTGCTTCTGCGTTAGCAGGAGGGAGCTAGACCTTTCCAGCCCTATATTTCTATCCTTCTATGCTCCTATATTGGGGTGTATATACTCCATATTGGGGTGTATATACTCCACATTGGGATAGAACTGGGTTAAGCAGTTTTGGACTCCCACACCACTGCAAAGCCTGCACTAGCTAGAAGAGGAGTTTAAAAGAGAGCCAAGTAGCTCAGTTAGGGGAGGAAATAGCACAGAGGCTAGTGGAATAGCCCAACAGTTCATGTGCAAGTGTACAGCAGAAGGTGGGTCCACAAGCAGCAGTTACCCCAGATCCCAGAGCAGGGATTAATTTATCCCTAAGGATTAAGGAAGCCTTCACTTGGATTGTTTGGTACTGCGATCATGCCCTGGGAAAGTAAGTAGTAGGAAGTGTCCCGTGAGACAGCCTTGGAGCACCCTGGGTGCTTGATATTGCTGCCACTTGTAGAGCCCTTGGTCAGTGCCTAGTGGAGAGGGAGGACCCAGGTTCCTCTGCCAAACATCACTCATGAAACAAGAACAAACCCTTCTCCAGACTACAGGGGAATACAGATGTTGTGAGATCTGAGGCAAGGGCATGCAGCCCACAGGAACCTGGAGGTGGGCTGAAGGCTCTTTGTTTTGTGGGGACATTGGCCAGCTATATCTCGTTGGATTCTGAGTAGCAGCCGTGTTAATCTGTACCCGCAAAAAGAACAGGAGTACTTGTGGCACCTTAGAGACTAACAAATTTATTAGAGCATAAGCTTTCGTGGACTACAGCCCACTTCTTCGGATGCATATGCATCCACGAAAGCTGTAGTCCACGAAAGCTTATGCTCTAATACATTTGTTAGTCTCTAAGGTGCCACAAGTACTCCTGTTCTTTTTTCGTTGGATTCTGTTATTCTGGAAGAGAGTCGACTCAATTGGTGACCTGGCTGTAGGGCCAAGTTATTACCTATTGGAAGAGGGACTGCCACAGAGTTGGAGTGAGTGCTGGCAAGGGATACGTGAGACAGGGGAGAGCTGGGACCCTGTAACCTACGTGCTACACAGCACAACAGTAAGTCAGACCCCTAAATCCTTTTCAGAGTCACTGTTTTCCAATATCCCATTTGGTAGGTATGGCCTGGATTCCTTGTTCCTAAACATGTTTTGTTTGAATCCAGATCTCTCTGTAAGGGCAGGTCTTCTCTACAGGGGGGGAGTGGGGTGGGTCGATTTAAGATATGCAAATTCAGCTACACGAATAGCGTAGCTGAATTCGACCTATCGGAGCTGACTTACCCCACTGTGAGGACGGCGGCAAAATTGACCTCTGCGGCTCCCCGTCGACGGCGCTTACTCCCACCTCCGCTGGTGGAGTAAGAGCATCGATTCGGGGATCGATTGTCGCGTCCCAATGAGACGCGATAATTCGATTCCCGAGAGATCGATTTCTACCCGCCGATTCAGGTGGGAAGTGTAGACCTAGCCTAAGACTGCTCTCCTCTCATCATTATTTACCACTCCGCCAAGCATTGGGTGATCCACAAATTTTATCAACTGTGAGTTTATATTTACTATCCAGTCATTGGTGAAAATGTTAAATAGTGTTGGACCTAGTACCGATCCCTGCAGAACCCCCACTAGAAAGACCTCCATTCGGTGATGATTTCCCATTGAAAACTACATTGCTAATTAGCTATTTCTTAAACTTTTAAATGTGTACTTTAATAATGACATATAGAGTGGTCACGTTTCAATCAGAATGTCACATGGTACTGTCAAATGCCTCACAGTAGTCTAAATATACTACATCTATTATATAGTCCTATATCAAACTTGTGACGGGTTGGATCACAGAAACCCCCTTGGGAGCTGCCACCCAATGTGCAAAGACTACCCCTGCTCCTGTTTTCCCTGCCAGCTCAGGACTCCAGCACCCTGTCTTGCTGAGCCAGACACTCCCGTCTGGCTCAAGACACAGACCCAGGGTCTGAATCACTTGTCCCAAAGCTGCAAGTTTACCTGAAAACAGCTCACAGTAGTGTGCTTGTCTTTAGCACTCAGATGCCCAACTCCCAATGGGGTCTAAACCCAGATAAATTCGTTTTACCCTGCATAAAGCTTATATGAGCTTGAGTATACATAAAGCTTATGCAGGGCAAACTCATAAATTGTTCGCCCTCTATAACACTGATAGAGAGATATGCACAGTTGTTTGCTCCCTCAGGTATTAATACATACTCTGAGTAAATTACTAAATAAAAAGTGATTTTATTAAATACAGACAGTAGGATTTAAGTGGTTCAAAGTAGTAACAGACAGAACAAAGTAAGTCACCAAGCAAAATAAAATAAAATGCGCAAATCTATGCCTAATCAAACTGAATACAGATAATCTCACCCTCAGAGATGCTTCGGTAAGTTTTTTCTCAGACTGGACACCTTCCAGGCCTGGGCACAATTCTTTCCCCTGGTACAGCTCTTGTTGCAGCTCAGGTGATAGCTAGGGGATTCTTCATGATGGCTCCTCTCCCCTTTGTTCTCTTCCACCCCTTTATATATCTTTTGCATAAGGCAGGAACCCTTTGTCCCTCTGGGTTTCCACCCCCCCCCCCCACTGGAAAAGCACCAGGTTAAAGATGGATTCCAGTTCAGGTGACATGATCACATGTCACTGCAAGACTTCATTACTCACTTGCCAGCACACACATATACAGGAAGACTCGCAGTTAAATACAGCCATCTGCAGACAATGGGAGTCATCAAGATTCCAAACCATCCTTAATGGCCCACACTTTACATAATTACAATAGGCCCTCAGAATTATGTTTTATATTTCTAGTTTTAGATACAAGAGTGGTACATTTCTACAAATAGGATGATCACACTCAGTAGATTATGAGCTTTGTAATGATACCTTACAAGAGACCTTCTGCGTGAAGAATATCTCAGTTACATTATATTCACTTATATTTTTATAAAACCATATAGACTGCACAACGTCACAAAACTGATCACTGCAATATCTGAGTGCCTTCCAATAGTGCATTAAGCAAAGTGACTATACATCTGTCACATGGTGTTTGTTCTTTCATCCTCTCCACAAGGATTGAAGAGTGAGCAGTGGAGTGTCTAGTTCTGGCTGGGTTTTAGGACTTTTAAAATTATTTGAATATACATGTTGCTATGTGTTTATATTTGAGTATACATATGTCAAAGACAGAGGCCTTGCACTTGGAGCAGAAGGTGGTGAGGTTTATATGGATCCTTAGTTCTTGGGGGTGTTCAGTCACAGCCCCTCAAAGTTCTGTCTACTGCACAGACCAGCTTCATCCTTATTGTAGAGCGTTGCTCTGTTGTGCCTGAGGAGCGGAGCTGCTGAACATGATCTTTGTTCAGTTACATAGGAAATCTTTTAGATATTGTAATGCTGGCAGACTAGATTCCAGCTCATGCCAAGACCCCTAGGCCTCACTGAACACTGATAGATGAATAGCTGGAAAGCAATCTGGCTGACCTGTGTGTTAGCACTGTTAAAATAGGTATTAAGTTTATGAAAATGTTTTTGATGTTCAGACTTTATGAAATGCTTGTAAGCTGCTGCAAGCAGTAATCTCACTTATAATAGTCGTATCCCATGTTATAAGGTAATATTTAAGTGTTTGCCCTGAAACTGTACTCCCTCGGTCAGGAGAGTAGTATTTCACACTTGGTAATGCTTGTTTGCCACAGGAAGTGTTATCGCCTGTCCAACAAAAGAAGGACTTGGACATGGCAAGATTTCTAAGAATAAGCAAGGGATCCACAGCTACTTAGTGTGGGTTAGGCCTAAAGGACTTAGAGCTTGCATATTACAGCAGCCTCTAATCTTTTGGAACCAAAGACTGTAACTGTAACATTTTGTGTGTGTATTACCTGCTTTGTCCCACTACCCACCTCCAGCTGGGAACCTTGTAAACTCTTATTTCCTTTTCCTAGTTAATAAATCTTCAGATAGTTTATTACAGGATTGGCTACAGGTGTTGTCTTTGGTGTGAGATCAAAGGTGCAATTTACCTGGGGTAAGTGACGGTACTTTGGGATTGGGAGTAACCTGAATATTTTGTGTGTGTAAGGGACCACCTACAGCAAAGGCAAGCTTACCTGGATACTCTTAATGGATTACACTGCTCAAGTGCTGAAAGAAAGACTAACTATCTGGAAAACTAGCCCTATGTAAAAACTCGTGTAGCTCCAACGGTATGTTACTGTCACTGAGCCTGATACCATCCTGAGCTCTGTGTGCTTGACTCCAACCCAGGACAGATATCTGCTTCAGTCTGCCTCTGTCAAAGTTCTTTATTTTTTTTTTATTTTGGGAAATTATAATCTGAAAAGCAAACACTTGCTGGGAGAGGATGATTGTGGTGCAAAAGTAGGGGAGAATAGTGGGAAAGGGTTGTGGATCCAGGTGATGAGGAGGGGAGAATTAGGACACCAGGAAGAGGGACAGAATTTTGTTGCCATTTAATTTCCTAGGTTTTTAAACAAAGAGAAATGTTTGTTGGTAGGAGTTAGTGGCCATTTAGACAGTTGTAGCTCTCACTTAAATTGCCAGTTGATATGCTACTGTAATGCTTTTCATCTGTAGATCTCAAACACCTTTACACATTATCCCCATTTTACAGATGGGGAAACTGAGGCACAGAGCGGTAACGTGATTTGCCCAAGGTCACCCAGCAAGCCAGTGGTAGAGATAGGAATAGTCCCAGTCCAGTGATCTTTCCACTAGGCCACACAGTTGCTATGTAATTCCTCAGTGCTTCTCTCCCCTGTATATTTTGTTATAGTGGGATGGGAATCATGGTCATACCTTGAAATGTTCACAGTTGCTAACAGGGCCAATGAGAAAAATCTCAACCATGGTCTATGTCCTAAAACATTGACAATTTTTATTACATGATTGTTGCAGTAACTTTATACATGTGAGAGGGGACTGGTGTGTCTCCTCCACCATTTCTCACATATAGCTCCCCCGACCAACATTTCTAGTTCCGCCTCTTCTTCTCATCCTAGTAAGCTACTGGTTGGTACTATAGAAGCCATTAACATGTAAGAGGTTGCTCCTTGATCTTTCCTGCCCTAAGATGCTGTGTGTAAAAATCACTGTTAGCAATTTACTGGAGGGCTACATACTACCTTGGTTAGGTAGCCTGAACTGCACACTGAGCTGGGCCCCTCATTCCCACTATCCACCTCCAGCTGGGACTCCTGCCCCTGCTGAAGCCAGGCTTCCCCAGATGTACCCAGTCTACCCCTCCTCCAAACCAAGACATATTTTCCATAAAACCATGTTGACTGGAATTAATTATGTTCCTATTCTTTAATTCTTTAGTTACTGAATCCTGTATCAGCTTTTCCAATATTTTACTTGGGACTGATGTCAGGCTAACTGGCCTATAGTTACCTAGCTGATACCTCTTCCATTTTTTTGAATATTGGCACAACACTAGTACTCTTCCAGTCTTCTGGAATTTCCCTGGTATTCCAAAATGTATTAAAAATTAGCATTGATGGGCCAGAGATTTCCTTAACCAACTCTTTTAGGACTTTTGGGTGCAAGTTATAAGGGTCTGCTGATGGGCTGGAAAGAAATTCACTGGCATCATGTGATACAAATATATGTGACACAAAGCACCCCTGTATTCACACCTTATCCACTAGTATAATCTTTGTACAACATATGCCTTGGGAGATATCATTTGACAACTAATAACTCACTGACAATTAATATTCGTGTGTGATGTATATGCATGACAGGCATTAGGAGTTACGAATATATGCTCAAATGATAACTAAAAGGTGTTCAAACCACGTATGGCAGGGGGAGTTGTTAAACAGGCGTATGCTAAACAAAGGAACGTGTATTACCTCAATTTACATATAAACTGTAAATAGACCCATCAAGCTAACAAGAGGTGGAAGCAAACCATACACTAACTAGTGGGGAAGATGACCAAATAGTGTCTAAACCTAGCAAGTCAAAGGTTTACTGGCCTATAAAGACAGGGAGCTGAACCTGAATTGATTGTATACAATATTACTGTATTATTAAAGTGTACAGTTTGAGTTATTTTCTGAATGCTAATGACACACTGATTAATATAATTGAGAAATGTATTTATTAACACTACATACAAAATTATGGATACTCCTTGATATTAGGCTGTATAGTCCAGACAGGAGGGAAAAATCACAGGAGGACAGGAATAGCTACCTATCTCATATGTAAATTAAGCAGGATGGAATCAGAAACAATGGAAGCCTCATTTACATAGAAATCATACAGGTGCATAGGAAGCCCACAGGAAGGGAAGAACATCATGAGGTTCTTACCTCTTGCAACAAGTTAATTGAACTTTGGAAGATGCAAAGAAGGGCAGGAGCCATCTTTGGCATCCATCACTAGACAGGCACAAGAGGCCAGAGCGCTTGCAACCTGAGAAAGATGGGCCCTTCAACCAACGGGGGTTGAAGTCTCTGGAACTGAATCTAGGTGAGAAACCTGAGCAGGCAAAGTTCTTTCACACAGGAAGACAAGGGAAGCCAACACCTTGTACTTTTGTGGAAGATCTTGACTGAGGGAAAGTCAGCCATGGCGGGAAGAAGAAGAATGATTGGTGTGAGAAACAATCTTGAATAAAGCCGGTATCTTCCTAGATTAAGTTGCAAACTTTTAGAAGTGTATTTTGTTTTACTTGTAACTCTAACTTCGTTCCTTATAATTGAATTCACTTAATTGTATATATTTTTGTTAATAAATTTATTTCATTTTTACAATAAACCAGCTCAGTGCTGCTTTTCAAGGGAAGGGTGTATTTACTCAGTTAAGTTAATAAGCTGTGGTGTATTTTTGTGTCTTTAGAGGAACAAATCTACCAAATTATATCTCTAAACTGCCCAGGAGAGAGCTGGACATTGCAGAGCACATGGTTTTGGAAAAATTTGGGACTGAGATTATGTCAGGGTCACACAGCAAATAGTAACCAAGGCTGGTGGAAGCCAGAGAAGGGCTTTTGACAGGCTGCTGGGGTCAGAGCTGCTGAACCAGGGCTGGGAGCACACAGACACTCAGGGTGCGACCTGCATGCTGGTAGGCTGGTTGTGAGCAGCCCAGCTTGGAGGCAACAACAGCAAAGTCGTGGGAGGCACCCAAATTACAGGGCAGACAGTGACACAACTCTTCATGGTCTGGATTGCATCCCAGAATGTGACCATACATTATCCTGCTTCTTTCCAAACACAAAATGGAAATATTTATTGAATACTTTCTGAATCATTAACAATCTGACAATCTCCATCTGGTAATATGCTTATATCCCTATACCATTTCTAGAACTTCTTTAGTTTCTAATATTCTTTATAAAAAACCCCACCTTTTTATTGTGCTTAGCCCTCCCAACTATGGATTTTTCCGTCTTCCCTTCCCTTATCACTTTTCTACACTTCATAACTTCTAGTTTCTATTGCCATCTATCCATTTCTAATTGCCTACTCCACTTCAACACTGAATCAGGATGGACTTTTAACCAAAGTTTTCCTCTTTCTTGATTGTGGAAACTTTTTGTCCATCCAATAAACTCTTCTTAAAGAACTCACAGTTTCTTTCATTTCCCCCTCCCCTCCCAATTAACATCACTCATGAGGAAAATTATCTTGGTCCCTAGACAAATGTCAACATCCAGTCCAGTGATTAATTTTTTAATCTGTCATAATGAGGATCAAAATAGCATTCCCTAATGTTGGATGAAAATGTTCTAGAAAATCATACATATTTTTAAAAGAGAATTTTTTTTAGTAGTAACTGGACTGAAATTTTGTTATTGGCAGTGTGAGCCCTCTAGCATGTCTCCCAAATCCATCTTCCCCCATAACATCACCATTTCTTTTAACACCTTAAGCATCTGTATGTAATGAGTAACTCATGCTGTGGGCATGCCACCTCCCACACCTCTTCTACCCACTCTATTTTTCCTGAAGAGGTTATAGTGAATGGTTTGTCATGCCAAGTATATATCCGCTTGGAAAAGAGGTATCTGGGGGGATAGAGGTCTATAAAATCATGAGTGGCATAGGGAAAGTAAATAAGGAAGTGTTATTTACTCATAATACAAGAACAAGGGGCCACCAAGTGAAATTAATAGGTAGCACAATTTTTTTTTCACACAATGTTTTGTCAACCTCTGGAACTCCTTGCCAGAGGGTGTTGTGAAGGCCAATACTATAATGGGGTTCAAAAGGGGGCTAGATAGGTCCATCAATGGCTATCTTCCATGAATCTATTAGCCAGGATGGGCAGGAATGGTGTCCCTAGCCTCTGTTTGCCAGAAGCAGGGATTGGGTGACAAGGCATGGATCACTTGATGATAACCTGTCTGTTCATTCCCTTTGGGGCACCTGCCATTGGCAACTGTCAGAGGACAGGATACTCGGTGGATGGACCTTTGGTCTGATCCAGTATGGCCGTTATATATATTTTTTCCCTCATCAAGGAGAATCTACAATTCCTCTTGTTACCCAGACTGCTAGCATTGATATATGCAATTGAAAAATTTCTCCTCTTGGCATTCTTTGCCATACCAATACAATTTGTTCTTTTGATGCTTTGAGTTTACGTTTTGCCTCCTTAACACACTCCCAATGTAGTGGTAATTTAATACCCTCCTAGCTGCTCCAGCTAATCTCTCTAGTTGAGAAATTTAGCCCCCTACTTGTAAGGGGAGACCTAAGACTGACTTTGTCATATACAACCAGTCAAAACCCAGCTCTGTGTTTGTTTCATTAATCATAAAGAAATAAGTAATTTAAATTTGATCACATTACTTTTTTTTGGAAATGTCATCAAATTAATCTTACACTGATGTGTATAAATAATTTTGGCCATTCAATAAGGAGCTGGCACCGTGAATAATGTACTGGGTATAAGGAACCAACTTCAGCCTCATTTGTTTTAATTTTTTATTGTATAACTTTACAAACTTTTGTCCACTTTCCCACAGTTAGGCTCATAAGTGGGGTAAATCTGTAGGCCCAATTATAACAGACCCAAGCTTTACCAGGAACAGCCCAGCACATGTTAGATTTTGTCAGTGTCTGATATAACATAGACCAAGCAATGTGTGAGCAGCTGTTAGCACCTTTCTAACCTGTGTGAGACAACCTGAGGGTATGTCATTTGGGAGGGCAGGGGGAGTGCTTTTAACACAGGTTAAATTAAAATACCTTTACCAGAAGACTCAGCAAGTGGGCTTCTAACGCAGCTTGAGTTCAAACTCATGCTCTGCCATGCCTTGGACTCGAGCTGCTAACCTCAGGCTACATTTATACTTATGATAGTACACTGTTACATGTGATTTGTTGTTCCATAACTCCCCTATTATGCCAGCTTCCACAGGGCACCCTCCCAAAGTCCCTTCCAAGGACTCCCCCCGCCCATGTCCCCTCCCAGTGCCCCCCCCCCGGCTGCACAGGTGTTGTGCTGGGAGCCAAGGCGATGTATCGGCCTCTATGTCCTGCCCTTGCCCCTCCAATCAGGGAGCGATGAGGTGTCACGTGCTCACTCTTCAGCCCAATGAGAGGGCAGCACCCTGGGGGTCCTAATTCAAACTCTTCTTCGGCTCCGCCTTCTCCTGTGTATTGTCGGGTTGCCGTGGAGACAGCGGGGCCTACTGGGCCATGGAGCCGCGACTGGTGGGCCCCGGGCCCTACCGGGCAACCCGGCTGGTAAGTCCCCGGCCGGGTCCCGCAGCGTCTGGTCGTGCCAGGGCATCGAGCTCGGCACAGCGCCCCCCCCCCGAGCAGTCCCCGGAGACTGGCCCCCCGTCCTCGCGCTCCTCGGTCTCGCGTCTCCCCCCCCCCCCCCCCGAGCGGTCCCCGGCCTCGCCCCCCTACCCTCGAGCGGTCCCCGGAGACTGGCCCCCCGTCCTCGCGCTCCTCGGTCTCGCGTCTCCCCCCCCCCCGAGCTGTCCCCGGCCTCGCCCCCCTACCCTCGAGCGGTCCCCGGAGACTGGCCCCCTGTCCTCGCGCTCCTCGGTCTCGCGTCTCCCCTCCCCCCCCCAGCGGTCCCCGGCCTCGCCCCCCTGCCCCCGAGCGGTCCCCGGAGACTGGCCCTTCGTACTTGCGCTCCCCGGACTCTCTCAGCCCCCTTGCGGTCCCCGGAATCCCGCAGTCTGACCCCCCAAGGGGTTTCCGGAGGCCCCCCCCAGCGGTCCGCAGTTGCAGAGACCTCCTGAGCGAGTCCCCCACCCCCAGTTCTTCGGTCTGGTCCCCGAAGCCCTGTCTAGCCCCCTCCCCCCATCTGCTTCTTTCCCCCGCCAGTTGCCCCGCTTCTGCCATATCCTGGCCACCTCCCCAGGGCTGCTACTTGGTCCTTTCCTCTACCTGGAGCCTTATTTCTGCACCTGCTAGCCCAGCCCCCAAATGGCAACTCATGGCTAGCTGGATCATAGCCCAGTAGCTTCACCTCCTGGCATCGTGCCCCAAAATACTAACATACACTTGTACACTCACATCCTGCTTTGCTGCCTACATCACTGCCCATACCCATTCCTCTTCAACGGGGTCTGTTGGACGGTGAGCTCTTACAGGAGAGAAAAGGAAGAGTGACACGAAGAAGGATGTTCAAGGTTTTATAAAAGCAGACGTGACATATAGTGAGCTCTTCCTTACACACAAACTTACACCAGTTTAACTAAGGCTGTGTCTACAGCAACACAACTGCAGTGCTGCAGCTATGCTGCTGTAGTGCTTCAGTATAGACACTCACTACAGTGATTGGAGTCGCTTTAGTTAATCCACCTCCCTGAGAGGTGGTAGCTAGGTCGATGGAGTTCTTCCAACCTTGCGGAGTCTATGCTGGGGGTTAGGTCAGTTTAACTGTTACACAGGCGTGTGAATTTTTCACACCCCTGTGTGACATAGCTTGGTCAACCTAACTTTTTAGTGTAGACCTGGCCTTAGGGCTAGTGAACACTACAGCAATTGAAAGAGCACAGAGTCTGTCACTGTAGTAGCTCACCTCTCCCAGGACATAGTAGCTAGGATGATAGAAGAAGGTCTATGTTGGGGGGTTTAGGTGGGCATAGCTGTGATGCTCAGGACTTTTGATGATCCGAGTGTCATAGCTACGTCACCCAAAGTTTTAAGTGTAGACCAGGCCTAAAAATGTGCGTGTGTGTGTGTGTGTTGTTTTAATCTGATTTACTTAAACCAGTGCAAATGCCTCTGCTCCTATTTCAGTTTAAGGGCCGTTTATATTGGATTTTAGTTTAAACCAGCCTGGAATAAGTTACTCTGAAACTGAGTGCCTTCATAGGCTTTTACATTGGTTTTACTACATGGGTTTCTTAACTGATTTTATGTTAAGCTGGTGTAGCTTTCTCATGTAGATGTACCCTAAGGTATAACTTTCAGAATGTATTAAATGAGGAGTTGATAGAGAATATTTGTTAAATAGAGCATGGAGTAAACTATGTTCAGCAGATTTATTTAACTTGCTTGGGGCATGGCATTGGAGACATAGCAGTGTAGGTATTTTTCATTCTGTCTAGTGGTTTTAGTCCTCAGGATAACGGCAAAACTTTGGCAATAGTTGTAACATGATTGATAACTCTGGTATCTGAATATTTGCAGTTTTATTTTGTATCCATTAAAATGAATGCCTGCAAAATGCTCTAACTGTATTGACATTGATTTCACATACAACATTGTTTCACCCTTAAAGATTATTTTTAGAGCCCTGTAATTGTATCTTTCTTCCCCCCCTTCTTTTCCAGTGGAATGAGACCATTGAACTCTTTCGTGAAGGGATGCCATTACGGAGGCATCGTAGTCTTTTCAAAAACTATGAGTGTTGCTTCAAAGCCTCAGAGGCAGTAGACTGGTTACATGAACTGCTCAGATGTAACCAAAACTTTGGCCCAGAAGTGACACGTAATCAAACAATTCAGCTGCTTAAAAAATTTCTGAAGAATCATGTTGTTGAAGATATCAAAGGAAGATGGGGCAAGGAAGACTTTGAGGACGACAATCATTTATATAGGTAAATCATTTTATGATGTATCCTGGGTGAATGTTTAGTTCTTGTGAAAGTAAGTGATTAATGACATTAGTTAGGGGTTTTGCAAACCCACTTACTTTGTGCATCTACTTATCTCTAAGCATGCTCACCTGTTATCTTTTATTACAGTCCTTCTCTTAAGTAGACCCAGAGATACTATGTTATTCTAATATTGGGAATGTTACTTGAAGCACCCTTGTATCTAAAGTTTTATTTTTTGAGCAACATATATAAACAGTTTCTAGTCACTCCCAAATAATCTGTAGTATACAAACCTGGTTTTTGCTTTCTGTGACCAATATTTTTACTAAATAAATCAAAACATACACGAAAGTCCCCAACTGACTCACACTTATGCATGCATAATTAATCACATGCTTGAGTACTTCCCGTGGTGGACTCCTGACTACACTTCTAGGAAATTTTGGTCCTCATTTGTCATGAGCATCTGGGAAAATCAACTCCAGAGGTAACTCCATTGAGTTTCTTCTGGGTCTCTTCCTCCTGTTTTCTTTCTACCTCTTGGCCTTCAGCCCCCTAAATTCCTTACTCTGCTCTGATGTTCAGGAGCTTCTGCAGGGGCCATTTTTTCCAGCACCTTAGGGAGAGAAGAAACAGGTGCTTTCTGAATCTGAATCCTTCCTGCACTGTTAGATATAGCTTAGCATGTGAACAAGACTCCACCATTCCTGTTTATCCTGAACTGCTCTTTGTGTGGCCTCTTTATTAAGTCCCATAAGTTTTCCCTTTCTGAGTAGTGTTCAATGGAGGTGTTTCAGTTGGTCCATTTATGTGTTCCTCCAGCTGTCCAATAGCATACCAGCCCTGGTGGTAGTTCTGGCTTCATTCCTAAGCCATGTACCAAATATTTTGATTGTCTTTTTTGGATAACTTTAGACATAAAGGGTTGATGAAATCTGATGATTTTCAGCATTTGTTACAAATTAATTCCATTTATTACCTTGTATTTTTCTAAGGCATTTGCTTTTGAAGGCATTTAGATGTCAGTCTGTACCTTTCATGGGCTTCCAGCTTTCACATTCATGTGTTAAGATGGAAATAACATTGGAATTGAAGGTTTGTAGTTTGGGGTGTAAATTGTAGATTTTCAATGACCAATTCTTGTTTAAACTGGAAAATGCAGCTGCAAGCTTGCTCATCATGATATTAATTCCGTCTGGACAACCCCCATTGACTTTCATGTTCGTGCCAAGGTGTGTGAATTAATTCACTTCTTGTATTCCTTTGCCTTCTAAAGTAATGCTTGAGTGGGAGTTTCTAGAATTCTTATTACACTTGTTTTTTCATAATGGATTAGTAACTTTGTCTTCTTTGCTATGCTGGACAGACTTGCAGTCCCTGATTGCATGTTAGTAGAACTCTGGCTTAGAAGAGCTACGACCGTCCAAACACTGGGTAAAACTCAAACAAGCCTGGAGATTATTTATTGTTGGGTTAAAAAGAAATTTAGGTCACCAAAAATTAAAAATCACCCTTTCATTGAGTCCGTTTTAGGAGGATGGGACAACTTTTTTTTTTTTTAAATTCTTGTCATTGAGGCCCACTTCCTTACCTACTTGAATTAATAACCAGGGATTTATCTCTAGGAAATATCAAAATGTCTATTGTGTGGAAGGGCTGAGATTACTCAATGTGGACAGCTGTTCCTTGGTCCTGGTTTGAAATCGTACCAAGAGACCTACAATATACAGATCCCATATTTTCATTGTTTCCAAATAAAATATTTTATTGTGAAATTTGGATATAAGACTGCTCTATCTTGACCTTTAACTACATTTGAGGCGATCCAGAGCAAACTGGAAGATGACAAAATATTTAATTTCTAAGACGTCTATAATTTTGATTGATAGGACAATAACCTAGATGAAAAGATGGGAGAGGGATTTGGACAAATTGATCTAGATGTGCGGGTCTCTGTATGGCAAAGGGGATATACATCTTCAATTAGTTTAGCTCACAAATGAAATTTTTATAAATTACTGTGTAGATGGCATTTGACTCCAGTTAAGATGCATCATATTTTTGCTACTAGGGATGCACTCTGTTTGAGGGATTGCAGGGAAAGGGGAACATACTTGCACATGTGGTGGTTGTGTCTAGGAATTAGATGGCTTGGGGAGGAAATTATTAAAGAGATTCATCTTATAGCAAAATGCCAGCTTCTGAGAGATCCCCCTGACCAGTTTCCTTAATGCTCCAATAAGGTTCTACATTTTAAACAGAAATGACACATTAATTTCTTTTTTATTGTTAGCAGCAAGACTTTGTATTGCATGTTATTGGAAAAATGTGACTTCTGTGGAAGTAAAATATGGACTGTCCTTGTAATGGAGCAATTTTCATGCCCAGTACATACACAAGAGACGCGTCCCCAAAAGTTATTTAGAAATTTGGTCACCTTTTTTAGCATACTCTGAGAAGGAGGACTCCTCAGCCACCAAGCCAGAATTGCTAGCTAGGTACTTTTGAATATTAACCTGATCCTGATTAACATATTACATCATACTTTACTTATTACTTAATGTTTTATTGTAACTTCACCTTAGAGGGGTTGTGAGGAGCAATGACAAGCACTCTGTGATTCCATGACAGTTTTCCCATGTAGGTGCAGGGGTATGTGTGCAAGGTTTAGGAGTGAAGGGGGCACAGGAGGGGGAGGGGGCGTAGCGGAACAGGACGGGGGTCTCTGGCTGCCCAAACAGTACTTAATTTGTGCCGTATCAGGTCATTTGGAGAGGGAGGCAGCTGTTTCTGCAAAGTAAGTCAGTATAGCTTCCCTCTCTGACCTGATATGACAATGAAGGTTTTCTAAATTGCTTGGCCGCTTAAACTGCGGTAATAGGAGCATGTGTGATTTTTACTGTCTGTCTTGATCTATCACCTCCCCTTTCCCTATATATGGAGGGTGAGGGAATATGGGATCTGAAAGGTGGGAAAGCAGCCTCATAGTCTGAGATGCAGACAGTTGTTTCACTGCCTTTTGAGATCCTATATTTAGAACGCTGCATAGATACAAAATTTGTATTTGTGTCCGGTCCGTGATATGCAAAAATGGTCCGCGGATCTAAAGTGGATATCCGTGCATTTGCAGGGCTCTCGTTATACTATAATCATTTTGTTTGTTTATACTTCTGTCACATGGTACTTTTGGAACGAGCGAATCTCCACTCAACACATTTCTTAATTAAATGTAATTTATCTTGTGACATTTTGTGACCTAAGGATTTTTTCCCTGTTGAAAAGACTTTCTTTTGAGTGCTGAAAATATCCTTTCACATTCATGTCCTCTTTTCAAATATCTTAAAGTAGTTTTGATTCTGTCTGTAGTTGGATTTTTTTTTTTTAAAGAAGATTGGAGGTCTCCTTGATAAATGCAGTTCTGTTGATATAGTATACTTGGATTTCTCCAAGGCATTTGACTTGATACATCATGGCATTCCGATTAAAAACAATCTTGCATTATATGGATTTAATAGTGGACACATTAGAGGGATTAAAAACTGGCTTGCTGACAAATCTGTGTCAATGAGGGGCCATTTCTAGAAGGCTTTCTTCTTGGTCCAACATTTTAATTTTTTTTTTTGTAATCAACTGTCTAGATGATGGTATAAAATCTTTGCTGATAAAGTGCGCGCATGACACCGATTAGTGGGATAGTAAAGGAGGACAGATTACTGTAGCAGAGTGGTCTGAATCACCTGGTAAAATGGTCACAATATAACAAAGTGCATTTTTAGAACAGATAAATGCAAGGTAATATATCTGGGATCCAAGAATGCAGGTTATGCTTAAAGGGTGCAAGACACTGTATTAGAAAGCAGTGACTCATGGCCTGTCTTCACTACAGCACTAAATCGGTACTGCTGGATTGATGCAGCGGCATCGATTTAGCAGATCTGGTGAAGATGCTATAAGTTGACAGGAGAGCGTCTCCAGCTGACATAGCTCAGTGTAGACACTGTGTTAAGTCAATGTAAGTTTCATCGCTCAGCGGGATGGGTTTTTTTACACCCCGAGTGATGTAACTTACGTCGACTTAAGCAGTAGTGTAGACAAGGCCTCAGAGAAAAACTTAGGGGTCATTGTAGAAAATTGCCTCAGCATGAGTTCCCAGTGTGGTGTCATGGCAAAAAGGACTAATCTGATCCTTGCGTGTATAGAGGGGAGTATCAAGTAGAAGAAGGGAAGTGATATTTTGTCTCTGTATGCAGCATTGGTAAGATTGCTGCTAGGATACTATGTCCTGTTCTGGTTTCTGGGCTTCAAGAAGGATGTGGAAATGCTGGAGAGAGTTCAAAGGAGGGGCCACAAAAATGATCCTAGAGCTGGAAAACATATTATTTGAGTCTTAAGGAGTTCAACTTATTCAGCTTATTGGAAAAAAAAATTGAGAGATTACTTCATTGCTATGTTTTCAGTACTTACACATGGAAAACATTTGGTAGTGAGGGGTTTTAAATCTTGCTGACAGAGGCATAAGAAAAATTAATGTCTGGACGCTGAACAAATTTAGTCTTGAAATAAGATGCAATTTCCTAACTACTAGGGCAACCAGACATTGGAAGACCTTACCGGTGGAAGTAGTTATCATCATTTGGAGTCTTTTTTGGGGGGGGCGGGGCGGCATGTCTACACTGCAATTAAATACTTGTCAGCTGATTTGGGCTTGCGGGGCTCAGGCTACAGGGCTGTAAAATTGTGGTGTAGATGTTAAGGCTGGAGCCCAAGCTCTGGGACCCCGCAAGGGTGGAGGGTCACAGAACCTGGACTCCAGCTGTAGCCTGAAATTCTACACTGCAATTTTACAGCCCCATAGCCCAAGCCAGAGTCAGCTGACCTGGGCCAGCTGGGGGTGTTTAATTGTAGACATACCCTTAGACAAGATTAGGAATCTTTTTTAAAAAGATAAACTCTAATGCATTTTTAGGGGAAATTCCTCAGCCTGTGTGCGCAAGCAGTTGAGCCAGATAGTCGTGATGGTCTCCTCTGGCCTTGGAATCTTTAACTCTATCTATTCCCCCAGTTCATCTCCTTCCTTGCTGAGCCCCCCTCTTCATTGGGAGTACAAGAATGCTTGCATTGCCCTCAGCATGCTCATAACGCTTGCATCTCTTCATTAAAGACCATGACTGTCATCAAGTTTTATCCTTCAGGGCTTCAACTGGCCACCTGCAGTGGGTAGGAAGGAGTTTTATTTTCTGCAATTGACCAGATGTATTCATCAGATTTGGGGTTGGGGAGAAATTTTTCCCAGGTCAGATTGGCAGGGACCTTGGATTTTTTTCCACCTTCCCCTGTAGCATGGGGCATGGATCACCTGGCTTGGGTAGGGGTAGTCAATAGGTGGAATGCAGGCCAAATCTGGTCTGCCAGATGTTTTTGAATTGATCCCCAAATCTTTTTATGTACTACTTATTATTTTCTCTGGACTCTGGACCTTGACTATACCTTGACCAAGAAATTTGGACCTTTTAAAAAAAAAAATTGATTACCCTTGTGCAATGGTCATCTGGTCATATCTCAGCTAATCAATTCTGTGCCATTGTGAAGGCCTCATGATTGACGGCAACTTAGTCTGTTCTGTTTTCTGCTTGTGATACACAACAACTCAGGGCAGATCTGCTGCGTAGTGATCAATCTATCGGGGGTCAATTTATTGCGTCTAGTGTAGACGCGATAAAATCGATCCCTGATCGCGCTCCCCATCAACTCCAGCTTGCGAGAGGCAGAAGCAGAGTTGACGGGGGAGCGGCAGCTGTCCTCACGGCCTGGTAAGTTGACCTAAGATACGCAACTTCTGAAGTCAGCGTATCTTAGGTCGACCTCCTCTTTTCCCCCCTCCCCCCAGTGTAGATCTGGGCTTAGTCTCCCGAGGACTGAAATGCTTTGCTCTAACAAAAGTCTTTGGGCTCAGTATAGGGGTATTTGGGTGAAATGTGATGGCTTGTGATACTTGGTAGGTCAGCCTAGTTAAACTAGTGGTCCCTTCTGGCCTTAAACTCTGCCACCAATATTTCACAATCTCTTGGCTCTAGTGGGTATTCGGTTCTTACCCTTAAATACCCAGTATATTTTGTGTTTTCTGCTTAATATTTGCAGAGACAGAAAGTCAGCTAGGCAATTTTTTGAGTGAAATCAAGAATTTTGCATGATTTCTTCTTGAATAAACACAATCTTTCTTCAAATATGCTTGATATATTTTTTTACTCGTTTAAGCCATTTATGATGTGGAGTTTGGATTTCGAGTACCCAACCATGCTCAATATGCACTAAACCAACTTTAGCTTTCCATCTTTATTTTTCAGTATATTTAATATCCTGGGAGCTCCCTCTGGTGGACTTGTCTTAATGCTGCTTTGCAACTATAGATCTTCAGCTATAATGGTGTAGGTAGGGGTGAAAAAGAGGTGGATATAGGTATGTTCCTTTTTTTAATTGAATTAACAAATAGTACACAAATTTTGGGGGCAGTAGTCACCTTTATACTTTTTATATAAACTGTTAAATTGATCCTTTTTATGGTGACTTTCAATGATACAGTACGTAAGACCATTATGGAAAGATGTAAAGGGTAGTCTTCCATTTCTGTTTTATAGGAGTGGAGAAAATAAGTGAGTAAACTCTGACTAAAACTTCCAGGCACATGGTCAAATGCCTAAATTGCTCATGAAATTAAGCCACCAAAAATATGAAAATTAAGTACAACCTAATGCAAGAGAATACTTATTCTATAATGGCAAATACCCTATGGTTTATACATCAGTATGTCCTCACTGATTGGCACAATTTGAGGCTTCAGTGCTGTTGGGTATTATATTTCAGTGTGGTGTGTAAAAGCATTGACACCTGTAGGTTTTGCAGTTTCTGGAATCTGAGCAGTTGCATTTAAAGCTGCTCAGAAAAAAGACCAGCACCTCAGATGGCTGGCTGGCATCTGGGAGGATTGTGGCAGCTCTTTCAGTACTGGTGGCAGTGTGGGTGGCACTGTCCCCAGTCACCACTTCAGCCATAAACTGCTCTGGGGTGCTGTCTCCCTCTTTCCCACCCTCTCCCCCCTCCAGTATTCTCAGCTGAAGGCTTCACTAGCCCCAAAGGTCAGCCTTGGTTTGCTGTATCTAGGGTGCTTGCTATGAATAATTAATCAGATTAGCCTTAACCATCTCAAAGCCTGAGGTGGTCCGTCCCTTGGCTCCACGACCCCAAAGAGTGACTTTGCCTAAAGCTGATCTCGGTGCTATCGGGAGGAAGTGAACGAGCCCACTAGTACCTCTTACTCTGAGAGAGGTATGATAGCCTATTTTACCCTCCTTCTAGTGGGGAAGAGGGTAGAGCTGGGGTGTGACAATCTTCCCTCACTGTACAAAATGCTGGTACTGTTGTTTATTCATAGACTGCCAGGAGTTGGCTCTATCATTTTCATTTCCTCATAGCCAGTGCTTCTGCCTGTTGATCACTCTTCCTGAATCTATGGGTTCAGCAGGGACTATAGGGAGGGCAGAAGTGGGAATGCTGAAACAATGGAGATGAAATGGAGGTTGCTTGGAAGAAAGGAGGGAGAGAATTATAGACAAAGAGACAGTAAGGAAAGCATCACAGACATGGTAATTTAAAACTCTAAAAATGATGTAGTAGTTGAAATACCAAAATGTTACATTAGTAGTGAGGGTATTAACTATATTGCTTAAAAGTCATACAACTAGAGTTGTGAAATTTGTGTGGAGGAGGCTTTTGTTGTCAGTAGTGAGAGTTCGTGCCCTTCTTCCGATACTGCTAAACCATCCCTGCCAAGGCTTTGCCATGTCTCTGGATCATAAAGATTCTTTTGAAGAGGGATTCTGGTGATGGTGGGTGTGACGTTAAACCCCATATTCTTCATAGAATCATAGAATCATAGAATATCAGAGTTGGAAGGGACCTCAAGAGGTCATCTAGTCCAACCCCCTGCTCAAAGCAGGACCAATTCCCAGCTAAATCATCCCAGCCAGGGCTTTGTCAAGCCGGGCCTTAAAAACCTCCAAGGAAGGAGACTCCACCACCTCCCTAGGTAACGCATTCCAGTGTTTCACCACCCTCCTAGTGAAATAGTTTTTCCTGATATCCAACCTGGACCTCCCCCACCGCAACTTGAGACCATTGCTCCTTGTTCTGTCATCTGCCACCACTGAGAACAGCCGAGCTCCATCCTCTTTGGAACCCCCCTTCAGGTAGTTGAAGGCTGCTATCAAATCCCCCCTCATTCTTCTCTTCTGGAGACTAAACAATCCCAGTTCTCTCAGCCTCTCCTCATAAGTCATGTGCTCCAGACCCCTAATCATTTTTGTTGCCCTCCGCTGGACTCTTTCCAATTTTTCCACATCCTTCTTGTAGTGTGGGGCCCAAAACTGGACACAGTATTCCAGATGAGGCCTCACCAATGTCGAATAAAGGGGAACGATCACGTTCCTCGATCTGCTGGCAATGCCCCTACTTATACAGCCCAAAATGCCGTTAGCCTTCTTGGCAACAAGAGCACACTGTTGACTCATATCCAGCTTCTCGTCCACTGTGACCCCTAGGTCCTTTTCAGCAGAACTGCTACCTAGCCATTCGGTCCCTAGTCTGTAGCAGTGCATGGGATTCTTCCGTCCTAAGTGCAGGACTCTGCACTTGTCCTTGTTGAACCTCATCAGGTTTTTTTCGGCCCAATCCTCTAATTTGTCTAAGTCCCTCTGTATCCGATCCCTACCCTCTAGTGTATCTACCACGCCTCCTAGTTTAGTGTCATCTGCAAACTTGCTGAGAGTGCAGTCCACACCATCCTCCAGATCATTAATAAAGATATTAAACAAAACCGGCCCCAGGACCGACCCTTGGGGCACTCCGCTTGAAACCGGCTGCCAACTAGACATGGAGCCATTGATCACTACCCGTTGAGCCCGACGATCTAGCCAGCTTTCTATCCACCTTACAGTCCATTCATCTAGCCCATACTTCTTTAACTTGGTGGCAAGAATACTGTGGGAGACAGTATCAAAAGCTTTGCTAAAGTCAAGAAATAACACATCCACTGCTTTCCCCTCATCCACAGAGCCAGTTATCTCATCATAGAAGGCAATTAGGTTAGTCAGGCACGACTTCCCCTTCGTGAATCCATGCTGACTGTTCCTGATCACTTTCCTTTCCTCTAAATGTTTCATAATTGATTCCTTGAGGACCTGCTCCATAATTTTTCCAGGGACTGAGGTGAGGCTGACTGGCCTGTAGTTCCCCGGATCCTCCTTCTTCCCTTTTTTAAAGATGGGCACTACATTAGCCTTTTTCCAGTCATCTGGGACCTCCCCCGATCGCCATGAGTTTTCAAAAATAATGGCTAATGGCTCTGCAATCTCACCCGCCAACTCCTTTAGCACCCTCGGATGCAGCGCATCTGGCCCCATGGACTTGTGCACGTCCAGTTTTTCTAAATAGTCCCGAACCACTTCTTTCTCCACAGAGGGCTGGTCACCTTCTCCCCATGCTGTACTGCCCAGTGCAGCAATCTGGGAGCTGACCTTGTGCGTGAAGACAGAGGCAAAAAAATCATTGAGTACATTAGCTTTTTCCACATCCTCGGTCACTAGGTTGCCTCCCTCATTCAGTAAGGGGCCCACACTTTCCTTGATTTTCTTCTTGTTGCTAACATACCTGAAGAAACCCTTCTTGTTACTCTTAACATCTCTTGCTAACTGCAACTCCAAGTGTGATTTGGCCTTCCTGATTTCACTCCTGCACGCCTGAGCAATATTTTTATACTCCTCCCTGGTCATTTGTCCAATCTTCCACTTCTTATAAGCCTCTTTTTTGCGTTTAAGATCAGCAAGGATTTCACTGTTTAGCCAAGCTGGTCGCCTGCCATATTTACTATTCTTTCTACACATCGGGATGGTTTGTTCCTGCAACCTCAATAAGGATTCTTTAAAATACAGCCAGCTCTCCTGGACCCCTTTGCCCTTCATGTTTTTCTCCCAGGGGATCCTGCCCATCTGTTCCCTGAGGGAGTCAAAGTCTGCTTTTCTGAAGTCCAGGGTCCATATTCTGCTGCTCTCCTTTCTTCCTTGTGTCAGGATCCTGAACTCGACCATCTCATGGTCACTGCCTCCCAGGTTCCCATCCACTTTTGCTTCCCCTACTAGTTCTTCCCTGTTTGTGAGCAGCAGGTCAAGAAAAGCTTTGCCCCTAGTTGGTTCCTCCAGCACTTGCACCAGGAAATTGTCCCCTACGCTTTCCAAAAATTTCCTGGATTGCCTGTGCACCGCTGTATTGCTCTCCCAGCAGATATCAGGGTGATTAAAGTCTCCCATGAGAACCAGGGCCTGCGATCTAGCAACTTCTGCTAGTTGCCAGAAGAAAGCCTCGTCCACCTCATCCCCCTGGTCTGGTGGTCTATAGCAGACTCCAACCACGACATCACCCTTGTTGCTCCCACTTCTCAACTTTATCCAGAGACTCTCAGGTTTTTCTGCAGTATCATACCGGAGCTCTGAGCAGTCATACTCCTCTCTTACATACAACGCAACTCCCCCACCTTTTCTGCCCTGCCTGTCCTTCCTGAACAGTTTATATCCATCCATGACAGTACTCCAGTCATGTGAGTTATCCCACCAAGTCTCTGTTATTCCAATCACATCATAGTTCCCTGACTGTGCCAGGACTTCCAGTTCTCCCTGCTTGTTTCCCAGGCTTCTTGCATTTGTGTATAGGCACTTAAGATAACTCAATGATCGTCCCTCTTTCTCAGCATGAGACAGGAGTCCTCCCCTCTTGCGCTCTCCTGCTTGTGCTTCCTCCCAGGATCCCATTTCCCCACTTACCTCAGGGCTTTGGTCTCCTTCCCCCGGTGAACCTAGTTTAAAGCCCTCCTCACTAGGTTAGCCAGCCTGCTGGCGAAGATGCTCTTCCCTCTCTTCGTTAGGTGGAGCCCGTCTCTGCCTAGCACTCCTTCTTCTTGGAACACCATCCCATGGTCGAAGAATCCAAAGCCTTCTCTCCGACACCACCTGCGTAGCCATTCGTTGACTTCCACGATTCGGCGGTCTCTACCCCGGCCTTTTCCTTGCACAGGGAGGATGGACGAGAACACCACTTGTGCCTCAAACTCCTTTATCCTTCTTCCCAGAGCCACGTAGTCTGCAGTGATCCGCTCAAGGTCATTCTTGGCAGTATCATTGGTGCCCACGTGGAGAAGCAGGAAGGGGTAGCGATCCGAGGGCTTGATGAGTCTCGGCAGTCTCTCCGTCACATCGTGTATCCTAGCTCCTGGCAAGCAGCAGACCTCTCGGTTTTCCCGGTCAGGGCGGCAGATAGATGACTCAGTCCCCCTGAGGAGGGAGTCCCCGACCACCACCACCCTCCTCCTCCTCTTGGGAGTGGTGGTCGTGGAACCCCCATCCCTAGGACAGTGCATCTTTTGCCTTCCAATCGGTGGAGTCTCCTTCTGCTCCCTTCCCTCAGATGGGCCATCTAGTCCACTCTCCGCATTAGCACCTGTAGAGAGAACATGGAAACGATTGCTCACCTGTATCTCCATTGCTGGTGCATGGACGCTCCTCTTTCTTCTTCTGGAGGTCACATGCTGCCAAACCTCCTCACAATCCTTCTGTCCCTGCTGCGCCTGCTCTGAATCTTCAGAACAATGTGGCCGTAGAAGCATCTCCTGACGTCTGTCCAGGAAATCTTCATTTTCCCTTATGCAACGCAGAGTCGATACTTGTTTCTCCAGCCCTCGAACCTTCTCCTCCAATATGGAGACCAGCTTGCACTTTGTACAGACAAAGTCACTTCTGTCCTGTGGAAGAAAGACAAACATGGCACAACCTGTGCAGGTTACAACAGCTGATCGCTCACCTTCCATATCACCGTCCTCTTAGGAGCTTCCTCAACTGTTGCAGGAACTACTCTGAGAAACCTGCAGATGAAAGCCTCAGTGCACTCTCCCCACGCGAACTCCCAGGCAAACTCCTGCTGTTAGCCTCTGCTGTTCGCCGCTCAGCTGGTTCGCTGCTGACTGCCCTTATATACCAGTCAGGCCCACTCAAGGCCCACCAACACAGCCCCCCTAATGCAGCACTTAGCGTACCTCCTCTTGGACAGCTCCCAGGCAAACTCCTGCTGTTAGCCTCTGCTGTTCGCCGCTCAGCTGGTTCGCTGCTGACTGCCCTTATATACCAGTCAGGCCCACTCAAGGCCCACCAACACAGCCCCCCTAATGCAGCACTTAGCGTACCTCCTCTTGGACAGCTCCCAGGCAAACTCCTGCTGTTAGCCTCTGCTGTTCGCCGCTCAGCTGGTTCGCTGCTGACTGCCCTTATATACCAGTCAGGCCCACTCAAGGCCCACCTGGAACAAAGCACTCCCAATTCACACTTTTCAAACAAACAAGCAAGCAATCAAGCACACGGTCAAACTGACCAACTGTCCCAGCAGCAGGCACTCAGATACTCACCAACACAGCCCCCCTAATGCAGCACTTAGCGTACCTCCTCTTGGACAGCTCCCAGGCAAACTCCTGCTGTTAGCCTCTGCTGTTCGCCGCTCAGCTGGTTTGCTGCTGACTGCCCTTATATACCAGTCAGGCCCACTCAAGGCCCACCAACACAGCCCCCCTAATGCAGCACTTAGCGTACCTCCTCTTGGACAGCTCCCAGGCAAACTCCTGCTGTTAGCCTCTGCTGTTCGCCGCTCAGCTGGTTCGCTGCTGACTGCCCTTATATACCAGTCAGGCCCACTCAAGGCCCACCAACACAGCCCCCCTAATGCAGCACTTAGCGTACCTCCTCTTGGACAGCTCCCAGGCAAACTCCTGCTGTTAGCCTCTGCTGTTCGCCGCTCAGCTGGTTCGCTGCTGACTGCCCTTATATACCAGTCAGGCCCACTCAAGGCCCACCAACACAGCCCCCCTAATGCAGCACTTAGCGTACCTCCTCTTGGACAGCTCCCAGGCAAACTCCTGCTGTTAGCCTCTGCTGTTCGCCGCATGGAAATATGGTTGTGATATGAATATGGTATGACTAAGATACTTTATGCAAGATGGCTCATGTAAGGTATCATTGGAAAGGTTATAATTTACTGAATGTGTTTATCCAATTTGTATGCATTTATCATTTTTGTATCTGAAGCTGGGAATATTGACCATGTCTCTGTATTTCAAATGTGCTACATTGGATGAGGCCAAACAATGTTAGTGGCTTATTAAAGAAATGCACACAAGCATAAGGATTATCCCAGGAACTGTGTGCAATAGAAACCTCTGAGATAGCTCTATACAATGGGAATGTTTGACAGAGTAGTGAGCAAAAAATGTTTCCCGCAGGTAGTGGGAAGATATAAAAGAGGGACAATGACAACATGAAGAGTCCTTACTCTCCCTACAACACCACAGCTGAAATACCTGAGGGAAAAAGATACAATGGTGAGAAGTGATGGTCCCAGACTAAGATCTTTAGCCTATGTATGAAAACCTGGGAAAGCCAAGGCAACTTGTGCCTTGAGAATCTGCCAGCCCGTTTATCACTCAGGGTGAGAATTTATTAATTTGTATCTTTCCTATGTAATGTGTTTAAGCTCAGTCTGCGGCTTTTGTTTATTGATGAAGGTAATCTGCTTTGTTCTTTTTGCCATCTCTTTAACCACTTAAAATTCACCTTTTGTAGTTATTAAACTTATTTCTTGTTTATAATAAAACCCAATTTATGTAATTTCTAACTGGGAGGGCAAGAAGTCGTGCACATCTCTCTTCACATTGAGGAAGAGGTTGGATTTTTATGAGCTTGTGCTGTGCAGATTTTTCTATACAGTGCAAGACAGTATTATTTTGGGTTTATCTCCCAAAAGGGGTGTGCACGCGAGTGCTGGGCGAGTCCTCTCACACAGAAGTGACTTCAGTCTGTGACTACAGTGGGGTGTGTGTGCATGTGCACGCGCGGCTGGAGAGTCTAATTTGGCAACACAGGGAGAGAGAACCCTGGCTGGTTGAGGGGGATCCAACCCGTTACAGTGGTGGTTTGGGAGTGGGGTGTGCTTGTTCATTTGTTTGTTCAAAAATGCTTCCCCATGTAGGATAATCTGTACCCCGAAAGGACTTTTATCTTGCATACTGCTCTTCCACCCCCAGATGCAGGTACAGAGAACCTGCAATCTACTCAGCATGGGTGGAGTCACTTGCACTAGCTAGTTCAGTTTTGTTGACAAGGTTTTCTTCAAAGCTCAAGGGAAGTGTGTGTGTGTGTGTGTGTGTGTGTGAGCAAATCCCTTTGAAAATCAATGAAAATGTTTGATCAGTTGGAGGAGAGGGTAGTGAATTTTGGGGAAAATTTCTCAGTCCCTCGAGTTAAAATATCTCCTTCCTGTAGGGGGCAGGCCTAAGTTCCTTGTTAGCTGGCACTTCTGTGGGAGTTTCCCCTTGGTTGTAGGGACTGTGCATGGGCGGTCAGGCTTAATGGTTAGTCAGGTTCCAAGCCAAAGGTGAGAGACAGAGTCGGATGTCAAACCAGGGGTCGAAGTGTTGGGTAGGGTGTAGGCGCAGGACCTGGAGTGAGGCAGGTATCAGGAATAGATGGGAATCTGGGTTAAGGAGGACAAGAACCAAGAACAGCCAGGGAGGCAGCAAAGCAGGGCTCAGGAATCATGTAAATAGGCAGAGTAGCAGCCAGCCAGGGATTCCTTTAGTTGCTTGGACAGCTTCCTGTGACTCTTTCTGGTTTAAATAGAGCTTTCTAGCTAATTGGTGGTGCTGGATGCTTCTCCCAGTAAGGAACTTTGAGGGTGGGAACCTTTATGAGCTAGTTGGCTCCCTTCTCTAGTTGTTCAGGTGAGCTGCTGGGTGGTGGCCATGTGCTGAGCACTGCCTGGGGACCCGTAGGCCTGGGTTCAAGCCTGTGATCCCTCACATTAGCTGGTCACATCCTTCTAGGGTCCAGTTCCTCAACTACGCTGGCCGGGGAATTGAGTCCCTTCTTCCTAGGGACTCTTGAGTTAGCCCTTCTGGGGGTTCTAGGCCCATATTAACTTCACCTCCTATTTCTTAGAGTACTCCCAATTCTGTCCCAAGATAATGGGATAAGCCAGTGTTGAGACCAGTCCCACTACAAGGATCATAAGAATGGCCATACTGGGTCAGACCAAAGGTCCATCAAGCCCAGTATCCTGTCCTCTGACAGTGGCCAATGCCAGGTGCCTCAGAGGGAATGAACAGAACAGGTAATCATCAAGTGATCCATCCCCTGTGCCCCATTCCCAGCTTCTGGCAAACAGAGGCTAGGAACATCACCCCTGCCCATCCTGGTGAATAGCCATTGATGGACCTATCCTCCATGAACTTATCTAGTTCTTTTTTGAACCTTGTTATAGTCTTCACAACATCCTCTGGCAAGGAGTTCCACAGGTTGACTGTGCATTGTATGAAGAAATACTTCCTTTTGTTTGTTTTTAAACCTGCTGCCTATTAATTTTACTTGGTGACCCTTAGTTCTTGTGCTATCAGGAGTAAATAACACTTCCTTATTTACTTTTTCCACACCAGTCATGATTTTATAGGCCTCTATCATATCCCCCCTTAGTCGTCTTTTCCAAGCCGAGAAGTCCCAGTCTTACTAATTTTTCCTCATATAGCAGCCGTTCCATACCCCTAATCACTTTTGTTGCTCTTTTCGGAACCTTTTCCAATTCCAATATCTCTTTTTTGAGATGGGGTGATCACCTCTGCACGCAGTATTCAAGATGAGGGCGTACCATGGATTTATATGGAGGCAATATGATATTTTCTGTCTTATTATCTATCCCTTTCTTAATGAATCCCAACCTTCTGTTTGCTTTTTTGACTGCCACTGCACATTGAATGGATGTTTTCAGAGAATTATCCACAATGACTCCAAGATCTTTCTCTTGTGTGGTAAAAGCTAATTTAGACCCCATCATTTTATATGTATAGTTGGAATTATGTTTTCCAATGTGCATTACTTTACATTTATCAACATTTAACTTCAGCTGCCATTTTGTTGCTCAGTACCCAGTGTTGTGTATTCCCCTACAGTTAATTGTGCATGTGCACTAACATAGTGCTTAACACCTTCACAAATACATTGTAAGAAAATAGTTTCTCTCAAGGTTCGGGACCACACTTGGAATCCACCAGGCTCATCACCTCTGTCCCATGTACACTGATAGGGACAGTTAGTTTAGCTGGCGTTAGCTTATGGGCTTGGCTTTCCACTATAGGGGCATTCATGATACAGGTGTCGTCGCTGCCCATGTGAAAAGCAGACTCCCACAGCTAGCCCGTGGCCTAATGCTCGAGGTAGCCTCTCCCTGTGCAGTTCACCAGCTCCTACTCTGTGGTTTTCCTGGCAAGGGGACTTCAGGTTTATCTGAGTCTGGGCCTAGAGTGTCTGGATTTTCCAATGGGGACCAACCTGGGGCCCTTAGAGGCTGGTGCCTCAGGTCCTGAACCAGGCCGTCAGGCCTCTGATCCTTCCAGTTAGGTTCTCTTTCAACTCGAGAGCCGCCTTTTATCATAGGTGGCCCTCATGTGACATTGCTGAAGCTTCTGCAGTCAGATAGTACTCCATAAACTGGACTGCATTGGCTATGGTTTAAGTACCTAATCCTGAGCCCCGAGGCAGGAGTATATGGGTGAATTGTACTACCAAGATGAGCTCAGCAATTTGGACTCTAAGTCTCTGGGTTCAACCATTGCCAACAAAAGTGTCTCAATCTCTGGACCACTACTTGGAGCCTGGCTCCCTGCAGGTATTGTCCTCATAGAACCACAGTTAAAAGGTCCCACTGTGATATCAAGGTAGTCCAATATAGCTGCTTTCTCCTGGGTGTAGTCTTGTGCTGCTGCTGAGTTTAGCCCATGGTACATAACCTGTGCTGGCCTGGTCAGTAAGGCGCTAACAAGATGGCCCACTGCTCAGGTGGCCACTTGGCTGCCATTGCCTGTTTCTTGAATGTCTCCAGGAGTACGTCCAAGTTATTGCGAGTCTCATTGGCACAGCCACACCTCCAGGGGCTGTCAGTCAGGCCCTAGAGGCTACATCAGAGCCACTATCTGTTGGACCAACTGCTGCTGCTGTTGTGCCCCTAAGTTCTGGATTAGCTGTTGCTGAGGGGCAGCCATCTGTTGCAGAAGCTGCTTCTGCTGGGCCCACTGTTGATGGTTCTTGGTCATCCACTTTAGAAGATGTTCCAGATCCATGTCATGTTACATCTTTAGGCCTACTGTATTTGGCAGTCCCGGTCACTCAAGCCTCCCCCAGGAGTGAGAAGACAATGTCTCTATTCTTCATCACATTGTCACCAGGTTCCTTCCCCAGAGTGCCCCCTGGACTAGGCCCCTGCACTCACCAAGGCCTCTGCTCTGCAGAGCTGGGCATTCCATCACACTAGTCTAGTTGTAAGGGACTCGGCCTCTGGTTGAGCCCTGGACAGTCTGCCCCTTCCGGGGTTGTCAATGAACACAAAAAAGAAACACAAATGAATAGTCCCACAGTCTGAAGAAAGAGCACCGTACCAAACATGTTCCTGTTAAGCTATGGTCCCATAGATTAATATAGGGAAAATAGTCCCCTCAAATAGATGGATCAGCATCAAGCCCTCTCTTCCTCTAGAGAGGTGCTGCTGTGCAGTGGTCATCTGAAAAGCTGTTGCCTTCAGTCAACCCTTTCTCCAGGAGCTGGAGACTGGAGTTCTGGTCTGCCATCAACAATACTATGTCTTTCCTTTTTAAGTTCCTCCAAATCTGACATTTCTTACAGGTGTGGTGGGATAGCATATAATAAAAATGGAGATATACCTATCTCATAGAACTGGAAGGGATCTTGAAAGGTCATTGAGTCCAGGCCCCTGCCTTCACTAGCAGGACCAACTACTGTCCTTGGCAGTTTTTTTTGTTTTTGTGTGTTTTTGTTTTGTTTTTGGCCCCCTCAAGGATTGAACTGTCAACCCTGGGTTTAGCAGGCCAATGCTCAAACCACTGAGCTATCCCTCCCTCCCGAAACCCATATTAGCTCATTAACCCTGTGTTGCCCAGAGTGGGATTTGTTATACTGCATCACAGTTCACAATTATTGGATCGCTTTTTTGTATTGGCTACAGCTTTCCTTCTGTTTACCCAGAAGGAATTGGAATCTAGACTTTCTTCCTAAATGCTTCAAGTTTCTCCAGCTCTTCTACTGTCAGGAGAAAGTCCTCCACAGAGAACTAGTCTTACCTCTTAGGCTCTTCTCTTTCTTTTTACATGGGTTTCATGTTTTAAGATTTATTTGATCATTACTGTAACAAGCCTTTTTTAATTTCAGATTTCCAGATGTTATGAACAGTTCATTGTTTAGTTGCATGGTTGCGACACAAGCGGTAAATCATACAGTTGACTTAATTTATTATTTTTTCTTTAATCTTTATTTGGTTTTTGAAAGTAAAACACATCCAGACTGGACAAGCAGGCACCTTTCCCAAACTCCGTAAAACAAAGTACATACACTATAGCAGGGGTGGGCAAACTTTTTGGCCTGAGGGCCACATCTGGGTATGGAAATTGTATGGCGGGCCATGAATGCTCATGAAATTAGGGGTTGGGGTGTGGGAGGGGCTGAGGGCTCCGGCTGGGGGTGCAGGCTCCAGGCAGCACTTTCTCAAGCAGCTCTCGGAAGCAGCAGCATGTCCCCTCTCCGGCTCCTACGCGGAGGCGCAGCCAGGCGGCTCTGCACGCTGCCCCATCTGCAGGCACCGCCCCTTCAGCTCCCATTGTCCGCAGGGCCACAGTACAAGTGAATTGAAGGACCGGCAGGGCCCTTGCCGAGCATGGGCCTGTCACCATTATAAACACGGTACTGTTCGGGCTGGATTGGGGCCGGGGGAGGGGCACCTCTCCCCACCGTGGCAGGTCCAGGACTGGGGGAGAGGCATCTCTCTCCGCTGCAGCCCTGAATGCCTGCACGGTGCTTAATAGGCTGCTGCGCAGGAACCTAGGTGATCAGCAGCTGTGTCTGAGCACTTGGGTTACCCTAGCTCAGGTGTGAGCAGCCACTGCAAGGTCACACTCAAGTTACTGTGTTCTGACTGATGCTTCGTTGATCTGTGTGTATCACTAGGATCACTGGGAACATAATCCATGGTTCTTTGTACTGTTGTATGATGAGCTGCTCTGATTGTTTTCCAGTGAATTGTGGGAAAGCTTGTCTTTCCTTCTGGGAACACTGAGAGGGATTTGGGAAATAATTGGAGGACTGTCAGCATTCAAATGACTTGCCTTGTGTCCTCACCCCAAAGGGAGTGGGTTACCAGCTCACGTGAAATCCTTACTTGGAGTTTTAGACGATAGCCCAGTGATTCTCAAACTTTTTTACTGGTGACCCCTTTCACATAGCAAGCCTCTGAGTGTGACCCTTCCATCAATTAAAAATGCTTTTTTATATATTTAACACCATTATAAATGCTGGAGGCAAAGCGGGGTTTGAGGTGAAGGCTAACAGCTCGTGACCGCCGATGTAAGAACCATGTGACCGCCTGAGGGGTCCTGAACCCCTGCTATAGCCCCAGATAGCCAGCTAGCTAGTGATGAAAGCACCACTAACCTAGAGAGAGAGTGTTTTGTATGTGAATGAGAAGGATCTGAGGGATAACATCCAAGAAGGAGCCCAAATGATCTCTTCAGTGAAGATGTAATCTAAGAGGTCCAAATGAGTGACAACCCACCTGATTCAGTGAGAAAGCAGAATCCACTTAAACCTTTCCTAGCAGGATCAACATCTCCTAATGTGGAGAAGTATTCAGGCATACTAGATTTATATATGTGTACCCACATATTAAGTAATATAGAAAGACACAGGTTGAAAATAGTAAATATAAAATTGCACAGTATTTAGAAGCCTTTTTTTGTTGTTTGTTTGAAGTATTATCTTTAATGTTGTTTAGATTTCCTCCTTCCTCACCACTGAAACCATATCCAACAAGGCCTCCATATAGAAAGGAAGTAATTAAATTTCCAGACTGGAATGTTCCTGAAGCAGGCACTTCCCAAGAACACATCCCAGTGAAGCCTCTCATGATGGTAAGATTTCTTGTTTCCAGTTTCTAAAATATTTGGTATTCTGAAAGGAAAATAGGTAATGGGAAGGGATAAAATAAACTAACGATCTCTTCTTTTTTGATGTATAGTGTTTGGCTGTAGAAAAATGAAAAGAAATAGATTTTTGTATGATGAGTTTTTGCGTAGAGGAAGCCATTGTTCTTTCATTTTTAATTATAGTTCATTGGTTGTTTTGATTTTCTCTCTCAAATGGGTTACTTTTGTCGTTTGATTATTTTTATGTTCACAAATTACATTAAATTCTGTACTTGGTAAATTCTGTAAAGGATAAATTCATAAATTTGAGAGGGTTCAGAGAAGAGCTACAAGAATGATTAAAGGAGTAGAAAACGTGCCTTATAGTGATAGACTGAGCTCTTTAAGTCTTTCTAGCTTAAAAAGACAGGTGAGTCCATAAGTATCTACATCGGAAACAAATAGTTAATAATGGGCTCTTCAGTCTAGCAGAGAAAGGTATAACACGATCCAATGGCTGGAAGTTGAAGCTAGACAAATTCAGACTGGAAATGTGGCATACATTTTTAATGGCGAGAGTAATTAACCATTGTAACAATTTACCAAGGGTCGTGGTGGATTCTCTATCACTGACAATTTTAAAATAAAGAGTGGATGTTTTTCTAAATGATATGCTAGGAATTATTTTGTGGAAGTTCTATGGCCTGTGTTATAAAGGACACAATAGTCCCTTCTGGCTTTGGAATGTATGAATCTATATATTTGACATTTAACTTACATACCAATGTATTGTAAAATAAGAACAAATTTACTTCATTCCAGGATAAAATGGTAATTTTATTGGAATTGTATTGCATGATTGTTTCACTTGAATGTTGCAGGTGGTCCCTACCATTTTTTTTAACTCTTATAAAGCTACAGTTTTTACGGCTTCCACATACTTGCTCACAATAAATGTTACTCCTGGGGGAATTCTGCACCACTGTGAAATGCAGAATTTTGCAGAATTCTTTGTTTTCCCCGAAGAATTTCTGGCCACCATTAGGGGCCACTGGACTCTGCGGATCCCAGCTCGCAGTGAGTGGAGCACCCAGACTGGATGGGCTGGAGGCTTTGCACGCTCTTTGATCCTTATTCTCCCAGAGACGGGAGAGGACCTGGGAGACCCAGCCAGCTCTGGCAAAGGAAGGGCAGGGCTACACCACACCATGTCCCATGGCGGGACAGTAAAGAAGTTGCTGGGGAATAAAGGCTCTGGGGGTCATGCTGTCTGGGCCAGGGGCTGCCCTGCAGCTGGGCTCTGGGGTGGATGGGAGTGCAGGTGTCTGGGCTCTGGAGGCCCCACACAGCCCCCTCCAGCACCCCCAACTGGAACTGGGTTGTTGTAGGGGTTTCTTTAACTCTCTACTCCTGGGGGAAACTCTGTTGCTGTTGTCTGTATTATTGACATACTTGTTGACCGGTATCTTGAAATAAATTACCAAAATAATTCAAACTGGAGTGATTATATTGTGTTATTTTGACAAATAAAATATGCAGAATTTTCCAGAATTTTAAAATATTATGCACAGAATTTTTATGCACAGAATTCCCCCAGGAGTAAAATGTGCTGCAGCCATAGAGAGAGGTTGTGTTGGATTGTTTTGCTGTGTGAACTTGGAGGATCTCTGTTTTAATCCTTACCTGATCCCAGCATTTCCCAAACTGCCTTCCCCACCCCCACATCATAAACATGAAACCAGTTGTGCTCCCGCCTGCATTTCTGACATATGTTGTTTAAAGGCCTGGGCATTTTAATTTATACATCTTCATATCTCCAACCCTCCTCTGGGCTAATCCTGTGTGTTTGCTAAAGCACACACTCCCCAAGCACACTTTGGAAATAGGTGTAGATTTTGATAATATGATGATGTCTTTCTTATGTGCTTTGATCAGTGAAATTGTTAACACTGTTGATATTTCAACTATCGTTGGCATCTAAATTATCGTCCCTTGAAATTAATGGCACAGTTCAGACCTTTATATATATAGCTCTGATCAAAGCACGTAAGAAAGACATCATCATATTATCAAAATCTACACCTATTTCCAAAGTGTGCATGGGGAGTGTGTGCTTTAGCAAACACACAGGATTAGCCCAGAGGAGGGTTGGAGATATGAAGGTGTGTGTGTATACATACATACAATATATAAAAAAAAAATTAAATTTTAAGACTCTGAAGAGCCATTGAGAGGTCTATGCACAAGCTGCCGACCCTGCTCCCTCCGCCTTACTTACGGTCTTTCTTCCATGGGGGTGCACGTTTCACTTTAAGAAATACTACCACAACCTATGCTATTGAGGTCATGTTTTATACTCACCATTTTTCTAATCAGGGGCTAGATGGAGTTCTGCTGTTAGTCAGTAACATGTCTTAACTTGGTTACAAGTTTTGGATTTATGTGAAAAGTAACATGGCAGAGTAGGACTGCCAACTTTTCAAGTTCTGCTCCTTCCTTATTCCCCTTCAAATGTCAGCAGTCAATCAAACATGCTAATATCAATGAAACAAGATATATCAGCCTGTTCATTAAAGAAAGACAGGACAGGGATGCCAGTTGCTCTTGAATGCAGTGACAGGATGAAAGCATCTTCAGTTTAATTCCTTTTTAAAGAACTGCCAAAAAAATCTTGAGGCTATCAAAGAGGAAAAGGCACATCCATTTGGAATTTCTGTAGTGGGTGGGAGATGTATTGTGAAGGAGGGAGAGTGGCAGATTAGCAAGGTCAGTGCCTGCAGCATCACCTTCTGATCTACCTAAACTGATAAACTCATTCGTTGCTGAAGTATGTGAGCTCAATCATCCTCCCAGACCTGTGAAAATAAGGATCACGCCATACAAAGCTGTTATCTTTTAGGCTAAAAAGGAAAAACTCATAGTAATTAAGAAAAGTTGCTATTTGGTCCCTTCATGCTATCTTTGGTTATTAATATACAGTATCCTGACACTCTCACGAGTGCATATTGTTTCACTTGGATTCAAAGGGAGACCTCTGTGTAGTGGTCACACAATCTTTCATTCACTGCTCCTTCAGTTCTATCCTTTCAGTCAGGATAGAAATGACTATTGGCATCCCAGTTTTTGAGAGGAACGAGCTTTGTTGGGTCTCCTAGGTTGTACCTATTTGCTTTCCTTTTCTGTCTGCATTACACCTGCTAGGAGTTGCTACTTAAATCCCATCAGCATGCATAGAGCCAAGCAAGATGAAGACCATGATCTGGTCTACACAGCATGGCAAAATGCATCAGAGGGGCTGCCCCATGTAGACCTGCTGGCCTGCTCTAAAAGGTACCAAGTTTGCATTAACATAGTCCTGTTTGAAACACATTAGAGTGCTTCACAAGTCACACCCCTCTAGTGTGCTTTGCCAATACCGTGTACACGAGGCCTAAGAATGTTCTGTGGGAATTCTTACAAGGCTATTGTTAAATGCAAATGTGTGACAGAATACACCTTACACACTATTGTAATAACCTTTTGTACAAAGTATCCCTTGTAAGGTATCATTTGAAAACTCGGAATTTGCTGGTCAGTATTGTTCTGGTAAAATGTGTGGCCACATTGTATATGAAATTATAAGATTCCCCAGTATGATGTTAATAACACAAGTTCCAAACCCTGCAGCCCTTCCTAGGCAGAAGTCAGGTCTGTCCTAAACAAAGGAAGGAATTTGTGCCTGCCTTAATTCGCATTTAAGCAGTAAACAGTGTCATCAAGCAGGGAGGGAAAACAAAGGATGTTCAAACAGGTGAAAAAACCCAGCAGGTAATATCATTCCCCTTAGAGTCTTTGTCTCCTTGGTCTCAGCTGGAAATGTTTTCATTTGGTGGACTGAAACTATAAAAAGGGACAGACACATGTCCCCCCGCCCCCTCTACCCATCACATTCACTGCACCTGAAGAGACAGAGGAAGCAGCCATTGGACTCTGGGGGGAGGGATCCTGTCCTAAAGAGTTTGGTCAGTAAGACTGATGAAGGCATCTGGTGAGAGAACTTTGCTTTGAATCTAATTTAGTTTATTAGGCGTCAGTAGGCGTTTTATCTTGTAACCATTTCTGACTTTTATGCCTCATTACTTGTACTTACTTAAAATCTATCCCTCTGTAGTAAATAAACTTGTCATATTGTTTTATCTAATCCAGTGTGTTCAAGTTGAAGGGTCTGGGCAATTCCATCTGGTGAAACAAGTTGTATGCATATTATTCCCTTAATGGAATAATGGACTCAATATTTGTACTGTCCAGAAGAGGATGGATAGTACAGGACATAGGTTTCTGGGGGAAAATCTGGGACTGGGAATATGGTGGGGGTAATCCTGTGGTAGTCTTTAAAGCTGGTAAAAGCTGAATTATGGCTTGCTGGTTGGCTGCAGCACACACAGACAAATTTGGGAGTGACTTACGTGCTAGAGCAGGGTGGGCAAACTTTTTTGGCCTGAGGGCCACATCTGTGAATAGAAATTGTACGGTGGGCCATGAATGCTCACAAAATTGGGGTTGGGGTGCAGGAGGGGGTGAGGGCTCAGGTTGGGGGTGCGGGCTCTGGGGTGGGGCCAGAAATGAGGGGTTCAGGGTGCAGGAGGGGGCTCCAGGCTGGGGTGGGGGAGTGAGGTGTGGGGGTGAGGGCTTTGGCTGGGGGTGCGGGCTCTGGGGTGGGGCTGGGGATGAGGGGTTTGGGGTGCAGGAGGGTGCTCCAAGCAGGATCAGGGCTGGGGCAGGGGGTTAGGGTATGGGGAGAGGCTCAGGGGTGCAGGTTCCGGGCAGCACTTACCTCAAGCGGCTTCTGGAAGCAGCGGCATGTCCCTTCTCCAGCTCCTATGCGGAGGCATGGCCAGGCGGCTCTGCACGCTGCCCTGTCCACAGGCACTGCCCATGCAGCTCCCATTGGAGTGCTGGAGGGAGCCATTGGAGCACCTAGGAGCCGCGGGGGGGCGGGGGGGGGCATGCCGCTCCTTCTGGGAGCCATGTGAAGTGGCCCCTGACCCTGCGTCCCAGTTGGAGCGCCGGAGCACTGGAGTAGGGCAAGCCCCAGACCCTGCTCCCCAGCGGGAGCTCGAGGGCCAGCTTAAAATGACTGGTGGGCCAGATGTGGCCCGTGGGCTATAGTTTGCTCACCCCTGTGCTAGAAGCTGTTTGTGGGCAGTCCAGGTTGGAGGCTATAGCAGCAAGGTATTGTAACCTGGGGTGCCCTTTACAGAGTAGGGGTGACACAGATAGTCATTGGTCTGGATTGTACCCGAGTATGTCGCAAAGTATATTTGTACTGGTTTTAGAACCGCAGAGAGGTGCTGTTTAACAACATGCACATAGGGATGGGGATTAATGACTCCTGAACTGCAAGCACTGCTCTGACATTGGCTCCTTCTGCAGCTTTGGACAAATCACTTAACTGAGGCAAAGATGCTTCCCATCTATAAAATCTAAATAATACTTAAATAGTTACTGCTCATAGATTTTATGAGCATTTGTTAATGTTCATAAAGTGATTGGAAGAGGAAGCATGCTACACTGTGTAAGTGCTATAGTATTTTATCATTGAAAAAATTGGTAGGTAAAGGAATGTGCTTTTTTTTTCTTTTGTAATCCAGAATTCTGAAATGTGGTTCAAACGTCACAGTATAGCAATAGGAGAAGTACCAGCTTGCAGACTTGTGCACCGCCAAGAGTTAACACAGGCAAATATAGAAGAGATATGGAAATCCATGACGCTATCACAGTAAGTGTATTTGTGAGTCCTCCACCTTTAGGCTAATGTGTATACTGGGTAATAGTCTCACCTTCTCTGCTGCTTCTCATAATTTCACCCATTCTTTACTGCCGTTAGGCCTATGCTTGCTAGACTAATTAGACTTGCTTATTATTTGACTATCAGCCTGTGATTTGTGAATAATCTTTTATATTTAGCAGCTTTAACAATTCCTCTTTCTATGACACTATATAGCTAATTTTTCTATATGGGTTTGTATTGTGTAGTGTGGTGAAATCTTTTTCCTCCCTTCTCTTTCCACAATGCTAAAATTTAAACAGCTCTTCTGGGAGCATGAAGTCCTAAAAATCTTTAATAAAAAGTGAAGTATTTAGTTTGAGGACACAGGAAATGGAAGATCTGATCAGCTGGGTGAAAACAATTCTACAAGCTTCCTATATATGGAAATAAGCTGTAAAATTTTAACAGTGAGGGCAATTAACCATTGGAACAGTTTATCAAGGGTTGTGGTGGATTCTCCATCACTGGCAATGTTAATATCCGTATTGGATTTTTCCTTTTAAAATGATATGCTCTAGTTCAGTAGTCCCCAAACTTTTTACCTTGTGCCCCCCTTACACCTGTCTCTGCCCTGCGCCCCACAGGAGCCAGGGCCGAGGGTGGGGGGACAGCTGGGGTTAGACAGAGGTATGGGGGCTGAGGCTGGGGCCACAGCTGGGGCTGGGGGTTGGGCCCCGGGTGCAGGGCCAGGAGCAAAGCTGAATGGCGCTCCCTCTCTGCCCTCCATGGGGGCTGGCCCAGGCCCCAGCTGTGCCCCCCAAACTTTCCTCAGCACCCCCTAGAGGGTGTGCACCCCACAGTTTGGGGACCTCTGTTCTAGTTCAAAAGGAATTATTCTGGAGATATTCTATGGCCTGTGTTTGTTAGGAGTTCAGACTAGATGATCACAGTAGTCCCTTCTGACCTTGGAATCTATTAATCAATATTCTTTTATGATAGGTAATCCAACATTAATATCCTGCACGATGTAGGGGCGTGTGAATTTTGTGTGTGTGTATGTGTATGTATGTGTATATATATATATATATATATATCATTAATATTTTCATTCTGCACATTTCATTGATGCAGATCCAGTTCATTTTATACAAACAATATGCCATTTTAACAGTTTACACTGTAAACATTATCAGTTAGGGGAAAATTATAATATATATATATTATAATTTCCCCCCTCTGATTTAAAAAATACACTTGCTGTTTGACAATGCAGGTGGAACCTAACTGATAATGTTTACAGTGTAAACTGTTAAAATGGCATATTGTTTGTATAAAATGAACTGGATCTGCATCAATGAAATGTGCAGAATGAAAATATTAATGATCAAATAATGTACTTGAAACTGCCTCAAGCTTCCATACCCCAAAGACGACAAAAACAAACAGAAAGGAATTAATTTGACCAAGAGAATCATTCCCCATATTGGTTTGTTTTTTAATATATACAAAAATCAGATGATGTAAACTATTTATTTTAACAGTTTGCAAAAAGTTTTGGGCCTGGATTCTCTGGATGAAGTATTGGATACAAAACTTGTGAACCCAAAGCATATCATCCACAATGTGTACAATGTCAATAAACAGGGCATTGTCATTTTGGAAGACAAAACAAGTGAGTGGGCTGGAGATTATTATGTTTTTAAGCCTTTCTATGTTGATTGTAGCTCTTGTAAGTGATTTTTTTTCTTTTAAGGCTGTATTGTTAGCTGTCTTGGGGTCTTTTAAGGCTTGTCTACACTAGAAAGTTTTTTTTTTTCTTTAACTACACCTGTATTATTTAAAGTGGAAATCCCTCCGCTAGTGTGGACACATTTATACCTGTAGGAAAGTGCTTATACTAGTATTGATTATTCCAGTTCAGGAAGCGTAATAGGCTATGTTGATATAAGGCACCTTTTATATCAGTGTAACTGCATCCACACTAGGGCTTATACCAGTATAAATATATTGGTTAAAAAGACAACCCTAACCAGCGTCTTTATACTGGTATATCTTTTCTAGTGTTGACCAGGATTAAGTCAGCTTTTGAAGAGCCCTACCAGTGTGAATCAGTCTTTGTTTTTTGCTCTGATCTACCCACAGGCAGTTCAAGGTTTCAAGATGCAAAGGTACTTGAGAGTAAAGGTGGAAAATTTTCTCACTAGCCCATTTTCATTCATCAAGGTCAGGGCTCCCTCATCCTTCTTTTCCCTTCACTCTAGGTGTCAGAGGAGTTTATGCCCTTTCCTACTGTCACATCTGTCCCCTACAGTACTTGGGCTTCCCTCTGAAGCACCTGGCATTGGCCACTGTTGGAAGACAAGATACTGGGCTAGATGGACCTTTGGTCTGACCCAGTATGGCCGTTATGTTCTTATAATGTCTCTGGAGCATCAAGACAGTATATTCTTAAATCTTCCACAATTTCCCTGTTTTCGACTGAAACCTCCAGCCAAACCTTATATTTTAAAATTACTGTTAAAATATATATTTTGATGTACTGGGGGAAATGTCTCAGTTGAAATTTAGATATGTTTGCCACTGATTCATAAACTACTTTATTGCTATGTTTCTCCATAAGATTGGAGTAGTATTACTGGTATAAAATTTGGTCAATGGCATCTAAGATAGTGTGTCCTTGGAGTAAACCAATCAACAGTATTTTAAGATGTTGGAGAACTGTAATCCAAAGTCTTTCAGTAAATGTGGTTTAAACTTCTCTTGTATTATGCCAGACTGTTAATGTATTAACTGTTTTAAATTCTCATCTCTTCTCCACAACCCCCCTTCTAAGCAGAAGAGCTACCTCATTGGGTACTGTCAGCAATGAAGTGTCTAGCAAATTGTAAGTATATCAAATTCTAATAAAAACAAAATTGAAGTAACTCCTGTCTCACTTCAAATTCATTTTATTTAAAGGGTCAGAATTATGTCCTCTGATTCATATCCTAGAAAGCAGAAATGGAAAAGATCTTTAGGATCATCTGGTAAATACTCTTGCCAATGCAACATATTTCCTGGAGTATATGAAGCTGTTTTGCTTTTCAACTATTTAGCTTTTATTTGTGATAAATCTCTGTAAAATGGTCCAATGACCTTTTTGTAGACATGTGGCTAATATATAATTTTGTTAAAGCAGGTGTTTATGCATATTGAGATTCAGGAACCATGTTATTCATGGATGACTCAGCCCCTAGTAAATTAAAGCAGCAGTTGGAGTGAAAATAAATCAAGTTACAAAAAAAACCCCCAAACAAACAAAACTGACCAAGATGGTGATGGTGATTGTTAAATGCTCAGGGAGAACAGGGAGGCTACGGAAACAGAAATCGCAATAATAATGGGGGATTTCCGCTCTCCCTATATTGGCTGAATATATATCACATCAGGATGGGATGCAGAGATAAAATTTCTAGACACTGTTAATGACTGCTTCTTGGAGCAGCTAGTCCTAGAACCCTAAGTGGAGCACAGCATCTGGTCCAAGAGGTGAATGTAGTGGAACCGCTCAGTAATAGAGACCATAATGCAATTAAATTTAGCATACTTGTAGGGTGGAAAATACCAAAGAAATCCAGGACTCTAGCATTTAACTTCAAAAAGGGAACTACACAAAAATGAGGAAGCTAGTTAATTGGAAATTAAGGACAACAGTCACAAAAGTGAAATCCTGTAAACTGCATGGAAATTATTTAAAAACACCATAAAAGAGGCTAAAAGAAAATGTATGCCCCAAATCAAAATAAATAAATAATTACATAAACAATAAGAGGACCAAAAAGAAAAAGAGCCATGTCTAAACAATAGAGAAAAAGAGTGGGCCGAGACAAAAAGGCAACCTTTAAAAATTGGAAGTCAAATCCTACTAAGGAAAATAGCACAAACTCTGGCAAGTAAAGTGTAAAAGTATAATTAGGCAGGCCAAAAAAGAATTTGAAGAGCAACTAGCAAAAAGCGAACGGCAAAAAATGTTTTAAGGACATCAGAAGTCGAAGCCTGCCAAACAGTCGAACAAGCCACTGGATGATCAAGGAAGACAAGGCCATTGCAAAGAAGCTAAATGAATTCTTTGCATCAGTCTTCACTGCATCTACCCCATTTATGCTGGCTGAACATCTGAGCTGTATCAGGAAGACAGAGAAGAAAGGATATGTGCTGTGAGATCCTCCCTTCCTCTGTGGCCTCTGACTGTGACTGTGAACATGGCTTGGAGGAGCCTTATGACCTGACAATGGAAAAGGACTGAGAATGGAGAGAGCAGTTGTTGCAGGAGAGGAAAAAGGACTGAGAGGTGCATTTGGAAATGCACCAGGACATCATGGGTTTGTTCAGGTAACAAACTCAGATGTTGCAAAGCATTATTGACCTTTGTGCCCAAAGATTCATGATTCAGTAGCTTTTCCAAAATCATGGTTCATGCTCCCTACACACCCAGCATAAAAGATGATAGCATGGTGTACATCCTTACCCCATTACTCCACGCCAGCAGACAACAAGGAGAACCATAGCTATACACCAACTGTGGAAATCCCAGGATCAGCCACAGTGTTTTATGCATAAATAATTTTTATGTATATGAACATAAATCTTTACTTTTGTGGGGGGTTTTTTTTGTTTTTTTTTGTTTTTTTTTACTGGGGGTTTTTAAAGGTTGGTTCATCCTGTTAGCATTGCTTAAAGGTTTGTACCTTATATGTTTGCACTTCAATTCTGTTGCCTGTTTTCTGCACACAATAAAGGTTTTTTGTTTTTTGGAAACTTACTGTATATTCGCTTATATCAAGCATTATAGACGCATTACAGAATTTGATAATGGGAGGCAATAACTGACCAGTATTTAAGCTTTGTTACAAGACAAATTATTTCATAAAAGTGTCACACAACTTTTCCTTGGCTGACAAAATGTTTTTTTAAGAGCTCCCTCAGATGTATAGCTGTTGGCTCTTCTAATAGCCCTTGCGTCTGTCTATTTAAATTCAGCAGAAGCTGGTCCACCTTGCCCCTCCATCCTTGTGGTAGCTTTCCCCCCTTCACTTCACAGCAGTATTCAACATGCAGCTATACTGCTGAGATCCAGTCTAGTGAGTAAAAAATGCCACTGACCCTTCAGTCTACCAAAGGCACATTCAATAGCCATTCTGCATTAGCTTAGCAGGTAGTTGAATCTTTCTCTGGTGTATCAAGGTATTCTTTGTATGGCTTCATGAGACAGGGGAGCCAGGAGTAGGCTGGGTCCCCCAGAATCACTATTGGCTTTTCAACATCACTAATGTGAATGTGCTTGCTAGGGAAGAATGTCTCTGCTTGCAGCTTTTGGAAAAGTTCTGTGTTCTTAGCGATGTGAGCATCATGTGCCTTCCCTGACAGCGCTCATTGATATCAGTGAAGTGTCCATGGTCATCCACTTGTGTTTGTACAACCACAGAAAAGGATCCCTTTCTCTTGATATGCTCACTGGCAAAGTGGGCTCGTGCCAGAATAGGGCTGTGCTTGCCATCTATTGTCCCATTGCAGTTTGGAACCCCATGGCTGCAAATCTTATCTACCATTTCCTGCACATTTGTGAGAGTCAGTGTCCTGTGCAGCAGCGTACACTTCATAGCCCTATACGCTTGGATGACAACAGCCTCCAATGTGGATTTTCCAACTCCAAACCGATTGGCTAGTGACTGATAACAATCTGGCATTGCAAGCTTCTGGAACGTGATCACCTCTTGCTTCTCCACTGTCAACTCAGCTCTCATTTGGTGTCCCTGTGGTGGAGATCTGGAGTGAGCTTAGCATGCAGATCCAGGAATGTGGACTTTGTCACATCCCAAATCTGCTTTACAATGTGATTCCACTAATCAGTGCTTGTTTCTTGGGCTCAGAAGCAGTGATTCACTGTGAGGAGCTGCTCCATGAATGCCGTCAACAACCTGGCATTTTATTTGCTGTGTCCATCAGCATCCAGTTGTTGTTGTGCTTGAACATCTCCATATTTTCCTCATTGCATACTCAGTTGTAGTAGTACTCATTTAAGTTCTGCAAATACAGGAGAATCATGTGTCCTGTATTAGCAAAGGTCATTATAACTGCACTGAGCTCTGCAGGATCCATGCTTCTTCCAGAGAGATGGCAGAAACCAAAAAGTGGTGTGTGGGACTGTGGAAGTTTTTTTAAAAAAGGGTGGATAAGTGATGGGATGGAGAAAGTGGCATAGATGGAAACTTGATCCCTAGCTGCCAGAAATTGCTGGTATCCCACAAAATACTGTGAAAATGTCCTGCAAGACATAGAGCTAGATGGCAGCACATGGGAGGGCACACTAGGTTGTGCTGCATTTTACATCAGTGCAACCATTCAGGGTGAGTATTCACAAGCGCCAGTGCAAGCAGCCAAGTTGGTACTTGCACAAAGGTTGGTGGCATATGCTGATGTAACTTGTGTCAACAGAACTTTATAGTGTAGACATGGCCTTAGTTTGGTAAAGTTATAAGCAACAGAAAATGAGGGGATTATGATTAGGAGTGTACTTAAAGTGCAAAGAAATCACATTTTTCACGGTTTGGTCACCACATAAATAGCAAAATTTGCAAATGTGTTATGCCATGACCAACCCATGAAAAATGTGTGATTTCTTAGCAGCATTTCTCAAACCGGGGGGTCGTAATTCAAAAGGGGGTTGCAAGCTTATCGTGGCGGGTTTGAGGTATTGCCACCCATACTTCTGGGCTGCCTTCAGAGCTGGGCAGTTGGAGAGCGGCAGCTGCTGGCTAGGTGCCCAGCTCTGAAGGCAGCACTACCTCCAGCAGCAGCACGGAAGTAAGGGTGGCAATACCATACCATGCCACCCTTCTGTGCTGCTGCTGTTGGCGGCGCTGCCTGAAGTTGGACAGTGGGAGAGCAGTGGCTGCTGGCTAGGTGCCCAGCTCCTAAGGCAGCGCTGCCGCCAGCAGCAGTGCAGAGGTGAGGGTGGCATAGTATGATATTGCCACCCTTACTTCTATGCTGCAGGTGGTGGCAGTGCTACCTTCAGAGCTGGGCACCTGGCCAGCAGCCGCCGCTCTACGCTCTGCCTTCAGAGCTGGGATTTCACAGGGGAGACCAAATTTCATGGTCAGCCACGTGATTTTCATGACAACGAATTTGGTAGATGCTTAATTATGATAAGTGTTAGGCAAGCTGAGCTACAGGATGGCTTTATAGCTCTGTCTATAATATATACATGAGGTTTGACCATCTTTTTTTTTATATATATATACTATTCATTTCAAAGCGCCACTTTCAAAACAAGATATTCTGCTTTAAAAATTTTTTTTAAATAAATAAATTTTTTTTTAAAGCAGAATATCTTGTTTTGAAAGTGGCGCTTTGAAATGAATAGTATGTAGGATGCTGACAGTTTGTATGGATGACATATGTCTGAGGGTCAAATTTAGTGACAGCTGTGGTAATTACATTGTCATTGTAACCTATCAAGGATCAATTAAATGTCTGTCAATTCACTGTTTGAGAACTAAGGCTTAGAAAAGTCTGCTGCTTTGAATGTGTGTGTACTGATTGCTAAAGTGTTTCTAGCCATGGAGAGTAACAAAACATTGAATCTTAAAGCAGGGAATGTTACCTTATGTATTTAAATATTTTTGCTATGTGTTTGAATATTACCCATCTAGATGTTTCAGTACCTTCATAAAAAAACTTTAAAAGCAGAATTGGTATTTTTACCTCTGATGTGGTTCCTTTTCCTAGCAAAGACTAAGAAGCCATTTTGAATCCCATATTTTTGCAGGTGTCTATCATAAGCAGTTCCCTGTTCGTATGTTCAAGAAGCACTACTACAGCCAACTAAATTTAGTGAAGAAAATAACAACTTTTTGTTTTCTGTTTCTTAAATCAGATAATTTTTTCCCCTTCATTTCGGTTAATTGGCTGTAGTAGTACCTGGAAGTTCAAACAGAAATGGCATATGTCATCAGCAAAAGCCTGGGAGAGGAGACCACAGCCGAGGTACAAATATTAACTGTGCTTTAACTTTTGTGTATGAAACTGAGTGCGTTTACATAGGTAACAGCTATTAATGAATTTATTTTGAAAATAAAAATCATATCAGTTGCAGTTAGATGATACTGACTAATGTCTTGCTCTTTCCTTCAATTCCAGAATGATCTTAGTAAGCTATGTCTACACTAGCACTTTTGTTGGTATAACTTACATCGTTCAGAGGTGTGAAAAAAACACACCCCGAGCGACATAAGTTACACTGAAGAACACACTGATTTGGACAGTGCTATGTCGACAGGAGAGTGTCTCCTGCCAACATAGCTACCACTGCTTGTTGGAGGTGGTTTAGTTATGTCAACGGGAGAGCTCTCTCTTGATGGCATAGAGCAGTTACATGGGAGATTTTACAGGGGCACAGCTGCATTGGCCATAGTTAGTATTCCTATGAACACATAGTATTTGGAGATAAATGCTTATACTATCTGAAACCTAATATAGGCCTGGTCCACACTAACCCCCCACTTCGAACTAAGGTACGCAAATTCAGCTACGCTAATAACGTAGCTGAATTCAAAGTACCTTAGTTTGAACTTACCGCAGGTCCAGACGCGGCAGGCAGGCTCCCCCGTTGATGCCGCGTACTCCTCTCGCTGAGCTGGAGTACCGGCGTAGACGGCGAGCACTTCCAGGATTGATTTATCGCGATCCCAGAAGATCAATTGCTTACCGCCGGACCCGGAGGTAAGTGTAGACCTACCCTAAGTAATAACTTCAAACATTCATCTCTCATCGCATAGCATTCTAGTACTATTGCATTTCAAACAAGGGATGTAAAACTTGAGAGTAATATTTTGATTAAAAGAAGGTATTGTGTAGAGCAGTGGTTCTCAACCAGGGGTCCGAGGCCCGCTGGGGGGCCGCGAGCAGGTTTCAGGGGGTCCACCAGCAGGGCCGGTGTTAAACTCACTGGGGCCCAGTGCAGAAAGCCAAAGTCCCACTGCATGGGGCTGAAGCCCGGGGCCCTGAGCCCTTCCACCTAGGACTGAAGTCAAAGCCAGAGCAACTTAGCTTCCTGGGGCCCCCAGGCAATTGCACTGCTTGCTACCCCCTAATGCTGGCAGTGGCTTTTATATGCAGAAAACTAGTTGTGGCACAGGTGGGCTGTGGAATTTTTTATAGTGTGTTGGAAAAATGTTGAGAACGCCTGGTGTAGAGCAGTAAATAGCAAGGAGTGGACTCATTTTAAGGACATTATGGGTGGGTATTTTTTCATGTATTATGTTTGTTTTCACTAGATTATTTGCAATGTGTGTAACTACTACTTTGAATAATTTAGTTTACATTTTTCCCTTTTGAAACTTTCCTTGTATTGGCTAGAAATGAAAATAGATAACCCTGTTTGTGGTTTAATTTCTTCTCTTAGGGCCCAGTTGTTCAGATTTGAAGCAACCTACATACATAGGATTTGAAAGAGATGTCTTCAAAACGATAGCAGACTACTATGGCCAGATGAAGGAACCTCTGCTCACATTTCATCTTTTTGATGTTTTCGTCAGTGTGTTAGGTAAGTTGGCTTGTAATATAATACATAGAAGAGTTGTGAACTATTGTGACTCTTCCCCCACATTGCCACAAATTATCTTAACTTTTATAAGGATTTAACAAGTCTCTCAATTTTTTTTACCTGTTTTTTCCACTGTAACTATAAATAGAATATTCTAATACGTAAATATATTTTGATAACTAAGACAACACAGTGCTATTGTTGCATACCTTAAGTTGTGTTATGAGGCTGAAGGTCTTGGACCAGGTTTTTAAAGGTATTGAGGTGTGGCTCCAGGCAGCATTGCAAGGCCTGAATGACTTAGATAGCTAAATCTTATTTTCAAAAGGGACTCAGCTCTTAAGTTCTGTTATTGACTTTCTCTCTGTGCACTCTGTATACTTTTTATTCTTGCATGCTTTTACTAGCTAGTATTAAATTATCTGTTTAAAAAATCCTATTCAATTAAAATCTTTCCCTGTTCCTTCACACACTTTTCATTGTGTGTTACTTTCCATCGTACATTGTATTTCACTTCACACAGCATTAACAGGGTTTTATTTCACAGCTGCAGTAATCTGCACAAATAGAACAAAAAACCCCACTTCACCACCTATAGCAATGTTTATGTGGAAATGAAAAAAGTTTTGCACACTTTCAGTTAAAAGTGGCTTATGCACTTTTGAAAAAAGGATTTAGGCAGAACTGAAAATTTTTACTCCAAGAGCATAAACACTAGTAGCTGGCCTTTGGTGAATCTGTGTTCTATATGTAACATTGAGGTTTCATTTCCATCTTCTAAAGAGAACCTGATCTGTAGTAAAATACAATGGTTTTGTAGCATAAGAAAAATGCTGTCTTGTGGCAGAAATTTATGCATTGCTTAAATTTACATTCTGCCTAATTCAGTGATTGTTTTCATAGGGATTCTTCTCTACCTAGTTGGTATTATTCAATCACCAGTGATAGAAGCATGCTGTGAGTTAACCCAACGAGACACTTTTTGAGTGTGTGCACCAATGTAACAATGTGCCAAATAAGCAATTTTTGTGCTTTTAAGATTTATCTTTGATGTGTTGACTTGGAATCCTATTTAAAAGTGGGGGGAAGAGGGTAGCTTTGGTGTTGCATGAATACATTTGCCATTGAGCTTAGCAAAAACTATTTTCAGTAAAGTGAAATTGGGTGATCAGTACTGTAATTTATCTTGAATATTCTGGTGTCAATTTTGGGTGCTATGCTTGGACTAGAGTAATGTAATGGTAGATTTCTTTTGTTGTCTTTGTTTTATTAGCAAATAACTTTCACCTAATGCAGTGTGCAGAGTTTTTAAATGCAAGTTTGAAGTGCATGTGTTTTCTTCTTTCTGATCCTTCTTCCTAAAAGAAATTACTTAAATAAGTTCAGGAGGACTATCAGAAAATCATCTTACCATGCAATATATTTGTGGGTATTGAGTACTCCCTTCAGTTCTTATACCTTTCTTAATTAGGTGACTGTGTAATTGTTATATATTTCCCCTCTTTGAACCTTAGAAATATAATATAAAAAGGTCTGAATTCACTGCAGAGTTAACTGGGTAAACGTCACCAAGGTCTGAACATCTGGGTTAGCTTAGCCTGCAAAGCCATACTTGAGTTATTGGGTCCTCGTTAATGGTGTGATTTATGTGTGTGTGGCTAAGACTTCTGGGAGCATGTCTCATGCTTCTTACTGCTGCAATAAGATGACCCACTCTAATTCTTTCTCAATTAATTGTAGAAGATCTTGTCTATCCTTTGTGGGAAGATATTGGGGGGACTATCAGCAATCAAGTGATTTAGCCTGTATCTCACTGCAAAGGTGGTGGGTTACTAGGGTGACCAGATAGCAAATGTGAAAAATCGGGACAGGGATGGGTGTAATAGGAGCCTATATAAGAAAAAGACCCAAAAATCAGCATTGTCCCTATAAAATCGGGACCTCAGAACACCCTCTGGGTTACCAGCTCATGTGAAAGTGGCACCCAAGTTCTAGCCGATAGCCCTATGCAAGCTATGGGATTGAAAGAATCAGTAAACCTGAGTGAGAGGCTTTTGCATGTGGAATGGTGTGGGATTAAGGTAACTCCCAAGTAAGAGTCCAGAATAACTCTGCAATGAAGATATACCTAAGGAGAGAAGATGTAGACTATTGATTCTTTGTAAGTATCTGTTCGATTCTTTTTGTAAGTGTTATTAATTTGGTAGTACTACGTATACCTTTTGTATTTCAATTTAAATTTCCAAATTGGCTTTTTGTGAAGAGCTCCTCTTAATTTGACCCCAAATGTTAGGTTAGAGCACCTTCTCTACTCCTCTTTTTGTGCCACTTAGACTTGGACTTTGTTTATGCTAGGTGCTTTACAAACATACATGAGGCATGGTCTCTGCTCCAATGGTTTTTCAGTCTAAGAACTTGTCTTTTAACTGCATCCCCATATCTGCTAATGTTCTCAGTCTCATTTGCCTTGAGTCTCAGACAACTAGCCCTCATTCATGTCTCTGTCTTATACAAGCACTGTATCACTTATTCCAGTGCACCAGAGTATAGGCCATTTTTGTCATCTGCATATAGATGCATAACAGGGAATATATAACCTGGAAAATTCCAGAATGGGTAGAGCTTGTCACTATATTACAGGTTTCTAGATAGATTTCCCCAAACTGTTTAACAGCCTCATTTCTGGGAAACCTTTATACCATTTCTGGGTTCTTCCATAGTATCCAAGAACGTTTGCTCTTTTAGGAAGAATGTATTCCACCCATGATCAGCTTAGTTTTCTCAGTTCAAATGGTATACCTACATGCTCTGAGTTTTCAAGCTTGAGTTAAATTGTCAGAATCCAAGGATTGACTTCAGTAGGGACAGGATTTCACTTATAGTCTGTTCTCTTCTGCAAGTTCCCTAATTCTTGTTCCTAAACCCTTTAACTGTCCCCGTATAGTAAAGCAGAGTGGCTTCCCTCCAGTAGAGAGGGGATTAACTCCCCTGGTGGGCACAACTAACCTGCTCCCCCTTCCTGCCCCCCTGAAGGAAGTGCAAGGGCAGGGCAGGGCAAGGCAGGAAGTATAAGAGCCGGGCCCTGCAGCTCAGTTGGGGCTGGACCAGGGAAGGAGGCAGATGTCCTTCCCAGAGAGCTGAGCCTTTGCCTGCTGCTGAAAATGGCAGCGGGGAGAAAAGACAAACCACTGTCCCAGGAGATGGAAGACACCAGGGAGTGACTGGAGGAAGGTTTGCATGACCATGAGACTGAGAGCCAGGTCCCAGTGGCGACACAGCAGCGCCAGTAGTAGCTGGCAGGAAGTAGTCCAGGGAAGCAAAAACAACAAGGAGTCTGGTGGCACCTTAAAGACTAACAGATTTATTTGGGCATAAGCTTTCGTGGGTAAAAACCTGCATCTGAAGAAGTGAGGTTTTTACCCACGAAAGCTTATGCCCAAATAAATCTGTTAGTCTTTAAGGTGCCACCAGACTCCTTGTTGTTTTTGTAGATACAGACTAACATGGCTACCCCCTGATACTTGATACCATGCAGGGAAGCAAGACTTTGGTCTGGTTGTACTGCTGGGACATGAAGCAGCGACTGCATGTTTCCTCACTGACCTTGTGGCGGGATTGCCAGTCACTTCTATGGACCTGGGTCTCCCTATCTCTGGCGCCGTACGCGAGGCTGGTTGCTCACTAACCTTTAGGCCAGAAGGCCAGAAATGTTGGCTGTTTGCTCAGCCCTCACTTTATAGGAGGCCTGGACCATAGACTCTTGTTGGTTGCTCCAGCCAGGAGGCTGGAACCCAAGACTGCTTAAGTTCTCAGCACCATGATATTAGACTACCTCTTAACGTTCTGAACCCACACCCAGCAGGTTGAATTGGGAATTGCGCAGTTGTGCAACCGCAAGCCAGGCCGGCGACTGCTTCACCTGGCAGGCATATCAGTCCCCCAATGCTGTTTCCACAGGGGGTGCCCTATCCCAGAGGTGCGGAAAGCTTACACCCTGATTTCAAAGGACATCATTTATTTTAGTCCCAAAATTAACTGTGGCACACAAATTAGTTATTCCGTCATTTTTATTATTTGAAAATTATTTACATCAGAAATAAAGAATCATAAAACTGAAGTTAGAAGGTTATTTATACTAAAAATAATTCACAGCATTTAAAGGCTTTCTTTCTTTTTTTGGTATTAATAGCATTTTGTGTTGCTATGCTTTGTGTTCATTATTTGGGCCTTGGCAGCTTGAGAAGCCAGCTTGTTCTCACCTTTTAAGAATTTAGTCTGTGTGGTTGCACCAATATTTGTCACAGAATACTTGAAACTGAATCTAGTGATGCTGTCATACCTTCCTGTCTGGGATCTACCACCTCTGTTTTTTGTTAGCAATTCCCTCCAGGAAGTATCTGAGTTTCAGCTTCTGACAGGCAAATATTGCCCCCTCTAATTGGAACTTGTGGATAGTGCAAGGCAGAAGGAAAACTCTGGGGATGTGCCAGAGGCAAGGGCCTTTGTATAGACATCATATGTTCACTTGGATATATAGGATGAGGACCTTTGTGCGTCTCTAATCATTCCTTGTCTGAGAGAATGCTTAACTTCACATTACCCTGCTGTTGGCAGGGGTGTCTGATCTCCCATTTCTAGATGGAAAGCAACTATATGGGGAGTGCGGGGGAAGCTGCATGGTGTGGCAAGGTTATTGAATTTCAAACACTCTTGCATGTTATCTGTACCAATATATTAATCTTTCATAATGAGAGAGTTCAAGCTACTTGCTATTTTGTTTTTATCAGCATTTCTTTGTTTTCATTCACAAGACTGAATTCTAAACCACTCTTACATTGCTGCTATCTAACCTTTTTGTAGCTGTTTGCTGAATTGTCAAGCTGGGTTTATAGTACCTAACTAAAAAGTGTTGCCAATATATTACAAAAATATTTCAAGCTATACATAAGAACAGATTGTCTTCTGTAGACTCTTAATTGCTTTGTTATGGTGGCTTTTTAATCGCATTGCTATTAGATACAATTGCATATAGATTCACTTTCAGTCAAAGGTTTTTATGTGGTATAATAAAGCAAGAAGTTATATGAAGGAATGTGGGTATAAGGAGATAAAGTAACATTTTATTTTATGAGGTAGCATACATTAAAGTAAACCTTTTTATGGGTAATCCACTATCTTGTTGACAGCTCATTAATGGTGAAAATTATTTCTTGTCACACATTGTTCTGTTACAGCTATTGAGAAATACATTGAAAATTTGGTCAGAAAGCAGCCTGATATTATACTAAATGATATTTTTAGAATTAATATGACATGCACATATATATTTTATCTTTTTAAAAGAGTATACTTTCTAATTTTGGTTTTTAGAAGAACTCTAGAATTGTCTTTGGACAGGCTAGATGTCATGACCCTAGGTTTCCTCCGACTGAGTCTCGGATACCTGTTGCCACCAGCCTTTCACTGGGAAATTTTACCTCCGGGTACCTCTCCCTCTGCTTGCTTGTAACAAGGACCACCTCCCCAGGAGTGGTGGCACCTCGATAGGTATAGTAGATGTTTTTCATAGCTGCTGCAGAAATCCCCATTCACAGCTCCACTCCAGACTGAATTCGCAAACTTGCAATTAAAACCTATGAATGAACTCTGGTACTGAACATCTCTCAGTGCCCAGTGTCCTTTTCAAGCCTTGGAAAATATTATTTCATACCCCAGTTCAGGCTTCCTTTTCATAAGCAACAGAGTTTGACATTCTCTCAATCTGGTCTCACCGCCATAGTCTCAGCAGTCTGACCCTCTATCATCGCTGATGGACCAGTCTCTGGAGTTTGAGGAGACTTTTCTTGGCAATTTCAGCAAGCCTGCACCAAACCACCTCCAGCTGGCCACTCTCCACACTTCTGCCTCAGTGGTCCCCCTCCGATTGCTGGCTTTCAAATAAGCATTCCAGGGTGGCTTTTAGCAATCCAGTGGGACCTCACGGAGTCCTAAGGTTTCAAATCACTAACTCACTTCCACCCACATATTTCACCTCCCACATAGCTCATACCTGACATAAAAACAATATGTAGCCTAATGTTCCCCATGCTAAGTGGCAGTTTATTCAAAATATCTAAAATTGTTGACATGTGAGTCAGGGCTGGTCTACTCTGGGAATTTACATAACCTTAGCTATGGCTCTCGGGGATGTGAAAAATTCACACCCCAAGAGATGTAGTTATGCCAACCTGACCCCCAGTGTAGGCAGCATTAGGTTGACAGAAGAAGTCTTCTGTTGACCTAGCTACTGCCTCTTGGGAAGTGGATTACCAATGCCAGTGGGAGAACTTCTCCTGTCTGCATAGGTAGTGTCTACACTGAAGTGCAGCTGCAGCACTACAGCGGCATAACTGCAGCAGTTTAAGTGTAGACATACCCTACGAATGGCTTTTCCCAAAATATTTCTCGCCAAGTTGGCTCAATAATTAATGTTTTATCCTTGCACTCCTTGTCTTTCAGGAGTTTTTTATTCTGTCTGGACTGACCTTAAATCGGTTTGTCTAGTTTTAGAGGGTATAATCCATGTTCCAGTGCTGACTCTTATAGCTGTTATCAATTGATTTGGGCATGCTGTTTTTGGTTTGGAGCAATATCTGGAAAACCTATCTTCACTTTTTCATTTGAGGTCTGCTGTTGTTAAATCGCAAACATGCCTGGGGCTGATGGCTATGAAGAGGCAAAGTATTAGATGTACTGTGACTGCTCTTTTCATAGCCACAAATACCATAAAGTGACTTTTCCCCTCTCTCACATCACCAGTCTGTGATGGTGGTAATGTTTACATTTTTCATTTTCAAATTTACTGGAAGGAAGTTACGTGAATTCCTGAACTAGTACACAAGGGAGAAATATATAAGTTCAAATTGTATTATTGCTCAACTTTCTGTGATGGAATTCTGTTAGGAGGTCAGAGGAGTAGGTAGGAAAATTTGGAAAATAGGTTTTAGATGTGTGTTAAGATTTTTTGGGGGAAAACTGTAACTAGGAAAGGTAATTAATTTAAATAAATCTCTCAAATCTTGTTTAAACCAGGTCTGCTGCAGAAAAACAAAAAGGCCATTGAAGCACTTCAGGTTTCCTGTCTTCTGCTGCCACCAGAAAATCGGAAAAAGCTGCAACTACTGATGAAGATGATGGCAAGGATCAGCCTCAACAAAGATCTGCCACCTCTTTGTGACACAGCTGGGACCAGAACACTAGTATGCATATTTCTAATGTGAAAAACCTAGCAAGGCTTATGAAACCTTGAAACAGCATAGAGGAAAGATTCTTGTTAATACATACAAAATACAGTATACTTTGGAGTTGATAGCAAACAAAGTTCAGTTGATTTCAACCCTATAGATAGCGATTGATGAGAGCACCATTTAGAAGTTTTAAGTTCTCCCTGTTTTCATAGAAATGGATAACAGTCATGAGTTGTAGCCTAAATACTTGGTCTCCCACAGTATCAAATTTGTTTAAACTGAATAGGCTGCTGTACTTTGAGAACCTTTGGTGCCTTCAGGGTGAAACTTTGACAAACAATTTATTTGTAAAGATTCCAGTGAGAGAGCATATTTCTTTTATATATATATATATATATATATATATATATATATATATATATATATATATATATATATATATATATATATATATATATATATATATTCATTCGAGAGGTTGAGGAAAAACTCCATGGCTATGTTACCGTTGTTTGAAAGAACAATTAGGGGCCATTTAAAGATTATTATGGTTTTAATATGGAGTATCAGATACATAGAAGATGGTTTTGGCCATGAGGCTTTACTGCAGCAGAGTTCTTCAGGGAAGGGAAGGGATGTCTAGTTTCCCACTCCCCCAGATAGCAGGATTTCGAATGGGCTACTATAAAGAAGGAGGTAGTGTGTGGGGAAGGGATGGTGTGTGATGGGAGATGCTTCAGGTGGACTGCAGGCACTGCCTTTTTCAGGCATAGATTAAAGGTTAAAGAGATTGTTGTATATACCGAGCCCAGAATTTGATTTACTTAGTGCTCATCCATTGGAAAATGTCTTCCAGACTCAATATTTTTGTTCACCACTCTGCTATAAAAATGTTGGCTTTAAATGCCATTTTTATTAGTTTTTGACAAAGCCATGGTTTATGCTCAGATCCTCTCTCCAACCTTGTTTCCCATGTTGAGTTGCTGCTAACACCAATGACAGTAGAGCGTAAACAAGGAAGTACAGTAAGCAGTGCAAAGTCACATTCTCATTTGTTCTATTAGACATAAATGGCAAAGATTCCATGTGACAGAGAACCAAGGGGATAGTGAAAACGTGGCTTTCTTGCCTTTAAGAGTATATTGCAAATAAAAGCACAAAAGAAAATTAATCATGTCCCTTTCACTGTAAAATGAAACCAGAGTGTATGCACCTATATTTATTTTTTAGCCATTAAGATTTTAATTAACTATACATGATAACTTGATTAAAACCTCCTAAGTGCCATTATTTTTAGCAGTGTAATCTATCCCATGTGTGTACTCCTATACAATGTTTTAATGTAGCAGTTGAAAAGTTAGTCTGTTGCTTGTGGCAGAGAAGTAGAACTCCATTTGTCTGCTGTGCTAACAATGGCAAGTAGTGACTGGAAAATAGACAAGATGATTGCAATTAATTATTACAATTATTACAACTAATGTTGTAGCTTTTTACACCCGTGTTTAACCAGCTGCAGTAGTTTGGGTTCAGAGCTGCATGAAAATGAGCTGGACAGCTTTCTGGAATCTAGTTAGAATTATGGAAACATTTTCTTTGTTTAATAATAAGGAAATCCAGATAACCTTGTGACTTTCCACTACATAACAGTCCATGATTTATTATAATGAAGTACTACTCTTATTTTCTATTTGGTTTGATATCCCATGTGAAATGGCTATCTTTTCAAGTCTTAACAATAACAGAGTTTATTTCCAGTAGTCTAGGTCTGAAATAAAGGCTAGACTACGTAACTGCACCACTGGAACAATCTAACATATAGTGCAAACAATACATCCATCAGTCTGGTTTAACAGTTTCACTTACACCAATATTTAAAGAAGTATTGTGTATTGGAAACATGTTGCTGCTGTTGAAGTCTGCACTTGGACACCATTTACAATTTTTCCTGCAAACAGGGAAAAATATATACAATGTCATTTCTTGATTTTTATTTCAGATGGTTCAAGCGTTTTCTCATTGCATCCTCTGCTCTAGAGATGAAGTGGATTTGGATGAACTGCTTGCTGCTAAACTAGTAACGTTCCTGATGGACAATTGCCAAGAGATTTTGAATGTTCCCTCCTCCTTACAGAGGGTCATAGAGGAGCATGTAGTACATCTCCGAAGAGTCCAGGTGGGGCTAACAGAAGTGTTTCTCCTGTCATCACATGAAATTTCTCCCTTCTGTTCCTAAAAACAAGACAAGTCTTACAGCTTTTGCTGTCTCTCTGATATTTTAGGCATTGCATATAGCATGTATGAATTGCTGTTGTCAGCAACACATTATATACGTTGTATATTTATAGAAACACAAAGTAGATCTCGGGTAGTTAAGTCAAAGTAATAGTGCAGGGGGAGACTGTACCCAGTGCATGTCATGAAGCATTGCTTTTTTGTGGCTTGCTAATGAAACCTGGTGGGGGCAGGGGTTTGCGACCTGACTTAAGGTAACATTTTCAAAAGCTCCTAACTGACTTGAATTTTTAAATCCCAGTTGCATTTATGAAAGTTTTATCTAAAATTTAATTCAGTGACAAAACACCAACCTGCACATGGGGAAGGCTGGAGGTTGTAGCAGTGGCTGAGCTGTCATGACTTGAGGGAGAACATTTTATTCTTCTTGATCTCCATGGAGATTCCAATTCTAAAAGGATGAAGAGGAAAACAAAGTAAAAAATCTAAGAGAAATAAGAACCCTAATTATAGATAGCATGTAAGCTATTTTCAGTCGTACTAAGATGAACCTTCTTGAGAAGGCACTCAGTCAAATTTAAATGAATTCTTAACTGCTTCTTCTGTCAAGGATTAAAATCCCTATCCACTTACTGCAGGTTAACTCTGAGAATGTATTCAGTCATACCTAACCTGCAATACTAATTGCTATCTTGTTCACCTAGAGCCAGGAAGTATTTTTTCTAGTTTGGCAGGACAGAGGTCAACACAGATCCTCATTCAGCAATTCCAGCAGATGATCTAAATTAGCTGGCTCACAAATTTTGAAACTTAAAGCGGAAACTTAATTCTTTCCTTTTTCTCCTCCTGGGCTGGTTCTGCTTCAGAAGTATGGGCTTAACATGTCACATGGAAGGGAAGCCTTGTGGAATTTAAAGGGATGTCTTCTCTTCTAACATGTCTTCCAGTATATTTATATTTAAAAAATCTGGATATTAGATGCCATAATCACAGTGCCACCCTTGTAGTCTTGTGGAGGAATTTATTTTTAATTCTTTTTTAGTCCCTCCCAGAGAGAAGGTGTTTGACTCTTTTTGGTAAATCTGTTAAGGGAAGTCAAGCTTCACATGGCTTAGTTCTTCATAATCCTAATTTCATTTTCCCATCAGTCCTGGTTATTGGTGTTTCCTGCAACTCAGGAAAATTTTTTTGCTTTATAGAAAAATGAGATTCTTTGTCTCAAGACCTCCACCTTCCCTTAATAACCTTGCCCCTTGTATTAAAGGACTTGCATTACCCATTCTGCCATGTTCCCAAACCTCACCCTTTACCCCAGCCCTCCCCAAGTATGGACGGTGGACAATATTCTCTTTGCCCTCTTCCAATCCTGCATGATCCTTCATTAGTCTTTGTGAGAGAGGATTTAGTTCCCCTGATAACTCCCAGTGCAGCTTCTGAGAATATCTGTAGGGGCATGTTCAGTTAGGCAAACCTTTGTGAGTCATTTGTCCCAAAACCATCAGTACAGTTTATTCATACAGAAAGTACATAAAGGATCAGAAGGCTAGAACAATGGGGAGAAGCAAGGTCAACTCCTTACTGGGGCTGTTTTACAAACTATTAACTGACGCTGTGTTTCTCTGACTTAGCAGAACCTCTCAACTGTTTGAGTTTTGTTTGTTTTACCCAAGTCATTCACTGATTATTTGAAGGTAGGATAGGAGGGAGTTTAATGTAGTACACTCTGCTTTACTTATTTTTTCAGACTGATTTTGCGACTAAATTTAAAATCATGACTTCAAAGTTTGAGACCTTTTTGTGACTGATTTAGCCAGAGATAGATTTATCTTGTAAAATCTTCACAGTAACACACACGTAGAACTGCAGCCGAGTGTCACACTTTCTAATACTTTTCTGCTCTGTCTTTCAAAGCTTTGGTGTCCCTGAAGAGCTGTGAGGTTTGCTATTGTATAACACTGTAACATGCCGGCTGCTGTTAGATTAATTTGGATTATGGTTTTGTTTACTCTGTTTCATAAATGAGTGGCTGAATGTTTTATTGTCAGTCATTTGGACTACATGCAAATCTTCCTCCCTCCCCCATACCAATACAGTTAGGTGTGTTTACTATGCCTATAGTGCCTTAGATTGTTTGATTAATCAATTACTATGTCTTCTTCTTTTTCTTTCGAATGGCTTGGGTAGGTAGCAACAACTACAAATTTATATCTAAGTTTGATAGCCAGCATGTTGCCACAGCAGTGAGCTGGTGAACATCCTTCAGGCCCCCAGCAAAAGAATGAAGGAGACATTCATATGATGTGCTCTATCGTTTGTGCCTGTTGATTGCAGTCACATACAGGTGTTTGTCATATTTTCCATATAAAGAGGGTTTGTCCACATCTCCCATGAGATGTCCTGATGCGATTCAATCTGCACCAGTCTTTCCGATATAAATCAAAACCTGGTGGTTCCTCAACAGGATCAATGACAAGCTGTTTGTTTTGAGCGGTCAAAGTGCTCCATGTGAGACTCCATTGAGCCTCAGCATCAAAGTTGGGTGTAAGGATCTTGATACGGTTCCATAGAGGGTTGCGGAATTTTAATCTAGTCTTTGGTGGGTTCTGTAAATCATGGTGCAGTGGGATCCTCGTATTTGCATTGACATGATTAAGAAAGCGAGATGTCTGAGCAGCTCTTCTAATCTGTGGAGGCTGGATGTGCAATAGGATCAGGGGCCAGTCAACGGGAGTAGATTTGAGCATCCCCGACACTATGTGCATAGCATTATTGAGTTGAGTGTCAAGGAGTTTAGTGTGAGTGCTATGAGACCACACTGGTGCACAATATTCAGCTGCAGAATATACCAAAGCAATTGTTGCGGTTTGTAAGGTCACTGGACTGGAGCCCCAGGATGTTCCGGCCAATTTTCTGATAAGCACAACACGGGACCTGACTTTATCATTGGGGTTCTCAAGATGTTGTCGAAAGGTCAAACTCTAGTCCAGTGTAACACCAAGATACTTTGGATTAGCTTCGTGGCTGATGCTCTCACTGCAGAACTGCACATCAAGTTTGGTATTAGCCAAATCAACCATTGTGCTACGATCTCGGGTTAGGGTGCAGCTGATGGTATGGAGGCTTGTATGCTGAACAGCTAGGGCAATGTCATCCGCATACATGAATTTCCTTGACTCCGTATCTGGTATATCCGCGGTGTATAGATTAAAAAATATTGGGGCCAGGACAGAGCCCTGAGGGCTGCCTGAGTTACGAGTTCTTGATCTCCTGCCTCAATGTGTCTGGTAAGTGAAGCTACTTGGTCACAGCAGCTCCTCTTCAGGTGAAATTCTGCCTTCTCTGTTGGGAGGATGTCTTCAATAATATCAGCCAGATGGTGGAGCAGCACTTACTCCACGAGTTTGCTGGTGGTTGAGAGGAGAGAGATGGGGCGGTAGCTAGTTGCGTCCTCTGGGGGTTTCCCAGGCTTCAGTAGGGCAAACACTGTTGCCTGTCACCAGCTTGTTGACACTTCTCCGGTTCTATGCATGACAGTAAAAAGCTCCGCCAGCCATTCCCGTCCCCGTCTCCCCAGATTCTTGAGAAACTCTGGAGTAATGCCATCAACCCCTGCAGCTTTCCGGCTTTTGGTTTCCAACAGCGCAACATTGATCTCCTTGACAGAATATGGGGAAGAGAGTGGGGATTCCTCTGGGTATTGTTGAAGGTTTCTGCGGAGTTCCTGCTGCACCTCCTGGCGTGTAATCTTGTCTGTCAGAGTCTTGCTGTTAGAAGATGAGGCAACAGCATTTGCGATCACCTTTGCTAAGCGTTGTGTTTTGGCTGGGATCCTCCAAGTTGTTGAAAGAGCTCATGCCTTACGGCTTGAATGGGTGAAGTCAAGGCTTTCAATGGTCACTTTCCAGGTGCGCCAAATTCAAGGACTCAAGCAGTGCAGTGGCTTTATCTGGGTTGCTGCTCTTTTCATATTCCCCCAGGAGAGACTCAGATTCTTTTGTCCAGCAGGGGGTGAAAGCCTTGCAGTGACCACACGGGATGTACTTCTTGGGGGGCCGATTTTAGGATGTTTATAAAATAACCAAAGTTTCTAGGTATTGGTTCAAGCTGTGGGATCCCAGATTCTATTTCTAAAGTGTAGGTGGGCCAGTCAGCCTTGCGGAAATTCCAACGCGGCTTTGGAACAGACTGCAGAAGAGGCACTTCCAGGCCAATCTGGAGGATGATTGGACAATGTTGGCTATGCAGGAAGTGACTCAAGATGGTTCTTGTTGTGACCAGTGGGTTGTGATCCGTTGTCCACCTCACAGACCAAAAAGATCCAGGTTGTTTTGGATCATAGAGCAGGTGGAGGTCTTCAAGGGTGGCCCATTCTGTGATCTGCTCCCCGGCTGTGTCATTTGAGCAGTATCCCCAGTCTTCATGTTGGCTGTTAAAGTTACCTATGTAAATGGCCGGATGAGGAAGGTAAGGTAAGATGGAATCAGGCCACATGATGTCGGGTGGCTTGTATATGTTTACTATAACGATGTCCCTGATTCTAACCATATTGATCTCTCTTTCACTGGTCAATAATTCTTCCAAACTTCCACATTCTCTAATCCATTTCACATATACACTGCTAGCCCATGTTTTGGATGGTTGATGGTAGCAATTTTGGTGTAGCCATAGATTTTAAGTCTGGCAGCTTTATCGTCATCTTTCACATGTGTTTTTCTTGGAGGGCCATAATTTCAATGTGGTGGTCTTTGACAGTCCTCTAGAGGTAATCCACGTTTCCCCTGGACATCCCTTCTACATTAAATTGGTATATTCGGAGGACTGGCCCAACTGTTCTTTATTGGTCCTGGAAAGGGTGATTTGGTGAAGTATAATCATTGCTACGTTCACTGGGAGGTCGGTAAAACAACGTCCAGTGGCCAATTGATGCCATTGGTGTGTTGGTGGATTTGCACAAAACAGAGCACAAAAAACACTAGCACTTAACAGAAGCACCACGTGAAGGTTGTCATCTTGCTCCCAATTACTATGTAATAATGTAGAACTGAGTAACAAGGAAAAAGTGTAAGATTAAATTCATTAATTTGGAGTAAATGCTTATTTATCTAAATCTGCACAGCAAATTCTATTGTGGTGTTCTGCAACTGAGTTAAGATTGCAGGGTGTCCTAGATATGAAACCGTCCATGTTAAGATTCTGGGACATGTTTTGCATGGTTTCAAGGGTTTTTTTTGGTGGTCATAATAGTACTCTGTCCCTCTCTGACATCTTTCAACCAAGGATCTCAGTCAACTTTCTAATCTTTGCTTTACAGGGATTTGGGGAAATATAATCCACCCCTCCCTGCCAATAAAGTGGTGGTGGAAACAGTAGAGGACCAATCAAAAGGTTGTGGATTTCTGAGACTGCCAAATCCCTCTGTGCGCGCACACACAGACTGCCCTTTTGACAGACTCTGCAATTTCCCCATGGAGGGTGTTCTTGTATCCCAGGGGCAGTATGCGGGGGACAGGGGGGAGGGGAGAAGCCACATAATAGCCGGTCACTCTCCTTCTGCTAGCTAGCTGCTTCTTGGTGCTATCCTCACTTACACAGACCCTATCACTGCACTCTCCCTGCCTCTCCTCCACACTGTCTGTTTCCTAATACCTCTGTTTATTTACCTTCTTTCCACAGGTGCCAGGGTTTTCTCTCCTCCTCCTCTCCTTAACTTATGATGAAGTGCTTTAGTGATTCTGTATTTCTACAAGAAATGGCCTGGGTGAACTGAAGCATCAACATGTTTCTTGATTTGATCAAGGTCACACAGTGGTCAGTGAATCACACAGGCCCTCTCTTTTTAATCAAGCCAATTTTTCCAAATTTATTCTTGAAATTACAATCCTCCCCCCCCCCTTTCTCCTTCAGATAAAATATGCAGACGCTGATACTGATACAACTCTTCCTGCTCCGTCGTTTTGTCGCCAAATCAGTACAGATGAATTTGAATGCCAAAGAGCAAATGGCTCTCAAGAACCACTGGCAGCTCTGTTGGAAGAAATTACAATGAATAAAGAAATATCTGTCAAAGAGAAAAAGAAGAAGCTGAAGCAGGTAAAGAAAATTCTCAAAAATCATTGCTTGTGTTTTCTTTTCAACCTGTGTGTATGTGAAGGATTTGATAGATTTGCTTCTCATCTTTTACATCTGTATAAAGACCAGTTTCATAGTTGTTTAATCCTTGAGGATTAAGTCACAGTGAACGTGGGGGGGAGGAAGAGGGGAGGAAAGGGTGTCAACATACTTTTATGTATGCAAATTGACTTTGCACTTTCGGTTGATTTCCTCTTACTTTCCTGAGTGTCCCTGTGTAGACATGGCTTTAGATTAATGAAGTTAAAAGATGGAAGTGTTTTTCTGTGTACTTGGAGATTTTGAGGCGTTTTCATAAAAAAGTCTGGATCAAATTGTAAGCTTCCGGTTCTCAAAAGGAAAAGGTGTCTGGCATTCAGACTTAAACTGTAGACACTCTCTTGTAGATTGAATAACTGTAATTTATTTTTACTTTAATTTCTCACAGTAGGGGCTTTGCAGTAAAACAAATCCTATTGGAAAAGACTACCACGTTTTAAATGCGTAGTTCTAGACTGCGTGGCACAGGAAAGCGCATTTTTACTGACCGGTGTAGCTGAGATTTGCTTTGTTTGTTTCTTTTTTAAGGAGTTGAATTAGTAATGTCAAGCTTTTGCTGTGAAGATTTGTTTAAACTGTACTACTTTTTTAGTTTCAGAAATCCTACCCTGAAGTTTATAAAGAACGATTTCCTACTCCTGAAAGTGAGGCAGTGCTGTTTCCGGAAAAAAATAAACAGAAACCACAACTGCTGATGTGGGCATTGAAAAAGCCTTTTCAACCATTTCAAAGAACCAGAAGCTTTCGAATGTAACATTTTCAGGGTCATTAGTGAACTGTATCTCAGTATATTAGTGATAGGATAGATTTTGTGCAAATGGAACCTAAACAGCATTTAATTACTGGAAAAACTTTAACTACTGAAACAGTGGGAAAAGGTTGTAATGGCAAAACGATTTGGAGGGGATGTTATATTGAACCATTATCAGTATTTTTGTCACTGGCTATTTTTAATGATTTGTTATTTTTAAGTACAAGATGGGTAATCATTATGAATGATATGGAAAAAAAATTCTTTGCTTTTATACTTCTAGTTGTCATTTTGAGTCTTAGATGTATTTTATGTGTATATTTCACTGTCTTGTTTGTCACTGGTCAACAGCATTTTTCCTGAAAAGGAGACTGTATTATATTTGTTTATAGCTGGCACGCCTGAGGGATTAAAACATTGTACATACTTGAGTGAACTTGAAACACTGGATCTTGTACTGCACTGCTGACTGTGCCTCAGGTAGTAGCCTTGATATATTTTATAATGCTGATTTCAGCAGTGCCCTTTGTTTCCTCATTCATATGCTGCATTGGGGCCTGATCCAACTCCTATTGAAGTTTCATTGACTTCATTGGTGCATGGCCAGGCCTTTGAAAACTCACAGGATCTTGCTAAGTATTGCTGTACAAAATTAGTTACTAACTGGATGGAAGTTACACATTTTTATATGAAAATCAAATGCCTTATATTTTCTGTGAAAAGGGAGGTATTCATGGCAAGGTCAAAAATTAAATAACTATAGATTTTATTTTTAATGAGGATGCATTTGTTCTCCATAATGAATTCTATTGTTCTTCTGTATACATTTTGGTTGTACTTGAACTGCAGCACTTCTAATTTTTTTCAGTTATTAAAACAAAAGTTTTTAAGGTAATTCTCTGGAGGCAGTGGGTTTCATCATAGTCTTCATATCTGTAATGAGCCACAGTTCTGAAACATTTCAGAGTGAAAGAGTTGCGTCTGAGTCTCCACAGTGGACTCTATTGCAGGTTTGAGGGTGGTTTAAAAACCTTGATCATCTTCCCACTTTGAAGTTGCAAGGAATATAAAGTGGTTGGCTGTAATCTAACCTTCACAACACTCTTGCTTTGCAAATGCGCTAATTAATCAAATTCATACCAGGATGTGCATTGAAAGGTTATTGGTTTAACAGAGTCAAAAAATTTTTTTTCTGGCTTTGTGTTTTTGCTTCAACAGTATGTGATCCCACAAGCTTGCTCTTTCCCTTCTCCTTTGTCTCTTGCATTAATCATTCTTGGACAGGAACTGAAACAACCCCTCAGCCAACCTCCAAAGAGATAGGAAGATTTTTATCGTCAAAAGGCATGGTCACACATGGAGGAGAAGGGCCAGGATAAGAGAAGAATGGAAGACATGTTATGATTGGCACAATCTATATGAGGGCTGAAGGCCCGATCAATCAAGGTGACTTAGAGTGGACTTTCCCTGTCCCAAGCAAAAATGTATCAGTTTTAGCTGTAGTTAATCTCGTTTTACTATTCAAGAATCTTGGAATCATTTCTTCTCCTTCCCCATAAACTTGGACAGATTAACATGTAACATTTTTAATTTGCCATAGTCCCTAAAGCTTACATGCACATGATGAACTTGGAAGATATGACTATAGTCTTTTATAAAATTTCCATTGGTCTGTTCTTCCCTCTTCAAATACTGAGTAATCCACTAAGTATAAGGCCCCAAGCCCAGGTGATTATTCCACTTATCGGGTTGGACAGAATACTTTTCAGAGATAGTAGAAACACATTATAAGGGTTTGTGGGTAACTTTGGCAGAGCAGAAATCACTCCGAATGTAATGTAGAGACCTTATTCCCTTGGCAGCAGGGATAGCTCTGTGCCATTGTCCTATGGGTTTTCTTATAGAGCTGTGTATTGCTCCTGATTTTCCCCTTGGCAGGAGCAGTCAGCCAATATTCAGGGCCTGTCTGGTTGTTTCCATTAGAAAGAGAAAATGAGGCTACAGGCCAGGATAAGAGAAGAATGTGATTGGCGCAGTCTTTTCAATTGAAAAGAATGTACATTAAGTCCTTTTTCCCTAAATACAGTAAAAACCAACACCACCAAGCAGGTTCCTTGCTCGTAATTCCAAGCCCGAATCTCCAGCCAGTCCTGTGTCCCAAGGAACTCTGTCTCCTCTCCCTCTCAGGTCCATACTATTCACTCTTGTAGATTGAATAACTGTAATTTATTTTTACTTTAATTTCTCACAGTTGCAACCAATCAATGCCACAGCCCCCGCACTTGAAATCAGTCCCCACAGAAACACCTCACCCACATAGCTCAAACTTCAGCTCATGCTTTGCCATGGTGGCCAGTACCATGGCACGGTGGTTTCTGTTTCATTTATCCCTGTACAAAGGAGCATGCAATAGTTCTTTCATTTATCCTGAATGCAGAGTGCTACTCTTTGAGAGGTATGATGGACACAGAGAATATTCAAAGACAATTTCATCTACTTTGTAAATGTTATATGCATCTTTATGGGCTAAGGGATTGTGTTATGGTTCCACAGGAAAGTTGTATGGGTTTCCTGCAGGAACTAAAATCACTGGAGGCAATTAATGCAAATCTGTAGGCTGGTAGCAAGCCTGGAGAAGCCTCTTCCCTTGGGAAAATTGCAATCAAAAGAACTAAGAATTGTATGACGTGACCAGCCTGCCAGAGGAAGGGAGGTTACTCTCACCTAATTCACGAACTGACATGAGATTGTGATCCAGAGGGACTTAACCTGCAAGACAACCTGAAATACTTTTAAGCCTGCCTCTCTATCCCTGTGAAAGATGATGACTGCCTCTTAAGTAAGACCTGCATATAAGCTGGTTTCAAGAAATATTTTCTCTGCAATGCTTTTGTTCTGAATAAATAGTACTTTGCCTTATGAAGGCTGGCTGGTCACTGGCTAATCTTGTCATTGCCCCTGAGAGAGCAGAGCTGTAGCTGGTGAACTATAATCAAACCTGAGGGGGTTCCCTCTGAATTGTAGGAGCCTGCAGCCTAAGGGCTTGGCTACACTTGCGAGTTAGAGCGCATTAAAGCAGCCCCGGGCGCCCTAGCTCACTACCCATCCACACTGGCAAGGCACGTAGAGCGTTCTAACTCCAGGGCTAGAGGACTCCTGGCACTCCACCTCGGTGAGAAGATTAACACTTGGTGTGCATTGGCTGAAACGCTCGGGTGTCAGTGTGAATGAGGTGTTGCATTACTGCGCTCTGATCAGCCTCTGGAAACGTCCCATAATCCCCTTAAATCAAGTGGCCACTCTTGTCATTGTTTTGGAATCACTGCAGGCTGATATGCCCTTCAAAAGCTCCATTTCTGACAGCCAGCATACTTATCTGCTCTGAGACAAAGCAACCATTACTGTGGAATCGTGTGTGTGTGTGTGAGAGAGAGAGAGGTCTATTGCTGTCTGAACTTAGAAGACAGCATGCTGACATGCTCTCGGGTCCCCCAAAACGCACTCTCTCCCTCCACATACACACAACACTCCACCCCACCCCCCTCATTTGAAAAGCATGTTGCAGCCACTTGCATGCTGGGATAGCTACCACAATGCACTGCTCTCTGTGGCCGTTGCAAGAGCTGCTAATGTGGCCACGCCAGTGTGCTTGCAGCTGTCAGTGTGGACAGATTGCAGCGCTTTCCCTACTATGCTCTACGAAGGCTGGTTTAACTCAAAGGGCTCTACATCTACAAGTGTATCCATACCCTAAATCCCTGGTCAGGCAGGAGTGGATTGTATGATCCCATCCCAAGGAGGGTAACCACTCAAGGTCTGAGATGTGAGGTACCCCCAAGGAAACCACAAATCAGTCAGAGGTTCAGTTACTGAGACACTTAGGACTTTGTTTTCAGAAACTTGTTTCAGAAACAATTTTCCCAAGTAATTTTGCTTTTTAATCTCTCAATAGTTTTAAGAACAAGGCTTGGGCAAAGCACTATTTCCCACCCCTTTCCCAGTTTTTACTGGCTTCTCTCTTTTTTCCATCTTAAAGAAGGGAGTGTCAACAGCCTAACTGGCCATTTTTTAAAACTGAAATTGTTGCTGAGATAGATCAGCAGTGGTCTTGATCTTTCTTCTAAAGATCAATTTTACCATAAAGTATAAACTTCTTTTTATTACAGGTCTTCTTTTTTTCCTATCTGTAACCCATGCTAACACAGTGGGCTCATTCTCCCACCTAATGAGTAGATCACAGAGATTTATCTGCTACTGCCTCCAAGTTTATGGAGCTGGTCCTTCAACTCAAGTATAGTTTATGCTTTTAGATGGTTACTTTAATCCCCACAGGCAACCCCTCCAGGGGTGTGAATGCACATGCATTTGCCAAATTAATATATTTTGCACTGAACAGCTAACGGGCTTTAAAGTCCTTGCAATATATACCAGTATGTTACTATCTGTCAATTTGGATATGGGGATGGTGAAGCAGAAGTGTGCAATTTCCACAATGCAAAGTGGTGGAGATGGGATGAGAATCCTGGGGAATCTGCTTCTGAACCTCATGCTCAAGTACTTGCCATTCATTTAATTCACATGAATTTTTAAAATGAACTCTTGCTGCTTTTTTGATTCTGACAAAAGAAGTGAGTTTCTATTCAAAATAAAGCTTTGTTGTGAAAATTAAATAACACAGACAAGCCCCCCCCCCCCCCCCCCCCGGTCATGGGAAAGGAGCAGGATCATGTGCTTGTATCACCCGAGGATGATGAAGTATTTTCCATTCCATATTAAATGTCTACTAGGGATAAACAAACGTTTTAAAAAGAGCAGGCCTGGATAACTTGCACCCAAGAGTTTTAAAGGAGCTGACTGGAGTCCTCTGGCTTGCTAATGTTAATTTTTAATAAATTTTGGAATTTTAGGGGAAGTCCAGAAGACTAGAAGAGCTCTAAAGTTATGCCAATATTCAAAATGGGCAAAGGGGGATGAACCAGATCACTGACATCAATCCTGGGCAAAATAATGAAAAACCTGATATGGGAATGAATTAAAGGATAAGAATATAATTAATGCCAGTCAAGATGGCTTTATGCAAAACCATAAAACTGATAAAGGTGACTGTAGAGACGTAATCTACTAGGACTTTTGTAAAGCTTTTGACTTTCTACTGCATGACATTGATTAAAAATTAGCACAATACAATATCAATAAAGTACACACACATTGATTAAGAAGTGGCTAACTCTCAAAAAGTCATCAGTGGGAAAACACAGTAAGTGTTTCTAGAGTTTTGCAGGGATCTGTACTTGGCTGGATACTATTCAACATTTTCATCCATGATCAGGAAAGAAATATATCACTGCTGATAAAATTTGTGAATGACATAAAGATTGGTGAATCTGTAAATGATGAGGACAGGGCAGGCATACAGAGCGATTGAGATTGCTGGTTAACCTGGGTCCGTTCAAATACAATGCAGTTTAATACAGCCAAGTACAAAGTTATACAGCTAGGGACAAGGAATCCAGGCCATAACTACAGAATGTGGGGCTGTATTCTGGAAAGCTGTGATGCTAGAAAGGATTTAGGGGTCATAGTGGACCAGCAACTCAGCATGAGTTCCCAGTGTGATGCTGTTGCAAAAAGGTCTAATACAATTGTATGTATAAACAGAAGTAGTGAGTAGGGGGAGGATGGTGATTTTACCTCTGTATATGGTACTGATGAGACTCATACTGGAATACTGCATAAATGGTGTCAACATTTTTAAAAGGACGTTGAAAAATTGGAGAGTGCAGGAAAGAGCCACAAAAATGGGTGAAATTTAATGGATTGTGATATACAAGAAGTCAGACTAAAAAAATGATCTAATGGTCCCTCTGGCCTTAAACCATGAATCTCCTCACATCAGGAACATAACTCTGTTCTAACTAATTAGTTTCACTTACAGGAATTTAAGTCTAACAAAATACGTCATTAAAAGTTTGGCTTGCTCTCCTGTCCTGTAACAAAGCTCACAGATCCTTTGGGACTGAGCAGGGAAATCCTCATGGGCCAGACGTACCTAGCTTATGTTCTACAGATTAAAACAATAACATCCATGCAGGTATAGGAAAAGACAGGCCATCAGCTACAGTTAACAAGGCACAGGGGCTTCCCTACCTACTCTAATTGTGCGGTAATGGAAGGCAGCTGTGCTCTTCCCAGGACTGTAGTCAGGCTAGCCGCTAAGTCTGTTTGTTCTAATGCAAGGGGTCTCTACTGAGATGGCAAAGGAAGGATAGAGACATTGAAGTATATTCTGCTGACTGGCTCCCAAATGCTAAGTATGCTTATTAACATTTTCTTTGTTTTGCATTGGTTATGAACTTGATTGACACTTGGAAAGTGTGGTTCAGGGGCTAAGAACTTATTTAGTGTTTATCTGGGGTTATGTGTAACTGCTCTGAGTAAATTTTCTATTCCAGACATCAGTTTCACTTAGACATCAAAAGTGATATGATGAATTGTCTCTTGTACCAGTATGAGCCTTGGGTCTCCTATGCTTCCTTTCTCATTGCTATGTTTTTTTTTTTCCTGTATGAGAATGATACTTAGATCTATCACATGACTCTCTAGAATTTTAGGATTAGTTTATACTGAGAGAAGCTTCCTGTAATTCAGTTGCACTTCCTGACACTCTTTAATTTTTGGCAGGGGACTGTCTAGCCCCTGCATTAGGAGGCTGGAAAGATGAATTAAAAAAGCAACTGTGTGTGTGTTCTACCTGGCCTTTGCCTCCTGTTATCAAGATTTATTATGCAATTTTAATGTTTAAATATAATGCTCATGCTTAGAGCAAACATTATTAAAAGCATCTTGTGTTCTATCTTTATATTTAAATTGTGGAGGGAGAGTGAGTTGCTAGATAGTTCATTCTCTGATGAATATGTGTTTGTAGTGTCAGCTTTCCTATTGCCAAAGGGATAGTAAACAGCCTTGGTGATGGAACCTACATTAAATATCTGGGATTTGAAAGGATCCTTCTCCCCCTCCCCCCCCCCGCCCCCCACACCCTGGCAATACACAAGAGGGGTGTTTTTGTTTTGTCACTGTTTTAAGAGTTCTATTGTTCAATAATTCATGATTCAGCTAGAGGTCAAAATCTTTCCAGTAGAGGTCAGCCTTGTGACATTATTCTACCTATATAACTGAAGGAAAAGAATGGAGACAGAGTTGTGTAGTTACTTGTAGTGCACTCTGTATAGATCTTACTTTATAAAATGAAACTGAAATTCCACATTCTTTGCCATATCAGAACTAGTCTGATACTACTGCTTTACAGTTACAGTATATCTTCAACCCTTCCCCCCCCCCCAAATAAACTCTCATTACATAGGACAGAAATGCCTATTGCTTGTTTAAACAAAAACATAAACTGTATCTCTCAATGTCCTGCCTATCAGCGTAATACACACTATTCACTCCTCTTGCTGTCTGTGGATTTTCTTCTTCTGACATACACAGTTGCAACCAATCAATGCCACAGCCCCTGCACTTGAAATCAGTCCCCACAGAAGCACCTCACCCACATAGCTCAAACTTCAGCTCATGCTTTGCCATGGTGGCCAGTACCATGGCACGGTGGTTTCTGTTGTTTCATTTATCCTTGTCCAAAGGAGCTTGTAATAGTTCTTTCAGCTGCTGATTTGGTTGAACAGAACAGGACTGTATTTCCAGTGTTACAGAATTGGCTGTGAAGCTAAATTTAAAAACAAAATCAAGAGTGAATACTAAAAAATAAGCTGTTTGTTTAAATAGGGTTTTTTGGTTCTTTGAAATACCTTCTTAAAACATTTCTACCTTATCAAAACATAGTGCTGCACTCCCATGTTTATAATGACACATTTAATTAACGTATTTGTTTTATTTTCCTGGTTTGTGCCCTAGCATCACTAATAAGTTCAATAAAACTTTGGGAATATTGAGTGTTAATTGTAGAGTCACTTTCAGAGACACAGCATAATCATGACACTTTTATTAGACTTTCTGCAAAAACATGGGGTTTTGTTTGTGATGATGGTAGAATTCCCCCACTCCCCCACACAGCAGCTCAGTAGCGCAAGAAGTTATACAAGAATGTAAAACACTGACAGTGCAGTGTCCCATAAACACTGTCATTGATAGGCCTGTATCAGTAATACATAATTACTAGTGATTTGCTTGTCATCACTGCAGTGTTAAGTTATAACTCAAGTTATACTATTGTATACTTTTTGTTGTATTGTAAACTATAAGTTATCCTATACCACACCAACAACCCCTTAACTCAACTGTTTGGTGGTGCTTTTAATTCCAGCTGGCTGACCCATCAGGTATCAACTATAGCTTGATTTGTACAACTGATCAGATGCTAATATCACTCTGCTCAGCTTGAGTGTTATTTCCTAGTGTGATTTTGCAAACTCAGGAGGAGTTAATTCAAATGTAGACAATTTGATTTAACTCTGCAGGAAGACCTAGCCATAACCCCAGCTAGTGGAGTCTACTTCAGGGAAAGCGGTTGTGGTCTAGTGGCTAGAGTATGGGACTGGGAATCAGAAACAAGGGCTGTTTCAGATGGTGATGTGAGAGGGAGACACTTCAAGGAAATTCTCAATATTCTAACTTCATCAGTGAGTGAGGGCATCTGACCACAGAGACTCAGTGTGGTACTAAATCCTAAAACTAATGCTAGGCTCCTTGCATATTTTGGATTGCAACAGATGGATACTGTTCCATCTGCTGCTATTAAGGAAACTGCCCTTTCCTCTTAGGGCTTATCTACAAGGGGAAGTTAACTGCATAGCTATAGCAGAATAACGTAGTCTGTTATAGCTATGCCAGTAAACTTCCCCTTGCAGACATGCTCTTCATTTAAGGACCTTAATGAAGTCTGTGCCTGTGGGTGCTCAGCACTTCTGGAAATCAGGTTCCTTTTATGTAGGACGACCAGACAGCAAGTGTGAAAAATCGGGACGGGGGTAGGGGGGTAATAGGAGCCTATATAAGAAAAAGCCCCAGATATCGGGCCTGTCCTCCTGGGTCACCCTACTTTTATATAGGTGCCTAAATATGGATAGAGGTGCCTAACTTTAGGTACACACGTTTGAAAATTTGGTTCTAGTCCACGTACAAGGTCACTAACGGGACTTTGATTGGCAGGACCCTGGCAGTGAACTTCTTGCAAAATGTAAGAATTCAATTTTATCCGGTGTCTGACTGTACTCAGAACAAATAACATGGCCCACTGAAGTTTTCCCTTCTTCTTTGAGTAGTGTCCCTGTGGGTGATCCACTTTAGGTGGTGGTACGTCCTGGTGCTGTCAATCGGAGATTTAGGATAGCAGTGTCCGTGCGGGTCATGCGTGCACAGTAGGCGTCTCGCAGTGCCGTTGGTGCCGCGTATAGTGTGCACACAAACCAAACCCTCCAGGTCCTTCTCAACTGTCCTCGGCTGAAGATGGAGCAAAGGGGCAGTGTTAGCACCTCTCTCTAAAACCGTTAAGAAATAGCTTTTAGATAAATATTTAGTGTCAGTGTTTCCTTTTGTTTTTTAAAGGGAAAAATAAAAACCCCAAAACTTTTTTTTCTTGTTAGTTCGTTAGACAACTCTCCCTTAAGGGACGGTTACTAGTTAAAATGCCGGGGTCTCTAGGCTTCAAATGATGCGGCACCTGCCGCAATGCCATGCCCATTTCAGACGGACACTCTTTATGCGTACACTGCCTGGGTGAGGGGCACATTCCCCACAAATGCCCCCACTGCAGCAACCTGAAAGCCAGATCGACGGGACAGGGATCTTCAACTTAAAATGATCCAGCCTGAGGCAGACAAGCAAACAGCCTCTCCGGGCACTCCTCAAGATGGGAAAGGAGACCTACCCTCTGAAAAACCTAAAAAGAGGGCTCCAACGTCTCTGCAGAGAGGTCTGCGAAAATAGAGGCAGTCTCCTGCAAGGTTGTGATGTTATTGATATAATCTGGGACCATATAGAACATGGTTGCAACCAAAGTCCTGTAGTGGCACCAAATCTTGTATAAAGGGGGTCAAATGAGGTGTCTAAGACAAGGTTATGTTTTACTGGTTATAATTATGCTGTCTATATGTGTGTATCAGTTTTGTAGTTGAAGTTATAAATATTGGCTCTAAACTGTCTGTATTTCAAACTTATGCTATGCTTCTGGGAGACATCCCAGACAAGTTGGTGTTAGCTCTGCCTAGCCTGCTTGATGGCCCATTAAGGACCATCAGCTATACAATTGACCCATGGAGAGAAGGCAGATACACCTTGCAACTCAGCAAAGTATGCAGGGACTGGGCCATGTGACTCCAGACTCCATTTTGCTGTAATTTTCCACAGTAAGGACAAAGAGGTGTTCTTACACCTGGAAAGGACTATAAAAGGCTAATGCCTCTCCTCCATCTTGTCTTCAATCTTGCTTCATACCTCTGGAGGAACTTTGCTACAAACTGAAGCTCTGAACAAAGGACTGATGACCCATCCCAGCGGGGGATGTATTCCAGAGACTTGATTTTGAACCTGTAGTTTATCTCATCACTGCTACAAGCTTGAACCAAGAACTTTGCCATTACTGTATGTAATCAATTCCATTTAACCAGTTCTAGCTCTCATCCATATCTTTTTCCTTTTATGAATAAACCTTTAGATTTTAGATTCTAAAGCATTGGCAACAGTGTGATTTGTGGGTAAGATCTGATTTGTATATTGACCTGGATCTGGGGTTTGGTCCTTTGGGATTGAGAGAACCTTTTTTCTTTTATTGGGGTATTGGTTTTCATAACCATTTGTCCCCATAACGAGTGGCACTGGTGGTGATACTGTGAAACTGGAGTGTCTAAGGGAATTGCTTGTGTGACTTGTGGTTAGCCAGTGGGGTGAGACCAAAGTCTTCCCTGTCTGGCTGGTTTGGTTTGCCTTAGAGGTGGAAAAACCCCAGCCTTGGGCTGTAACTGCCCTGTTTTAGCAATTTGTCCTGAATTGGCACTCTCAGTTGGGTCCCGCCAGAACCGTAATTTGTCCTTAATTGGCACTCTCAGTTGGGTCCCGCCAGAACCGCTTCATTACAAAGGTCGCTACCCCCGATGCCATCTTACTGTTGGGTGAGCAACTATGACGCTCCAGGCACCTCTGGCACCGCCGAGGTCTGAGCAAAAGAATCAGAGTTGAGGCTGCGACAAAAACATGCCTCCTCTACAGCACTGAGGTCACTGGTACGGGACTCGGCACTGAGTGTCTCAGGCACCATGCCTCCACCCCCAACACCGACAACTCAGTCGGCACTGGCAGACAACACAAAATCGACACTGGCCAAACAAAAAGAGTGGTTGGCACTGACTCCATCAACGAAAGAGAAGGCACCCACAGCACCAACAACTCAGAAATTGGCACCGACACAGTCTTTGCTGCACCAGAGATTTAGAAATCTCATCAGCACCACATTCACCGATACTCAGTGCTGAGGGCTCCCCCAAAGGCTCCAGAGGAGATCACAGCCCACAAGACATGGCACGGTTCTCCACTGATGATGATGAGGAGAAGATGCAGGGACAATACCCCCTATTTCCACGTCACTCCTCACCTAAGGCCCATCAACCAACATGGAGCCACATGGGTCCAAGTCACCAGATGAACCAATCATGGTGTGGACCCCATGGATGTAACCTCCTATGGCTTTCCCAAAGCAATAGGCGCATTGGGAACCATCAAGCTCATATGGGGTCAGCATTCTAGACCGTTCACAGTGCATAGACGTGAACTGTGCTCTAACTCAGTGTCTCCCACACCATTGCCATTGGAGACACAGGAACGGGGAGAGGACCCACAGACGGGCACAGACCATGACCCATCTCCTGTACATAATTCATCTACTTTGTGTGCTTGCTCATGTTGATTCCATTTTAGGTGTGCGCGCGCCCATGTGCACGGCCGTCGGAGATTTTTGCCTTAGCAGTACCCTTAGGGCTGGCTGTAGCGCCCTCTCGAGTGCCGCGCTCACGCTGCGGTATATCAGGCGCTGCTGGCCAACACCCTCTCAGTTCCTTCTTACCGTCTGTGGTGGTCAGTCGGAGCGCCTCTCTTGCTTTTCAAGAGCGAGCGGTTTTCTTCCATTAGACTTTGGGCCTTTGTTCTATTGTAGTTAGTGTTAAGTGCATAGTTAGTTGATAGTTAAGGTCCCAACAGGGACTTCGCCCCAAGCAGGGCATGCCCCGAGCTCCTGGTTTAAGCCCTGCTTAGTCTGTGGCAGGCCTATGCCTGTAAGTGACCCCCACGACAGCTGCTTTAAGTGCTTGGGGGAATCAAACGTCGAGGAGCATTGCTAGATCTTCAAGAACTTTCAGCCTCGCACCCAGAAGGAGAGAGACATTTGCCTCTGAGGTCGGGGTGGAGGATCCAGTGCCCACCGCCAAACCTTCGTCTCCAGTAGCTGCCGAGCCCTCAGCGCCTCCACCAGTGGCCAGGGCCGCCACCTCTTACCCAGATGAGGTGGTCGTGCGACCTTCCACGGCCGGCCAGCCAGCCCCCCAGATGACTTTAAAGAACACCAAGGCCTTCTCAGGTGGGTGGCCAAGAACTTGGGGCTGAAAGTGCAGGAGATGGCAAAGTAGGAGGACACCCTTTTCAATGTCCTCTCAGCCTCCACGCCTGCCCGGATTGCCCTAACCATACATGATGGGGGTCCTCAAGATTGCTAAGGCTCCGTGGCAGTTCCCATCCCACACACCTCTAAATGGGCCAAGAAAAAGTACTTTGTGCCAGCCAAAGGTTTCAAGTACTTGTATACCCTCCCTCTCCCACGCTTGCTGGTAGTGTCAGTGTCCAATGAGAGGGACAAGCAGGTCCCCACAGCCTCTGCTCCAAAGAGCAAAGAGGACAAGAAACGTGATTTATTTAGCAGAAAAATTTATTCAACTGCCAGCCTACAATTCTGGGTGGTGAACCATCAGGCCCTGCTGAGTGGATACAATTTTAACCTCCGGGACAGCCTCCAGGAGTTCTGGGACTCCCTTCCTCAGGGTCAAGCTCAGGAGCTCGGTACTCTGGTAGAGGAAGGGACCGCGGCAGCCAGATGCTCTCTGCAAATGGCATGGAACGCAGCGGACTCAGCAGCCAGGGCGGTCGCATCGGCAGTGGTTATGTGACGCAGCTCCTTGCTCCAAACGGTGGGCCTTTCCCAGGAGATGCAGGCCTCAGTTCAGGACCTCCCCTTTGATGGAGTTGGACTCTTCTCCAATCAAATGGATGCCAGGCTACACGGGTTGAAGGACACGAAAGCTACCCTTCGCTCATTGGGCATGCATACCCCACAGTCTTCCAGAAAGCCATTCCGGCCTCCACTGCCATCGAGGCCTTGGTGAGCCCAGCAGGGATCTACGAGGCAAAGGGACACTGAGTTTAGCCATCGCTGCCCTTCCTCCTCTTGCTCGCCAGCCCAGCCTGGACCCGCTGAGCACCCAGGGGGCCAGGAGTGATCATTTTGAGGATGTGTTTGAGAGCAACACCCCAGTCAGCCTGCCGGATCCTGCCCATCTCTTCCTCAACCACCTTTCTCCTTACCATGTGGCCTGGTCATTGGTTACCTCGGACTGCTGGGTCCTGGATATAGTAGCCCGGGGCTATACCCTGCAGTTTGTGGATATCCCCGCTTCCTGCCCCCCTGCTTCCCTCTTCAGGGACCCCTCTCACGAGCAACTCCTGGTTCAGGACGTCGACAAGCTCCTGCAGTTGGGGGCCGTGGATGCAATTCCACGGGACATGGAAGGCAGAGGATTCTACTCCTGTTACTTCCTAATCCCAAAGGCCAAGGGGGGGGCCTCAGACCCATCCTGGACCTACCTGGCCTCAACAAGTCTCTCAAGAAATTGAAGTTCCGCATAGTCTCCCTGGTCTCCATTATCCCCTCCCTGGATCTGGGACTTAAAGGATGCTAACTTCCATGTCTCCATATTCCCGGGATGCAGACAGTTCCTGCATTAGTGGTTGGGCGTCACTTCCATCTCAGCGTGTTACCTGCCAGGCTGTCAGCATGCGACAGCAGACATGCTCAGCTGGTATTTCTCTCAGGATCACAAATGGGAGATGAACGGAGAGGTCCTGAGTTCAATCTTCAAATGGGGGGGCACTCCCACCATCGACCTGTTCGCATCCCCGATGAATCATAAATGCATGATGTTCTGCTCAGGAGCAGGACTGGGACTACTGTCATGAGGGGATGCCTTCCTCATCAAATGGAAGGCACAACTCATGTATGCGTTTTCACCACCACCAATGATATCATGTGTGATACACAAGATACGAGCAGACAGGGCCAACGTTATCCTTCTAGTCCCAGCATGGCCCAGACAGGCTGTCAGGGTTCCCTCCCCTTGACTCTGAACTCTGGGGTACAGATGTGGGGACCCTCATGAAAGACCCCCTAAGCTTATTTTTTACCAGCTTAGGTTAAAACTTCCCCAAGGCACAGATTTCTTTCCTTGTCCTTGGACGGTATTGCTGTCACCACTAAGTGATTTACACAAAATATTCACGGAAAGATCACTTGGAATCCCTATCCCCACCAAACCCCTTTACCCCTTTTCCTGGGGAGGCTTGAGATATACCAACCAATTGCCATAGCAATGAGGGCACAGACCAGACCCTTTGTCTTCAGGACACTGAAATCAATCTCCTGCTTAAAAGAAGCACCTTATTATAAAGAAAAAAGTAAAAGAATCACACCTGCAAAATCAGGATGGAAGGTAACTTTACAGGGTAATAAAAAGATTTAAAACACAGAGGATTCCCCTCTGGGCTCAGCTTCACAGTTATGAAAACAGGAATAAAACTACCTCTGTAGCATAGGAAAATTCACACAAGCCAAAACAAAAGATAACCTAACACATTTTCTTGCCCTACCTTCAATTTCTGTGGTTTTTAGATGGATTATTCCAGGTATATTTTCAGGAGATGATGTACCCGCTTGGCTTCTCCCTCCATCCGGAGAGGGGACAACAAAAGAGAACAACAAACAAATACTTTCAAATCTGGGGGGAAAGGATCTTCTTTCCTCATTGGTCCTTCTGGTTCAGTGCCAACTAGGTTATTTGAACTGTTTAACCTCTTACAGGTAAGGCAATTCAGTACAGTTGCCAAGGAGGGATTTTATGCTACTACTTATATAAAGGTTGGTACCCTTCCCTCTATACTTCATCTCTACTACTGAAAGGAGAGGCTATATCCACGGAGAGATTATCCAAATGGATTTCCACATGCATTCAAACGTGCTACCATATCTGGAATACAGAACCACCAGAGCATGTTAGAGCACATTCTACTAGGTCCATTTTAAACTCAGTAGTGTTCCTCAATAACGTTCCAATACTAGAGATCTGTAAGGTGGCCACTTGGGCCTCCGTCCGCACATTTGCAAAGCACTATGCAGTCACACAGAACCCCAGGGCTGATGCCATAGTGGGCCTCACAGTACTTACCTCAGTGTCTCAAACTAACCCAAAGCCTCCCCAGCCCTCAGAGGAGCATTGCTCTACAGTCACCTAAAGTGGAGCACCCCCAGGGACACTACTTGAAGAAGAAAAGGTTACTCACCTTGTGCAGTAACTGGAGTTCTTTGAGATATGTCCCCCTGTGGGTGCTCCACTACCCGCCCTCCTCCCCTTTACTTCGGAGTTCACAGTGAGGACTGTGCGCTAGAGAAGGTACTGGAGGGCTCAGGTCGTGTGCATGCTACACGTGGTACCAATGGCACCATGAGATGCCTACTGTGCACGCATGATCTATGTGGACACTGCTACCATAAATCTCTGATTAGGTGGCGGTGTGTCCCGGCGCCAAAGTGGAGCATCCACAGGCACACACATCTCGAAGAACTCCCGTTACTGCACAAGGTGAGTAACCTTTCCATACTGACCTCTTTCCCACAAAGAAAGGAGATGGAATATAAGGAGAAGAAAATTTAATTATTGGCAGTGTGGAGAGAGTGAGAGATGTGATCATTTTGGGCACTTTCAGTACCAATTCCACAGCTATGCTTGGCACTTACATACCATGACCATAAGTACCGTAGAAATATGGAGTGAGATATCTCCAGCCCCATATCTTGGAAAAGAGGCTCTAAACTTTGTGGATCTTTCTGATGAAGAACCCCCCTGGTCCAGAAACCGAGGAGGACAGCTGCAGGCTCTTATCCAAGAACCCCTTCACAAACTCTAGCATAGTGGGGTGTGCTGGGACAAGGCTGGGGGCAAAGCCACAGCACCTAATGATGTGAAAATTGTGAGCAGTGCTCCCCAAAGGCAGCCTAGGACAGGCTGCCCTTCACAGCTAAATTACATTGAGGGCTGCTTTGGCCCTGGATCGAGGCAGCTAAGGTGACTTGATTCTCCTCAGCTGTGAGTTCTGTGTTGCAGCTCTGCAAAGCACAGCACAATATCTGACCAATTATCTTTATAATTATATGGAAGAATGTGTCATATGTCTAATCTGCATTTAAGAAACTAAATGCTGGGGTTAAGTTGCTAGATATTAAAAATGTCTCCAAGTAGTCTCTGTTTCAATCATTTTCCTGAGAGATGCAATCTTCCATAACAAGAACATTCCAGACTTTTGCAAACCAACAATCAACTAGAGGAATACAGAGACATTCTCCAGTAATGAATGGTGGAAAGATTTTTCTAAATTAAATCCAGACCCCACATTTTACCATCTTATACAAATTTAAAAGCATATAGGAAAGATTATGGAGGATCCCTTTTATAGTGAACTCATCTGTCCTCAAACAGTTTCTATCTAATTGACTGCTGGGTGGGGAGGGGGCAAGATGTGACTCTCAGACCTTTTTCAGTGCTATGGTACTTCAGATATCATTCACACGAGTAAAATTAGGACACCATCTTAAAACAAAGCTCCTAGAACATGCAATTTATTAAGGGCCCAGTTGAGAAACAATCTTAAGCATGTGGTTAAGTCTATACCTATGCAGGACAGCACTTAAGAGGAGGCAAACCCATTCTTAAGTGCTGGATGCATTTGAAATACGTCCAGTTTCAGCACCACTAACTCTTCATATGAGAAATGTCCTGGTGGATTATAAAGTCATGTTTTTAAAATGTAGTGCAATTTTTCTTTAAGAAGAAGAAAAATCTAGTTGTAAAGGGTAAAGTAATATTACACTTACTGTCAATCAACTTTAAAAGATTTTGAAAATCAGTGCACGATCAGAGGTGTCGCAGGCAGTAATGCCTATAGTTAAGGTTGTCCAAAACATTCCACTGTAAGACTGTTTGCAGTTTCTTAAAACTTTACCAAACTTTTGCTCACTGGGCAGAAATTTTCTATGCTGAGTGTTTTTTGCCTCAGACTGAATGTAGGGTTTGGTTTTGTTTGTTGGAGAATCTCTCTAGTGCCTCAATGCTTCCCCTGCTGGAGCTCAGGCAACGTGGTGGAAAAGAAAGAAGCCTAATTGGAATGCAGACGGGGGAGGAGCCAGCCCATGGGTGATATAGACTGGGGGTGACTAGGTTGAAAAGCTGGTGGGGGTGGGGGAGAAGGTGGGATGTAGAAACAAAGGTGGGACTAGACCAAAGAGAGGCTTGTGGGGCCAGGACAGTAGATGCTGGCTTTGAGGAAACAAGGGCTGTGACTTAGATTGCCCTCTCTTCAGAACCTAGAGTAGAACCCATTTCCTTTGCTGTCAGCAAATATCTGTGAAACCCACTGAAAAAATATGTCCATCTCCCTCTAGTGACTAGCCCACAAAGGATGACAGCCTACTACTGCTGTCAGTTACTCCGTTAGCTGAAGTGGCAGAGGTCTGTGCTGGCATTCTAACACTGCTGATGAACCACGGGGGAGTCAATAAAGTTCCACAAGGTGGAATTTCTTTATTTTTCCCCCCCTACTTTGCTTTTTTAAAAATGTAGGAAATCAGGAGACGGTCCTTTCTGTTCCTACAATCCTCTGCCTCATTCACCACACACCTCCCAGCTTGACACTTAGCCAGTGTGTGGGGCTGTTCACCCTGCGTGTCCTGTCACATGCTCTGGGAGGTGAGGGCAGCTTGGCCTTCTGCTTCTTTTGCTTTCCTTGAACAGGTCCTGCAGGAGGGCGCTCTCCATGCGCTTCTTACCCCTGGCCCTCCAGAACTCATCATTGGGCCCCTGCCATGCAAGACTCCCCGGTCCCCTTGACATTCTACCTGAGGTGGCTGTGTGGTATCCAGCCAATCCACCTCCGTACCACCCCCAGAAAATATGTGTACTTGCTTGTGCTTCACACCATCCACTTCTGCACCCTTGTGTCCCGCCCCAAGTGGCGGGACCTGCTGCCACCTGTGGAGTATGAGGAACACTGATAGACCAGTCTGTACTCCACTCTGGTCCCACAGCCTGCTGGGGATCTTAGTTGGTTGCTCCTTTGTGAAGCCATAAGCAAAGGCATGTGCCTAGTGCGGGTCATGAACTCTTCTGGTGCCTGTGCCTTCTGTAGTGAGAGGGAGACTATGGCACACATCTACATAGGGTGTGTCAGGTTGCAGCCCCTCTTCTGACTCCTCCAGAGCCTCTTACTGAGGTTCTGGCTGCACTTTTCTCCTGATCCTGACACACCCCATCCTTGTCCCTACAAAGTTGCGGGACCTCCTCATCAACCTGCTCCTGGAACTGGCCCAAAAATGGCCATCCACCTATGGGCAGAGATTGGGGAGCATCCCCCCCCCCAAACTGTATACATTGATAGTGGGGGGCACAATTTAAATGTTCTGGGGGGCATATGACTGCCCCATGCATCACCTCTGGATCTACAGAGGTTTTCAAACTGGGGCACAACCCCCAGGGTGTGTGAGCAACGATGCCGGGGAGCTCTGGGAGGGAGCACCACCTTTACCCTGACTCACTCATTAAGTACACTGTAATTTAAATACCACTAACAATCAGTATATTTGGAAATTAGACCTATACCTATTAATATTATTAAGCCCCTTGCCCCCCAAATATAGAAGTCAAACTATGCCTAACATCCACAATGCCAGGAGAAGGAAGCTGGATGGGGGTGCTCTGCAACTGTGGGGCCTATTTCCAATCCCTTGTGAAGTCATGCCTCTGAGCAGAGTTCCTCTGGGTGGCCTCCACTAACTCCCTAGATGCCTGTGATGAGCAGTGAGCATTGTTGGAGAGTCTCTGCTTGGTCTCCACTCCCTGATTTTCCACCCTGTGACCCTCACTCCCATCCCTTTTTTTTCATTTGTTGTCCCTGGTATTCAATTATGTCCTAGGTCCACTAGCCCCTCCTGCCTGGCTAAAGGGGAGGGCCTTTAGCTACAGGCAGGCCTGGGCCCACCATCTCCTGGTACCCACAATAGGCACATACTTTCCAGCTTCTGCAACAAATGAAGCAGGGGGTCCTCCAGACAACAGCTGCACACTCCTGATTCTCTCCCTGACCACCATCCATCTTGTGCTCTGAATGAGGCGGAGGTCGTGTAGGAAAAAGTAGTATTGTCATATAATTAAAGACTGTGTCATAATGCATATACATAAGGGGGCCAAATTAAGGTTTCTCAGGGAAACTTATTTTGGGCATTTGCTAACTTTTGAGTGCTTTACTGTCCAACCATAACATTGTTTTAATATAGTTTTTAATATAATACAATAACATAGCTTTGGGTATAGCACCATGGCTTTGCCTGACATTTTGTACCCAAAATAAAATGCCTTGAAGCTTTTAGACTAGAGCCTCAATCCCTCAGTCCTGACAGTATATAGGCAGAGGAATCCTCCTGGCCTAAATAAGGCAGGACCATGGGCTAAATAGCACATAACACAGAAAGGAATGACAATAAACCATGGGTTGGAGGACAAGTGTTACAGCAGCAACAGAATCACCAATCCACTAGAATTCTTTGAGGTGGTCAACAAGCATGTGGATAAGGGGGATCAAGTGCATATAGTATACTTAGATTTTCAGAAAGCTTTTGACAAGGTCCCTCACCAAAGGCTCTTAAGCAAAGTAAGCAGTCATGGGATAAGTGGGAAGATCCTCTCATGGACTGGTAACTGGTTAAAAGATAGGAAACAAAGGGTAGGAATAAATGGACAGCTCTCAGAATGGAGAGAGGTAAATAGTGGTGTTCCCCAGGGGTCTCTACTGGGGCCAGTCCTATTTAACATATTCATAAATTATCTGGAAAAAGGGGTAAATAGTGAGGTGGCAAAATTTGCAAATGAAACAAAACTACTCAAGATAGTTAAATCCCAGGCAGACCGCAAAGAGCTACTAAAGGATCTCTCAAAACTGGGTGACTGGGCAACAAAATGGCAGATGAAATTCAATGTTGGTAAATGCAAAGTAATGCACATTGGAAAACATAATCCCAACTATACATATAAAATAATTGAGTCTAAATTAGCTGTTACCACTCAAGAACAAAATCTCGGAGTCATTGTGGATAGTTCTTTGAAATCATCCACTCAATGGGCAGCAGCAGTCAAAAAAGCAAACAGAATGTTGGGAATCATTAAGAAATGGATAGATAAGAAGACAGAAAATATCATATTGTCTCTATCTGAATCCATGGTACACCCAATTCTTGAATACTGAGTGCAGATGTGGTCACCCCATCTCAAAAAAGATATATTGGAACTGGAAAAGGTTCAGAAAAGGGCAACAAACATGATTAGGGGTATGGAACAGCTTCCGTATGAGGATAGATTAATAAGACTGGGACTTTTCATCTTGGAAAAGAGACGACTAAGGGGGGGGATATGATTGAGGTCTATAAAATGGTATGGAGAAAGTAAATAAGGAAGTGTTATTCACCACTGGTGAAGTCGTGTAAACCCCAAGAAGGTGTGGAAGCAGAGATGAGGCTTGTTTGGAAGTGTAAGCGAAAGGCTGAATTTTAAAAGGCCCAGAGCTGTGGCTAAAGACCCTGGAGAGGGCAGATAAACAGTTTCTGTTGGACTTTCTGATTCCCTGGAAGGCTATCATTTTGGTTGTGTGACTGAACTGGTGGGCTGTGCCACTGAAGACCCACCAAGTGAGATTGACAACATACAGGGGGTGCCAGGAGTGTGAAAAGGACTGCAGAACTGCTCACAGCAGCAGGAGGCACTCCGGAGTTGAGTGGCCCTCATCACAAGACCTCACTGTTTTGCATGTAGAGTTGGGATTATGTTTTCCAATGTGCATTACTTTGCACTTATTAACATTGAATTTCATCTGCCATTTTGTTGTCCAGTCACCCAGTTTTGTGAGATCCGTTTGTAACTCTTCCCAGTCAACTTCAGACTTAACTGTCTTGAGTAATTTTGTATCATTACTGTTTATTTCCTTTAGACATAATCCATGAATTGAAAAGCCCAAATCCCAGTACAGATCCTTGGGTGACCCTGCTATTTACCTCTCTCTTCAATGTGAAAACTGATAATTTATTCCTACCTTTCATGTCCTTTCCTTTAACCAGCTATTGATCTGTGTGAGGACCTTCCCTCTTATCCCATGACAGCTTATTTTGCTTAAGAGCCTTTGCTGTGGGAGCTTGTAAAAGGCTTTCTGAAAGTCCCAAGTACACTATATCCACTGGATCATGCATGTCAACATGCTTGTTGACCCCCTCAAAGAATTTTAATACATAAAGCATGAATTCCCTTCACAAAAGCTGTGTTAACACTTCTCCAACATATTGTGTTCATCTATGTGTTTGATATTGCATTCTTGACTATCATTTCAGCCGCTTTGCCTGGTACTGGAGTTAGACTCATCAGGATCACCACTGGAGCCTTTAAAAAAAAAAAATTACATTAGCTATCCACCAGTCACTTGGCATACAGGCTGATTTAAGCTATTGGTTACATACCACAGTTAATATTTGTGCAATTTCATATTTGAATTCCTTCAGAACTCACGGGTGAATACCATCTAGTCCTGGTGACTTCTTATTGTTTAATTTATCAATTTGTTCCAAAACCTCCTCAACTGAAACCTCAGACTGGAACAGTTCCCCATACCTGAACATTCTTTTAAGGCGGCCGATCTGAGGATATCTCTCTCTTTCACCCTGTGCACTGAGGACAAATGCAGAGAAGCTAAATGAATTTTTTGTGATGGTCCTGTCTTCCCTGAGTGTTCCTTCAGTATCTTAGCCTCACTGATTATTTGGCAGGCTTCCTGCTTCTAACATATTTAAAAAACTTTTTTGCTGTTTAGTTTTTATCTTTTGCTAGTTGATCTTCAAAATCTTTTTTGGCCTGCCTAATTATATTTTTATATTTGCTTGCCAGAGTTTATGTTCTCTTCTATTTTTCTCAGTAAAATTTGACTTCCAATTTTTAAAGGATGATTTTTTGCTTCTAACTGACTCTGTAACTCTGCTGTTTAGCCATGGTGACATATTTTTCGTCATCTTACTATTTTTTAATTTGGAGTATATATTTAGTTTGAGCCTCTTATGTTTCCATGCAGCTTGCTGGCATATCACTCTTCTGACTTTTCCTTCTAATTTCCATTTAACTAGCTTGTACACTTCCTTTGTATAGTTCCTCTTTATGAAGTTAAATGCTACTGTAGTAGGTTTCTTTGGTATTTCTCCCCCCACCCCATAAAGGATGTTGAATTTATTTACATTATGGTCACTATTACCGAGCGGTTCAGCTATATTTACCTCTTAGACTAGATCCTCTGCTGCACTTGGGATTAAATCAAGAATTGCCTCTCCTGTTATGGTTTCCAGGACTAGCTGCTCCAAGAAACATTCATTAATGGAGTCGAGAAACATTATCTCTGCATCCCGTCCTCAGGTGACCAGTCAACGTTGGGTTTTGTTTTTGTAGGCTCTCTAATCTCCCTGAGCATTTCACAGTCACCATTGCTATCCTAGTCAGGTGACTGGTACTATATTTCTACTGTGTTACTCTTATTATCCAAGCATGGAATTTCTGTCTATAGAGATTCTGTGATATTTTGATTCATTTAAGATTTTTAATATATTTGACTCTATAGTGCCACTCTCCCACCACCATGATCTATTCTGTCTTTCCTATATATTTTGTACCCTGGTATTAGTGTTTCATTGATTATCATTGTTCCATCAAATTTCTGTGATGCCTATTATCATGTATGTGGATGAAGACATTTTGAAAACAATTAAGGGAAAATAACTTACACTGGGCCTGAGGATCAATTTGGGAGGTGGTACTTTGGCAAGAACTACCAGTGCAAATATTAATAAAGGTGAACGCAATGAGAAATGCTTTAAATATTTGAGTAGCAAGCATCCAGGTAATCAAGGAAGCAGTAGGGCAATTAAGCAGGGCTAAAAGTTTAGTGACAGGTCAGTTTGATACTCTTAGGACTGAATGAATGCTTTGGCGTATTACTCATGAGAGAAACTGGAGGTCAAATTCTCAAGACTGGGCTAAATTGTCCTGGGAAGACAGTGAAATGATAAAAAAGCTTTGTCATCCTGGCAGGGCAAGGGAATTAAATTCATGAGGAACTGACAAAGCACCAGTCTCTCACAAATTATAGCTCAAAATTACACTACTTGTATAGAGCTTTCCAAGGATTAGATTCAGCTAGGATCCATTGATGGAGAGTGGGAAAGGGGCCCACAAAATTTTTACCCAAAGTTCCTTGTGGAGGCTTCACCAATAGAGTCTGACTCCTTTGTAGGAAGAAGCATTTGCGGGGTGAGGGGCAAATCTATTTGACCTCTGTTTTGGGGGGGGGTCAGCTATGCCTCCCAGATATATCTCATAAGAGAGGTAGGAAAACTTTACTTTGGGCCCCAGGGAACCAGTCCCCTCCATATAGGACAAACCCATTTGAAAATAAGTCTTTCGGAAAAACTCCTCATTCTCTCTCCACACCATAGTGACTCTGTGAGTTTTATTTCCATCAGAACAGCCCTTTCTTTAGAAAAGTGACAGTATGACGTATCTGGAAAGAATGGGCTGAGTGAATAAATTTATTCAACAGCTGCACGGAATGTTGCATGAGCTGATGGTGACACTCTTCTTTATTCATGAATTTCTTTAGCTAATAATTCTTTGTCTGCATCTGGCTCACAGACTGTTTGTGTATATTCACTGTTTGTAATTCATGTGGATTAATTACATAAATCATTTGGTATTGGGTATATGATCTGACTGAATGCTTAAGATGCCAAGAAGGGTTTTTAATTCTTGTATTCACAACTCGCATCTCTGGTACATAAATGATTCCATCTTAAAATTTCGATACCATTGGTTAGTAGATGGAATACAAAAGCTCTGTACATTAGCTTGTGTCATTTACTTTCACTGTTGGCGCATGTTGGGGTAATTCATTGGCATTCTGGGTACATTTGGCAGAACACTGCCACCTCTGGATTACAGACAGACAAATTCTGGGACAGAGCCAGGTTTTCTCTCTCACTAAGATGCTGCCACTGCACTAAGAGGTGTGCAGATGGAGTGCTGCCCTGCCAGGAACCCTACTTGTTGTCAATCAGGTTCAATGCAAGTTCCTAGGAGTCACCTGCATGATTTTCTTTAAGGTGCAGGGTATTAAAGTGGCCTGCAAAGAATCTGGTTAGCAAGCTGCACAGTGGTCTGCCTATAGAGCCTGGGCATTATAAATAGCTATAAGCACAAAATAATTCCTCTATTACACTAAATATAAAAATCATTGAGCATATACAGCCCTAAAACCTATTCTCCTTTCCCCTCTGTTTGGGGTACTGGGAAGGAGGTGGTAACCTTCGCATAGTTACAAAATACTGTTTTATTCATAATAGAGGGATCTAAACATTCTGTTAGCATGAAATGGAGTAAGTCCCGGAATGGACAAATAAAGATTAAAGCATCAGAGGGGTAGCCGTGTTAGTCTGGATCTGTAAAAAGCAACAGAGAGTCCTGTGGCATCTTTAAGACTAACAGATGTATTGGAGCATAAGCTTTCGTGGGCAAATACCCACTTCGTCAGACGCATGGGATTAAAGTCTAATTCTGCAAGCTGATCTGTGAAATCCATGGGTCTCGGTGTAGACACAGAGGTTCACCCATGTAGGTCAATGTGTAGCCTGACAGACTCAGGTTCATGCTAATGCTCTAGAAATAGCTGTGTAGACGGCTCTTTGAAGGTGTGGCTTGGGATGGAGCTCAGACTCTGAAGCCTAGGGAGGGCCGGAGTGGGGTAGGCTTCAGAGCCCAAGCTCCAGCCTGGGCTGCAATTTCAGAGCTTTTTCAATACAACTATGTTCGAGAGTTAGTGCGAGCTCCACTAGCCTGAATCTGTTGACCTGGGCTGGGAGGCTTGCTCCTGTGGGCTGTGTAGACATATTTTGTACCAACAACTTCCATTAAAAGGTAACAGCTTGCGGTACATAATGGGGTAGTCTGCCCATTATGGATAGTGGGGCCTAATGGTCAGCCCACCCCCATCATGTGGCTGGGTCCTTTAAAAGTTTGAAGAGTCCAATTATATATACACGGACCTGGAAGATATTGGGAGGGAGGAAGTAATCCTGAGAATAAGAAGTGTTTGGGAGGAGATCCTGTTATTGTTTAAGGGCTTAGGGCCAGAAACCTTGTAGAGAGGGTGGGGCAAGACTCTCTCCCCCAGCCAACTGGAGAAGGGAGCCAGCATAAAGGTTGCCTCCTCCTGCATAGCAGGACGGATACCAGGAGGTATCAGCAGGGAAGGGTTGGCTTGCTGAGCACTCTGAAGCCTGATGACTGACTAAGGAAAAGGACCCAGCTCAGGGAGAAGCTGGTAAAGGCCCTGCAGTTGGCTAACCCGCAACACAAGACAGTGAGCAATAGAACGGTGGTGGTGACCTGCAATGGACGTGCCACGTTCTTTTCCAGCCTGAAGACAGAAGGGATTTGATGTGCATGAACGGCAAGTTGGTGGCTGTGCTAGAAGAAAAGATTGTTGCATTGAAGGGGCCAGTTGAGATGCTAGTGAGAATCCTGAGAATTTCCTAGACAATCCCCTAAGTGATGGGTAGTTAAGGGGTTCTTGCTGCTTGTTTTTTATAGTCCATTAAACCCAGACAAAGTTCCTTTCCCCAGTTGGGTTGTAGATACCATGCTATCTTCCTCATCCTCTGGTCAATTTGCTTTCTCTATTGCCTTAATAATTTTGTTTATGTTAGATGTAAATGTACTTCCGTTATCTCTGGCCTCACCTTGCTCAATTTATATTGGAGAAACAGGCAGAACAACTTCCCTTTGTCAACAACAAACTTGTTTAATCACTCAACTCAGATTGTTTGGTCTAACATAGTTTAGTAACATTTCCAGCCCCCGCACAATTTTATACATGCTAACTACATACATCATGCAATAATATTAACGACCAGTGTGTCACCAGTTCTTATATGATACCTTACAAGACATTGTTTGGCTACATATTCTGGCAACAATATGTTGGGTGTGCCTTTGCCAGTTGACATAAAGGGGTCTAATCCCTCTAATATATTTAAAGATAGCAATCATATCCCCCCTCAGCCTTCGCTTTGTCAGACTAAACAACCCAAGCTCCTCTAGTCTCCTTTCATACGACAGGTTTTCCATTCCTCTGATCATCCTAGTGGCCCTTCTCTGCACCCGTTCCAGTTTGAGTTCATCTTTTTTAAACATGGGAGACCAGAACTGCACACAGTACTCCAAATGAGGTCTCACCAGCGCCTTGTACAACGGAAGCAGGACCTCCTTATCCCTACTAGATATACCTCGCCTAATGCATCCCAAGACAGCATTGGCTTTTTTCACCGCCACGTCACACTGTCGACTCATAGTCATCCTGCGGTCTACAAGGACCCCTAGGTCCTTCTCCTCTTCCGTTACTTCTAACCAATGCGTCCCCATTTTGTAACTAAAATTGTTATTGGTCATCCCCAAATGCATCACCTTACACTTTTCACTATTAAATTTCATCCTATTTCTGACACTCCAATTCACAAGCTCATTCAAGTCTCCCTGCAGGATATCCCTATCCTCTTCCGAATTCACAACGCCTCCCACCTTCGTATCATCCGCAAACTTTACCAGCCTACTCCTGCAATCGGTTCCGAGGTCAGTTATAAATAGATTAAATAAAATGGGTCCCAAAACCGAACCTTGGGGAACTCCACTGGTAACCTCCCTCCAACCTGACAGTTCACCCTTCAATACGACCCGCTGCATTCTCCCCATTAACCAATTCCTTATCCATCTCTGGATTTTCAAATCGATCCCCATGTTTTTCAGTTTAACCAATAATTCCTCATGGGGTACAGTATCAAACGCTTTACTGAAATCCAGGTATATTAGGTCCACCGCATTTCCCTTATCTAATAAATCCGTTACTTTCTCAAAGAAGGAGATCAGATTCGTTTGGCACGATCTGCCCTTCGTAAAACCATGTTGTAAATTATCGCAATTGCCACTACCCTCCAGGTCCTCAACTAATTTCTCCTTCAAAATTTTCTCCAACACCTTGCACACTACAGATGTTAAACTAACAGGCCTGTAGTTACCCGGATCACTTTTTTTCCCTTTTTTGAAAATAGGAACCACATTAGCTATTCTCCAGTCTAACGGGACCACCCCCGAGTTTACAGATTCATTAAATATTATCGCTAACGGGCCTGCTATTTCCCGCGCCAATTCCTTCAATATTCTCGGATGAAGATCGTCCGGTCCTCCCGACTTAGCCCCATTAAGGCGTTCAAGTTTTGTTTCTACCTCAGATACGGTAATCCCCCATCCCGAACTCCCCTCTGTAATGGTGCTAGTATCCCTAATCCCTTCATTGGCCTCATTAAACACCGACGCAAAATATTCATTGAGATATTGCGCCATGCCTAGATTGTCTTTAATCTCCTCTCCGGCAATAGTCTTCAGCGGTCCCACTTCTTCTTTCTTTGCTTTCTTCCTGTTTATGTGGCTGTAAAACCTCTTACTATTGCTTTTAATTCCCCTCGCTAGGTCCAATTCTACACGGCCTTTGGCCTTTCTCACTCTATCTCTACATTCTCTGACTTCACTTTGGTACATTTCCTTACTGATCCCTCCCCTCTTCCACTCTTTGTACGCTTTCTGTTTTTTCCTAATCGCCCCTTTGAGTCGGTCGCTCATCCAGCTCGGTCTAAATCTCTTGCTTGGTAATCTTTTTCCCTTTTTGGGAATACAGGCCTCCGACAGCTCATGCATCTTTAACTTAAAGTAATCCCAGGCTTCTTCTGCCTTTAAATCCATTAATACGTTTGCCCAATCCACTTCCCTTACCAGTCCTCTTAATTTGTTAAAATTGGCCTTTTTAAAATTATAAACCCTAGTCTTTGACTTAATTCTGTTACTCCTTCCCTGTATTTTAAACCGAATTAACTCATGATCACTGGAGCCCAAATTGTCCCCTACTACCACTTCCTCAACGAGGTCCTCACTACTTACCAGAATCAAATCTAAAATGGCCTCCCCCCTCGTCGGTTCAGCTACCACTTGATGGAGGAATTGATCATCAAGCACATCTAGGAACATCTGAGCCCTATTATTGCTACTAGCGTTTGTTCCCCAATCTATTTCCGGGAAGTTAAAGTCCCCCATAATTACACAGTTTCTATTAGTAATTACTTCTCTAAGCACATTAAATAGTTCCTTATCCATATCCTGGGTCGATCCCGGCGGTCTATAGCACACTCCAAGCACTATCCCCGGAGAGGCTCTAGAAGTCCTATTACCCATTGTGAGTATTGCCCAGACGGACTCTGAGTTGTCTAATCCATCCACTATTATTTCTTTACAGTTTATTTCACTATTGACATACAATGCCACCCCCCCACCTTTACCTCTGTTCCGGTCTTTCCTAAACAGCGCATACCCCTCCATACCTGTGTTCCAGTCGTGACTGTCATTCCACCACGTTTCCGTTATTCCTACGATATCTGGTTTCAGCTCTTGGACCAGGAGCTCCAATTCCTCCATTTTATTACCTAGGCTTCTGGCATTGGTGTATAGACACCCTAATGTATGTCGTTTAGCCCGTCTCCCATTAGTAGCACTATATGTTGCGGGCCTCCTAGTGTCCGTCCCTCCTGTCCTTCCTATGTCCAATCTCATCTCCACAGCTATCTCTCCTCTCATTTTACTCACCTTCTCCATACTGGAATCTGGCGTGGAGATTAACTGTGCATCTCCCAACCGTCTCCCCAAACTTGCTAGTTTAAAGCTCTTTTGATAAGATGAGCCAGCCTCCCTCCCAGAAGTCTATTTCCTTCCCTACTCAGGTGAAGCCCATCCCGCGAGAACAGGTGTCTGTCCCCGAAAGCCTCCCAGTGGCCATACATCCCAAAGCCCTCCTTATAGCACCACTCCCTTAGCCAACTATTTATTCTCACAATCCTATCAGCCCTTTGCTGCCCTTCCCTCGGAACGGGCAGAATCCCACTAAAGATAATCTGAGCCTCTATCTCCTTGAGCGTCTTCCCCAGCCTGGCATAATCACCCTTGATCCTCTCTAACGAGAACCTAGCCGTATCATTCGTTCCTACATGAAGGATTATCAGGGGGTTCTTACCTGCTCCTTGTAGGATCCTTTTCAATCGCAGGTCCACATCGCGTATCCTTGCGCCCGGTAGACAGCACACCCTTCTGTTCTCCGGGTCCGCCCTGGTCACAGGCCTATCCAATCTCCTCAGTAAAGAGTCTCCAATTACATACACCTGCCGTCGCCTGGCAACAGTGCGATCTAGTAATCTAGTCTCCGATCCCTCTAGTCCTGACCTGTGCCTATTCCTATCTTCCCTTATGCCTTCCTGAATCCTCACGGGGCCCAGAATTGGTGCTGTCTCCATCAACTCCTCCCCCCTCTCTCTTGGACTAGCAGCTCTTCTCTTCTTCCTCACCCTTCCACCTTCAGTCGCCACCTGCTGCCCCTCCACCTCGCTATCCAAACACTCGAACCTATTCCTGAGTTCTATTCCCCCCTCACTGGCCCTTCTTTTCCTTGGCCTGCTTCTCACAGTCACATGCTTCCACCTCCCATGTTCTCTCCCTTCCAGTCCCCTCTCACCTAATGCCTATTCAGAGTTGCTGTTTGTGTTTGTATTCTAGCAATGACCTGCCTGACTATAGTCTTCTGTTGACACTCTGTGAGATTTCACTTGGTTCTTTAAACTGCCATGCAAGTGAAGCTCTGACCCGTCTTGGTTTAGTTGGCACATGCATTCCCTATAGGAAGATCCAGTTTAAATTTGACCAAAAAGTCAGTTGATAATAGTGCAAGACAACAAATACAGTGGAAATGACTGAGGCAAAAAAATTGAAAACATCTCTTACAAAACTGTCCTATAATTTTGCCATAAGTAATGAAGGTGTAAGTGATCAGAATGTAGCAGAGTACACTGCAGAGCATAAGCCAGGAGATATAACAGGTTAAACAAAATCTTCATAGTGTTGATATCAGAGAAACAAAAAAAACACTTTTAGTTGGTGCCAGTAACAATTATACAGCCGTGCTTAATCTCTCTGGTATTATTATAGAACTTAATTAATATTGCCACATGCTGCTTTATACTTAAACCAAGGAAACTGCAGCAGTGAAAATAATGCAGAATGTGGTTTGACACTTTGGAGCTCAACCCAGACCAGTGAGGGCTTGTGTCACCAACTGCCTTACAACTGTGGGTGCCTTCAAAGCTATGCTGCTGTGGCTCACAGCTCTGACACCAACAGCCACCTTTTCAAGCACGCAGGTCACACCCTGGCTTCTACTGCCCTGTTACTTTTTTGGACAGTCACCCCAACACCCGATCCCAAATTACCCAAATTTGTCTATCTGCCGCTAGAGTGCTCAGCCTCCTCCTGGAATAGTCACAGAAGTTAAATTAGTTTCTCCGTTAAAGAGTCAGTAAGTGGCAGTTCATTAATTTAACTGATGTTTGACAAACACTTTTATTTCAATCATAGCACTGATGTATATAGTGTAAAAGTAAAACCAAGTTGATTAACAAGAAGTCATAGGTTAAGAGATACTAACTGTAAGGAATAAAGATAGAAAGGGTTACAAGCAAACAAAAGTGAAAATACACTTCTAAGCCTAAAACTTTAATTTTCAACAAGTTACAATTTTTGCCTAAGTAAGTTTCTTACCTAAAATTAGTTCCCAGAGATGTCAACCCCCTTGGTTGATGGACCCAATGTTCTGTGATTTCAGGAGCTCCGGCCCTTTGAATTCCGCCAAGTGATAGACCATTCAAATGTCTTTTTGCCTGCCTCATATCACCTCAAAATTCACTTGCTTTGTTTCAAGAGCTAGGAAGTCTTCCTGCTATTCTTCCCTTCCCATGGACTTCCCATCCCCCTGCTGATTGATATGCAAATAGTTGGTCCAATAAAAGAGATTACCTCACCCACTTTGATGCTTTACATTGTCCCTTTGGCGAGCATCTCTCTCTCAGCCCACCTCCTTCCGAATGCCTGGAGGTGTGCTGAGCTCTTATGGGATATCTGTGGTGAGCAAGACACTCTAAGGAGACACAAGCTGGCTCTTTCCCTAGGCTGCTCAACGTAACAAGTGTAAGCCCTAATTCCATGTTGAAGTAGTGTTGGTTTAGACGTCAGTGTTTCAGACTGAAGCATGTTCAGATTAGATTTAGAGTCACTATTTGCTGAATGATCTAGAGAGAACCATGGTGCTAGGTTGGAAGTCCTTTGATGAGCTTTATGAGAATCTGTTCATGATCAGTTTGGTTTTGTTTTACTCGCTCATTAGTATTTGTACTGAAAAAAGGGAGGATGGTAAATATTCTGTTATGTAAATGCAGCAACACATATTCATGAACTGTCCAATAGTGATTGGTACCTCTCATAGCTCATGTTATATAGATGTCGGTATAGTCTCAGGTTCTGACTATAACATTGTCAAGGAGGTGCCAGTGTTTGGAACGAGGATGTTTCCAGGTGATTTTAAATTTTACTCTGCTTAAAGATGGTATTTGTGATGAACAGGTCATGTTGCACATATTTGCGGAGGAGGAGAATACCATTGGGGTTTACATTTCCCACCCCTTCTTTGCCTGTTGTATCTCTCCAGAGTTGGGAGTCCTGTCCAACTCTGGCATTGAAATCTCCCAGGAGGATGAGTTTGTCTGCCTTAGATGTGGCTGTGCGGACTGCATCAAGAGTTCTATAAAATGGCTCATTATTGTTTTCCTCATCATCAAGTGTTGGGGTATATGCGCTGATGACCGTGGCATATTGGTTGTTGCTAAGCTTGAGCCGAATAGTCATGAGACTCTCACTGATCCCCATGGGAAGCTCCAAAAGCTCACTGGTGATCTTATTTTTTTATGGCCATCAATTAGTAAGATCAGTCATGCACCTGCAGCTCTCTTCACCATACCGCAAACACCCAAAGACTAAGCGAAAGCGCTACAACATCAAAGCATTTCAAGACCAAGCCAGCTGTGAGACGTTTGAACATCATCTGTCTGAGAAACCCTCTAACCTGCTTGACAACATCACTGACATTCAAGAGCACTGGGATCCACTTAAAAACACCATTCACAATTCATGTGCTGAAATATAGGATATTCCATTCATCGGCACCAAGACTGGTTTGATGAAAATGAGGAAATCCTAGCATTAATTCAACAGAAAAAAAATGCATTTTGTAACTGGCAAAATGATTCCTCTAACAAATGAAAACATGACGCCTATCACCTGCTTAAAGCCAAAGTCCAAAGGAGGCTACGTGACATCAAAAACAAATGGTGGCAAGAGAAGGCCTCTGACATCAGGGTTTGGTAGACCAGGATGACATGAGAAGCTTCTTTCAAGCAACAAAAGCTATATATGGGCCAAGCTCCAAAGGCCCAACCCCCTTATGTTCTCAGGATAGCTCCACCCTCTTCACGGACAATGCAGCTATTAAACAACACTTTGAGAGCCTCCTAAACCACAAATCCATGGTCTCTGAAGACACCATCGAGTTTATTCCACAATGCTCAGCAATGGAATACCTTGCTGGTTCCCCATCTTTTGAGGAAGTCTGGCGTGCCATCACTCAGACAAAAAAATCACAAGTCACCAGACCCAGACAGAATCCAAGCTGAGGTTTTAAAAGCTGGTGGAACAATGCTCCAGCACAAACTTTGCCAACTCCTCAACAAAAACTGGACCTGCAAAGAAATTCCACCTGACTTTAAGAACGCCAACATTGTTACAATATTCAAGAAAGGGGAGAAATATTTGTGTGGGAACTACAGAGGTATTGCTATCCTTGAACAGCCTTCCGAGGGAAACGGTGGGGGCGAAGGACCTGTCTGGTTTTAAGATTAAGCTAGATAAGTTTATGGAGGGAATGGTTTAATGGGATAACGTGATTTTAGTCAAATCAACAGCGTGCCATCGCTGGTAAAAAGTATCAATGGCCAATGAGGGTCTGGCTGGAGAATCTTGCCTACATGCTCGGGGTTCTACTGATCGCCATATTTGGGGTCGGGAAGGAATTTTCCTCCGGGATAGATTGGCAGAGGCCCTGGAGGTTTTTCGCCTTCCTCTGCAGCATGGGGCGGGGGTCGTTAGCTGGAGGATTCTCTGCGACTTGAAGTCTTTAAATCACAGAATTTGGGGACTTCAACAGCAGAGTCAAGGGAAAGGGGTTGGGTCAGCTTTTGTGGCCTGCATCATGCAGGGGGTCAGACTAGATGATCATAATGGTCCCTTCTGACCTGAAAGTCTGAGTCCTTTCCATCGCAGGGAAGATTCTTGCCTGGATCCTACTAAACTGCTGTGACAGGGTTAGGCCAGATGGCTACAGGAGAGTGCTGGAAGGCAGGTATATTAGCCTCAGGATAAGCAGGTCCCTTTTCCCTTGGTAATGGAACAGAGGTTACTTTAAGTTAATTAGGACACCTGGGACCAATCAAGGGCCTGTCAGAACCTGCTGAAAGCCTCCCCTCCAGCCAGATAGAGGCGCGCAACAGGGGTAGTGGGAGGAAAGCGTACTACTAGAGAGGTGGGCAGTGTAGACTTTGACAAGCACCAGGAGGGAAAACTTACCCAACAGGGTGAAGAGTCCTTCTGGGCCCCAGAGGTCTGAGGGAAGACACCTTGCCGGAGGGGAGAGGCTGAACAGGGTGCCTGGTTTGTTGCCACCACGCTTAGAGGGCCTACCAGAGACTAAAAGGCTTCCCTCCCCAATCAGGGAAGCCAGGAGGAACCCTGCTCAGACAAGGTATGGACAGCAAGCCCAGGAGCATGGGGAAATTCTGAGGTAAAGAGGAATATCCCGGCCCACCGCTAAATGGAAGCACAGAACCCAGTGAGGCAGAGAAGGAGCTCTGTCACGCTGCCTCCACCCTTTGCCGAGGAACTCCTCCCCGAATCACAGTGTGGCTTCAGGGCATCCTGAGGCACAACTGACATGATCTTCGTAGCACAACAGATTCAGGAGAACTGCAAAGAACAACACCTAGAACTGTCTATGGCATTCATTGACCTAACCAAGGCCTTTGACTCTAACAATCGTGATGTCCTATGGAAGGTGCTGTGTAGATTTGGCTGACCACAGAAATTCATTTCCATCATCAGACTACTCCGTGATGGGATGACTGCCACCATTTTATGTTACAGCTCAGAGACTGAACCATTCATGATTCGCACCGGTGTCAAGCAGGGCTGTGTCATTGTTCCAACACTCTTCTCCATTAACCTTGCTGTGATCCTGATTCTCATTCGCGACTGCCTTCCTGACAGAATTGGGATTCAGTATCGTATGGATGGCCAATTCCTCAATCTTTGACATCTCCAAACAAAATCTAAGATCACGAGAATTGGCATCACTGACCTTCAGTATGCAGACGACTGTCATTCTTGCACACACAGAGGCCGACCTGCCAAGCACCCTAAATCTTTTTGCAGATGCCTATCACAGCCTGGGTCTCTCTCTCAACATTGGGAAAACCAAGGTTCTCTACCAGCCCTCACCTGCACAAACTACTCTTCGTACTCTACAGCTCACCATCAGCAGAGAACCCCTGGAAAATGTGGACCATTTGCCATACCTTGGCAGCCACTTCTTCCAAAAGCCAGCATTGACACAGAAATTGAATACAGGGATCTGCTGTGCCAGCACACCTTTTGGAAAACTACTCAAACGAGTCTTCAATGATAAGATCTTGGTACCTGTTTGTAGATCCCTGGTTTACAAGGCAGTTGTCATCTCTACTCTTCTCTATGGGTATGAGACCTGGGTAACCTACAGATGTCATCTCAAGCAGCTGGAGTGGTTCCAGCAGCGCTGCTTCAGGAGGATTCTCAGGATCAGCGCGGAAGACTGACGCACTAACATTAGCATTCTCTCTGCAGCCAACATCAGCAGTATAGAAGCGCAGGTCAAGAAATACCATCTCCGCTGGGCTGGCCACTGTGTATGTATGCCTGACACTCGATTCCCGAAGCAAGGATTCATCTCTGAGTTAAGTCAGGGAAGAAGGGCTTGCGGAGGGCAGCGGAAGCGTTGCAAAAACATACTGAAAGTACGTCTTAAAAAGGGAGGCATCAACCCAACAAAAGTGGGAGGACTTGGTGCGGAACAGAACACAGTGGCACCACACCATACACCAAGCCACAGCTCACTTTGAGGAGAACAGAAATGCTCATGAGACAGCGAATTAGAGAACTGGAAGGGACCTCGAGAGGTTATCTAGAACAGTCCCCTGCACTCAAGGCAGGACTAAGTATTATCTAGACCATTCCTGACAGGTGATTGTCCAACCTTCTCTTAAAAATCCCCAATGATGGAGATTCCACAACCTCCCAAGGCAATTTATTCCAGTGCTTAACCACCCTGACAGTTAGGAAGTTTTTCCTAATGTCCAACCTAAACCGCCCTTGCTGCAATTTAAGCCCATTGCTTCTTGTCCTATCCTCAGAGGTTAAGAAGAACAATTTTTCTCCCTCTTCCTTGTAACAACCTTTTATGTACTTGAAGTGACAAAGGAGGAAAGAAAGGGCACAACACTCTAGCCAAGAACTATATCTCCTCCAAGATTACACCTGTCACTTCTGTGGGAAAATCTGCAGGGCAAGAATTGGGCTCCTCAGGCACTTAAAAACTCAGACATCATCCTCGTATCAAGGGATAGCCGAAGATTCATGAACTACACAAATCAGGGCATTTTGTTTGTTTGTTTGAAATCGTTAGATTTTCGGACCTACTGTCTTAATAGGTATTGGGGCGTAATGTTAGACAAAATATGTCAGCCCAGATTCTAATTGCCACATTTTAGGAAAAATCTTCAAGCACAATGCTCTGTAACAGCTGGGGATCTAGATTGTATAATGTAATTCTTTCCAGCTCTGGTACATGGCGGTTTTTCATAAATATCTTATTTACATGGGGAGATAATTTTTAGTAACATGTTCTGGTAGGTACCTTAGTGCTTTCAGCCCCAAAAGAATGTGTTAAATGATGCAGTTGTTCTGTGGTCTGAATGTTTCACTTGTGCTGCATTCCCCTTGTTCACTGTGCATGTGGTGTATATCTTCTCAAGGGTCCAGCCTAGAACAGGGAGTTCGGCTTTTGGGAATAGGATAAAGTTTTTGCTTTTTCTACTAAAAATAAATTTTCTGCAGAGTGTGAGCATAATGAGAACTTAGGACATTTGCCTTTTTCTCAGCCTAAGGTTCTCTTTGGTAGATGACTGTACTTGTCATAATCTATAGTAAGAATATTCTTAGCATTGGTCTGCGACAGTGCATTGATTGTCTGATAGGAGTTGTATTTGCTATTTATAGATTTTAGCAGTTTAATAGTGTGATTTAAAACATTGTGTGTTATCTGACACACTTAGCAGGATACATAAAGCTTCCCCCTCTTCCCTTCCCCCAGCCTGTGAAAACAAAGTCGCTCAGCTTTCTGAATACACAGAGAATTGGGTCCATTGTTGAAGAGTTAACTTCCTACAGGAGGGTAATAAGAAAGCTTCCTTTACATTAGCAACTATTTGGCATTGTCTCAAGAAACAATCTTCTGAGGATGACCGTCTATCCAGGGATCTCCTATCCTGACCCCTCTCTTTTGGAAAGGGTTTGTGGCTGAGCAGCTGTGGTGAGATTGGGAGTCCTGAGTTCCTTTTCTAATTTCACCTCCTGATTTGTCTGGATGTAGAGCAAAGACAACACTGGTCTTGTAGGATGATGATCTAGTGAAAGACAAAGAACAAGTGTCCAACTATTCTAGATCTGTCATTAGCCTATAATACAGGGGTCTCAAAGTCCCGGCCCACGGGCCATCCGCAGCCTGAGAACCTTCCCACTGCGGCCCGCTGAGGAGAGAGACATGCAGCTACGTTGCCAGCTCCGTCTGCTGCAGGCGCTGCCCCCCCCCCCCCCGCAGCTCTCATTGGCTGGGGGAAAGGGACAGAGATACCATCATCAGTCGCCGTGCAGAGTCAGCCATGGAGGCAGCAGCATTAGTTGTCAGGCAGAGTCAGCCATGGAGGCAGTGTCACTTTTTTCCACAATGAATATAAACAAGTCAAAATACCGAACACAACTATCTGACGCTCACCTTGCTGCAATCCTGAGGTTTCAACTGCTCAGTCACTGAGGCCAAACATCAACAAACTGACAGAACTGAAGCGTTGCCAGGTATCTGGCAAACACTAAAAACTCTCAGGCAGGCAAAGAATTTTATAAAGTTGTATGACAGTTTTATTATTTCTAAGAAATTTGAAATGTTTATATTGTATATTTTATTTTATTTTCTGAACACCATCTTCAGTGACATTATTGGCCCTCTGGGAGGATTTGATGACTGGCACTGGCCCTACGGTAAATTGAGTTTGAGACCCCTGCTCTAATGTCTTTTAACCATGAGGTTTTCACTTGTCTGTGGACCTGGTGGAAATGGCTGCAGTCACTTTTCAATGGCTCCTTTCTTTCTTCTGTGATCCCAGTGCGTTGTATGGGTGACTGCTCATGTGTTATGCAGTGTGTCTGTCTCAGAGCTCCACAGTGACCCGTCTTGGTCCGTGTTTGCGAGGCTTCAGAGGGATAATTCATTGCAATTTAGAGCTACTCCACTTCCAATGTGAATTAACTAATGCAGAATGAGACACCAGATTATTTGGAAAAAAACTTATGTGGGGATAAAGGCAGTTTATTCTGAACTCACTAAAGTTAATAAACAAAGCCTCTCCTATGTAGCTAAGCCCATAGACTCTGTAGGTGGACACCAAAATATTTAGTCAAATACTGAAAATGTATGGAAACCAGAGTGACTATAATAATGCAATGATCAGTATAAAGTTGTGAAACTTCAAACAAGCATTTTTGTAAACTGATCTGTGAAAATTTTATATTATGCAGAAAAACAAATTTTGAGGACTGCAAAATGGTGAGCACTAGTTTCTAATTCAGCAATATTGCGAACCCTAAGCATTCAAGAATCGTGAGACAGGACCCCCAAAATCATGAAAATGGCATGGATTTAAAAAACCCAACAATCTTCTTTACCTTCCGGTTTCTGAGCTTTTAGGACGAACTTAGGTTACACTTTCAAGCTTTTCTCCACAACTGTGGAGGTAAGCAAGGTCTAGAAACCGTTTTTTATGAAAGCTGAGGTTTTCATGTACATGATTCAAGAGCTGGGGCTATAAGAAAATGAAGAAACCACCAAATATCAGAAGACTGACCATAAAGTAGCGAGAGTTGTCAATAGTGACTGCATATATTGTAATGAATCTTGCTGTGTTAACCTCTGTATCCAACATCCAGCCAGCACAGGCAAGGGTAATATTGCCTGATGCCTGTCTTGGGGGACAGGGAGAGGCTGCACGGGAGCGGGAGTAGTAGGTCAAAGGTAGCAGCTTGGGAGCTGGCTGTGGAGGAATCATAGAATCATAGAATATCAGAGTTGGAAGGGACCTCAAGAGGTCATCTAGTCCAACCCCCTGCTCAAAGCAGGACCAATTCCCAGCTAAATCATCCCAGCCAGGGCTTTGTCAAGCCGGGCCTTAAAAACCTCCAAGGAAGGAGACTCCACCACCTCCCTAGGAAAGGCTGGGTAGCAGGTGCCTAAGAGCTGGAGGGCCAGAGTGGTAAATAGGAGGACTTGAACAGTGGGGCTGGAGGGCCTGAGTACTGGAGACCCTGTTGTTGAAGCAGGAGGACATAGGATTGAGTGAAAGGGTCATTCAGGTACTGTTAACTTTACTATCTTAAATTTAACTGTGTAAGGATAACTGTGCAAAGGGTATTCGCAGTGTTTATTTCTGAAAGATATTTATAAGAAGTAGGGCTGTCAATTAATTGTAGTTAACTCACGTGATTAACTCAAAAAATTAATCGCAGTATTAATTGCACTGTTAAACGATAGAGTACCAATTGAAATGTATTAAATATTTTGGATGTTTTTCTGTATTTTCAAATATATTCAAATATAACACAGAATACAAAGTGTACAGTACTCACTATATTATTTTTATTACAAATATTTGCACTGTAAAAATGATAAACAAAAGAAATAGTATTTTTCAATTCACCTCATACAATACCGTAATGCAATCTCTTTATCGTGAAAGCACAACTTACAAATGTAGATTTTATTTTGTTACATCATCGCACTAAAAAACAAAACAATGTAAAATTTCAGAGCCTATAGGTCTACTCAGTCCGATTTCTTGTTCAGCCAATCGCTAAGACAAACAAGTTTCTTTACATTTACGGGAGATAATGCTGCCTGCTTCTTATTTACAATGTCACCTGAAAGTGAGAACAGACTTTCGCATGGCACTTTTCTGTGGCATTGCAAGGTACTTACGTCCCAGATATGCTAAACATTCGTATTCGTATTCGTATACTTTCAGTATAAAGTAAGAAATATGTCTTTAATGTGTGTTCCCATACATTTTCCAAGAGCTGCCTCCATGTTGTAAGAAGGTGTTTTGTGATACATAGGAAAATGAGATTGCCTCCTGAAAGTAGGTCAAAGTGCCCAAATAGAAGGACAGATCCCAAGTAGTGACAACATTTCAAAGGGTAATGCAGATGTAATATTTAGCCATCTATAACATAGGAATAAATTATCCAGGAAAAAGGCATCCTGGAGTATGTAGTAGGTTAAAGAAATTGGGACTCGTTCCCACCTCTCTGAGCACTCTACTTACTACCCTGGGAAGGTGAGGACTTCCTTTGTTACCTGTGTTTTGTTTGAGTTAGTGTTGGAGAAGGGAAACTGAATAATAGTTCTGTTGACAATAAAGCCACTCTTTGATTTTTTTTTTTAAATAGTCACTCATTGAGCTCAGGCGTGTATATTATGAAAACAAAAATGACGCAAGAGTTTATCTAGTGCCAGATTTATGCTTATTAAAAAGTGCTTAGTAGAGTCAAACAAAATACATTTTAAAGGTCATCTGACTAAAATACATGCAGTATAATGTCACCATTGTCAAGAAACTTAACTGAACAATTGTGTTTAAATGAAAAGAACAAATACCATTCTATTGCAACACATAAAAAAGAGTCCAGTATCTAGCTCCTAAAATAGCCAGAAGCATGGAAAATAAATGAACTATTAGAGACTTTTTTTTCTATTTTAAAGGAGTATAGGGAATACCGTCCCACATCTGACTGGTGTATTTTGTCTGGTATTGTTTCAGCGTCCATGGACAGTAAAGGATGTTTTAGAGTGTGACATTATTGACATAAACTGTGACCATATAGATCATTGTTGCAACCACTGTTATATATTTGCAGCAAATATTGTACAAAGGTTGTCATGTAAGGTGCCTATGGAAAGGTTATGATTTGTTGGTTATGATTATTCTATCTGTATGTGTGATTTTTTTTGTAGTTGAAGTTATGAATATTGGCTATGTACTTGTATATCAATGTGATTTGATTCTAAGTAGCCTTGGTGAAGCATTTAGTCAGCTTCTTGAGAAGGAGCTATTCTCAGTAAGTGCCCAATCAAGAAACACTTAACTGACAATGGACTTCGGGAGATGCCAATCCACATCTGAGCTTTCCTGAGAACATTCAAACTAACATGTAAATAATGGCGTCGGCCTACAAACTGAATCATGCATGGACATGTGACTTGCCCATGTGACTCCAAGCTCCATCTTGCTGCTGTAATTTTCCACAGTAAGAACAAAGAGGGGTCCTTCCACCTGGAAGAGACTATAAAAGGCAGCTGCCTCATCTCCATTTTATCTTCAATCCTGCTTCTTACTTCTGGAGAAACCTTGCTACAAACTGAAACTCTGAACAAAGGACTGAATGACCCATCCCAGCTGTGGATGTACTCCAGAGACTTGATTTGAACCTGCAGTTTATTCTATCACTGCTACAAGCATGAACCAAAAACTTTGCCATTACTGTATGTAATTGATTCCATTTAACCAATGTTAGCTCTCATCTGTATCTTTTTCTTTTTATGAATAAACCTTTAGATTTTAGATTCTAAAGGATTGGCAACAGCGTGATTTGTGGGTAAGATCTAATTTGTATATTGACCTGGGTCTGGGGCTTGGCCCTTTGGGATCGGGAGAACCTTTTTTCTTTTACTGGGGTATTGCTTTTCTTAACCATTCATCCCCATAACGAGTGGCACTGGTGGGAAACTGGAGTGCCTAAGGGAATTGCTTGAATGGTTAGCCAGTGGGGTAAAACCAGAGTCTTCTCTGTTTGGCTGGTTTGGTTTGCCTTGGTGTGCAAAGGAACCCCAGCCTTGGACTGTAACTGCCCTGCTCTAAGCAATTTGTCCTGAATTGGTACTTTCAGAAGTGCCCCACCAAAGGCAGCATCGTTACATAGAGGAATTCCCAAGGTGAACCATTATACAATAATATACATATACAAGGTAGCATATACATATACAAGGTAGTCCAAAATATGAAAGCTGAAATCCTATGTACATCTTTCTTCTAGCTACAGGGTAGTATAAGTGGATAATATTCCCAATATAAATGTCTAATTCTTTGACATTGAGTTCTCCTTCTGTAAATACTTGATAGCAGTGAGTTTCAAAGGTTAATTGTGCTGTAACTTTTAAAAACTGTTTTTCCTTTTTATCAACTTAAAATGTTGCCTTTTTAATTTCATTGGGTGTCCCATTTTTCTTGGGTTAGAGGAAAAAGCAAATAGAAGTCTCTATCAGCCTTCTCTATTCTCATTGTTACTCTATATAACTTTGATATCATTAACAAAACAGTTTTATTTAGAGAGAAGTAAGCTGTCCTCAGGCAGATTGTAGCCCTTCCCTGGAACTATTTTTCTGCTTTATCCTCCTTGAGATAGGGTGCTCAGATCTGAACAAGAGAGTCCATCATCAATTTATATACTGGTGCTATAATATTTTCATTGTTATTCTCTTTTCTTAATGGAACCTAATACTTTCTTTAATATTTGACCACTCATTCACATTGAGGAAATGTATTCATTACATTGGAAAAATGGGTGAACAGTGAAGTGGCAAAGTTTGCAGATGACATAAAATTACTCAAGGTAGTTAAGTCCAAAGCTGATTGTGAAGAGTTATAAGGACACCTCTCAAAACTGAAGGACGGGGCAACAAGATGAAATTCAATGTTCAGAAATGTTGTGTAACACACTTTGGAAAACACAGTGCCAACTATACATAGAAAATGATCCGGTCTAAGTTAGCTGTTACCACTCAGGAAAGAGACCTTGGAGTTATTGTGGAGAGTTCTCTGAAAACATCTGCTCAGTGAGCAGTTTCAGTAAAAAAAGCTAAGAGAATGTTCGGAAGCATTAGGAAAGGGACAGATAAAACAGTAAATATCAATGCCACTATACAAATCCATGGTAAGCCCATACCTTGAATACTGTGTACAATTCTGGTTGCCCTATCTCAAAAAGAATATATTAGAAATGGAAAAGGTACAGAGAAGGGCAACAAACATTATTAAGAGAATGGAACAACTCCCATATGAGGAGAGATGAAAAAGGCTGGGGACTATTCAGCCTGGAAAAAAGATGATCATGGGGGATATGAATGGTGTGGAGAAAGTCTAACCCTATATGGTTTGGACCAGTATAGCCATTTTGATGATGTCCCAATTCTAATTTTTAAGATGAGTGGTTGAGTGATCAAAATAACATGTAGGTGCAACCAATCAGGAAACCAGAAACAACATCATGGTTAGGCTGGTTAGCAGAAACCATTTTGGCTTTTCTCTAGAGCTTCACTGATTTGAGGGAGGAGAGGGTTCTTTATCTCCCTTCCTTCTAAACACACATGTATGAGCACAAACTACCCAGGATTTTAAGGAAAAATGACACTAAGTGGGATGCAACAAAACAAATAGCCAGTAGGATTTAAGTGGTATTGAGGAGCTAGAGGCCACGTGGCCTGGTGGGATCTTCCAGAAGTTCCGACGTCTTGGACAAGTATCCAAATTGTGAACCTTTTGAATATCCCCAGTTGCAAAAATTTTATGAGGTTTGGTCAAGGTGAGGTAAGGGGGTCACACATTTATTTTTCTGCCCCTTGCATTCACAGTGTTCAGGCCAATAGAATCAGTGATTGATTGATTTTACACAGTGGGGTCATGGTGGAAGACAGATTGGCTGTATCTATTGTCATGTTATTGCTATCATCAGCACTACTATGTCCACCACCTCAGACTTGGCTAATTGAATTTTGCAGTCCCAAATTCTGATTTAAATTCTCAGCTGCTTGATCCCATACATTTATTGAGGCTGAATTGAAGTGTCTGTCTCTGGCCCCTTTCATCCAGCATTGACCTGTTTGTATGTCTCTCTAAATAATATCTAATATTTGTGTTACTTTGAGTGGTGGTCTACCCCATTTTATCTTTTCTTTAAAAGCCATAATTGCCAAAGATGGTTGTCTGTATAACTGTGCAGAATCTCAAATGTGCGTGGAGGACTAAAGACTGGAGAGCCTACGCCACTTGGTATGCACAAAACACCTGGACACCGGTGTACCTCAATGCTTACTGCAACACCATGCTGTGGGGCCAGTTATAACATATTGTGTATAGGTGGAGGCCATAGCCATGTGTTATTTGCTCAGGTGTGCAATAGATTTTATCACATTGTAAGAGGATATATTAGCCTGTACAGACTGGTTAGTACTTCTGTTAGACAATCTCAGCCCAGTCAAAGCCAGACATCTAGGTCATTTGTGACCCTTGAAGGAGCACCTGTTTGAGAGGTAGAAAAATCTGTTGTGGATGGATGATATTGCAGCTCCCTGTGCTCAGTGTGAAGGGACAGCTGGAGAAAAGAAGAAACTGTTAGTGGACCACTGAGTGAAGAGGCAACCAGAGCCAAGCTAGGAGCTACAGTGAATTTCTGGAAAACACAAAGTTTGTTCAAGGGTTGGCAGAAAACTAGCTGTGAAAGGGCCAGGGCCACAGCTTGACTAGAGGCAGCTATCAGAGGAAGAAGTTTTAGGAAATGGTGGAGCAGGAAACTAGGGTGAGGGTTCCTATGGGTGGGATACTTGGAGCTAGGGGTGGGGCTGCTTTGAGTTGGGATCCCCAAGCTTGGGTTGGAGTTCCTGTGGGTCAGGTTCCCTTTCCTAGGGTTAGAGTTTCTATGGATAGAGTAGTTGAAGGGAGAGTTAAGACTCCTCTGGGTTGGGCTCCCTGCCCTAGGTTAGGGCTCTTCTGGGCACTTGGAGGTACGGTTAGGTTTCTAGGGGGGGGGCTCTCTGTGCTAAGGTGAGGGTTCCTGTGGGTAGGGTACATAGAGGTAGGGTTGGTTCCTATGGGTAGCGTATTTGGAGGTAGGGTTAGGGTTCCTGTGGGTCGGGCTCCCTGCTCTAGAGTTAGGGTTCCTCTGGGTAGGACTCCCTGCCATAGGGTTATAGTTCCGATAGGGATGGGGTGTGGAGCGAGGGTTAGGGTTCCTATCAGTGGGAGGCCCCACCCAAGGTTTAGGGTTTCTGTGGATACTTGGGACTAGGGAAAGGTGGTGAGCCATAGGGTCAGGGATCCTATGGGTAGTCTCCCTGCCCTTGGGTTAGGGTTGCAGTGGCTAGGGTTCCACGCCATAGGATTAGGGTTCCTATGGGCAGGGTATTTGGAGCTAGGGTTAGGATTCCTATGGGTGGGGCTTTCCACCCTAGGGTTAAGGTTCCCATGAGTAGGGGACGTGGGGTTAGGGTTTCTATAGTTGGAACTAGGTTTAGGGTTCCTATGGGTAGGGCTCTCCACCCTAGTGTTAGTATTCCTATAGATTGGGAACTTGGAGGTAGGGTCAGGGTTCATATGGATATATAGTTGGAACTAGATTTATGTATCCTATGGGTAGGGCTCCCCGCCATAGGGTTAGGGTTCCTATGGGTAGGGCTCCCTGCTGTTGGTTAGGGTTCCTGTGAGTGCAGTACTTGCAGCTAGGGTTAGGGTTCCCATGGGTTGCATATTTGGAGCTATGATTAGGATTCCTATGAGTAGGGTTCTTGGGGCTAGGGTCAGGTTTTGTATGGGTAGGGAACTTAGAGCTAGGGCTGCGGTTCCTATGGGTAGGGTAGGTGCAGCTGGGATTGGGGTTTCTGTGAATAGGGCTCTCTGCACTTGGCTTATGGTTCCTAAGTATAGGGAACTTGGAGGTTCCTATGGTTTGGGGTCCCTGAGCTAGGATTAGGATTTTTATGGGTAGGACTCCATGTCCTAGTGTTAGTGTTCCAATGGGTGGGGTACTTAGAGGCAGGTTTAGGGGTCATTGTCCCTAAGGTTCTGTACTTAAGTCAGACTGCCAGGATAATCACAGTGAATTGCAGGTGCCCTTCCTCTAGACCTAAATCCTTGGTCTAGAGGAAGGGCAGATTTCTAAGACTCATGAATAATCCATTGGCTATTAGTTGTAAAAGAATTCCAGCTATGAGAAAACCCTAAAATCCAACTTGCAGTCTCTCCAAAATAACTACACTAGTTTGGAGCTCTGGTGACTTTGCTTCTTAAGTAACACCAATATATTAAATCAATTTTCATTTCATGAACTTTATAATCTTAAAAAAAAAAAAAAAAAAAACACTAAAAATTCTCCATTGATTTTTTTTCAAATGCAGGTTGAGGCTTTATTCCTGTTAGAACAGTTTCCACTACATGATCTATCAGAACTGTCTGAGCTGTTGTTTGTCAAGTATTCAAACAAACTGATGCTAAATATGAATCTTTTTTGGCTGGGCTAGCCTATAAACATCAGATATTGATCAGTTTTATAATCTGATTTTAATATGTCATTTTTTCACAGCAATTCCCCAAACTCCCCCACTGATGATTCAGCAGCTGGTCGCTACTGACCTAACTGAAGTGACAAAAGACTAAAAGAAAAAAACTGCTCAGGCAAAGAAAAAAGAAGCCAAAGCACATTTGAAAACTACTATTACTGAATACCTCCCAGCTGGGCTTCTGAGTTATGGTGGGGTTTTTGTCTTTTAAAGCATGTGTGTGTGCACGCCTGTCTGACTGAAGCCAAGAATTCTGTCTTTTGCTAATTACTTTCTTTGTAGCCTGGGTTTCTCTGATGGAGCCTAGGTGAAGCTGGTAAAATGTATGCAGTGAAACTGGAGGTTTTCAGAAATGAGAGGATCTGTGCAACTTTGGTTTCTAAATTGTTTCGATTTCTAAAGCTTGTATTCAATGGAACATAGAATTTGGTGAGTCAAACCTACTTTCATTTATGCTAGTGTTTAGCCTGGTTATTTCTGCATCAGTGTTTACGTGCTAGCATTTGAAAGCTTGTACTCCTGTACAGTAACAGGACTAAAATAATACCTTAAATGTGTATATCTTAATGGAAAAGTATTGGAGTATTGAGCAGAAAATACAAGGTGAAGAGAAATTTCTCAGAATTTGAGGTAACGCTCTGAAATTTAATGTTCAACTTTTAATCAGAAAATATTGTGAAGGCCTCAATTAAAAACAATTTTTTTTGTTGGGTTTCTTATTGCACATATAAATTCAGATTTTCAGTAGCTTGTATTGTTAAAGAAATTGGGTTAAAAGGTACACCTGTATAAACAATGAGGTATGTTCTAATGATCAGCGTGAATTGGCAGAAAAAATTGTTTTTTAGGGCCATACTTATATATTTTAGCTATCCAAGATTGGTAATATTTAATTTGGTATGGCTGAAGGGTTTGTAGCAACTTATATGATTCAGTAGCTTTAAATGACCTGCTAATTCATGTCTTAGTGATGCATACAACTTATTAAAGTCTTCTGTAGGGGAGCATGTAAACTCTTTTGTTTTCTTTTGCCATTGTACTCTCTCAAACTCTTTTCCGTTAATCTTTTCATAGCTGAAATTTTATTTAGATTGCGCTGTAATTAACAGTACTACTTATTAATATTCATATAGTGCCAGAGTGTGCACGCTGTCTTACAGACAAATAAAAACGGTGTGCTCAAGAATTTAATAGTCTCTATTTGGGCATAACACAATGAGTAAGGATGATGGTTGACATAGGGGTTAGGGAAAAGGCAGATCAGGATAAGAACAACAACAAAATCATCAGTCTGCTTTGCTTGGTGTGCAGATAACTTGATGGAACATTGCCTGAGACAACTCCCAAGTGCCTGAAGGCCCTCTTGTGTAGGCTGGAAGATCAAAAATAGCTGAAATGTTAGATCAATCACCAGTTGGATTTCTCACATTGCTTACCTTAATATCTACATATGATTGCTGAAAAGCATTGTGGTACCACATTGGACGTTGAGTATTTGGTTTGGGTCTGAAGTTTCAACATAGTATCCTGGCCAGTTGTATTATCAATAAAATATTACTTGATGCTGTCTTGCCCAGGATATAGTGAGTGGGCAGAGACCAACGTACCACCTCAAGAGGATAAAAATTATTAGTTGGTGTTAGGTTAGATCAGGGATCGGCAACCTTTGGCACGTGCCCTGTCAGGTAAATCCGCAGGTGGGCCGGGATGGTTTGTTTACCTGCAGCCTCTGCAGGTTCGGCCAATTGCAGCTCCCACTGGCCATGGTTCGCTGTTCCAGGCCAATGGGGGCTGTGGGAAGCAGTGGCCAGCACATCCCTTGGCCCCCGTCACTTCCCTGGAATGGCAAATCGTGGCCAGTGGGAGCTGCGTTCCGCCGAACCTGCGGACGCTGCAGGTAAACAAACCGCCCCAGCCCGCCAGCAGCTTTCCCTGATGGGCCACGTGCCAAAGGTTGCCAATCCCTGGTAGAGTAAGATAGGACAATTAAGATTTCTTCACTTTCTCCATTTGCAACAGTATGAATGCTCCTAGTAAACATAGGCATGTGAAAACCCATAATATATGGCTTTAATTCAAGGGGACATAATAAATATTTTTATTAAAAGTATAATTTAAAGTTACGTTCCAGTCTATTCTCCATGATTAAACATATCAAATTACATTTTATAGGTGGAAAGAGCAGAAGGTGTATGGCAATAAAAAAACAAAAACAAAACAGCAGCAGGAAAAAAAAGCCCAAGAAACCTCGTATTCCCTACACAAGCTTTTTGTTATGGCTCAGCCTGTATGACTATTCTCATATCCTTACAGCATCCAGTCCAGCAATTCAGAATGTTACTTGAAAGCTCCAGTAATAAAAGCATGTGTCAGATTAGCCTAAGATGCCAGTCTCAGTGGTTATGGCTACACTACACAGCTTTTAGCAACACGGCTGTGTCGCTACAGCTGTGCCACTAAAAGGTGTGCAATGTAGCTGCTGTTTGTCGGCTCTCCTGACGACAAAAAACTTCCACCCCCAACGGGTGGGGTTAGATTTGTTGGCAGGAGCGTCCTTCTGCTGACAAAGCGCTATTCACACTGGCGCTTGTCACTGGCAAAACTTTTGTCTTTCGCGGGGGAGGGGTGTGTGTGGTTTTTTTAACACATCTGAAAGACAAAAGTTTTGTCATTCAGTTGCCAGTGTAGACATAGTCTTAGTGTTGGCAAGCAATGCCATTCTCCTGTTGCAAAATATATGTGCGTATATACTTTGTCTGTAGCCTAATTTTACAAGACAAGCTTTCCCAGTATCTGAGACATTCTGAAGGCCTGGTGGAATTCCTACGTTCCTATGTTACTTTCCTCTTCTATTCAGGGCTGCCTTTCATGGCATTGATAGGAGGCTGAAAGCTTTCTCTGGTTCTGAGGTATTCAAACAATTGGAGCCACCATTTCCCTGAACTTCTACTGGCCTGAAATCAGGCCATGGAAAATGAGAAGAAACATTTTCAAATGTATTGGTGTTCAATGTTTTTTTAGTAGCAGTAGGCCAATCTCTAGTAACAAATCCACCCATTCAATATGCATCCCAAGTCTTCAGCTTTCACACACAGTATATGGGAATGGAGATATTCCACATCCCACTCCCCTTCCACTTGAACAAAGGGAATTTAGATTCTTGATCTAGAAGTAGCCAGTATGACTGCTATAGCTCAACCACAGGCAGCATGTATTAGGTTGTGTATGGGAAACTTTCAATATCCTTAATTGGATAATCTTTGCCTAACACTGATGTTACAGTACCAGATATGGAGTTCTGTGTGGCTCTCCTGTACTGTGCCAAAATAGAAAAACTGCTTATGATGACCATGTACAGCCCCAAAATATCTGATGTTAAACTTGGTTCTCTTTTCTCCCTCCACCCCCAAACCTTCCCCCCCCCTCATTCCAACCCTGATTTATTGAACTGAAGGCCTCACACCAAATTTAGATGAATCAGAATTGATATTCATATTGTTCACTCTTTCTAGAAATGATTTCTTCTTAAAATTCCAGCAATGGAGTCGGATCTAGTTATTTCACAATTCATTCTGCCCCACAAAAGGTCATATTAGGTGCTGCCTATTCTGCCAAACACCTCCCAACCTCATTTCATGTCTAAATGCATTAGGTAACTAGCACCAGAGTCAGGCAATGTACTGTCTTACTGTTAAAATTTGAATTTTTGTTAGGGCCTTAATTGCTTAGATGTCTGGAAGAATAATCTCCCTCACTTGACATGTTGAATGGAAAGGTGAAGACCCCTGTGTATGTTAATAAAACAAAAAATAGTCATTACTCCCTAAAAATGGGATTCATAAATTCTAAATTCCAAGTGTGATCTAAGTCTGGCTCAGAGAAGACTAGAACACTTTCTGTTCATCACATTTTAGCAAGCACTCTTTCTCTGAAAATAAATAACTCATTGTTTTGGAACTATGATGATAACCTTAGACTGTATTGTACCAAATCAGTGGGTAGTTCTGCTGGAAAATGGATAGTACAATATGGGCTACTGTTAAAAAGAACACACAATTCTTCCAGTCTGCCAAAGTAAACAATCCCGATTGCTGCACAACAAAAAATGGTTAATAACCCCATTTCAAGATCATACTCAGCCAAAACATTAACAAATGATGTAACATTTAAAGAGACTGTATACCAAATAACTATAATCTAAACAAGGAAACAAATATTGTAATTCAAGGTGACCTTCTGCTGGAATTAATATAGTCCTTCTACATCTTAAGACCATGTGTTTGGCCCCTTCCCCCCCCGATTCACAGGTCTCTTATTGGTTATACTGTGCAGTAACAAGAGCTTGTGCCATAATCTCATAGTCACCCCTATAGTAAGGTTGTCTAACACTTTCCATTATAAAGGATTCTGGTGACCTATTTTTCTTGACGCTCTCATGCCTTTTTAGTTTGCAGCAGGCCTTTGATATTTAGCAGCAGGAGCATCTGTGAGCCAGGGAAATGTCTTTTCTCTATCCCATAAAATTCCATTCGGATTTAACTGAGAGACAAACCATTAAAAATTGCCATTTCCTTTCTCTTGTTTGTGTTCCTCAGGGAAATTCTAATAACATGCCCAAGTAAGTCAACATGTGAATGCTCCAAAGTACAGCACCCACTGCATTAAGAACATCAGAGCAGCTGGGTGATGGAAAGGAAGAGCATGAGGAAGGATCTGGCACGTGGTCCTTGCCCTTTTCTGGGGACACCATATAGAGCAGGAACCAGGTGGGGGTGGACTTTTCTCCCAGACCCAGTACCTGGTCTTGGGGCCCATTTCAGGGCACTCCATGTAGCTGGTGGGAGGAGAGGAGTGAGAGAGAGAATGGCTAGGTTTTCCCAGTCAGCCACCTGAACCAGCATATAGTCTATACTAGGGGTCGGCAACCAGCGGCACGCGTGCCAAAGGCGGAACATGAGCTGATATTTAGTGGCACTCTGCTGCCAGCTGGGGTCCTGGCCACCAGCCCGCTCAGCCCGCTGCCTGCCTGGATGAACAGAACCCCAGGCCGGCAGAGGGCTGAGCAGGGCCGGTGGCCGGGACCCCACCTGGCAGGGGCCGGACGGAACCCCAGACCGGCAGCGGACTGAATGGCTCAGCCTGCTGCCAGTCTGGGGTTCCATCTGCCACTCACGCTGCCGGTCTGGGGTTCTGTCCACCGGCCTCTGTAAATTTAAAATGTATTACGGGCATGCGAAACCTTAAATTAATGAAGACTTGACATACCACTTCTCAAAGGTTGCCGACCCTGGTCTATACCCTTTGGGACACTATATGGGTCTCAAGCCCCCCACCTCAGGGCAGGATGTGAGGGAAGAGATTTGGACTAGGTTTTCCCCATCAACCACCCTTCAAAGACAGCACCTGGATCCTGTGGTCCATCTTCCCTCATGGATCGTAACCTGCTGCTGCCAGTGAATGTTGCTCAACTGATCTCAAACTGTGCTGCAGCGCTGAAGATCTAGGGTACAGACCCTGATGCATGATGGACAGGTAGGCTGCTACAGCTACGTGTAATGGAATTTGGTTTATTTTTTTTCTTTATTTTCCTAGGTTTATTTTACTTAGCAAAACAACAGTAAAAGGAAAAAAAGTATTTAAGTTGCAAATTCAAGTGCTCAAGTTAGGAAGTGCCAGATTTATGGTTGCCCATACAGCCTTGCTTCTGTCTTTGTGCACATACATTCTGATGGTCCTTTATTACCTGATCACATACTGTTTTTTCCACAGGACTTATACCTTAGTCAGTATACCAGCTGGATGCACAAGGGGGCAGAATTAAGTTTGCCTGGGCAATTGGAACTCAGGCATTTCTGAACTTTCAAATGCTAACTTAAATAAGTTGTTGTTTTAATGTAGGATTTTTTTTTTCATTTTGGTATGCAGTTATTGGAACAATTTACCAAGGATCATGCTGGATTTTCAATTACTGGCAATTTTAAAATCAAGATTGGATGTTTTTCTAAAAGCTATGCTCTAGGAATTATTTTGGGGCAAGTTCTATGGCCTGTGTTATACAGGAGGTCAGACTAGATGATCACAGCAGTCCCTTCTGACCTTGCAATGTACATAAATGGAAAGGATGATGTATTCGGGGAGGAAGAACGATCTTGATATTAAAGTACTGTAGTGAGAATTGGGAGCACTGGATTCAATTTCCAGCTCTGACACTCCAGCTCCAGATTTCCTCTGTGAGCTTGAGCAAATCACTAAATTTTTCGGTTCCCCATCTGTAAAACAGAGAGAATAATATACTTGTCTATTTAGATTATAAACTCTCTGGGGCAGGGACTTTCTCTTACAGTGTTTGCATAGTGCCTGGCACCAACAGATAAAGGTGATGGGTAGCTCTGTACATCAATGAAGCAGTAAAGTGTAAAGAAATAAGATGTGATAATATCAACAAAACAGAATCTGTTTGGGTCAAAATCACTTTGGGGAAAGATTGTAAAAGAGGTTTGTGATGGGTCCACACACCACAAGTGTGCCTCCTTGTTGCTAGATCTGGGAATTAGCTTTCGTCTATCTGGCAATCCCTTCCATTGGTTGCTGGCATTGTAGTACCTATTTTTCTCTCCCTCTCCATGACTCAGGGAGTTACTTCTTTGTGACTCAGCCCTTCAGTGGGTTGCTATGTTTCCCCACCCTCCTTTCCCCACACTTCCAGGGTAACAAAATCCCATTGGACAAGCTTTCCAGATACTGCCTCAGACAGTCTTCCGGTCCATGTTGCTGGGTCCTGTGCCACTTCCCAGGGGCTGGTAGGTGAACCCAGGCCCACCTGCTACTCTGTGTTCCACCCCAGGGACTAACAATCTAGGTCTGCTCAGTCTCAGACCCTGTTGTTGTTTCCCTAGGCTCCCTTGTACCAAATCTCCCTATCTCTGGCTTACTGCTGAGGTTTTCTCTGCTCCCCACGGCTACTTCACCCTTCTCAGTTTCTTGACAGATTCTCGAGTCCAGGACAGGAACCCAGGGCTTACTCTCCCCCTGGATCTTCTCCTTGTCTCTGGCCAACTCCCTTTCTGTCTAGGGAGTGGCTGCAGACCTCCTCATTGCTGCCTTTTCTTGCTCTTTCTTCCTGGCTTTTATACTCCTATGCCAGCTCCTCACTCAGCTGGGCTTTATCTGCATTTAGGCCATATGAATTCCTGGGTCCCCTCCAGGTGCACCATGTAAGGTTAATTGCCCCCTTCTGACCCACATTAATCTTTTCAGGGCTCATGTGGGGTGGACATCCCATCACAAGGTTCTGTTAGGATAGTGTTAGGGGTCTGCTATAGACCCATAGGGTCAGACTCAGATATGGATAGAGATCTCTCTAATATTGTTAGAGAGAGAGAAATATTATTGGAAATTGTCATAATGGGAGACTTCCAGATATAGATATGAGAATTAACATTACTAATACTCCAGGGCAAGTTATTCCTGGATGTGATAGATGAGTTTTCTTCATCAAATAATTGTCACTGGACCACAAGAGGTGATGCAGTTTTAGACTTGCTTTTAGTAAGTTGTGAGGACATCCTAAAAGGACTAGTTGTCAGAAATAACTTTCTATCTAATAATTATGCATTGATTCAGTTACATTAAATGAAAGGACAATCAGAATGAGGTAATCAGCTATGGCTTTTGATTTCAAAAGGGCGGAAATGAAGGGAATTGAGTTAAAGAGGTCAGCTGTACTGAAGGACTTAGGGAGTTAAAAGTGGAGGAGGCTTGGAATTTCTTCAAATGCAGCTATATATATAAAAAAAAACCTATCTGAAATTTGCATTCCAGGCAAGGAAAACAATTGTAGGGAAAGGCTCCAGACCCAGCTAGATGAATAACCTTTATTATAGAAGTTTATTATAGAAGAAAGCAGAGCGACTATAGGGAATGGACTAAGGTGTTGATCAACAAACAAAGCTACATAATGGGTGTTAGAAAATGTAGGAATAAAGTTAGAACTGCTAAAAGTCAAACTGAATTAGCTCTTGCCAAGAAAATGAAAATAATAAGAGGGTTTTTAGTTATAAATAAAGAGAATAAGGAAGGATGAGGTTAGGCTGCTATGCAATGTGGATGGGAAGAAGACTAAAGATATTCTAGGTATGGACCAAAAACTAAATGAATACTTTGCCTCATTTTTCACTAAGGATGATGATATGGAACATGTGCATGAAGGCCATATGGCTCATGGAAATGAGTGTCTAGAATTGGAAATGATCACATCTGAGTGGAAAGAAAAACGTAGAGTTTAATGCATTCAAAGTGGGAGGACCGGATAATTTCCATCTCAGAATGTTGAGAGAACTGCTAGTCCAATTGAAAAGACTTTTAATCACTCTCTCTCTTTGGGGGTAGTAAATATGACTGGAGAATAGCTAACTTCATACCTAGATTTAAGAAAGGGGAAAAGTGATGATGCAGGGAATTACAGACTTGTTAGTCTGCCCTCAGTAGTATGCAAGATTTTAGAACACATGGTGAAGGAAAGAATAATTAAATTCATGGAGATAAATGATAAAGGGGATGTAAGGCAACATGTGTTTTACCAAAGGTAGGTAATGCTAGACTAACCTGATTGTCTTTTTTGAGAAAATAAGTGATTTTTTTTTTTAGGTAAAGGAAGTGCAGTAGTTCTAATATACGTGGTCTTCAATAAAGCATTTGACTTGGTACCACATATGAAACTATTAGTCAATTTAGAGATGATGGGAATCAGCATAAGAATTATAAGGTGGGTAAAGAACAGGCTAAAGGGGAGAAGGCAACAGGTTCTGCTGAAAGGTAAATGATCAGACTGGTAATTAGAAAAATTCTTCTAGGATTGATCTTGGGATCAATCTTATTCCAATATTTTTATTAATAAGGTTGGCACAAAAAGTAGGAGTGTGACATATTAGTTGGAAGTGACAGAGGAGGGGAGAGAGACATCACAAGATGCCTATAAATCACTAATATGACATGGCTGTGAAAAAGGCAAATGTGATCCTAGGATAGCATCAGGCAAGACATTTCCAGTAGCAAGAGAAAAGTATTAATGTCCTTGTAAAATGAGTCATTGTACAAGGCACCAGTAAGAACTCATTTGGCACACTGTGTACAATACTGTCACCCATGTTCAAGACAGATGAATTTAAGCTGGAACAGGTGCAAAGAAGAGCTACTAAGATGATCAGAGGAATGGAGGGCCTGTCTTATGAGAGGAGACTGGAAGAGTTTAGCTTGGTTAGTCTAGCTAAAATAAGGCTGAGAGGGGATATGATTACTCTCTAAATACGTCAGGGTAAATATCAGGGAGGGTGAAGAGCTCCCAAGAACAAATGGATATAAACTGATTATAAACAAATCCAGGCTAGAAATTAGAAGAAGGTTTCTAACTCTCAGAGGGTTGAAGTTCCAGAATAGCCTCCCAATAGGAGTTGTGGGGGGCAAACAACTTAACTAGTTGCAAAAGATAGCTGGACAAATTTATGAATGCAGTTGTATGATGGGGTTGCTTGTGATGTTTGGAGCAGGGCACACAGTCCTGGGGCTCACTTTCAGTTTCAGCTTTTAGGAACATAAGACATGCTTCAGGATTTCACCCAGTCACCAGCTGGGGTCAGAAAGGGATTCCCTGATCCTGTCCCCTGGGTATTTTTAAAAATTTCCTTCCTCTGAAGAATCTGGGATGGCCAAGGCTGGAGATGGGACATTGGGTGGGGTGGGCCGGGGCTCTGAGGTGGCACTGAGCATTCTATCTCTCAAGTGCTTGGCTGGATGGCTCTTGGTCACGTGCTCAGGGTCTAACTGATGGGCATATATGGGATTGGGAAGGAATTTTCCCCCAGCTCAGATTGGTCATGACCTTGGGGATGTTTTTGCCTTCCTCTGTAGCATGAGGGTGTGGACACCTGCCAGGATTATGTGAGTGTATCTTACTTAATAATTTCCCTGATGTTGCATGTGCGTCAGGCATTGGTGCACTTTGGTTCTGTGGCACACAATAGTCTAGTCTCCTGAAGGCTGTAGAATTTTAGTCTAATTTCAGTTGTTGGTTTAGTGTGTGAGTGTTGGGTGGTGTTAGTGGCCTGTGATATACAGGAAGTCAGACTAGATGATCTGATGGTCCTTTCTGGCCTTAAACTCTATGGCTCTAATATAATAGTGCCCTGATCTTGTTTGGGGTGTCTGTGCTTTACTGAAATACAAATAAACAATAATCAATTAGGTCACTTTTTGAAGCAATATTTTACTTGAGTCCTTCCATGAGCTACGTACATAATAGAAAATAAACTTTTGTTCTGTTTTTGAATAAAGTATTCAACTTAATAAAGGTTGGTTTGTTTTAGAAGAAGGGTCAAGCGTTTACAGGAACATGGGAGCAGAATGGGAGGGCAGGGTAGGTTATTAGCAGTTGTAATTAATATTTAGCTGATGCAGAGGAGGAGTAGAAATTAGTTGCATACACAATGTTGTATGTAGCTGGTTTAAGTTAATGATCCACCAAAAAAAAAAAAAAAGTAGGTAATAAGAGGTTTCATAGTGATGACCCTCCTAAATATAGGAGGGAGGACAACTAGACAGTGGGTAAAATTTTTCTAAAGTACCTAAATAAATTTAGGCAGTTGGGTGTTTTGAAAACTTTTTACCCTACATGCCTTGTCTTCCTTCTGTGGGCTTTCATAGTCATGCACAGTTTGACCTTATCTAGAGGTTGTCCATATTTACTGTAAGCTGCAGTTTCAATTTCTGCTAGCTATTGTTTTGGAAGGTTGCTTTTATCTTGCATATTGGTCAAGATTCTGTTTTTGACACAACTAAAGTGTTCACAGATCATACATATTTTCAATATTTCTGCTTTTGTGAAGGGAGTCTTTGGACAGTGTACAAACTAACACCTACAGAAAGATTGAAGTCATATGCACATAAATTACTCATTAAGGGCCTGATTCTGCAAAGGCTTATTCATGTGCTTAACATCATGCACTATGATTAGTCCCATTGACTTTACTGCAACTACTTGCAATGTGTAAAGCTAAGCACGTGAATAAGTCTTTGCAAAATCAGGGCCTAAACCTTGCAAATTTTTCAGTTCATATTTGTCTGATGATAATGTAACACTGACAGACCCTGGTCGTCGGCGGGTGGGATCAAACGTGGGACCTCGGGAGCTAAATGCATGAGCTTCTACTGCATGAGCTAAAAGCCACGTGGTCCTTAGCTAAGGCTGTAGAGCAGATTCATTAATCTTAAGTGGTCTCAGTGCCACTAGATGGGACAGAACACCACCACCAAGAGGTGTGTGAGTTACAATAACTCTAAGGTATTGACTTGGAATCACAGGTATATCAACCTTTACAAAAAAAAAAAGAATATGGAAGAAAAGCAATAAACAATACATAGTGCTCTTGTTAAACAAAAAGCTTTTCAGCCTGATCTGGTCTGCTTCAGAAATACAGCCTAATTTCACGTGCTATTCTTTTGAATGAACAGGCGCATTTCCCACTTGAAAACATAATTGTTACGTGGGGGGGCCAGGCGGAGGGGAAGAAAGAGGTCACTAATATGACTAGAACTGGCATCTCTTGCTTTGCAGAAGAGTGTGCTATCAATTGACCTAAAGAATGAAATCTTCTACTTTAAGAGGGAAGAGGTTTTCACATATGAAAATTGTGGCTAATTTCTAGGCTGAAACTGTTGGTGATGCTGGTACTTGGTGTGTCTTCCTGTGCAAGTTCTATGGCTGTTGGTGTGTTAAAGAGCTTAATCCAGCAGAGGTACTTTAAAACATTACCCACAAATCATTGTTCTCTTTCAAACTATTAAAAGAAAGATGTAAGTGTGGTAGAGGAATCACAGGTATTGTTAGCATCACTGATAAGACTAGCTGACTAAGGGAGCACCATTCTGTGAAACCAAAAACTTGATGATCAAAAAATTCCAAAAGGCAGCCTGGGGATAAGAATATTCAGTTACACACACACACACACACACACACACACACACACACACACACACACACACACACACACACACACACACACACATATATTTTGGGGTGAAGTTATGGAGGTGAATAACTTGACAAAAATACATGCATAAGAATAGACCATTATTTGATTTGGGTAGCAACCATGAGGCAGTATTGTGGGTCCCAAACTCTTGTTTTCTGTACATGTCCTAATCACTCAACTCAGGCTCTCTTAATTGAGGATTGTATGCTTAGTGTTAACTGAGGATTGTGGTAAATTATCTGGCTATAAACTTAACCTTGTAGTCAGGTCAGGCTATGCCTGCTACCATAATGAGAGTAGATGGTACTATCTGCGGCTCATCAAACCCACTGCCTTGTGGGTAGCCAGGAGGGCATAAAGCTAAGGGAGCAACCCCTGACAGAAAGCCCCACTGCCTTGTGGGTGAATTTGGGAGAATGTAAGGCTAGGAGAGTAAACTCCGACAGACAGACAATCTGGAGTTTAGCCCCTAAGGCAGTCAGGTACTAACATTTTAGTATCTTTCCGGCAACTCTTGCAGCAGATGCCGGGGGGGCGGGGGGGACACAATGATGCATGTGCAACTTGGCCTCCATATCATCTGTCCAGGCTTGCGCCCTGGCGAAGTCCTCCAACTTCGCCCTGAGTGACTTCTTTACCTCTCAGGGGTGTGTATCCATGGTCTCTCAAGACTGAAGGATGCCTACTAGAACTATTACTACTACTACTACTGCCCTAAATTTAACCTTAGTAAACTGGAAGTCCTTTTGTATGTCAAAGTTATGCAGGGAGGATGGACTGATCCCAATTTAAGATGGTACCTGGGTGGATTTTGTCTGGGAATCAAAGCATCCTCATTTGATCAAAGCTCACGTATGTGCCCCATGCCTAGTTAAACTGAGAAGGGGTTAACCATCTTCACTGGCCTGAAAATTAAAATGAACTGTCAAAGACTGCCAGTCTTGGAGGGAGGAACTGACAATAGTGGCTCATTTGGGTGTTAGAAGAGGGAGTTGGCAGCATACCTGCTAATTGGGGAACCATAAAAAGAAGCAGAGGCTTTCAGAGGTGTGTTGAGTGGTGCTTTTTTTTTTTTTTCTTCTTTTCTAATCTAGGAACCTGCTGAATCAAGCTCAGGACTGGCAATAGGGTAAAATTAAATTCTTGACTGACACAGGAGAACTATTTGTTCCCAAAGACTACATCTATAGTAAGGACTGTTTTCTTGGGATCTCACTTGACCTAGGCTGAAGGAACTTGCGTTGTGTTGTTTGTGTTTGTTTCCATTGGGACCTTTGGTAAACGGAAATAGCCCTGGGTGGTGGTTTTTCCTTGGGTTAGGTGGAAGGAAGCCAACTGGCGATTGCTTTAGCTTCCTGCTACCCTGGCCTGAGGAAAATGAAAATGGAACATATTTATTTTTTCACTTGGGATCAAGCTGGAGAGATGGTGACCCCCAAACTCCTGGGGTGGGTGGTGATCCTATTACAGTTCCCTTTTTATTCAAGCAACTTTTAAAAATAACTTGGGCTGATGGGTAAGAGTGCTAGTAGATATAATGGTTAAAATTGTCCTAATAAAACTGATTATACTTCCACATTTATACTCTATCTGTAAATATACCCCAACCTCCTACAAACTTGTCCCAAGTTCCCCTTAAGATACTATGGATGCATACCTTTAAGTGAAGTCTTTTATCCTCTTAACCTCAGGGCATACTTCTGGGCCTTGCAGGTTGAATACGTGGTAGAATGAACTGTAGGGCATACATTGCAGCATGTTATCACAGAAAAAGCAGTATGGTAGGGACACTCAGATAACTTACTTTATGTTAAAATGTATTAGATCCCCTTTCAGAGTGGTATTGCCCTCATTTATGTACAGCTGTAACTTCTGTTGAGTAGGCTTAAGAGACGGCATAAAATCCTGTCATGTTATTTGTCTTTTCTATTAGAAAAATGCCTGTTAATTTACTTGTGGTTCAAGAAAGGAATATATAATTGTAAAGACCTACCCTAGTTAAAACCAGTACCCTTTTCTTTACTGAAACACGCAATCTATTCTGAATAACCACATCTTCCATTACATGTAGAGCAAAATTTACTCCTAAAATGAATGATACAGGCAAAAGGACAACAGCTATACAGTCGTTAGTGAAATTGTCATTAAATAGGGGTGAAATGTTTGGGGCTTTGATTTTTCATTAGATCTCAAGCCATAATATATATATATATATATATATATATATATGAACAGTAATATCATAGGAAAGAGAGTTCTGTGCATTAAAAGTTTGTTATAACTCTATGGTAGTCAGGGACTTGAGAGGGGCACAGATGTCTACAGATTATAGGTCTCTTATTTCCCCAAACGTTTATAATAATGAGTAGAAAATATTTTCCAGGACTAGTAAGAAACGTAGCCAACCACTCTCTTTTACAACTCTGTAAAGTAATGTCCCCGGACCCACAATTTTGGTCGAAATATCTGTGGAGAACAGAATAATGTATTTGGGTTCTTATCCCTTTAAACTCCAAGCTTCATCTCTGTCAGCTGGCTTGACCAATAAAATTGCAATCCTAATATTCAAATATTGGATTCTGATGCATTTTCTAACTCAAGAAGAATGGATTCAATTAAAGACTGTTTATTATTAGTACAGACTGTGGGATGCTGCAGTCTTTGAAGATGAATGGCTTCTAGTTTGGCTCTAGTTTAGAGAAAACGAAATACGTCAGTTACCATAGGATATAAAGCATTATTTATTTTCTAGTAGACTGAAATTGGACACCCGGAAATCTTGACTATCCAATGTAGATTATTACTTTGTACCTTTTCAGTGCATTATTGGTACTTTATTTGATAATGTGCATTGTCTTTTTGGCATCAGCATCTAATAAAAAGTTACAGAAATTTTAAAAGATGCAGTGCAGAAATAACATATGCCAGACTATGGGAGTAGTGAGTCTGGAAGGCAGGGAACCTAAAAAGGGATTTTGTAAGTTTTATATGATAAGTTTTTGTTTGCAAAGACCTGAAACCTCACATTTCTGTAAACCAAATAATGGTGTCCAGCAGGACAAGATGGTCCATATGCAGCTATAGACCGACCCAAAGCTGAAAAATATGTAGCTAAACTGGTGTGTATGGGTATCATGATTGCAAAAGGTGGAGGGGGATAAATAGCATATACCACATCAGAGAGATTTCTGCAGTGATTAAAACATGAGTGACAACAGAAGAATTGGCAGAAGGAATGAATAGTATTAAGAAAAACCCAATCAATATTTTGAAGCAAAAATAGAGGCCTAAGTGCACACCCCAAAAAAGTGTGTGAAATTACATATCTATGTTTTTATGAAAAATTTCCAGGATTGTATGCATAAATTGGGTGACTGCTCACTTTAAGGGCCATTTAGCGAGCCATTTCTTTTCATTCTAACTATATGCAAAATGTAGCTAATAGTTGAAAATGGTTGAAAATTTGTGAACACAATTATTTTCCATCAAAAATGCTGATATTTGTTAAAATCAAAACAGTAGGGTTCTGTTTCAACCCTTATTGGAAATTCTTGATTTTGTTTGTTTTTAATTTAATTGATTTGATACAATTAAAGAATTCAAAATCAAAACAATGTTTCAGTTGATTCAAAATGAATTAACAATAATTTTTCAGGAAATTGCAAAATTCTTTCTACATTGAAATGAAAACAAAAGGTGAAATAACACATTTTCCATTAAAAGGAAATTCCAGTTCCCACACAGATACAGTCTCTAACCTTTATCTGTCCTTAACTGTTCTGAGGTGTTTTTTGTTTTGTTTTGTTTTTGCGGGGGGTCGGTGGGGTTAGTTATAATCTGGGTGCCTAAAAATGATAAAACTCACTCCGGATCCTCCTCTTTTTCCCATGGAAAAGCATGACCTTTTAAATCTTAAATCCTATATTTCTTTACATTAGGACTGTACGACTCCTGCTTGCTCTTCACTGCATTTTGATAATCTGAACGGCCACCTACAGTGTAAACAAGAACTTGCTCTAAATAGATTAGCAAAAGCTCAAACCACATTAAACAGGAACACTATCTTTTAAGTTACCAGCAAGAGAGCAATGAAACAATAATTGATTATTACTGGGAAGGATGGTTCTGTTTGCTCTTACAATATTCCAATGGAAATGGATGTTGTGACGGTTTGGATCACAGAACCGCCCTTGGGAGCTGCCACCTGATGTGCCAACACTACCTCTGCCCTTGCTTTCCCTGCCAGCTCGGGACCCCAGCACCCTGTCTTGCTGAGCCAGACACTCCCGTCTTCTCCAACACAGACCCAGGGTCTGAATTACTTGCCCTAAAGCTGCAGGTTTACCTGAAAGCAGCTAACAGAAATTAGCTTGTCTCTAACACTCAGATGCCCAACTCCCAATGGGGTCTAAACCGAAATAAATCCGTTTTACTCTGTATAATGCTTATGCAGGGTAAACTCATACATTGTTCACCCTCTATAACACTGATAGAGAGATATGCACAGCTGTTTGCTCCCCCAGGTATTAATATATACTCTGGGTCAATAAATAAGTAAAAAGTGATTTTATTAAATACAGAAAGTAGGATTTAAGTGGTTCCAAGTAGTAACAGACAGAGCAAAGTAAGTCACCAAGCAAAATAAAGTAAAACACGCAAATCTATGTCTAATGAAACTGAATACAGATAATCTCACCCTCAGAGATGCTTCAGCAAGTTTTTTCCTCAGACTGGACACCTTCCAGGCCTGGGCACAATTCTTTCCCCTGGTACAGCTCTTGTTCCAGCTCAGGTGGTAGCTAGGGGATTCTTCATGATGGCTCCTCCCGCTAGGGGATTCTTCATGATGGCTCCTCCCTCCTTGTTCTGTCCCACCCATTTATATATCTTTTGCATAAAGCGGGAATCCTTTGTCCCTCTCTGGGTTCCCGCCTCCTCCCTCTCAATGGAAAGAGACCAGGTTAAAGATGGATTCCAGTTCAGGTGACATGATCACATGTCACTGCAAGACCTCATTGCCCACTTGCCAGCACACAGGTATACAGGAAGACTTACAGGTAAAACACAGCCATCTGCAGTCAATTGTCTTGGTTAATGGGAGTCATCAAGATTCCAAACCACCATTAATGGTCCACACTTTGCATAATTACAATATGCCCTCAGTTATATTTCATATTTCTAGTTTCAGATACAAGAGTGGTACATTTATACAAATAGGATGATCACACTCAGTAGATTATAAGATTTGTAATGATACCTTACAAGAGACCTTTTGCATGAAGCATATTCCAGTTACATTGTATTCACTCATTTATATATTTTTATAAAATCATATAGACTGCAACATCACAGATGTTATGATTCTTACAGCCCAGGCATACTTGAATATATCCCGTGTGATCTAAAAATAGTAAGAGATCTGTCTCCAGGTATCTTGTTAGGTTGATACAAGTCACCTGTTCTTCGGTTTAAACAATGAAGCTGTGATTTTCTCTTTTTATTTTTCTCCCTATCTGACAGAAAGCAATCCCAGATAAGCAGATTAATGTGTGGGATAGCTCATCTTTATTGTTCTGTTGCAGCACTTTCAGCTCTTCAGAGCCAGTTAGACTTGTTATGAGGAGCTAACCGATTGGCTGGTTCTTGAGCTCAGTTTCATAAATTATAGTCCAGCGTATATGAGCATGATTGCTACAGTTGCAGTAATCCAGAGGCCTGTCAGTTCCTGACTTTACGCATGTTTGCTCCTATATGTGTTATAACATTGGCTTGGAATTTCCTGTCTTAAATAGTTTGCTATTGCATCTTCAGGAGTCTGTGAGTAATTTTGACTTTTCAAGTTAATTACATACTATAAACAAGAATGCTTGTAATTAGGAAGTATTGTATTAGCTGCTGATTAACATTTGAGATACTGTACTGTATGAGATCGAATACAATTAACCTTGGGGCTATCAACCTGACAGGGTTAACACAGCATCATGCTATAAATTCCTGTCAGCTATATTTTGAATGAATTCTTTTCAGAAATGTGCCATGCTTTGACCCTCCGTATTCTGTGTGTTTTACTATAAGAATAAGAGGATGCTGTATTTGTGGGTTATTCATGCTGACATTGCACCTAATTAGTGTCAAATCAAAGGCATATGATATATTTTCATTAGAAAAACCTCTTCATGTGGGTTGGACATAGTATGCTAGCTGTGGATGATGAATTATTAGGAGGAATGCACACACATGCCAGCATATAGTTTTGTTTTTTTTGTTTTTAGAAAAAGAGAATTTAGATGCTGTTCTCACATACGGTTTTTTAAAATACTGTAAAGTTCAAGGAACTCCAAATTATTTTTAAAATCTGTTTTACTTGAATAATCTATGATTGTCATGTTTATAGCAAGCTAAATTAGAGTTTAGGTATTAAAAAGAAAACAAATCTACTCCACACTGAATTAAAAACCCAGTGGGAAATGCTGTTTGGGATTTGCAGTTTAATCAGATGAAGTTATCACAGTGACTCCCTGATTGGTTTCCTGAGATTGTTGAGTGTTACTTCTGTTGTAGCTGAGGTTTAAAACAATACAGCAGCAGAATGAGACGAGAAAACCACCAAACTGGTGTTCAACTACTCTATAGCAAATGCAGAGTGGTCACATTTATTGCTACAAATCCATCAGTTCATGAAAGGAGTTCACTAAGTAAACTTTCCTCAGTGCTTGCTTTTTGGAAACATCGTTTTATAGTGTGTAATAAAGTTAGCATTTGTGGGTAAATTGCTTGTGTTAGTATGTGCATTACAGTATTTCTGTTAACCCATTTTAAGCCTTTGCTGTTTCTTGTTAACTTTCTTTCTGCAGCTGTACCTTCTCTGACAGATGAATGTAAGTAAGCAATAATTTTTCAATAGCATGTTTTCTTCAGACAGCTGACTTGTACTGTACATTTGAAAGGTGTAAAGCTTTTTAGGCTGTGCTGAACATAGTTGTCTGAATACCTATTAAGTTTTGTCTTGATGTCAAAGTTCTGTTAATTATTTCTGTTAGGAAATAAGTCTCATGATTAATGTTCTGTATCTTTTTTTAAAGTAGCCTTCACTTATGACATAAAAATAGGACTACAGTTAAAATGTGTTGCTATATATGTCACAGGAAAAATTTGCTCTGCCAAAAATTTTTATGGTTAAATCTCTTCCTTTTTAAAATGCATTTTTAGCTCTATTACATGCTCAGTATAGAAGTAAGAGGTGAAATGTTTCTTTTATGCTAGTGGCCTTATATTTACTGGATATGTTTTATAATACATACAGAAAGTATTCCTGCATTTCCTCAAATGGCTAATTCAACATATACTGTACTACATTCTGGTATAAAGTGTCCATACTGTTGCTGTAACACATTGTACAATGTGTGACACATTGTAAGCAAACATAAAGTGTAAGTGAGCACTATAAAATGCAATTTAATACTGCTGTGATATTGTGAAGTGTATTTCTGTTACACATCGGTCATCATATCACTGTTAGTAAACAAACTTAATACTACTAGAAGTTTCATGATACCAGACATAAAAGGCTTTTATTTAGTCAAGGTAAACTTTGAATGAACCACTTGCAACTGCTCCATCTTAAGTGGTCATTTATAGTAAGCAGACTTACCAATAGGCATTGTATTACAATTGTTCAATGTGTAAACTGTGTGTATAAATAATTAATTTGTCTGGGATTATTCACATTTAGTCCTTGCAGGGAAAATGTAGTATAAATGGTTACCTTATTGAAAAATATTTATATAAGGAATCCTATTTAGCTTTCCATTGGAATGGATGAGAAGTCTGGAATCAGTGTACTTTCCATATATTGTGTGTGAGGTTTAGGAACAATTTTGGTTGATATTTCATCATCCAGACTACAGCTTGTTGCTGTTCAGTGCTTCTCACAAATTATGTATCACCAGTCATGCTTTTCTGTCATTTGTCATTGCTTTATTGTTATCCAATCTGGATATTAATATTAAACTTGGAAGGCTAAAAGTTGCTTGTGTTTAACACAAAAAGTAAAAGAAATCAATCTATGGAAAAGCTGGCATATTTCTTAAATGTATCACTTGGGGAAGTACTGTAGGCCATAATCCCAAGGGGAGTAATGTGAAAAGAGGTCTTATTGTAGTTGAGTACATATCTCTACAAGGCTTTCAGTTCCATATTGTTAAGAACTGAAAATTGATTGATTGAACATACTACTGGTGAAATTTAGTACATAACAATGTTACTCCACTAGTGCCTAGAGGCTGTAACCCACATCAGGGCCCCATTGTGCTGGATACTGTAAGAGATGGTCTCTGCCCTGAAGCAGTTACAATATAAACAAAGATAGACAGAGGGTGGTAGGGAAAACAGAATATCATAGAAAGTGACGTGCAACCTTGGGCAAGCTACAGCAGGTCAGCAACCCAGCTAGGAGTGGAATTTCTATCTTTTAGGTCATGCTACCTTCCCTCTGTGGAAACTTTTCTGACTAGTAATATGTTTCAATACTTAAGTGTAAGATACTGGAATAATCATTCAGAAAGCCTATGCTGGACCTTGCAGAACTCTTTAAAAACAAAACCAGTATTTAAAATGCTGTGAGCAGTGTAGGTACTTAAACTAGCACCCTAGTTGTAATTTAATTTTAAAATAATGGGGTTGGTGGCAGGGGATTTTTTGTAAAGGATCCAAGGTTCTGAAGGCTTATCTTAGCAATAGAGTTAACTGGAGTTATAACTTGTGTGATGCCCTTAACTCATGTCTTGTCTACCCACACAACCTCAATTTGAGTTCCCTGGCCTGGGGGGTTTAGGCTAAAGTTTGAGTTAGCTCATCTCATCAGAGACTAACATGACCACTTTGAAATGTGGATACAGGCTAGCTCCACTTGAATGCATCTAGAATCCTAGAAAAGTAGGGCTGGAAGGACCTTGAGAGTCCATTTTGTCCATCCCCCCTGCTCTGAAGCAGGATTTAGTATACCTAGACTGTCCCTGACAGGTGTTTTTCTAACTTGTTCTTAAAAACCTCCAAGGCTGAGAATTCTACAATTTCCCTAGGTAGCCCATTCCAGTGCTTAACTATCCTTGATCATTAGAAAGCTTTTCCTAATATCCAGCCTAAATCTCCCTTGCTGCAAACTAAGCCAATTACTTCCTGTCCTACCCTCAGTTGATATGGAGAGCAATTGATCACAGTTCTCTTTATAATCTTTTACATATTTGAAGACTGTTACTAGGTCCCCCCTCTTCTCTTCTCAAAACTGAACATGCAGAGTTCTTTTAACCTTTCCTCATAGGTCAGGTTTTCTAAACCTTGTATCAATTTTGTTGCTCTCCTCTGGATTCTCTCCAATTTGTCCACATCTTTCCTAAAGTGTGGCACCCAGAACTGGACACAATACTTCAGCTGAGGCTCAGTAGAGCAGAACAATTGCTTCTCGTGTCTTGCATATGACTGTTATTACATCACAGGATTACATTTGCCTTTTTGCAACTTTGTTGACTGATATTCTGTTTGTGATCTGCTATAACCCCCAGATCCTTTTCAGCAGTACTGCTACCTAGCCAGTTATTACCCAGTCCTCTAATGCTAATACTAATTGCTAGTCCTCCAGTGCGTTCCCAAAATTCCCCCGACATATCCAGAAAGGACAGACAAGTTCTCCCACAATTCACTTGGACAGAATTCGTCAAGTGGCTCAGCTTATTGAAGTGCAAAGAACAATGGGATGTGGCACAGATGAGCGAGTGCAGTGCTAGTGTGGACAGAGCAGCTCAAGTGTTACTTCACAGTGTGGCCGCTCTCATTCCAACCAACTTGAGATAAATCTGTGTGAAGACCTATCCTGGAACTCATCTCTTTGACCCACTAAAGACCAAATTTATTATTATTTTTTTTTTTGGCAACAGCACCTAGGGGCCCATTAGGGATCCAGTCTCCTTTGCGCTATGCACTGTACAACCAGCCAGAGTTGTTGAAACAATTTTTATAGTGGGGGTGCTGATATACATTGAACCAAACTGTAAATAATATATAATGTGTATATAATGGAAACCATTTCAAGCCGGAGGGCACAGCAGCACCCCTAGTTCCAGCAGCTAAGCAACCAGCACAAAAACAGTTCTTGCCCCAGAAAGTTCACAGTCCAAGAACTCATTTATCTTCAGGCCATTCCAAAAGATGTATCTATTTTTCCCAGGCTCTTGGTAAGATTTGGTAGGCAGTGCTGAGAGGACTGGGATGGCTTGCTGAAGTTTCAAATCTTATTAGCTAACTTGATATTTTATGCATTTGTGTTGGTGGGGTACCACTGAGCCCCCCTGAACCACCAGCCTGGGCTCCCTCTCACACTGTGCTGCTGTGACAAGTTGCTAAGCTCTCCAAGCTTGCTCTTTCAATCAGCATACACACAGATAGGGACACACCCAGCTGTAGTAACATGCAGACAGGCTTTCTGACTAGCCCCTGCATGGGAAGGCTATACAACTCGGGCGTTTACCAGCTTCTCAGGCAAACCCCCCTTCTGGAGGGCAAACCCAAAATTATACCATCTTGCATTGCACAGAGAACTGTACAGCGTAAGCTCATAAAATTCGCCCTCTCCCTCAATGTGGAGAGAGATATGCAACAGCCTTCTGCCCCACGTTATGATTTCCCCACACTGGTTTTAGACAAAACAAAAACAAGTTTATTAAATACAAAAGATGGATTTTAAGTGATTATAAAGGATAGCAAACAGATCAAAGCAGCTTACCTAGCAAATAAACAAAAATGCAATCTAAACTTAATATACTAAAGAGATTGGATTTTGCCTAGTGGGCATTCCCCAGGTGTAAACACATTTGTAATAGATGCATAGACAATATTCCTAACTTCAGATACCAAAATGATACATGCATACAAATAGGATAATCATATTCAGTGAATGATAACTTTTTCAATGATCTCTTACATAAAATACATCATAGTTATGCCATAATCATATCTTATAATGTTACTATGAAGAATATGGGGCATAATGCCACAGTTGGTCTTGATATAAATAAGTTGTATAAATAAGTAAATCTTTTAAATACAGTATTGACTTGTGCGTAGAGTTTTAGGCATTTATTTACATTTGAAAAAATGGACCCAAATTGCTCTCCCTTGAGTGAAACTTTAGGGGCTGACACTATGCTAGTAATTACCTGTGTGAGCTGGACTGTCAGTTCTACTGAGAAAATTTATATCAAAACTATGAAACATGTTTTGGAGAGTTTAAGTAAATATTTTTAATCACAGAAAGCTCTATTTTTATGTTACAATACTCTAGAATATGGGCTACAGCTGTGTCCTACTTTTATCCGTTACAATCTTCTCATGGGCAGCTACAGTAAGATTTGTGCAGCCAGTAGAAATACCTCTGGTGTGTGTGGGAGGTGTGTGCATGAGCGTATGCCAATTTTGCTGTTCACCCCACAAATATAGAAGTCAGGAAATCAGGTTTGTTTGTCTTTTGTGAAGTACACCCACCTCATTCACTGCACACAGCTTCCTTACATATGTACCTTTTGGAAGGTCCTTCGGGCAAACAGCTGAGGGAAAGGCACACACTATCTGCTTAGTAATGCATTTATTACATGTCTTTGCTTCTGCTAGCAATTCATATCAGCTCTGGGAATTAAATACAGGGCATAGCGAGTAGAGGATTTGACAGCATCTTCTGTTGTTGTTGCCATGGAATATTATTTGAATGTTGATAGTAAGGGACTGTAAAATAATATACAATCCCTGATGCATGAATAAACATCCTCTGGTACAGCATCATTTATCATACTGTGTAAACATGCTCTGGTGAGACAGAAGTACCTACCAATATGACCAACCCATTACGTCATCTTATATATATGAAAGATTGCAATATATAAACATTCTTTTAACAGCTGATAATGGGTAGTCTAAAGTTCAAAAGGAAAAGTGGAATTTCACTAAGTCTTAAATGTGCTGTACTTCCTTTGTTTTTCTTCTTGCTTGTAATTTGTTCTCTATTTACACATCAAAATTATCCACCAACAGTATAACGTATGTCCCAGGGCTTGAGAACTGGATAAACAAGTCCAGGTCAGTCAGAAATCCTTTCGCTTATTCATTTTTTTTTAAATGGGAGGTGTTTTGGCTTAGCTATAAGCTTCTTAAATTAAAACTGCAATATTGACTTAAGGGAAAAATATGACAGACTATCTACATACACACACATCTTGATACTGTAAGTCATTGACTCTTCATGTGACTGTCATTAAAGGGTCTTGCACAAGCTACTAAGTTTCATCTGTGAGTGCCCTAAATGTTTGGAATCTGCAGTAAATTGAGTATGTCTGTTCCTTCAGGTATAGTATTCATAGAATACATAAGTCAAGAAAAGACTGTGGAGGGGGAGAAGTTGAATTTGTCTCATCGCAGGATAATAGGGGTAACAGAATACAGATGCAAAAGTACTTTTCAAAATGCCTAAGATGATATATATATGTGCATTGGAGAGCAGGTTGCCCAATAACTTGCCTCACAACGGCAATTCCGTCCCGTAGGGCTGGGCCTGGCTCTCTGCCCCAGGTATTGGGTCCTGGTGCATGGGGTTGCAGTGCCACTCAGTTTTGGCCTGGTTCCCCCTCCAGCACGCTGGGGGTGGAGCAGCAGGGACTAGTTTGAGTGAGAGTGGTGTTGCAACCTGGCGCACAGGGTCACACCATTGCTCAATACCTGTGACGAACCTGAGTGGCACCGCAGCCCTGTGGGGGTTCTGTTTGTGTGTGCTGTGTGTTTAGGGGCCACCTGAAGGTAAGTTGGATATTTGGAGTGGGGAAGGAGGCAGTTCTATGGCCTGCTGTGGGAAGGTATTTGGATAGAACAAGTCTTGGGACCTGGCAGGTGGCTGAATTGTGTGGAGTGTAAACAGGGCTAGGAAAAGTGGAAACGTGTTTTTTCAGGTTGACAGGAATCCAGAACTTCAGGGGTACAAGCCCACTGATTAGATTTTGCTGAATCATGCAAACAATAGGCAATAGGTTTTCTAAAAATTTACTTAAAATGCCATAGAATCATAGGTTTAGAAGGGACCACAAGGGTCATCTAGTCTAACCCTTTGCCAAGATGCAGGATTTGTTGTGTCTAAAAACCAGCCAAGACAGATGGCTCTCCAGCCTCCTTTTGAAAACCTCCAGTGAAGGAGCTTCCACAACCTCCCTAGGCAGTCTGTTCCATTGTACTACTGTTCTTACTTAGGATGTTTTTCCTGAGGTTTAATCTAAACATGCTATGATGTAATTTGAACCATTGCCCCTGTCCTGCCCTTAGAGAGAACAACTTTTCTCCACCTTTTTTTATGGCAACCTTTCAAGTATTTGAAGACCACTATCATATCCCCCCTTAATCTCCTCTTTTCCAGTTCCTTCAGCCTTTGCTCCTATGACTTTCGTTCCATCCCTTTGATCATATTTGTTGCTTGCCTCTGGATCCTTTCCAGTTTCTCTACATCCTTTCTATACATTGGTGACCAAAATTGGACATGGTACTCCAGCTGAGGCCTAATCAGAGCCACGTAGACTAGGGTACTATCACCTCCTGTGAGTTGCATGCTTATGTCTCTGTTAGTGCAACCTAAAATTGGATTTGCTTTTTATTTATTTATTTATTTTTCAACAGAATCACATTGCTGATTCATGTTGAGGTCATGATCCACCACAGCTCCCAAATCCTTCTCAGCAGTGCTACTACCAAGCCAGTTATTTCCTATTCTGTATTTGTGCATTTGGTTTTTCTTCCCTAAGTCTAGCACCTTACATTTGTCTTTGTTGAATTTCATTTTGTTGTCTGTAGCCCAGTTCTCCAATTTATCAAGATCCCTCTGAATTTTAGCTCTATCCTCCAAAGTGTTGGCAATCCCCCCTAGCTTTGTGTCATCCACAAATTTAATTAGTATGCTCTCTACTCCTACATCCAGGTCATTAATAAAGATGTTAAACAACATTGAACCCAGAAAAGATCCTTATGGAACCCCACTTGAGATCTCCCTCCAATCTGACATCATTCCATTAATAGTTACTCTTTGTTTGTGGTTGTTTAACTAATTCTGTATCCACTTAATGGTAGTTCTGCCGAGCCTGCATTTTTCCAGCTTACTTATCAGAATGTCATGTCGGACTGTCAAAAGTCTTGCTGAAGTCCAGGTATATTACGTCCACTGCATTCTCCCTATCCACCAAACCAGTTACTCAGTCAAAGAAGGAAATCAAGGTGGTTTGGCACAATTTGTTCTTGGTAAATCCATGCTGGCTGTTAGTGATTAACTCTTATCCTCCAGGTATTCCCAAATTGAATGTTTTATACATTGCTCTAGTATCTTTCTAGGCATCACAGTCAGGCAACTGATCTATAGCTCCCTGGCTCCTCCTTTCCCCCCCTTTTTAAAGATGGGCACTATGTTAGCCTTTCTCCAGTCTTCCAGGACCTCTTCTGTCATCCATGAGTTTGTACATATTAGTGCCAGTGGCTCCAAGATTTCTTCAGCTAATTCCTTCAGTACCCTCAGGTGAATAGCATCAGGTCCCGCTGATCGGAATTCATTCAAATTCGTCAGAAGATCTCTGACATGTTCTGAACTTATCCTGTCATTTAAGTTGGAAAGAGCTTTTAGGTAGATTATCTATTTCAGCTCTTTGTATTACAGTATGGGGGAGTGCTCTTAAATTATTTCTAATTGATGATGGCTGATTCCAACACTCCCCCATGGTGGTTTTTCTTTGGATTAGGCCACTGTTCTATTTACTCCAAACAGTTGTGCTACAGTTTAAGCTCTTTGGACTGGTCATTGCTTAAAAAAAATCAATATTCAACAGTAAATAGAATGATATCTGAGAGCAGTTATTTTCTTTTAATAGCATAGGAGTGTGCTGCTGTAAGAACTATTGACAAATGTTGACTTTTTAATGGTGACAATTGCTATGATTTGTTTGGTTCTCACTAACTGATAGTAGTTTCCCTTTAGTAGTTTCTGTCCTGAATATGCGTCTGAGGAAGTGGGTATTCACCCACAAAAGCTTATGCTCTAATACGTCTGTTAGTCTATAAGGTGCCACAGGACTCTTTGTTGCTTTTTACAGATCCAGACTAACATGGCTACCCCTCTGACACTATCCTGAATATGATCACTTTGGTTAATCTTTCCTCATATATATTTTTCACATCTTGCTCATTTTGTCTGTCTTTTCTGAAAGTGTGGGCCAAAACTTAGTGCAGTACTCCAAATGGGCACAATACAGTACTGTTTAGAGTACAATAACTAATAATGGTATCTGTTGTCTTGCATGTGATACTTCTATTGATATCCCCCAAAATAGTATCTTACCATGGAAGTAAAAGAAACATTTTGGAGATGCATGTAAAATTGTTTTGAATAAGACTTCTTTGTTCTCTTGATAGGAAAATCTGCCTTTTTAATAGCTGTAACAGTTAGCTGCCTCTTGAGTGCCCCCTCGTGGCTCTGCAGTGCCCTGCCTCAATTTCTCTTCTTGAGATCTTCAGAAACTAACGAAATGGTCACAAGTCCAGTAAAACCACTCCTTTTTGGAGTCTGTTTTATTAATGTTGTTCAAACTAAACACACAGAAGTATCTGCCGCACTCACCCCAGTCTTAAGTTAGGCACAGCTCCTGTTCCCTGAGATACTGATTGTTTCTGCTCTCTGAGCAGCTGGAGAGGATGCAAGACATGGCCTGCCTTTTCTGCCTTCTTCCCAAAAGGAGAACAGAATTTCCAGGTAGGGCTTTCTAGTCAGCCATTACTCCCTGGGCTTCCCATGTGGAGTCTCATAGAATCATAGAATATCAGGGTTGGAAGGGACCTCAGGAGGTCATCTAGTCCAACCCCCTGCTCAAAGCAGGACCAATTCCCAACTAAATCATCCCAGCCAGGGCTTTGTCAAGCCTGACCTTAAAAACCTCTAAGGAAGGAGATTCTACCACCCCCCCTAGGTAACCCATTCCAGTGCTTCACCACCCTCCTAGTGAAAAAGTTTTTCCTAATATCCAACCTAAACCTCCCCAACTGCAACTTCAGACCATTACTCCTTGTTCTGTCATCAGGTACCATTGAGAACAGTCTAGATCCAGGGACTACTGCAGGAGACTTTCTCTTCTTTGGGTCTTCTCTCTGTTCTCCCCCCAGCAGACCCAGGGTTCTGCTCCTTGACTATCTACAAGCTTCTGTTTTTCTGTCCACCTCGTCCCACCTCAGTTGAATCATATGATAGTCTGTCAGGGTTCTTAATTCATTCTCTGCACCTGGGGAGGCAAATCTGCTGTCACAGATGGGCCAAGATCTATTTCCCTTTAAAAGGATCAGCCACCCTATGACAATATCCAAAAAAGAAGAGAAGGCATAACTTTGTCCACCTATTTTATGTCTTTTTATAATACAGGGATGTGCCAAGGAGGGAGCTGATCTTAAATCCATGTGAGATCTGGGCACTAAATTGAAATGTAGCCTGTCTAAAAAGCTAAAATGGGTTCTCATGTAGCAATGTCCTCACTAACTTCCTGCCAGCCAGTATGCATTTTTCCTCTGTTGGTTAGTGCATCAAGTTTTATAGAGGGGAAAAATCCATGTCTTCAATGCATACATATCCCTGTTTTCCATGCCTCCTCCTACTGAGCATCCCAACATACAGTTACTGCAGTGAAAAGTATCCAGAGCATATGTGCTGGCCATCACACAGAAGAGCTTCACAATACAAATCATGTGCTTTAAACCTCTTATTACAATTTAAAGTAAAGCTTAGATTTTTAATCCTTTTCACCTTTCACAGTCTGTCTACTGTACACAGCATGAAAACCCAACTCACACTGAGGTCTGAACATCTGTGGCTCATCCATTTTAACAGATGGCTAGATCTGTGATGTTCCAGACAGTTATACCACAATGTGGTGTTTGGCACAAGCATATGTTGTGCATCTACCTATCCTTGACCACTTAAAAAGATTGCCCCTACTCCAGCTTTTTGGTGTATGAAATTCCTCATTGTGTGCTGTCCCTGGGGCTTGAGGTATAGAGGCTCTTTTATGTGCCACTGTTATCTCCATATGGAGAATAATTATGGCGGAAAGGGGAAGTAGCAAATTATTGCTTCAGTTGTTTATAAATGATCTATCAATGTATAGAAAATAGTGTGTGTGTGTGTGTGTGTGTGTGTTTAATATTAAACAAGACAATGATTAGTTGAGAGTTGAAAAACAGGTATCAATATTCTGTGTATTTTAACTAGAATGAATGGATACATGTTACTTACCTATGAACCCCTCATTAATTTTGGGATGTTTTACATAAATCCAGCAAATTGTTTGCAAAAATCTGTCCCTTTCCATCTGTTCACTAAATTCATTTTGGATTAAGACAACCCCCCATGATAGCACAACAGAGCATGAGAACATTAAATCCAGACATAAGTAACTTCCTAAAGTCCTATCATAGAACATAACAGTAAGATCCTTCTTGAGCGCATTCAAAATCATGGGCCCTATACTGTGGGAATACTGATGTATAGTATGACACTGGAGAACTGGCATAGTTCCAAAATACCAAAAAAGATACAACTTTGGCTTTCTTGTTCGTCTTTCTTAGAAGAATTTTTCCATATAGGAGAAGTACTTGAAATAAGGCATTTAAAAACAGAACAAAAACAAGTCCTAGGAAATAGATGCATCAAAGCAATGGATTTAAAGAGCCTTTTCATCTCCAAGTTAGCATGCTTTTAAATCTGATTTAGGTCAATAGTGAACAAACGTTATCATATTAAAGCAACTGGAAGAATTGTTGGTTTTGGCCCATTTCCTAATAGGCAGTTACCTGGAGCTGTTGACATAGAAGATTGCCCGTGTCCTCAAAGTACCATCATAATTATTGTGAAATACACTCTGGCTGGAACTCTGAGAAGCCACTGACGAATAGACACGAAAATTACTTCCTCACTTTGAAATGGCATGCAGGAACTTGAAATGGTGTTCTGTGGCTAGAGGGTTTCATTCTCCTGTGGCTAGAGGGTTGTTCATACTCATGAAAGGAGCTAGAAACTCTTGCTCAGCCCCTGCAGTCCTAGCAGGGACCATGCTTGGTTGCTCTGTGGGGATGATGCATGTGCATGTAGAAGCTGAGAGGGAACGGCACATGCTCAATGTATATGGAATCTTTAGAGACGTTAACTGCCAAACCCTAACAAGTCGCTAGTGAGCATGTCCCTGACACCAGGGTAACCCTCCCTGCCAAATAAGTCCCTGCTACAAAGCATGCAGAAATTAGAACTTCTCAACAAAATAGTTGTACAACTTATTTTTAGTATGAACAAACTTGATTCTCAGGAATGGATGAACTGTGTTAGCTGGAATGTCCCAAAACAATTTGGCATGAGGCAAACCCCTGGCATGGGAAATTTCAGTCCAAATAGTTAGTCTGGCAAAGTTATAAGCAATGGAAAACAGGGTCTTATGACAGAAAGTGTTGCTAAACCTTGGCTAATCGGCATAGCTGGTAATGATGCATAAATTACTAGTTGACATGTCCAAGTCAGATTTGGTGCCCTTTTAGCTCATTTACAACTTTATAAGATTGTAGTTATTGAAAATGAATAAATTTATTTTCAACACTGATTTTAACCGACCTTAAAAAAGCTAACTAAACAAAATACCACTCTTCTCAGTGGTGACAATGGATTTTGCTATTCAGTTTTCACTTTTTAATTAATAAAGCTAGGATTGACATATGGCACATATTGTGTAGCCTGATTATTATGGAAACCAGGTTTAATATTAGTTGATATGTGCTCTGGCCCTTTGTCACTACACTTCCAATAGAGATCTGGTAAATAATCCCAACTAAACATGAGAAGTTGCATCTCTGAATTAGGATGTAATTTTGCTGCTTCTGTCTTCTGAAATGTTATATGGACATAAAAAAAGAAAATAATGATTTAAAATGAAACCTTGTTTTCACAGGAAACAGATTATTGTGAGGAAATGGCAAATTGACGCAAGTGAGGATTGACTAATTTGAAGAACACAGCAGAAAAATTCAAAGTTCATTTCCAAAATTAAATAGTTTGTGGCCTCATGATTTTTTCATCAGCAGTTGGACTTTGTACGTTCAGCTGTCATTAGCAATGGGTTCAAAAGTGTTGCTGAATTGATAATGAAGAGAATGGAAAATATGTATTGTAAAGTTTTACGCTGCCACTCATTACTGCAGTGTCTGAGAGCCTACCATGTAAAACAGATAGCAATAGCAAGGCTTGTAGTGGACTTCATTATCAGAGGGGTAGCCGTGTTAGTCTGTATCTACAAAAACAATGAGGAGTCTGGTGGCACCGTAAAGACTAACAGATTTATTTGGGCATAAGCTTTCATGGGTAAAAAACCCACAACGATACCCAGTTCCATACCCATACCCGGCAGGGCTACTGACAGGGGGCCGCAAAAGGGGCAGCGACGTTAAAGCGCTGTCATGGCAATGCTTTAAAATCAGCTGGGTATTGTCCGGTATTGGCGGCCACTTTTTACCGGTATGCCGTACCGGTTTACTTTATCAAGGGACTGGGAGTGGCTGGCTCACTACAAAAGCAAGTTTCCCTCTCTTGGTATTGACACCTCCTCATCAAATTATTGGGAGTTGACCACATCCACCCTGACTGAATTGGCCTTGTCAACACTGGTTCTCCACTTGTAAGATAACTCCCTTCTCTTCATGTGCCAGTATATTTATGCCTGTATCTGTAATTTTCACTCCATGCATCTGAAGAAGTGGGTTTTTTACCCACGAAAGCTTATGCCCAAATAAATCTGTTAGTCTTTAAGGTGCCACCAGACTCCTCGTTGTTTTAGGGGACTTCATTTAGTCTCTGGTATTTTTTCTGTTTCCGGATTTAAAATTTTGCTTGGGGTAATAATTCTGGTTCTTAATGTTTTTAATTTACCTTTACAATATGCCCATTAAGGTTGATTTGTAATTTGTTTTTTTCCCCTTTGGTTAGAAGGGGTGTTAAATGTTGAGTGTCTCATTCTTTTGGTGGAAAGATTTTTTCCAAGATGATTACCTCATCTAGGCCATTTGTCAAGCCAGTGCAGGATTCCTCCTTACTGCATTTTCCAAAGTGATTCGTTCAGTACAGTGTGTGCGTTAAAGCACTTTTGTGATGTATTTATTTGTAAGGAAGTAGTAAAAATGTGTTAAGATAAACAAGGAAATCAATTAGCATTTTAATTTGCTGTTATTTTCCTGGAGGATCCTCTGCCTCCATCAAAGATGGAGGACCCTGCAAAATGTTTGTATACCGTAATTGATTTATGTTTGAGGGAACAATTAGGCCTATATCCTACAATAGTTTACACATGTGAGGAACGCATTGGGACTACTTGCAGATATAAAGCTCCTTGTGTATGTAAATCTTTGTAGTATTAGGGTGTCAGTTTGTGGCAAGAGGTAACTTTACTGCTTTATGATAGACAAAACTAAAATTAATTAAGCAGTCACTGACCATTTGAAAAAAATATATAATGTATTGATGATTTGAGAAAATTTAATTAATTTAAAAGACCAAATAATGAGCCTCCATTTGAAATCTCATGAGAATATTACCTTTGTGTGTCTAGGGTCAGGACAATTTGTGGGTGATGTGGAAGTACTTCTGGTTCCTGCCAAGTAAAATTTTTTGTGAGCAGATAAATGGGCTTTTTTAAAACATTTTTTAAAACAATATTTTCAAGCTTTGCTAGGGAAACTCAAATGAAAAGTGGGTCTTCACCTCTTTAACCTTGGATTAATGACAGCATTTTAAAAGGATTTATGCAGGATTTTCAGAGCACTGAAAGTTTTAATTTCAGGTTTAGAGAATTAGGATCTCAAATAATATAATTTTTTAAAGGTATTAGGAGCAAAATGTTATGTAAAGGGTGCAGTCTGTTGCATCTGTATATGCTTGAATTATTTTTGTAAAAATATCTGCTAAGAAAGAGCCTGAGATTATATGACGTTCCTTCCCATTGACTGCTATTAAATATCAGACTTTGTATTAATATTGGAGGCTAATTATATAGATCTCTTGGTCAGATTAAGCCAGATTTACAGAAATGACTCCCTAGAGCAACCTCTTCCTTCAAAATGTAAATCAGAAATTAATCTTCCTAGTAAAAGCCATGCACAACTATGGTGCTGTATAAATTGTCAGACTGGCAACAAAATGATCTGTTGCCAAACCTTCTTTATTATTTTTAAAATACCCTGGATGGTTCCCACAATGTCCCTGAATATTTCAATCTGTTTTGGTATGTTCTATTGTGTGAGATGATGTTTTCCAATTCAAATTATTTTTCATTGTAACCTTCATTGTTTGCATAGCACAGACTTCCCTTGGTGGAAACATATTTATTTTTAATTGATTTTTTTCCCTTGGAAAACATGAGTTCCATTTATTGGGGTGGTGGGCAGGGGAGGGAGAAGACAAATGACTCTTTCAACATGAACACTGCAAGTTTGCACACAATTTTTAAAATGAGCCTTTCAAAAACTTGAATGCCTCTGGGTTCACCCATCCATTACAAGCACCAAGCTCTGGGATGAGTATTATGTCTATAAAATAAACAAGGCAACATATAACAAAAAATAAAAAGGAGTCTTGAAGCTGGCCAGCAAAAGACTAGAGCAAACAAGAAAAAAAAGTTGGTTTTAATATGTACCTGAGTTTATCCCCAAACAATTTCTGTTAATAAAATATACATATGCCTTTAGCACAGAAGGTCAGCAAAGGTTATTTCTATTAAGCCAAGTACCTACTGAGAGACGGTGCTTGTTATTTGTTGACCGAGGGACATGATTTCTGCAGTTTTCTATGTCTTGGGTATGTATTTGAATAGTTCAAGCACACATCATTATCTTAAGAAAAACATATTGGCAAATGCTTAGATATTCTTACTCCACCATGGGTAAACAACTTATATCCTGATTTGTGCCCTAGTTTAATTGCTTTTCCTTTATTAAATGTTTGTGCATGACACAGCTGTAGCATTTCTAACTTTAAATGACCCTTTTTACTCTTTGTCTGGATAAATTTGCACAAAACAGAGAGCTGATCTTGAAAGAAAGAACTTGTTGGGAAATTACTTCTAGGTTGGTAGCAAATATATAGTTTTGTAGTATTTAATACCTATTACATTAGTATAATAAAATAAATAGTCTTAAGGAAGTGCTATAGAGCAAGGCAGAAAACCAAACCAGCAACTCTTGTGACAAGGCAGCATACACTGGCTTTCCAGGCCTACTTTGTCTTACGCCAACATCTCAGTTCTCAGAAATAGCAATTTCCTCCTGGAATCCCATAGAGAAATGCACAGACACAGTCTCTACAGAAGGCTAGGAATTCTATTCCCACTTGGCCTGTTTTATCCACCAACGATATGTTGCCAGACTCCTTGCACAAATTCTGTTTCATTTATACAAGACCAGGGCCGACGAGGAGGGGCGGGGGGAGGAAGCTGGTACAAATTACCAGGTTCCGGCGGTCCAGAAGGGGGCCTGGCTTCCCCGACTTTCCCCCCCTCTCGTTGGCCCTGTTTAGCCCGTCCGCCTGCCCTTGCTGGGGGGCTGGAAAAAATTCTGGGCCCGGCTTCCCCCCCCGTCTCGTCGGCCCTGTTTAGCTGGTCTGCCCTTGCTGGGGGCCTGACATTTTTTTTTTTCACCGGGGCCGGAACCCGCTCTCAGCGGTCCTGTACAAGACACCCACTTCACTCCCTTTCAAGGTGCCCCAAAGGATTTCTCTAGCGTTGAGTACAGTGTCATCAAAATATTTGTAAGATTCTTCTTAGCTCTTGTTGGCTGTGAGCCAGTTCTATGGCTAAATTAACTGCAGATACCAGAATACTCTGGTGCCAGATGAAAGCTGAGGAGATCCATGGTAGTTTAACTTTCTGCTGAAGAAAAGGTGTTTTTTTTTTTTTTTTTAAGGTTCAGATTTGTCCCAGTTCAGATTACTTTTCATTATTATTGGTACTGATTTGCCCACCACGTCATCGCTCAGTTCTGGGTCAGTCCTCAAAATTTGCCATCATACCCTAAAAATAAGATTGTGAGTGGCGTGAGGTGAAAGAAATGGAAAGGCAGACCTGTTTTTTGTGGAAAAGAGGCTTTCTGCAGAGTGAATACAGTAGCTGTTTAGTAGAGGGGAAGTTAATGACTCATGCTGATTGCAACTCTACAGTGCTGAGTTAATCATTGATTTTCTTTTCTTCCTCCCTCCTTCCCAACCCCCGCTACTCTTGAGAGTACTCCTTCTCAGGTCTGTGTTGAAGGTCTCCATTATTCCCAGAGACAGGCAGCAGATTAAATAAATAAAGACTATTGCAAGGGGTAGGACACTCATGTGCAGAATAGAAAAGGGAACAATGCATTGTTGTACTGATGGATCTAAGAGATGTACTCTCAAAGGTTACTGTGAGGGCAGCACTTTGAAGTATGAAACTGTCCCTGCAGGTATTTATTTAATTGCAAAAGCATCCTAATACACTTGAAATGAAACCAGTGTTTTGCTGAACTGTGAGTATCCTAGCACTTTTCTTAGTGAAGCACATGTCAGAGATTCTACTTTAAGATTTTTATATGGAAGATGCTCTTGTGGTTTAATTTATTTCTAACTATTTCTTTATGGAAACGAGTATCCTACAGACTCTGGCTACATGTAACAGGACTATTTAGGCCTGGATCCTTTTTTTTACTCCATCTCTGCGCAGTTGCCCATGAAAAGGGAGGTCAGGCACTGTTTTTCCCCTCTCTGAATGTCCTAGAGAGGACATTTAATAAATCATGGGCTCATGTTTGCGGGGGAAGAATTGTGATGCCTCCTGCCCCTCTTCCAGCCTGATGGAGCATCTCTGGAAAAGATACCACAGCCTGGGACTGTGTAACCTTTGTAATGGAGAAATGTCAACTTCAGTGAAGGTCTCAGATGCAACTCTGGCCAGGGGAAATACTTGGTAATGAAGCAAAAATGGATCTGTGTAGGTAGGAAACCAGGAGGGATGCTAGAAGGGAAGAGCCAGTGTGGCGCATAGGGCTTAACATAGATCCCTGAGACCTGCTATGTTTGAAAACAGGCCCCAGAGCCTTTACTAGGGGAAAAGTCAAACCTAGTCCCCAGTAACGACATTGTGGAAAATCTTCGCAAAAGGGTTCTGTAGACTTTCTCCTCCAAAGCCCCCACCTGTGGGTTTTATTGTTGGCAGCCAAGCCAGACCCTAGGCAGTACACTGAATGGATTTATCTGCTATACCATTGTATATAGCCATGAATTTTGGAAACGTTGAAATCCTACTTATTTCTTAATCTGTAAACGGGTCCTTCATTTGGCACACTGAAGTTTCTGAAATCCATTCCTGTCCTATCAGGACCAATCCTGTTTTCCATTGCTGTGTCCTACTTTAAAAAATGCACAGGGAAAAAGGAAATGCAGAAACTTCTGTTAGAATCAATCTTAATTTCTTCTACTTTGCAAAGGCTGTCTAAATGTTTACACTTACATTTTGACTGTGCTGTGAATGTACTTCCGTGTTTGATACAACCCGTCCATCTCCTGTGCATACAAATGGCCATTCAGCCTTCCAGCTTCAATACATACTGAAAAACTGTGTGAAAGGTGGTCATAGAATATGATACTGACACACGAGTGAGCAGCTGACACTATGAGACAGTGCTGTAAATAATGGAAACATTGTAATACTTTCTTCTATGGAATTGACTTTATTATCTTTAATTAGGGTGTTAGCCAAACACCACATGAGAGTTGCACAATCCAGAGAATCTGTGGTAAAACCCAGAGGGCTAGAAGTCCAACATGGCATGTGAAGATTAAGGCAGTAAAACAGATTAATTGACAGCATATGATAGGAGTTGAGTCAGAGCTGGATATAGACTTTGGGTTCTTGTAAATCTTGTTGCAATGTTAATGGATGACCATATCCAAAATGCAGCCTGTGAAAATACTAACACAAATGGAGTCTTAATGGGCTGTTTTAATTTAAAAAATGCTTAGTTTTAAATATACTTAACTTTTATTTTATTGGTATTTTTTGAAGCTGCTTGTGAAAGGTTCACAAATTAATGCAGTTAGCCTACTTTTGACGCATGAGGACCAGGGAAGAGGTTACCAGAAGTACACAAATCACTCCCTAAGATCCATCAGGGACCCCATTGGCTTGCCTGTAAAGACTATTGTGTGTATAGATAAGACTAAAGGCCCAGAAGCAAAGGTATATGGTTTAAAAAAAAAACACAAAAGTTTGAGATGAAAGGCAGTGTCTAGTTGGGGTGTACAAAGATGTGTTGGGTTTAGTAAAATTAAATATCTTCTACAATCTGAATAAGGGCAACCAGAGCACTTTAATGCAGCTCATTCAAACTGGGAGGTGATGTGAGCATTAGGAAGTATAGAGGAAATAGCACAGAGAAATCTAGGCAGATTAGAAACCTAAGTAGAAAATAACATGGGCAGAACCTGCAAAGCACAAATATATACAGTGAGTGAGCTGTAAATTGGACATTGCAAACTAACACATAGATATGGCATTAACAATAGCAATGGAGACACTAAACTGCATACTTAGAGATATGGTGCCATTGGCCAGGGAGTTAATAGTCACTCTCAATACGGCTCTGGTGCAACCACACCTAGAACACACTTCAATTCTGAGCACCTCATTATGAGAAAATCAGGGAAAGTTGAGAGGAACAACAACAACAACAAAAATAAGAGCCTTGGGTTAATTCCCAGCTAGGATTTAGAGAATGCTCAAGGAGTAACTATGAGCTCGGAGCTAAGATTTTTTTAGTCTTAGCAGCATTTGGAAAAAGGGGGTGTTACTCACATACTTACCATCTATACTTATGGGATAAGCCAGGATAGGGAGCTTTGTAGGAATGTACAAGTTATTCTATATGGTTTGTATTTTCTGACTTGGCATTTTTGAGTTCACACTTTGTAAAACTGCCTAGAAGGAATGTAGCTAGACTCCTGCCAAGTTGGTGTCAATTAGGGTTAAACCAGAACTCTTGTTATATAAAGCTACCCAGAGAAGAGGATTTTTTGTTGACTAGAGGCTCAGGATCGAACTTTCTCTCTTATCCACATTATGCCCCTGTTTCTGATACAGTGCCTAAATATGGTCTTCAGTGTCTAAACATACACACCCAGCTTTAAAAATAATGGTTTAAGAGCCTGAAGTGCTTAACCATACAGGCTAGCTGCATTCACTGGCGCAGAGAATTGTAGAAATTATAGATGGAAAAGATTTGTTAAATCATCTTGAACATCCTATATCTGCAGGAGAGGGACCCTACAGTACATCTACCACAGAAAAACTCTGAAAATTCTAATAGTGAATCTCAACATACATGTCTAGATCAGCCTGCATCAGGAACTGCCTCTTGGATATTACTGACATGAGTAGGGTACATTTACTTCTCCCTGGCAATCTGGAGGGAAAACTTTAAAAATCATCATTAATTTTTTATGAACACTAGTATTAACCTTTCCCTTAACATTCATTAACCTTATTCTAAAACAGAAAAGAGATATCAATGACAAAGTAATTTCTTACATGGGACTGGAAATTAATTTTACTTTTCTGTGGTTGCCTCTCAGTAATTTGAAATCATGATGTTATAGAGGGAAGGTTTATAAGAAGATGTTTTACATAATGATTAGACGCACTTAACTGAGAGGGGTTGAGTCACCCATTCCAGCTGTATGTGGGGTCTGGGCTTCAAAAAAACATGCAGACTCCCAGTGGCTGGTAAGACATGTGGGTGGTGACACAGCTGGGAGACTAAGGAAGTTAACTAGCTAAATTCACCAGCAGAGGAAGGTGTGTATATATAGTTTTCTTTTAACCCTTAACTTGCAGATACTCTACAAGGAAGAACTTGCAATAGGAGGAAAATGGTACATTGCTAACATCCTGGCTAGGTCCTCACCGTACAGGCACCCAGACTCTGGAGAGTGCTACCCAGGTCCTGGTCTTGACTTGCTGGGAATGTGGCCTGCATGTTCCTGCCAGCAAAAGTCAGGTAGGGGGAACCAGTTGGTCTGAGCTGTTGGTGCAGGAAGCAGATAAAAAAGCTGCAGGAGGAGCTGGCACCTGAGATCATGAGGACTACATGGACGGGACACATGGAAACATCAGGATGGAGAATGCTAGCAGACTACAGATGACTACAGTGGCCCCAGAGGAGGAAGAAGAACCAGCTGCTCTGTGAAGAGGATACTGCTGGCCACCTTGGGCAGTAGACAGTGCTCCACTTCCTCTCCCTCGCATGCCCCAGGTCCCACATCCATGACACTGAAGAACTGGTACGCTGTACAACAATAGGATGAGAGAAGCATACCCCAATGGCTGAGGAGGAGAGGCCACCTGCCTCTAAAGATAGGTAAGCAGCAGAGCCCAATGGCCACCACACTCAAGAGGAGGAGATGTAGGGTGTTGGTGGTTGAGAACTCCCTTCTGCAGGGGATAGAGGCAACCATCTGCCGACCTGACGCGAAATCCTGAGAGGCGTGCTGCCTACCTGGAGCCCACATCCAAGATGTCACAGAAAGGCTCATCCAGCCTTCTGGCCACTATCTCATGTTGCTCATCCATATGGGCACGAATGATACTGCCAGATTTGATTCTGAACAGATCAGCAGTGACTATATAGGGCTCTGGAAGCAAGGATGAAGAAGTCATGGGTGCAGGTTGCGTTCTTATCCATCTTCTTAGTTGAGGGTAAGGGCTTAGGAAGGGACACTGGCATCCTGGAGATGAATGTATGGCTGTGCAATAGTGTTGACAGGATGGCTTTGTCTGTCTTGACCATGGGATTTGTTCCGGGAAGCAGGATTTCTGGGAAGAGATGGGGTCTACCTGATCAAGAAAGGTACACTGATTTGCCAACCAGTGAAGGGGGCTTTAAACTAGGTTCAAAGAAGGCAGGTGACAAAAGTCCATGGCTAGGTATAAAAAAGGTGAGCTTAACAGAGGGCTAAATGTTAGGGAATGTGGAAAATTACAATAGGGTCATAGGAACAACAAGAGGGATACAAATGGGGGAACCTGCTCAGCATCTTAGATGCCTATGCAAAAATGCAAGGAGTATGGTAAATAAACAGGAAGAACTGGAAGTAGCAGTACATAAGCCAAACAAGGGGACAGGAATACAAGCCAGAACAGGGAGAGAACAGGTTCAAGAATATTTAGATAAATTAGATGTATTCAAGTCAGTAGGGCCTGCTGAAATTCACGCTAAGGTATTTAAGGAACTAGGTGGAGCAATCTCAGAATCATTAGCGATTATCTTTGAGAACGTGTGGAGGACAGGTGAGGTCCTGGAGAAGGACAAACATAGTACCTATCTTTAAAAATGGGAACACAGAGAACAATAGACCAGTCAGCCTAACTTTGATACCTGGAAAGATAAGAAACAAATTATTAAACAGTCACCTGGAGGATAATAGGGGCATAAGCAATAGCCAACATGGATTTGTCAAGAACAAATCATGCCAAACCCACCTAATTTTCTCTTTTGACAGGGTTACTGGCCTAGTGAATAAGGGGGAAGCAGTAGATGTAATATATGTTGATTTTTTTTTTAAGTCAGGCTTTTGATACATTCTCACATAGCATTCTTATAAGCAAACTAAGTCTAGAGAAAATTACTAAAAAGTGAGTGCACAACTGGTGAAAGATGGTACTCAAAGAATAGTTATCAGTGGTTTGTTGTCTGTTACTACTCAATATTGTCATTAATTACTTGAATAATTGAATGGAGAATGTGCTTATAAAATTTGTGGATGACACCAAGCTGGCAAGGGTTGCAAGCACTTTGGAGGACAAGATTAGAATTCAAATTAACCTTGACAAATTAGAGAATTGGTCTGAAATTCAATAAAGACAAATGCCAAGTTTATACTTAGGAAGGAAAAATCACATGCACAACTGCAAAATAGGAAATAACTGGTTAGGTGGTAGTACTGCTGAAAAGGATCTGGTTGTTATAGTGGCTCACAAATTGAATGAGTTAGCAGTGTGCTGGAGGTGTGAAAAAGACTAAGATAATTCTTGGATGTTGTGACGACAGGAGCTGACATGCCAAACCCGTGAAAAAAATGCAGAAATTGGGCTTGTTTTTTGGCTTAATTGGCTTGTGAGTTGCTTGATGGATAGTTTTTTGGCTTGTACCTTGTTGCTTTTTTTTTTTTTTTTTTTTGATCCGTTCCCAGCAAGCAGGGTAAGGGGGGGCAAGTAGGGGCAAGGGAGGGAGAGAGTCAGGGGTGCACAGCGAGGGGATCTAGTCACATAGAGTGTTGGGGTTCTTAAGGATTGGCTTATTTTGGCCTCGGTTCAAAATGGGATTAGCTTGATTTTTGGCTTATTGTGAAAGTCGGAGTGCTTATTTACCGCGTGAAAGTTGGCAACTGTGGACAGGAGGCCCTGTGGTCCTACTAAATCCCATCTCAGGAAGCAGCGAAGTGACCAGAAAGGAGCAGTCAAGATGGGTCCTCCAGGCCTGCCTAAAGAGGCCTCACAGAAGCAGCCAATTAAAGCCCAGCAAGCTCTTGTAAAAGGAGCTGCAGGGGCTTAGCAGGTCGGTTCCTGGCTGGGACTAGAGGAGCAAGGAAGGATACTCCTCTCTGGCCAAAGGAGCTCAAGGGACTACCAGAGTTTGTTTCTGGATGTGTTTTGCTTAGCTGTGTTTGCAGGGACAGAGAGGACCTAAGAACCTTAACCCTGGGCTAAGGGTGAAGCTAAAAGGGGCCATGTAGGAAGAAGCCCAGGGAAGAAGCAGCAACAAATTGAAATAGAACAGTGTGCAATGGCTGTTTATGGGTCCCTGGGTTGCAACCCAGAGTAGTGAGTGGTCCTGGGTTCCCCTACCAGCCACATGTGAAGTCACACAAACCCCCAAAACAGGACAGGGCTTATTTGAGAGCCCAAACAAAGGGCTGAATTTAAAGGGTCAAGAGTTTGGTCCGAAGACCCTAGTGAGGGCAACAAGATAGTTCATTTATTGGATTCTTTATTACCCTGGAAGGGGTTCATTTGGATTTTGTGACTTGGCCAGAAGGCCCTGGTTGGCAGCCTGCAGCGGGTGCCAGGTGTGAGAAAAAGACTACAGTACCACACCCAGCCACTCAAGAGGTGAGTGCCCCCCATTAGAGGTATCTTCACAGGAGTGTCGTATAAAAGACATAGGAGGTAGTTGTCCCACTCAATAAAATACGGGTGAGGACTCAGTTGGAATACTGTGTCTGTTTCTGGGTTCCACTCTTTAGAAAAAATGTTGGCAAATTGGAAAGAGTCTAGAGGAGAGCAACAAAAATGATATGAGGTTTAGATAACCTGATCTATGAGGAAAGGTTAAAAAAACCTGGGCATGCTTATTCATGAGAAAAGAAGACTTGGGGGTGTGGGACCTGATGACAGTCTTCAAATATGTTAAGTGCTGTTATAAGACGGCAGTGATCAATTGTTCTCTGTGTTCACTGATGGTAGAACAAGAAATAATGGGCTTAATCTGCAGAAAGGGAGATTTAGGTTTTAAGAATAGTTTAGGCAAACACCCCTCCGTGCAGTGGTCAGGACTATATAACTTTTGAGGCCTACATTTCTATAATTCTATAACCGAGAAGAGAGAAACCACCTTGCATGTCTATAGTGTGGATCCTCAAGGGATTTCGTTGTGTTTTACAAATAACAATCTTTGTAACACTTCTGTGATGTGGGGATGTTTTATTTATCCCATTTTATGAAACTGAGGCACAGCATAGTTAATTATTTGCCTGAGGCCTTAAAGAGACTTGGTGGCAAAGAAGAAAATAACACCTAGGGGTTCATTTTTTATATATCTCTTTAGGCTCTTCAAGGTTAATATTTGAACACAACTGTCCATCAGTCAGTGTAGCTGGTAAATATGCAATAGCATTCTGACTACCAGACTTGTACTAACCTGTGGACTATGTTAACACTCCTCCCTCCCTCCATACGATGCATATACATATGTTTTACTAGCTCTCTCAGGGTACTCGGGCATACACACTCTTGCCTTATAGGAAGTATACTGTAACATCTGAACCATGCATGGTGGAGAAGCAAAGCCAGCTCTGAGTTTCCACATACTTTTAAGGTTATATCCTGGATTTATTTCTTCACCACCATACTTCAGTATCTGACATGAAATCCAATCAAGATTTAGCACTAAAGTAAAAATAACTGTTGGCACCAGTTTGTAGCTTTCAAATCTGACCTGGACAGACACATTTTAAAACTTCTGCTATCAAGTATGAATGTTTCCATTTTCCAGGATTTTCTGGATTTCTAATGTTTAAATAATGGTTGTATTCTGATTTTTATAAATTGCTCTTGCCAGCGGCATGCTTGACTCAGCTGTATGATGTGGGTAGGCAAGGGAAGGATATCTTGAATGGTTTGCCAGTCTGATGTATAAATGTTTATCTTACTGGCTCCTATGAGTGGTTTTGAGCCTTGTGACTGAAAACAAAATATGGTCGCTGTTGTGTATTGCGGACATAACACGAATCCTTAATTAGAAACACAGATGTACATATAGTTGGAGCCATGATGTCTGACTATTGCTGAGAGAGAGAGAGAAGAAAAGCATAGTAACCACTATATAACAACAGACTGAACATAAGCAACTGCTTAAGAAACTAGAACTACAAATTCATATAAAGAGGTTCAACAGTCCGATCAATACATTCAAATATATCACATCTGTCCTCCCCCCTGAAATGAAATGGGCACAACAACTTCAGAAGAACTTGTGGGGAACAGCCCAAGGTTCAGTTACAAGTCAAGTATTTCAGGTGACTTGCATTTTCTTTTTGGATAGTGTCTGCCAACATATTGAGCACTCAATTGAAGAAGTGGGGTGACTGAAGCAATGTCTGACTCAGATGTTTTCTCAGATGATGCTGGTTGTTCAGCACAGCTGCTTTCTAGTAAAAGGTTATTGATTTTTTTTTGCATCAGGCTGTGGCACTGATGTTGGAACAACTGTCGGCTCCCTAAATTTTGCTGCTTTTGTTAACCATGGAGTCACCCCTGAATCTCACAATTAGTCAATGTAGTGGTGCCAAAATTTATTGGGTGACACTTGTATAGGACAAAGGATCCATTTGTGCACTAACAATTGCTGGACGCCATGTACTGGGTCCCTGATAATCACATACCAGCATTGTTTGACCCGCTTGTAGCTGGTGCACTAGTCCCTCTTGTCATAGCTTTACTTATCTGATGTTTCTGACATGTAGATGTAAATTTGGCTTTAAGTCCCAGTGTGACCTGAGATTTTGGCCCATAAAAAGCATTGCAGGTGTTTGGTGCGTCGTGGCATGTACTGCGTTTCAATATGATAGCAAGAAGCGTGATAGCTTTTGCTGTAGTGATCCCTTCTCATCTTTCATGGATCACCAGGCTTTACTTAAAAGTATTTCAATTAAGCTATTTGAGGCGGGGTGATATGGTGCTGAAGTTGTATGTCTAATACCATTTTTCTTCATGAACCACTGAAACTCTATTCAGTACTAAACTGAGGACCATTGCCACTCATAACTTGTTTTGGCAGTCCAGTTCTTGCAAGCGAATTTGGAAGTTTTCCTACTGTCTGTGCAGCTGTGGTGATTTAGATGCAAAAAACTTCAGGCCACTACTAGACACATCATTCCTGAAAATGATCCTACAAAATCAATATGTAGAGGTGGTCAGGGAGCTAATGGCCATTCCCAATGATGTAATGGTGCTCTCATCTGTGAGAGTAAAGATCTTGGGAGACAGACCTGTCCTTGCTTACAGAAAACCCCCCAACCTAAAGCAAATACTCACCAGCAACCACACATCACTGAACAAAACCACTGACCCAGGAACCTATCCTTGTAACAAAGCCCGATGTCAACTCTGTCCACATAGCTATTCAAGTGACATCATCATAGGACCTAATCACATCAGCCATACCATCAATGTGATATATGCCATCATGTGCCAGCAATGCCCCTCTGCCATGTACATTGGCCAAACCGGACAGTCTCTACGCAAAAGAATTAATGGACACAAATCTGACATCAGGAATCATAATACTCAAAAACCAGTGGGAGAACACTTTAACCTGTCTGGCCATTCAATGACAGACCTGCGGGTGGCTATCTTACAACAGAAAAAACTTCGAAAACAGACTCCAACGAGAGACTGCTGAGCTGGAATTGATATGCAAATTAGACACAATCAACTCAGGATTGAATAAGGACTGGGAATGGCTGAGCCATTACAAACATTGAATCTATCTCCCCTTGTAAGTATTCTCACACTTCTTATCAAACTGTCTGTACTGGGCTATCTTGATTATCACTCCAAAAGTTTTTTTTCTCTTACTTAATTGGCCTCTCAGAGTTGGTAAGACAACTCCCACCTGTTCATGCTCTCTGTATGTGTGTATATATATCTCCTCAATATTTATTCCACTCTATATGCATCTGAAGAAGTGGGCTGTAGTCCACGAAAGCTTATGCTCTAATAAATTTGTTAGTCTCTAAGGTGCCACAAGTACTCCTGTTCTTTTTATAGTTGCTAGGTTTGGTACAAATCACCTATAATAGTTGATAAATCCTAGAAATGATCTAATTTGTGACACATTCTTTGGCAGTGGAGCTTTCAGGACTGCTTAATCGTCTCCTGAGATTTATATAGATCCTTGTACATCAATGACATGCCCACAATAAGTTATCGAGTCCTTGAAAAATTCAGATTTTATGTGATTAGTTCACAGCCCGTATTCTTCTAAACATTTTAATACACTTTTCAGGGTTTCCAGGTGTTTTTCACCACTTCCATTGGTCACAATGTCATCAAAATATCTCTATGTACTTGGGATACCTTGCAAAACTTGGTCCATTGCCTATTTCCATATAGCAGGACCTGAAGCAATCCCAAACACTAGCCTGTTGCACTGGTACAGACCCTTTTTGTGTGTTGATTGTGAGGTATGCCTTAGATTCTTCCTCAACTTCCATCTGTATGCAGACCTGTGGCAAATCAATTTTGCTGAAGCATTGTCCCACTGCAAGTGTAACAAAAATGTCTTAAATCTGAGGCAGGGGTATTTCTCAACGTTCAGTACAGGGTTTACGGTGACCTTAAAATCTCCATCCACCTTTATTGCACCACATTTTTTTAACAATGGGAACAATAGGATTTCCCCACTTGCTCCAGGCCACATTTGAAAGTATACACTCTTTCCAGATGTTCCAATTCAGCGTCTACCTTCGAGTGGATTCTGTAAGGGACAGGTCGAGCTTTGTGAAACTTGGGCTGCACCTTCTGAGATAGGATTATTTTAGCCTTTATGTGTTAGAGTTCCCATGCCTTCGTTGAATACTCCCAATGCCTGACTTAGTATCCCTTCCAGATGATGTTTGATTGTTTTTGTGGAGTCTGCTGAAAGTGTCTGCAGCATCTTTGTAGATTTCCAATCTAGAGGAACCTTATGTAACCATTCATGGCCCCACAGGGCTGATCTCCCCCCCCCCCCCCCCCCCCCCCCCCCGTTTTCAACGACATAAATTTAATTAAGACTGCTTATTGTTATACTCTGCATTCATGTGCATCACCTCAGTTGGCACTCCTGTCTCCCACATAAGTTTTTAGTAACATCGGTTTCTCCCTCAGTTGGGTATTTTAAATTTTTTTCTCATATTCTGAATGTGTGATAACAGACACTGCAGAGCCTGTATCCAATTCTATTTTGAGCATTTTTCCTGTCACCTGGACGGTCAAACAGATTGCTGACTTGTTGTTTTTGCTCATGTTATATATCTATCTATCCAGGTTGACTACTCCACTCTCTGTCTGTGTCACTACTGCCTCTGTCTACAGAGTGCATATTGATATTCCTTTTCTATATCCTGATCTGGTCTCTTCCTTATGTCTCTTAGTATACCTCTATCTCGATACAACGCAACCCGATATAACAGGAATTCAGATATGACGCGGTAAAGCAGTGCTCTTGGGGGGCGGGGCTGCACACTCCGGTAAGATTTTTTTGGCTCCCAAGGACAGCGTTGTATCGAAGTAGAGGTGTATCACAAACCACTTGGATATGACCTTTTTTATTACAGCTTCTGCAATATGCATCTTTAAATCAGCAATCAGGAGGAGCATGGAATGCTTTTCCATACTAATAATGTGTCTGTCAGCTGTGTGGACCAGCTCTTGCTTTGGGTTACACATAGTTCATGCATTCCTACTTCTGTTTTAGTTCCAGTATGCAATTCTATTGCATATCTTGCTGCCGTTTCCATCATTAGTCCAATTTCTACTGTGCATTTTAAAGCTAAGATTTTTTCCTCAGTTAAAAGCCTCTTCTGTATGCTTTCATTAAGCAGTCCACACACACACACACACACCTGTTTCTTAGGGTCTCATTAAGCCCATCTTTAAAAACAGTGTTTTGGTATCTTTTTAACTCTGTTGCAAAGGAGGAAATAGATTCACCTTCAAGCTGATTCCTTTCTGTTATAATCAGGGGCTTGGGTGAGAAGCGCTCCTGAACAATTTGCACTACCTCTTTAAAGGTTTGGCTGGTTTCTCTGGGGCGATCAGACTGTGTACTAAACTGTTCGTTTTTCCTCCCATCACACTCAGTAATGCTGCTATGTGTTTTTCTGGGGAATCTCATTTACTTGAAAATATTGCCCCAGGCTTGCTCTATCTGTGGGCCAGTCCTCCATGGCATTGTGGAAGGTTTCCATTTTTCCAGTATAGCCTGCCTCACTGCTGTTTAGTAGTTTGGAGTATTCACAGTTATAGCTGACTCCTCTGCCCTATTGGGACTGCAAGAAATGTCAGATTGTTTTGCTGCTCTGATGCATAGAAGGTTCTTGAAATCCTTATAGACAATTGTTGTGATTAGAAACACAGATACATACACATGGCCAATCAGAGGGGGTGCCAGGAGGCATTTGGCCTGGGCCTCAAGCTCAAAGGGGGCTTCAAATTTAGACACTTGTTAATTTTTTGGCATTGTTGGAGTGCTAGGCAGAGACGGGCTCCACCTAACAAAGAGAGGGAAGAACATCTTCGCCAGCAGGCTGGCTAACCTAGTGAGGAGGGCTTTAAACTAGGTTCATCGGGGGAAGGAGACCAAAGCCCTGAGGTAAGTGGGGAAATGGGATCCTGGGAGGAAGCACAAGCAGGAGAGCGCAAGAGGGGAGGACTCCTGTCTCATGCTGAGAAAGAGGGACGATCGATGTGTTATCTTAAGTGCCTATACACAAATGCAAGAAGCCTGGGAAACAAGCAGGGAGAACTGGAAGTCCTGGCACAGTCAGGGAACTATGATGTGATTGGAATAACAGAGACTTGGTGGGATAACTCACATGACTGGAGTACTGTCATGGATGGATATAAACTGTTCAGGAAGGACAGGCAGGGCAGAAAAGGTGGGGGAGTTGCGTTGTATGTAAGAGAGGAGTATGACTGCTCAGAGCTGCGGTATGAAACTGCAGAAAAACCTGAGAGTCTCTGGATAAAGTTGAGAAGTGTGAGCAACAAGGGTGATGTCGTGGTTGGAGTCTGCTATAGACCACCAGACCAGGGGGATGAGGTGGACGAGGCTTTCTTCTGGCAACTAGCAGAAGTTGCTAGATCGCAGGCCCTGGTTCTCATGGGAGACTTTAATCACCCTGATATCTGCTGGGAGAGCAATACAGCGGTGCACAGGCAATCCAGGAAATTTTTGGATAGTGTAGGGGACAATTTCCTGGTGCAAGTGCTGGAGGAACCAACTAGGGGCAAAGCTTTTCTTGACCTGCTACTCACAAACAGGGAAGAACTAGTAGGGGAAGCAAAAGTGGATGGGAACCTGGGAGGCAGTGACCATGAGATGGTCGAGTTCAGGATCCTGACACAAGGAAGAAAGGAGAGCAGCAGAATACGGACCCTGGACTTCAGAAAAGCAGACTTTGACTCCCTCAGGGAACAGATGGGCAGGATCCCCTGGGAGAATAACATGAAGGGCAAAGGGGTCCAGGAGAGCTGGCTGTATTTTAAAGAATCCTTATTGAGGTTGCAGGAACAAACCATCCCGATGTGTAGAAAGAATAGTAAATATGGCAGGCGACCAGCTTGGCTAAACAATGAAATCCTTGCTGATCTTAAACGCAAAAAAGAAGCTTACATGAAGTGGAAGATTGGACAAATGACCAGGGAGGAGTATAAAAATATTGCTCAGGCGTGCAGGAGTGAAATCAGGAAGGCCAAATCACACTTGGAGTTGCAGTTAGCAAGAGATGTTAAGAGTAACAAGAAGGGTTTCTTCAGGTATGTTAGCAACAAGAAGAAAATCAAGGAAAGTGTGGGCCCCTTACTGAATGAGGGAGGCAACCTAGTGACCGAGGATGTGGAAAAAGCTAATGTACTCAATGATTTTTTTGCCTCTGTCTTCACGCACAAGGTCAGCTCCCAGATTGCTGCACTGGGCAGTACAGCATGGGGAGAAGGTGACCAACCCTCTGTGGAGAAAGAAGAGGTTCGGGACTATTTAGAAAAACTGGACGTGCACAAGTCCATGGGGCCGGATGCGCTGCATCCGAGGGTGCTAAAGGAGTTGGCGGGTGAGATTGCAGAGCCATTAGCCATTATTTTTGAAAACTCATGGCGATCGGGGGAGGTCCCAGATGACTGGAAAAAGGCTAATGTAGTGCCCATCTTTAAAAAAGGGAAGGAGGAGGATCCGGGGAACTACAGGCCAGCCAGCCTCACCTCAGTCCCTGGAAAAATCATGGAGCAGGTCCTCAAGGAATCAATTATGAAACTTTTAGAGGAGAGGAAAGTGATCAGGAACAGTCAGCATGGATTCACGAAGGGGAAGTCGTGCCTGACTAACCTAATTGCCTTCTATGATGAGATAACTGGCTCTGTGGATGAGGGGAAAGCAGTGGATGTGTTATTCCTTGACTTTAGCAAAGCTTTTGATACAGTCTCCCACAGTATTCTTGCCGCCAAGTTAAAGAAGTATGGGCTGGATGAATGGACTGTAAGGTGGATAGAAAGCTGGCTAGATCGTCGGGCTCAACGGGTAGTGATCAATGGCTCCATGTCTAGTTGGCAGCCGGTTTCAAGCGGAGTGCCCCAAGGGTCGGTCCTGGGGCCGGTTTTGTTTAATATCTTTATTAATGATCTGGAGGATGGTGTGGACTGCACTCTCAGCAAGTTTGCAGATGACACTAAACTAGGAGGCGTGGTAGATACACTAGAGGGTAGGGATCGGATACAGAGGGACTTAGACAAATTAGAGGATTGGGCTGAAAAAAACCTGATGAGGTTCAACAAGGACAAGTGCAGAGTCCTGCACTTAGGACGGAAGAATCCCATGCACTGCTACAGACTAGGGACCGAATGGCTAGGTAGCAGTTCTGCAGAAAAGGACCTAGGGGTCACAGTGGACGAGAAGCTGGATATGAGTCAACAGTGTGCTCTTGTTGCCAAGAAGGCTAACGGCATTTTGGGCTGTATAAGTAGGGGCATTGCCAGCAGATCGAGGAACGTGATCGTTCCCCTATATTCGACATTGGTGAGGCCTCATCTGGAATACTGTGTCCAGTTTTGGGCCCCACACTACAAGAAGGATGTGGAAAAATTGGAAAGAGTCCAGCGGAGGGCAACAAAAATGATTAGGGGGCTGGAGCACATGACTTATGAGGAGAGGCTAAGGGAACTGGGATTGTTTAGTCTCCAGAAGAGAAGAATGAGGGGGGATTTGATAGCAGCCTTCAACTACCTGAAGGGGGGTTCCAAAGAGGATGGAGCTCGGCTGTTCTCCGTGGTGGCAGATGACAGAACAAGGAGCAATGGTCTCAAGTTGCAGTCGGGGAGGTCCAGGTTGGATATCAGGAAAAACTATTTCACTAGGAGGGTGGTGAAACACTGGAATGCGTTACCTAGGGAGGTGGTGGAGTCTACTTCCTTGGAGGTTTTTAAGGCCCGGCTTGACAAAGCCCTGGCTGGGATGATTTAGCTGGGAATTGGTCCTGCTTTGAGCAGGGGGTTGGACTAGATCACCTCTTGAGGTCCCTTCCAACTCTGATATTCTATGATTCTATGATTTGATAAGTTTCGCAACTTGTTTTTATGCGCATCCCTATCGGACCAAAATGTGACAAACTCTCTCAGCTTAGAGCTGCAAATTTAAGCAAATAAGAGATTTGATTTGGTAAAAGACATATTTTTTTTGTTAACTGATATAGATTGTTGTCATATTAAAGAGTTAAAAATGTTCATAAATATTTAAAAAAAAAAATCGGTTCTGATGACACGTGTCCTCTCAGATCAGCTGATTATATAAACAAACCACTACTAGTGGCTGGTGCTGGATCAAGTGCATGTTGAAAGATAGAGAATTGTTACATTTCAGTGTCTTTATAGTTTTACGTCTAGTTGACTAAGGAATTATTTGTGTGAGAATTCCTCATTATTATCTTCATATGGTAGCTAAAAGAGGTGACTGGTTGATTGGTTGAGCCCTACCTTGGTAGCTTGGCCATCATCATATGGCTAGGGCCTCAAAAGTTGGAAGTGGCACGGACCTCTCTGGAACTCTGAGAGGGCCTGTACATATATACAATCGAAGCCATGATGGGTGGGTGACTGACTGTATTGCAGAGAGCGAGAGAGAGAAGAAAAACATAAGTTATATAACAGATTGAACATAAGCAACTGTTTAGGAAACTTAGAACTGCAAATTCACATAAACAGATTCAACACTCTGCTCAATACTTTCAAATACCTCACAGTCACAGAAGTGATAGAATAGAAAAATCAGTTTATCTGGCTGTGACAATGCTGTTCTGGCGGAACCCAACTGAGAGTGCCAACTCAGGACAAATTGCTAAAACAGGGCAGTTACAGCCCAAGGCTGGGGTTTTTCCACCTCTAAGGCAAACCAAACAAGCCAGACTAAGACTTCGGTCTCATCCCACTGGCTAACCGCAAGTCTCACAAGCAATCTCCTTAGACACTCCAGTTTCCCAGTATTACCACCAGTACCACACGTTGCGGGGACAAATGGTTATGAAAACCAATACCCCAGTAAAAGAAAAAGGTTCTCCTGATCCCAAAGGACCAAGCCCCAGACCCAGGTCAATATACAAGTCAGATCTTACCCACAAATCACGCTGCTGCCAATCCTTTAGAATCTAAAATCTAAAGGTTTATTCATAAAAGGAAAAAGATAGAGATGAGAGTTAGAATTGGTTAAATGGAATCAATTACATACAGTAATGGCAAAGTTCTTGGTTCAGGCTTGCAGCAGCGATGGAATAAACTGCAGGTTCAAATCAAGTCTTTGGAATACATCCCCCGCTGGGATGGGTCATTCAGTCCTTTGTTCGGAGCTTCAGTTTGTAGCAAAGTTCCTCCAGAGGTAAGAAGCAGGATTGAAGACAAGATGGAGATGAGGCATCAGCCTTATATAGTCTTTTCCAGGTGTAAGAACACCTCTTTGTTCTTACTGTGGAAAATTACAGCAAAATGGAGTCTGGAGTCACATGGGCCAGTCCCTGCATACTTTGCTGCGTCTGAAGGCATATTTGCCTTCTCTCAATGGGTCCATTGTATAGCTGATGGTCCTTAATGGGCCATCAAGCAGGCTAGGCAGAGCTAATCTCAGCTTGTCTGGGATGTCACCCAGAAGCATAGCATAAGTTTGCCATACAGACAGTATAGAGCCAATATTCATAACTTCGACTACAAAACTGATACACACATATAGACAGCATAATCATAACCAGTAAACCATAACCTTGTCCTAGACACCCCATTTGACCCCCTTTATACAAGATTTGCATGCCACTACAGGACCTTGGTTGCAACAATGATCCATACGGTCCCAGTTTATGTCAATAACGTCACACTGGCAACCCCAGTGTGCATTCTACATGGGGATTATTGATGTCTGATAAGAATCAAGGGAGGCACAAGATTAGAAGACTGCTTTATTTGGAAACTGTACAATAAATATCCTAAGAAAGTTGCTCACTTGGAATAAAGGATTTGCAAAAGAAAATCTTTTTTAAAAAAAGAGCTAAAAATTTATTGAATATAAAAATTAATCAAATAAACAAGTGTGTATAAACTCTAAATAAATACAGGGCTCAATCTGAGGATTGTTGAGGAAATAGAAACTTTGTTGCTTGAGCTGCATCTCAAACTAGATATATAATTGATTAAATGGATTATATAATACAATCAACACTTAAAATCATAGCTGTTTGTTATATCTCTTTGGCTTGCTGGATTGTGGTACATTTTCATCTATATTGTAGAATTTAAGCATTCTCTTGGCTTGTCCGTTAGGGGCTTGTCTACATACAGTTTTTGTACTGCTTTAACTATATTTGTTTAATAATTTATATTGGTATAGTTTATTTCCATAGATTTATGGAAATAAACTTTACCAATACAACTGCATCCACATTAGGGGGTGGTTCTGCTTTACCTAAACTGTTACAGGTACAGTGGTACAAAAACTGCATGTAGATCAGTCTAATAGTGCAGTAATTAAAGGCTGCCTTCAGAGTGAGTGTGTGTGTGTGTGTGTGTGTGTGTGTGTGTGTGGTTATTACTATGAATTTCAGATAGTGTTTGATCTTGGTCACTTGCATTCCCTGTGCCATCACTGAGAGCAACTAGAATGAGTAGAGTTGGGGATTCTTAAGAAAGGGATGTTGCAAATGTCTAATCTGGCATTCAACAGCTGCAGGATAGATAGCTATTTCTCTCTTTCCAACCTACCCCCCACTGCCCAACTCAAAATTAGGATTAGCCCTTGTTACTGCAAACTGTAAGATCTTTACTAAATTTACAATAGCCGCAGGGCCAATTTTGGCTCGACCAGGCTCTTTGATTTCCAAGCATTAGCCTGTTAGCTCTTGCTACAGTCAGGCATAGTGCAGACAGAATCTGTTCTAGTTTCCTTGTGCATCAATACACATCCATCAGGGAAAGTTTTAGGGTTCACTAGGGGTGGCAAATGCCTTCCCCCATTTGCTGGGTAACAAAAAGTTGCAGCATTCTGTATTTGCTGCATCCTATCAATCTTAAAACAAAGCTGCCTGGAGAGGTAGGTACTAAACACAATTAAGCTCTTCAGATTCCCCACTCCATGCTGCAGCAGTCTTCCCTCTGTTTGTCCCTGGTGCCATTCTGAACTGCACTTCTCTGTGCTGCTTGTTAGTTGTTTCTTACTGTGTTACTGCTGAGACATTAGGAATAGAACCCAAGATGAGTCTGGGTTACCAAACGTACAAGTGAAATAAGTGTCCAGTTCAGGAAAGTTTGGGTATTGCAGACTCTCTACCTTTCTATCTAGACCACTTAGGCCTTCAAATTCCCTAAAAGCATGCATCTTAACGCTCAGGGTGGGAGGACCTTATTAGTAAGGAATTATCTGGGATGCCAAAAGAAAACAGTTTTGCATCACAAGTAGATGAACTCATCAGGAAGCATGATATTTTTTCCCTTGCTGCTTTCTTTCCCACTACTTTCCTTTCTTGGCCTTATGTTTTGTAGAAGTCTTAATTCTCCTCCCATCTTACTCATTTCCCAGGTTTCTTTCTCTCTCCTTAAAGACTTCACTATGTAGATGTAGGATCACTTTTAGGCCTTGTCTACACATGTAGGGTGCATGTAGCCACACAGCAATGAAAAGCAGGTTGCATCTACACATCAATGTATAGCTACATGTAGCAGTGAAAGGCTCTGGCGGGAGTAGGCAGCATGGAAAGGCTCTGGTAGTGGGTAGCTGCTGGAGCCTATTGTTTTTTTCATCATTTGTCTAGCTCTAGTAATTGTGATCTGATCAGATTTCACTTCTGAATTTGCAAATATTGAATCAAATAACTTTTTGTACTATTTAGTCCTCTTCCTGATGGGGTTATATTTAATTTAGTTTTTAGTACTACTTGTAGAAAGGAATTATACATTTTTGAAGGGTTGAGCCTAGGGAATGATGGACTATCAAAGTAAATAAAACTGACAAGAGCTGAATGAAAGCTGTAATGTCGATCCCATGGGAAATTCTGATATTTCAGTATTCGTTTGTATCCCAATATGGGACAAAGAGTTGAACATCAACTCTTGGGGGACAAAAAGTTCCAAAAAACTTCAATATGAAAATGATTAAACATTTTATTTCTCATTTTTGATTGAAACGAAACATTTCATCATTCCAAAATCAAAATATTTCATTTTCGTTTGTTTAACTGGTCCAGAACACTTTGTTTCAAGACAGTTCAACAACTGCATTTCCCTATTGTAACCTTCATGAGGCAATGCATCAGAGTTCAGGTTGCCTGAGGCTCCCCACTCAGGATGGGCCAGGCTCCCTGGCCAGACTACAACTGCCATGATATGCCTGCAGCCACGTCAGCGAGAAGATTGTTTTGGAATGTGGGAGATGTCATCCATCCAGGGAGCTCAGCCCACAAGAGAAAATAGAGGCCCGAACGACAACTTACATGAGGCAATAGGGCACAATAAGGAAATGCAGTTTAATATTAAACTGACTTGAAACTAAAAATTTTTGGTCAAATCAACCCCAAACAATTTTTTTTCATTTGAATTTTTCCAACAAAAATTGAAAGATTTGGGCAAAACTGAAATTTTCCCATGGAAAAACTTGATTTTTGTGGAAACGGACTTTTCCATCAGAAAATTATTCTGATGGAAAATTCCTGATGAATCTCTTAAGAAAAAACACTACAAAAATTGGTCATTAAAAAAATTAAATTAGTGCTAACTTTCAGATACTAAGTGAATAAACTGTAAAGCAAGGTAAAAGCAACTTGTTTTCTTTGGTAGGCAAGCTTATTACAAATTGTGAGGAGGACTTATTTCCCTTTGGGACCATTACACTGTTGCTATGACAACAGTTGCCATATGAATCATCCTAAGAAATGTAAAATCATGGAAATACTCTTCTTTAGCATATATGCATTTTTTGCATTTTCTATTGGGGGTTATAACTGAAAAAAGGAATAACAGGACTGTCCATCTCAGATTGGAGGGGAGCAGGGTTATTTAAAAAAACCGAGAGCTAGCCAAAAATAAATAAATAAAATCATCTTAAGCCAAAAAAAAAAGTGTTTTTTAATTCTCCTGATTTTTTGGGGTCTGATTCATGACTTCTGGGGTTGGCAGCATTAGAGTTAATTTCCCTCCTGCTTCAGCTAAACTTTTCTATGGTTTATCAATTTGTGGTTTATCTCCCTCCCTTGTTTTACACTAGCTCTCACTTTTGATGTGATCACTTCAAATGAAGAAGGTAGAGCAGGGGTTCTCAAACTGGGGGTCGGGACCCCTCGGGGGGTCACAAGGTTATTACATGGAGGGTTGCGAGCTGTCAGCCTCTACCCCAAACCCCCCTTTGCCTCCAGCATTTATAATGGTGTTAAATATATAAAAAAGTGTTGCACTTAGAGGCTTGCTATGTGAAAGGGGTCAACAATACAAAAGTTTGAGAACCACTGAGGTAGAGTAAGTGGCACTGCTTCACTTACCGTTATAGTTAGCAGCTACAAAGTCCTTTCCAGCTTCAAAGAACATAATAAACTCTGATTAAAAAAATACCCCACTGAGGTATAGGAGTACTGATTTATACTCTGGTCAAGCTTCCCCTGGTGGCTGTGTTTGGACCTGCATGCTGGGGCCATGTGCTTTGAACTTTGCCTAGGACGCTGGGTATGCTCCAGCACTGTTTCTGGCCTCTCCAGCAAATGTCTCAGGCATGGATTCTATCCCTTTCTGAAAGTGGAACCCCAATGCCCAGCTGTTCTTGCCCCCAGGACAAATAAATGGAGATATCCTATCTCCTAGAACTGGAAGGGACCTTGAAAGGTCATACAAGTCCAGCCCCCTGCCTTCACTAGCAGGACCAAGTACTGATTTTGCCCCAGATCCCTAAGTGGCCCCCTAAAGGATTGAACTCACAACCCTGGGTTTAGCAGGCCAATGTTCAAACCACTGAGCTATCCCTCAGCTCAGAAAGCTGTTCCAAAAAAGCAATTATTTATGGTGTCTAGAAATTTTATCTTTGCATCCCGTCCTGAGATGACATGTACCCAGTCAGTATTGGGATAGTTGAAATCTCCCATTATTATTGGATTTTTTGTTTTTGTAGCCTCTCTAATCTTCCAGAGCATTTCACAATCAGTATCACCAGCCCGGTCAGGTGGTTGGTAATATATTACTACTGCTATACTCTGAGAAATGTCATGCTTGATTAATATCCATAGAGATTCTATGGTGCAGTTTGATTAATTTAAGAGTTGGACTCTGCTTTCTTTCACATGTAGTGTCACTCCCCCACTATTGCAGCCTACTCTGTCATGCCTATCTATTTTGTACCCTGGTATTGATCTCCCATTGATTATTGTCGTTCCACCAAGTTCCTGCAATGCTTATTTTATCAATTTCATCATTTAATACCAGGCACTCAAGTTCACCCATGTTAGTATTTAAACGTCTATCATTTATATAGAAGCACTTATAAAATTTGTCAATACTTAGTTGTCTTCTTTTATGTGATGTAATTGAATGGGACTCTTTTAAATATGACTGGTTTCAGAGTAGCAGCCGTGTTAGTCTGTATCTGCAAAAAGAACAGTAGTACTTGTGGCACCTTAGAGACTTCAAATATGACTATTTCTCTTCAGTTTCTGGTGTGGCAAGGCACTTCCTTTGCTTCATCAGCCTCACCATTTGTCCCGGGGGGAGGGAGGGAAAAAGCAGGGGGAGCTGGAGTAAGTCAGTTCTAGTTTGGAGGTTTTTTATTCTTTGCTTTGGTTTATTTTTTCCATTTTTACAAGGTGGTTCTCAGGGTACACCCAAGTAGTTCTCTTACGCAAAAAAGCAAATCCACAACACAAAAGAAATGCATTTCTTTGCCTCCTCCCTGGGTGTTGCCTTATTATGCTGGTTTCTGGTTGCCAGCCCTTCCCCAAACAGAAATAAACTTGATTGTTTCCCCATAGGGATGAGAACAGCCTTTCGCCTAGGAGAAGCCTTTTCTCTCTGCTGCCCCTAAACCAGCTGCAACTTGTTTCTTCTCTCTCTTTCTCTCTCTCTCACCAGAAGAGAGTTTCTGAAAGATCACTGACAGTGCTTAATTGGACTCAAGTGTCTCCAATTAACCTGAGATCTCTTTTCAGCTCATGGGGAAAAGGGCCTTCATGGTTCTAGGACTGATAAACTTGCCATCCACCACTATCTTATAGCTGTCAGGTCTGACTACCTGTACTTCATCAACTTCTATCCTCTCCTCTTTAATTGGATACAGGATATAATAAACTAGGTTTGCCAATTTGGATAAGTGTTATAGCCAATACAGAATGGAATCTAATAGGATAAACCTTTTATATTGAGCCAGGGAGCATAAGCTTACTCATTTTAATGTTGGGTTCTTTTCAGATCAACTTTTAACTTGGACAGTATTTCTCAGATCAGGACGCTTGCTTATTATTAACCATTCAACAATTTCTTATTCACCCGGAACCACATTAGTATACAATTAGCAGATCACCACTCAAGTGTAGACACAGCCAATGTTCTATGCCTGTACTATGTACACAATGCAGTCTTACAAACAATCATCAGAAATTAGAGCTAAGGCTCAGCAGTTATACCAAGGAATAATGTCAGGTACCAAGATTTCTTATTATATTTACTTATGCTCATATAGTCTCAATTCTTTGGTGCCTAACACACACTTATCATGCTTCCAAAGATGCACTTGTCTTTAAGGCTAGGGTTACTAATGTTTGAATGGATTGGTCCGAAAGGGACAAGTTTGGAATATCAAAAGCAATTGCTTAAAGTTATTGTTTCAAATTCTTAGACCAATTGGTTTGGATTTATAAAGGAGTTAAAATTAAAATATGGTTACGTAAGGTCTCCCTAGAGAGACTTACCAAGATAATCTACAGTTCTCTATATTAAAGAAATAGAAGTGAAATATTTGAAATGAAATCTCACCATTTGTTCCTATCCTAACCCTGGAATGGCGGAGTGTCCTTTCCATATAGCTGGGTCAGGCATTGGTTGCACTTAAGATTCTGCAGCTTTTTGTTGAGTTCAATCAACTCTCCTGACTGAGCATATGGAGGCCACAGTTTTATATACCCTCATTTCAGAACTCCTGGGAGTGGGGCAGCCTCTGATTTTAATTGGAGAAGTTACTCCAACTGAGTGCTCAGATTTCAGCTCTCCGTTTCTGTGCTGCTCCATTTGTATCCAGTAGATGGCAATAGTGTATAATAAATTTCTTCAGTTCTTTTCTTATTGGAGGCATTTTATGTTGGTTTCATTTCAAGAATTGTAGTTCATTATTAGCCCCTACTGTCAGTCAGGATTTCCCTTTTAAGCAATTTTCCAAAGTTATACTCTGATTTATATCTTTTAACATTCCTTCTTTCTTGTGTCAGACAATTCCTATTACTTCTAGAGCATAACAATTATTTACAATGAAACCCAACAACATCCCTTCTAAATTTGGAGGACATATTCCATATGTTCTTTGATTGTACATCAGAATTTCTCATTATTTAAGACTTACAATAGAACAAGGGACATTATCAACATATAAAAGGATATAGATTTGACTCACAAGGCAAACACATGTTTTCTAATTTGGAGTGAATGATTATCCATGGCATACTTGATTTACAAGTATCAGGGGGTAGCCATGTTAGTCTGTATCTACAAAAACAACAAGGAGTCTGGTGGCACCTTAAAGACTAACAGATTTATTTGGGCATAAGCTTTCATGAGTAAAAACCTCACTTCTTCGGATGCTATGCATCGAAGCTTTACTCACGAAAGCTTATGCCCAAATAAATCTGTTAGTCTTTAAGGTGCCACCAGACTTCTTGTTGTTTTTGATTTACAAGGAAATCAATGAATAGTTTATTATTTGGGGAGAAAACATGGCTTGGATTTCTTGGGGTAACAGGTAGTTTGCCCAATTTGACCATCAATCTTACAGCCAGTCATTTCTAGTTTGCTTAGCTTGCAGTTTCCCCACCCATCTCTGGATTCACTCACAATGTGCAATGGGCCACTTTGCATAGGAAAGCAGACTTGGTAACTTGGAATTCTTTTTAGATATATTTGGAGTGAGGAAGAGGTTTTATCCATATACAATTTGAGAGATTCTGCCTAGATGATTAAGAATACTCTCATTTAGCTATTTTAGTTTATTTTCTTGGAGAGGAGCTCCCAACTTTGGCTGATCTGTGGGTCCTTAGACAAAATATCTCCGATGATATGAATCATTTTCTTATGGTCTTTACTTCTTAAGTGAACCATATTCTTGGATAAACAGAGGTGGATAGCATTTTTTAATTTTTGAGGACCAGAAGGAATCAGCAGTCATTAATCATTCAAGGCATATTTGTTCTATATATCCCTTACACATTCCAGTAGCTTAAGCACACCCTTTCCCAGCACTTCTGTTTGTGTGAGCACTCTGGTTTAAAGTTTCCGCTTTCCGGGACATGTGATAGCTGAAGCAGATAAACACAGACTTTACAGAAGGAGTTCTAAAAACTAATCAGTCTTTGGACAGTGCAAGAGATGTACAGATCTGGGCAGAACAATAAATATCTGTAGGTCAGTTCCTGCCTCAGTGTCCTAAACTCTCTTTTGAGCATTCTTTGGGATTTGGGTCAGTGTCTTTGCAGGGCTTCAGGTCCCCTCTGCTGGGCATCACTACCCCAGCTCATGATGGGGGGCACTAAAAACGGAACGATTTTTTGTTTCAATTCCATTTGATTTGACTAGAAAAATGTGTTTGGTTGTAGCTGAATATTTTGTGCTGTACTCTTACCCACTAGAATTTAGGATTAACATTTCTGCTTTAAATCCCAGACTGGCTTCCAGTTATCTTAGCTTATAGTATGCTCCTACAGCTGAGCAGAGGTGTTTGCATTATCTAAACTGCCTTTTCCCCTAGAGACCAGGTCACCCCTTTGAACTTCAGTCTTTGCTAGGATGAGGTGTGACAGTCCTGAAGGCACTGAGCTTAGCATTGCGATGGTGTATGGTTTATAGTGCTACCAAAACAAGCCATTAATTTGCTCTAGTATGTACCCACTTATGGAGTCTAATGCTTTGTTGTTTGCATCCTTGCAGGGAAATGTAAATTGACCATACACAGTGCATTCAAATTTACTATATTTGCATTGAGCTGGCCTGGGAACTATGAGATCATCGTTTAATAAAAAAAACAACACCACATTACTTTGTGCAGGTCTCTGCAATACTATAACCAGGGCCACCGAGAGCAGGTTAGGGCCCCGGTGAAAATTTTTTTTCGGGCCCCCCCAGCAAGGGCGGACCGGCTAAACAAGGCCTACGAGGGGGGGTAGGGGGAAGAGCCAGGCCCCAGGCCCCCTTCAAGACCGCTGGGCCCCGGTAATTTGTACTGGCTTCCCCCCCACCCCTCGTTGGCCCTGACTATAACCCTCTAATGCCTGTTGTTGCCTGCAGTCAAATCTGTGACTGAGATGGAATAGAGACTTAGGAGCATATAAAGGTATGTTTTTTTTATTTGTATTCTGAGTGAAGCCAAAGCTTTTAATTAATAGAGGATTAAGGGTCTAATGTTCACAAAAATGACAATGTGGAAAGTATACGTAAACACACACAGATAGGCCTATGTTGGTCTCAGCATGGCTTTCAGGGAGAAGTGGATGAACAAGACACTGGAGCAGTTCATCACTGGGCATGGGGTAATAGGATAAAAATCAAGGTCAGATATGCAGGAATTGGGTGACCATATTTCCCTATGCTGAATACGGGACACCTGGTAAAATTACTCATATTCAAGTGAGTTCAATGGCATGCACTCAGAACTATGCAGTACAAGCATTCAAATTAACATCAAGTTGACTGAGCCCCTGTTAAAATGAAATGCTGCGTAGCTGGATTCTTTTTATTTACATTCTTATCTTTAAGTCTGTAGGACACACACACACACACACACACACACACACACACACACACACACACACACACACACACACACACACACACACACACACACACACACACACAACCCTGCACTCTCCGCCCTCCATGCCTGGATGGGCCCTTGGGACGGACCAGCCTTTCCTGATACCTGGCGCTGCATCTTCCCGAGGCAACGTGTGTTGGGAGAGGCACCGGGTCACGTGCCCATCCGCAGATTCCTGCCAGGGTTCACATCAGAATGTGGCCAGCAGCAGCCCTTTGGCACTGTGCGGGAGGGAAGGGACAGGAGCTGCTTTCAGCTGCAGGGGAGGGAGGAAAGGGATGACTTGGCCTGTGTCTTTGCAGAGCTCATCTCTTCCCCCACACTTTCCTGTGGCTGGAAGCAGCTTGTCCTTTCCTGTCCACACAGTGTCAAAAGGCAGCTAACACCTCCAGGCTGCTGCTGGCCATTGACATAACCCAACCACCTCTTGTCCCCTGGCTACCGCACAGGCAGGAAGGGGCCCTAAAGATGCATTGTGCACCAGCGCCCAGGGAACTTGACTGCAGGGGCTTCAGCGAACCCTACCAGAGAGGTGGCTCAGTGGGTGAGGGTGCCTAGGGGACGGAGCAGCCCCACGCTCCTGGGGGCAGGACCTAGGGCAGGGGGCTGGAGGGTGAAGAGGGTGCTAAGCCCCTGCCCGGGGGGGCTGCTGTGGAGCTTGCAGGGTTGAGGTGCAAACAAGCTGGAGATCACTCCCCTGCCACTTCAGAGCTTAGCTGAGGGGCGAAGAGGCTTCCCCGTGCCAGCGCTGTGTGGGGCTTTAGCACATGCAGGGCTCCACTCCTCCTGGCCAGTGCCTCCGGGCTTTCCTGGGGAGCTGGCCCAGCCAGAGGCAGTGGGGGAAGGAAGGAGCCCGCTGGCCAGGCTGTTGGTAAGCTGAGCACTCTGACCAGGGGCTGGTTCTCTGCACAGCACTGGGAGCGGGACGTGCCCTGCCGGGGGCGGGGGGCGGTATGGAGGAGCTGCGGGGCTGCGGGAGGGTAAAGGGTAAAGCAAGGAGAGGACAGTGAGATGGGGAGCACATAAAGGGCTGATGGGTGGGCAACAGAGGTGACATATAACTGGCAACTGCTTGACCCCTGCCAGTACACACCAGCCACCGCAGCTTGCAGCCAGTGCCGTCCAGCCCTGAGCTGATGGACGAGCAGGGAAAGCGGTCAGCCCTGTGCGCTGCAGCTTTGCCCCTGCACCAGCCTTTCACACCCACCCCCATTGTTAGCCACTAGACCCCCCCCACCACGCATGGCTGGTGGGCGGGCGGCTGGCAAGCAGGGATCCGGCCAGCAGCAGGACCCGCCAGTACTGCTAGGAAGGGGAGACAGAAAATACGGGACAATTTGCCCATTTTTAAGAAAAAGTCGGGACATCTGCAGGAGGGCTTAAATACGAGACTGTTCCTTTAAAAACTGGACATCTGGTCACCCTATGCAGGAATATATAAGGCTTCAGTCAGAATGTTAAAGCAACAACAAAACCAACTGACCTACAAACCAACCAACCCCTAGCCACATCGCCTTAAAATGTAAAAAGACCTTTTGAGGCAGTGAAGGGTATAAACAATAGTGGGAAATATCTGTAATGTTTGCAACATCTCAGGCTCCTGAAAGTTCACTCATCCCTAGTTACAAATACATTCTTGCTTTCGTATTCATCCAGTCAAACTAGGTATTATTTACAATAGCTTAATCTAAAGATAAGATGTAACTTGTACCGAGTTACATTTTGGATCTCTGCCCACCTACGTACCATTCAGGACTTGTAACAAATTCTTATGTTGGCTCCTTTGATAAAGTCCAGTGACCTGAATAAGAACACACAGGTTTTTAAGCGAAGAGTCCCCACCAGCATGCGTGAGAGAAGGGTGAGTGTCTGTTTTACTTCATATTCCCATAGAGGAGCCATTTCTGAGCCATCTTGATCTGAGTCCAGGAGGGAACTCTGTTCAGTTACATGTAGAACTGAGAGAATAACTTGTTTGTTTGGTTCAGTGGCTGAAGTGGAAAAGCCCCCAAAATATTTGTTTTGAACCTAAATTAATTTGTTTTATTTGGTGAAATGAAAAATGTCATTCTGATTGAATGAAGTGTTTTGAATGTTATTTCAACATGTTTTAAAGTGAAATGATTAAATGAAATGATATTTGGAAACTATTTCCAAATGGTTCATTTAGACTTTGGAATCCCCCCCTATTTGTTTTTTTTTAATTCAGCCAAAACTATAAGCCAAATTCACAAGTAGTTTTAATCACTCCAGAACTGCCTTTTTGGCTGAAAAAATTCTCCTAGCTCTAGTAATTCAGATGCTGCAACCTGATTAGAGTTCCCGAGTTTGAGGAACGTTGCTTATTTAAATTAGTGTAAGCGGGGGAATGGTCCCGCTATTGTGGGGAACTTTCCTGGCTTCTGCACTACCCCGGTGAAGTGGGCTAGCGAAAGGATCCGAGTCCTCGCTCCCACTTCCTTTACCCAGAGGCCTCCCTGCCCTTGAGGACTCCCCTTCCACTCTCCTGTCTGGCAGAGTCCTCGTAAACCCCGACAAGGCTGGGCCCAGGATTCCTGGGGGGCTCGACCCCCAACCCTGCTGTGGTCACCCAGGACAGGGGCTAGGGTGTCCCCACTCCGGGGTACTCTCTCTGCACTGGGCACCTCCCTGACCCACTGATCATTTCATACAATTTAAAGCAAATACAAGTTGTTTAATTAACAATTAATTTTAAAAAAGAATAAGGAAAAATGGGAAAGGTTAAAGGAAAACACATCACCCTGCTCTGTGGCAGGGAACATCACAAACAGTGTCTTTGGAACGTCAGGGCAGGTCACAGTCTGTTCCTTGTAGGTCCCAGGCTCCTTCTCAGGCCCTGGCTGTGCTGCAGAGACACTGTGGGTTGAACACTTGCTCTGGCGGTGGCCACATGCTCTCAGGCTCTAGGTGGCAGGACCCTTCTTCCCAGCATCGCCCCTGCCCGGTCGGGGTTATGATCGCCGTCCAAGTCTGGCCTGTAAGGCCTCTTGGCTGAGGTGTCTCCCTGCGCTGGGCCCACTGCCCAGGGTCCCCCTCACTCTCCCCAGCTGCTCACCGCACCCAGCTCCGGACTACTCCAGCCCCAGCTCCACCACTCTGCCTCAGCACGGCTGCTGCTGCTGCTCTGCCTTCAGCTCCCTGGGCTGCTTCTCTGGCCCCTCTGGCTCTGGTTACTATAGCTCTGCTCCCAGGACAGGTCGGCTCTACAGGCTGCTTCTGTGACTCTGCTCCCAGCTCTGACCTGCTTCCTGGCTGCTTGTCTGGCCCCTCTGGCTGTGGTTGCTGCAGCTCTGCTCCCAGCGCAGGTCTGCTCTCTCTGGGCCGTGCTCTGGCTTTGGGGCTGCAGCTCTGCTTCCAGCAACTTAGCTCAGGCCCCTGCTCTCTCCTTAGTTCGGCCCCACTCTGTCTGACCCCCCCGGCCTCCTGATTCTCTGATTAGCCTGCCCGCCCTGTCAATCAGGCTGATCTGGAGCATTGGCCTCTCCCCATTGTTCCTGGGGACTGTCAGTCTCAGACTCCTGATTTACCATCGACCCTTCCCCTTTTAGTGCTGGGAGCTAGCCAACCAAAACAAAGGTTTTAAATGGGGAGATAAATAGAGGGCTTCAGATTCCAGGGCTGTTAATCTAGTAGGTTTGACAAACACCAAATTAACTTGGTAAAAACCAAAATGTATGAGTGAGGAAATGATGATGTAGAATGAGTCATGTGGAATTCCATTGATTGAGAGTCCATGGCTTTTATCAGCATTCCTGGCCACTCTCACTCCCATCCCATCCCCTGCAAAGATTGGAATATGAGTCTATTTGCTGTAAGGGACCACGGCATAGGGGGTCTACCCCAGCAGTCAGAGCTGGTGTCCACAAGTCAAGGATGGCCACAAGGCAGTAGTCAGTGATCAAAGGTCAGAGTAATTGCTAGAGCTGGAACTAATAAGCAAGAGTCGGAGTCAGGCTGGGGTTGGAGACCAGAGATAATACTAGGCTGGAATCAGGAGGCAAAAGTCAGCGTCAGAGTCAAGATGAGGTCAGACTGGAATCAAGGTGCAGTCTGGAGTTGGAGCAGACCAGAAGTCTTTGTGGTTCCTCAGACAACTACCGCGTGCACACTCTAGGCTTATATAGTGCACTTGGCCAATCAGAGGGCTGCAGGGTGTTGTCGCTCTAGACCCTGTGGTGCCTAATGGCCACAGTGCTCCTTGGATTTAACTTTGCTATCATGTGGGTGATGATGTGGCAATGTCAGTTGTCCCAGGCTCTGCAGACCTGGCTTCTAGTCCCGTGGAGCCTTATTTTTGCTTTCATGTGTGGTTTGTTTATGCCTGGATATTGCACTGTGACCAAGTTCAGATATAATTTTTAGTATTACAGAATACTGAGGGTCTTAGTTCCATCCAATAGACTTGTTTTCTGTGTAACATGGACCATAAAAGATGCTAACACTTAAAAATGTTTGTAGCTATTTTTTATGTATATTGTGTAATGCTTTGGCCTGTGAAAAAGAAGAGACTTTTTATGCTTTCTAACTCATAGACAATGATAAAGGGAGAAGTTATAGGCATTTCTATAGCATTCTTTTCTGTAGTATCTGAATGCCTAGAAATATAGCCAACTTCATTAAATATAAATTTGTTTTAAAAATGCAAAGAACTTTTGGTGTATGACAAGTTTCTATTTTTACTATACCAACTATGTTTTACTTAGTGTATGAAGATTTGTAACAGCTCTTGTTTTTTTTTTTAAATTGTATTCAGTTTTTCTTTGACTTTCCTTGACCTGTTACTCCTTCCCAGAAAACCAATGCATATTTACTACTTCAGTTTACCTAGAAAGGCCAATCAACATTGCCTTCACTTCTCCTTTCGGAGTTTCAGCATAAATGCAGAAATACCAACAGTTTATGAGCACAGATAATTATGGTGGTTATGCTTGTTCAACAGTGCAACCAGCTTTTGGTGGAAATAGCTTGAACATTGTGATTCAGAACTAAGCAGCTGCAATTCCAGCTACTCCTTCTGATCTGTCATGCTTGTTGTTTTTCCATATAACCACATGGCAGAGCTATTGTCACACGGGTCTGAAATTAGGATCTTCCTGTTAAATATAAATACTCCTGAAAACTCTACGTTTGAATGAGAGGCTAGTTTTAGTGATCTCTGGGCATCTTATTAAGAAATATTTAATTGCATGGATGATTTTAAATTGTCATTTTCATTACACACTTTCTATCCATAGAATTATTATTGATTCATCCAGAGAACTTGTGTGCAAGGGATGCATTAACCAGATGATGTGTGGCAGACTTATGTATTTTCTGCAAAAGAGAACAAATTATAAACTGCTAGAGGGAAATAAGTCTTTTTAAATCCCAAAGTGACAACACATATTTCATTAAATATGTGAGTAGCTAAAATGCAGAAATTTGTTGGATTCAAAGACAGTCTAGGAGGACAAGTTGGCTCAGACTGGCTGTCTGCAACTGAACAACACAACAGAGCTAGAGACAACTTCAGAGCTATCAGCATAACGCTCCGAGTTTAGCAGGTGGCTAAACTTTGCTGAAAGAATATTTTGCACCCTTTGACATCTGGGCACCATCATGCTTGCCAACCAAAAAGGAAGGGTGCCAAAATATGCCGAGTTCCATTCATTCCAACATATCAACATATTATGGTATTTGTGTGATGTGAGTATAGCTGAACGGTGTTTTAAATTGATATATAACAAAGCAGTTAAAAATAACAAGGCTACTCAGTGTGTGAATACTCAGTTTTCCCCCAGATGTTTAGTTAATAATATTTGTTTCTCTATTATAGAGCAGTTGGCAAGTCATAGAAAACTGAAAAGCATTCTGTTCAGACTAGTTATTGCTCCCCCCAACACACATTTTAAAAAATGAAGTCCTGTTTCCATGCAAAAGAAACTTTTTTTTTTTTTTTTTAGAAAATCTGCTTCTTCTGTGTATTCCGTACATGAAGACACAATCCCGTTTTGAAGTCCTAATAGTCAAAACAAAGTAATGTTACTCCAGAAGAGGATTAAACAGCAGGGGCAGATGAACTCCAAAGGAACTAGGTAATATAAACAGCCAAATAACCCCAATAATAAAAAAAAAAGGATGAGGAAAAACCTATGCATATGTAATGTAAGATACTGAATCTGAATACTTCCCATGCCATCAGACATTGCTTAGGGCATGAACAAGGCTCTATCATGCTGTTTGATGGAATGGCTACCTTGTTCTGTTTCTATAACTTAACTTTTTTTTAACGAGGATAGGTTGTTAGCCTGTCACTCAGCCCCCAACCTGGAGGGCCAGTGGACTGCTTTTTATCTGGTTCCTACCCTTAAACCGGTCTGGCTTGGGTGGCCCACAGGGCCGGCTCCAGGGTTTTGGCTGCCCCAAGCAGCCAAACCAAACCAAACCAAACAAACAAAAAAGCCGCGATCGTGATCTGCGGCAGCAATTCGGCGGGAGGTCCTTCACTCCCAGGCAGAGTGAGGTACCGTCCGCCGAATACCTGGACGTGCTGCCCCTCTCCGGAGTGGCCGCCCCAAGCACCTGCTTGACAAGCTGGTGCCTGGAGCTGGCCCTGGTGGCCCAACCAGGGGTAAAACTCCCACCAGCATAGTTCTCAGTCACTAGAATATTGGGTGCATTTCCCAGGAAAGGATAAGATACTGTGCAAGAACTATTCTCTTTCAAATTATTTGCAAAGTTTTCTATAAGGTGTCAGTGGCTATGTTAAACAGAGCAGATAAGAACAGAGGCTTTGTCTTGAAGTGAATGTCACTGGGGGATATTTCATATTAGCAGACATAATGGGGTAGGATAAAAGGATGCTATTGTTTTAATTATGTTGGCACATTACAGTATAGCAAAGGAAAATGGAAAGATCACTTACTACCAGACACTTTATACCATTATGGGGAAAAGATTTCTGTGCTGACAGTTAGCTTTTTGTTCCTTTCGTTTAAATATTTAGATATTGTTTGGCCTCCTTTTCAATGGTTCTTTGCTCTTTACGTAGATTTGCTAGTTGGGCTGTTATATCTGATAGTGTTATGGATTAGTAGGGAGCCAGCAGAGAAAACAACTTCATGTCATTTAAGGTATTTCATTTCACTATTAGAGAGATGTAATGCCATGGAAGATAAGCCGATTACTGGATAGTGAAGGTGAATTCAGAAAGCCCACCTGTTCAGTCGTAGTCTATGATAAAGATGGTGTAAACTAGTTTGTAGTAGGAGTGAATGAACTCTTTTGTATAAAATTGAGACTAATTGGAACCTTAGCATCAAACTTCAAAACTGAACTGTTTGAGTTTTGATCTGTATAACAATACTGCTAATGTGTAAACTTGGTAGGAGGAAAGAAGTGATGAGTGAATGAAACACAACACCATTTTCAGCTACAGTAATGACTGTGAGTATTGCTTATGTGTGCGTTCTCAATTTGAGCCCAGTACACCACTACATCATTAAAGATATATGTATATATAAGAACTCACATTATGTCAGATGCTTTCTAGAGATGAATTTGTGGAATCCATTAGAGACTCCAGACAGAATAATCAATACTTTTTTAGTCACTGTTTCCTTTTATATTCCTTTATCCTGTTTGTGTTTTTCTCCTCTGTCCTATATCAGTGGTGTTAATTGTTGGTGTAATGACACTGTTGCAAATCAAACTGGTATCTTCAATTCCAAATGCCTTCCCCTGAATGTTCTGGACTAACTTGCAGACTGGGTGTCCAAAAAGAAAGATCAACAGCTTGTTTTTCCCCCCCAACTATAAAGGCGGAAGCATACAAATTCCATCTTCTCCCCACTCCCCCAACACCCCTACCCCATATAAATACAGATGCATCAGTATACTTTGCAGGCAGTGTAAGGAGAGTCCCTTAAATGTCTTGAACAGCCATTCACTTTAAACTGTAGTTCAGTAAGTGATTAATTTGAGGACACACTAGCTTCTATATAGCGATCATGGGAAAGTTATTTAGCACAGGTGTTTAATTTCTCTCGTGGAGAACTATTAAATGAAGAGAAACTGCCACTCAATGGGCTATAAATCCCCTCTTGCACCTGTGTGCTATATTTGACTAGAGATGGTGTACTAGACTGTATAATTAACCCAGAGGTGTTTAATGCTGCTGAATCAAAATATGACAGATAAATTTCTTAGCAGTTGTGTAATAAAAAAATAAGTATAAGAATTTCCATGGTAGTTCTTATACTAGTATCAGAGTGTACACTGCTTGCAGTTTCTGCAACTATGGTTAACATGTTCAAACCTGTTAAGAAATTATATATTTTTAATTTTAAATAAATGCATAGATATGTGAGGTAAAAATATGTAAAAGAAGTGAGGGGGTTCGGACTGACAGCTATAGAAACTAAAATGGACAACAGAACAAAGTTGCTGGGTCAAGAGCCTTTACGCTGCTACACTTTACTGCCTCAAGTTTCTTCTAGATGGAATATGAGGTACCCTTTTTAACCTGTGGCTTGGAACTGTTAACAAGGGATCCATTTTTTGTAGGTACAATCAAATTGCTATATTAGATTGCCAGTGGTCCATCTTGTTTAACATCCTGTCTAGTGGCCAGTACCAGATACGCCAGGAGAAGGTGCAAGAATATGTCTAATAGGGTGACCAGATATCCCAATATTGAGGTGTGTGTCCTGATATTTCACTCCGCCGGCAGCACTTGTTTGGTTTTTTTTTTGGCTCCGTCGGTGGGCATTTCCCCCCCCCCCATGAGTCCCGATATTTTCTTCCTCTCATCTGGTCACCCTAACCTCTAATGTTTACCTATAGGGGAAGTTTCTTTCTTAGCCCTCTGTGTTTGGTTCAAGTATGTCTTTTATTTTATATAATATAACTGAATATGTTCTCATTATTGAAATAAATATTTAATCCTTCTAAGAGAGGCAAAGGTCAGAGAGGTAATAGTTCCTTTCAGACCAACTTGTCCAGTAGAAGATGTTGTCTTCTCCACCTTGTCCCTCTGGGACCAACACAACTACAACATCACTGGAAATAATAATCCTTCTAAGTTGCTGGGCTCTATCTTATGGCAGAGAGTTCCACTGGTTAGTTATGCATTGTGATAAAAGGGTTTCTTTGTCAGTTTTAAATGTTGCTTTACATGCTAATATGGGTGTTTGATAAATTACTTTTGATGATAAATTCAACCATTTTAGGTGATACTGAAGTAAGGCTCAGTAGTGTACTTATCAGGATCACTCCTTGTGCCATTATTAAGGATAAGTGCAACATTTTCAGCCCTCCAGTATTTGGAAAAGTAGTGGATTTTAATGAGTTTATTATTTTTTGTTAGGAGTTCAGTCATTTAATTTCTTCAAAACTGTCAGATGAAAACCCGCCAGTCCTTAGCAACCAGTCACAATCTATGGTGATGTAGTACTTGAGTATGAAGAATTGGACTAAGATGTTTGACACACTTCATGTATGCCACCCAAAAGTTTTTGGGCTAAGTCAAGGGTAGGCAACCTATGGCACGCATGCCGAAGGCAGCACACAAGCTGATTTTCAGCGGCACTCACACTGCCACCGGACCAGGGTGCTCTGCATTTTAATTTAATTTTAAATGAAGCTTCTTAAACATTTTAAAACCTTATTTACTTTACATACAACAATAGTTTAGTTATATATTATAGACTTATAGAAAGAGATCTTCTAAAAACGTTAAAATGTATTACTGGCACGCGAAACCTTAAATTAGAGTGAATAAATGAAGTAGTACTTCACAAAACCACTTTTGAAAGGTTTCTGACCCCTGAGTTAAGTCAATGGAAAGGAAGACTGCTGAGTTCCATTCAGGATCAGACCCTAAAACTGGTGTAGTAGAATGCAAAGGCTTTATATCATCTGGACAAATCCCTTAGCCATGCAATCCCCCAGCTGTCCTAATTAGCATTAAAAAAAAAAAGATGAATGAGTTTCAAGCGGGCTAATGACAATGCAGTTACTGAAATACCAGTTATTTTTTAAAACAATTTATGGGAGTACATACATTTTGACTTACTAATGATTAGTAAAGATTTGCTGCTTATTGGTTTAATAAGAAAGCTTACATAGGTAAAGGGATAGCAATTGTGGGCTCAGCCATGTGATGGGGTGTGCTCTCCACATTGCTCTTGCAAGAGCTGAATTAGGCCAGGTGGGTCCACTCAGCTAATTAGGCTGCAAACCAGGGAGCTTTAGGCCCTGTGGCAGCTAATTAGAGAGAAGCTCACCTGTGAGGGTCAGGCAGGGCTTCTACAAAAGCCAGGAAGCTGATAACAGAAGGGGTATCAGGGAGAAGTCTGTAGTTACCTGATATGTGCTGGGAGGAGGGAGTGAAAAGACTCCCAGACCCAGAGGAGTGGGGAAGCCCAGAAAGTATAGAAGTGGCTGAGGCAGGGAACAAACCTTGGCTGCTGTGTAGAGGGTCCCTGAGTGGGAACCTGGAGTAGAGGGTGAGTGAGAGAGGAGTTTTCTGGACTGGATGTAGCTTCTGTTCTAGTTCATTGGTGAGTTTTGTGTGCCAGCAGAAAGTGGTTCAGTTTAGGGCATGGCAATAATAGTACAGGAGCTGCCAGGGAAATACCTTGTCAGATATTGAGTGTGTCTGACCAGCAATCATACTTTGTGTCAGAACTCACCCTAACCAATCAAATAGGGTAAAGTAAATTCTAAAACCTCATTCTGTCATATAGGCTTAGCCAACATAGATGTTAAAAGCTCCAGAACTAAAGATCTGCGGAAACTTAAAACAAAAGAAATCCAGGTTTCTTAGTGTACAGCCTAAGGATTACAAGTAGGAGTGTTATACACTCATATTGTTGAAGGTATCTGTTTAGTTTTATAGCCTTCTGGGGGGAAAGATTTCGATGCTATGCTGACTGCACTAGAAACCAAATTCCTTTAGTTAACCACAAAACTGGGTCAGCATGGGCAGTAACAGTGCTTGTGTCACCTTGTTAGCCTGTCTCAACCCTGCTTTGGAGAGTCTACCTCTAGAGATAAACATGTAGATTGATTTCACTGTGATTCTTTGGTGTGGGCGAGTGTTGCCAGTTTTGTTTGGTTTTGTGCTGTGAACACCTATACAGAAGGAAGTGATATTGAGACCGCCAAATCAGTGTGTGTAGGTAGAGGTCAAATACTAAGAATTCCTATTCTGTATAATTCAAGCAGTTTATCTGCACTGAGTGTTCATATCTTATTTATAGAAGAGGAAGTAGTACTTTATGACCCAGAAAATAAGCATTATGCAGGGACCATGACATGTACTTTCAAGAGTTTTACTGATTTAAAAAAAAAATTAATGTTAAGACAAATGAGTAGTAAATGCTGTGGTTGTCAATATGAGCAGTAAGAATGCCTAAAGACACTTTTCTAGCAACTTTATAAACCGCACATAGTAGCGTTTGCTTCACAAAGTCAGGTTTCCCCACATTCTCATTCATGTGTTCCTTTTGCAAATGATCTGTAAAAGAATATAGATTACAAATTAGGCAACATTCAAACACTAGTTGCTGCTGGACTTTATAAAATGGAATATGGACTCAAAGAAATTAGTCACAGGAGTTTCCTGGAAGGCAGCAAAGCTGGATATCAATTATGCAATAATGTGCTGGCAAAATGCACGTACATATGCGTGAATCTGTGTGCCATTGCCTCATGCTGGATGGAATCAGCAGTGCTGAGCTGTTTGATAGTCTTTAGCTGAAATGATAAGAGCCTGTGTTTTTGGAACAGACGTTCTGAGTGCTCTTGTGACTGTTGCCCTTTAATTCTTAGTACAATGGTGTGCTGCGTACAGTAGCCTGCTGTGCACCACCTTATCACAGTAGGTTGCATGGGTCTTAAACTACACAGCAACACTAAAGGCATCTTGCCAGGGCAGGCTCCAGGCACCAGCCGACCAAGCATGTGCTTGGGGCGGCACCTCCGGAAGGGGCAGGGGGGCGCTCGGAGTTTTTTTTTCTTATTTCAGCGGCGCAGCACGGGGGTGGCGGGGGCTTCGGCGGTGCTGGGGGGGGCGGGGGTTGGCGCAGCGTGGCTCTCGGGGTTTGGGCAGCCCGGCCTGGCGCTGGGGGGGGCGGAGGTTTCGGTGGCCCGGCGCAGCGGGGGGGGGGGGGGGGGGCTTTGGCAGCCCAGCACGGTGTGGCGTGGCGCTGGGGAGGGGGGCGGGGGTTTCGGCGGCCCAGTGCAGCATGGCGCTTGCTGGGGCAGGGGTTTTGGCAGCGGTGCTCTTTTTTTTTTTTTTTGCCTGGGGCGGCAAAAAAGTTAGAGTCGGCCCTGCAGAAGGTGCCTGCAACAGCTGCCTCCCAGGACACACTCACCCTCCCGCCCCCCCCCCGGGAGTGACATTTGTCTTTCACTCAGATAGCTCCTTATTAGCATCTCTAATTATTGCTGAGCACAGCTTTTATTCCTGCAGCCTTGAGTAAATGAACTCTGGGAACCCATTTCAGATCCAATTCTGTCCACACAACAGGATGGACTTCGTTTTAGCCTCGGTCTGGTGAATCAGAATAGAATAGGGACTAACTGAAGCAGAGCAAAGGCCATTTACTGAAGTAGCATTACCTCTGTTGCTGGTGTTGTATGGGTCACTGTGAATCAGACAGCTGCTGCCTGGTTTAGTGGCTATGGGAGCTGCTGTTTCTCTAGTGACTTGAGAACTTTGAGCAAATATCCCCCTGACCTATCCTCATCAGCTTCCTGTCCACGGAACTGAGGGCCAAGAATTGTCAGTTAAAGGCAAGGCAGATCTCACTGTACATATTGGTGCCTCAGCAGGGGACACCCCTTTGTGGTCACTGATATGGTCCAGTTTGGGAGTAGATTTTTATAGACTGGAATCCAATGGCGATTCCATGTGCGTAATCAAACATCAGGGTGAGATGAAGATCGTGCTGAATTACACACTAACACCAATGTATCAATTTCATCTTCTGTGACTGATACAACAGTGCCCTTGGAGGATGTGAATATCCTTTTGTCCAGTTACAAAGGCATCTTAATTATAGGACTTACCGCCAAGCTGGGATGGGCTCATATGACAGCACTATATCGATACATCGAGATGTACACCCCATAAACAGAGACCCTCTTGCACAGCTGTGCGAAGACAGTAGAAAACTTGTTACAGGTCAAAAAGAGAGTGATTTGGCCATCTCATGGACATCACCAGTTTTTCTAGTCACAAGGGAAGATAAAGTACACTGCTTTTGTGGGGTTGTTAGACAGCTAAATACTGTTACAAAAAACATACACCGCCAATCCTACAGATTGATGATGTTCTGGACCAATTTGGGGGTGCTCAGGAATCCATTACTCTGGATTTGCCCAGTGGATATTGCCAGGTTCTCTTACAGAAGTTCTGCATAAAGATAACCTTCACTATTGGGCTGTGTCATTTATAGTTCAGTTCAGCTTTTTGGGATGACCCAGGGGCCTGCTGCCTCTCAGAGATTAATGACTTAGGCAGATGTTTCTTCTACTTGGATGGTATCATTGTGTACACCATCCAGCTGGATGGAGCATCCGCAATGTCTATGAGCAGCATAGGAATGTCGACAGTTAGAACCAATGAGGCCACCATCTTCAGGGGAAGTTCTGAGTGGCAGTTGGGCCCAGAGTTTTGCAGGTATTTATGTGCCTAACTCCCTGACTGAGTAAAGGTCAGAGTAAAGGTTAATCCATACTGGTTAACCACCTGCTCATAGGGAAAAGCAGGAATTTATGCCCCATTTTAGACAAAACCTTAACCTTAACTGGAGTCGCCACCAGGCACCTCCATAATACTTTGTCACTTATATGGTTAACAACCCTTGGTCCTTCCTTTATTACCCGCCCGTGTTCATGGCAACAATGACATAAGTGCTGCAGTGTGACCTCACAATGCTGTGATTTGAACACTGGCTCAGTTGGTCCTCAGTGTCAGTTGCTTTTACTTGGACAGAAGGAGAGGCTGGGTATTGTGCTGGCTAAAGTCGATTTCAGATCCAAGATCTAATCTGTTACTGAGGGGAAAAAGGTAAGTGGGCTTTCTTACTCCCCATGGCTGTCCTACCTCTGACCAACAGAGACTCACTTTGCTTAAATTCTGTTTGAAAAGGGTCACCAAATTAAATTCGTTTTTTTGGCCCAGAAGCTCAAAGGTATTTAGGCACTTAACTCCCACTGAAATCCATGGGAGTTAAGTGCCTAAATACCTTTGAGAATCTGGGCCTTTGTTCCATTTTATGTCTCTCTCGCTCTGGCATGAAAAGTGCCATCCTAACAGAATCCAGGAGGGAATCCAGCTGTCTGATCAGGGGCTACTTGTGCCCTACCTCTCTCTTACACTCAATTCTTTAGTTCAGCTGTAAAAATTGTGGCAGATAGGGAATAACTCCAGAGTTGATAAGGCTGCATGTTAAGGTTATATTTCATTAACCCAGCAGGGACTTCCAGAGATCACTGAGATCCCTAGAAAGACTTGCCCCCTCTGGGAGTCTCTTCTGCTGATCCCTCTGGGCCCCTGTTCTAGGATCTCACACAGGGCCCTTGGCCCTGAAGTGGAGAATGAAAGGAAGTGGGTTCTGTTCCAGGCCTCCATTCATCTGTAGACGAGCTCCATACGCACAGACCCCAGAGGACACAATCAGGGGAGTCGCCCACTAACTTCAATGGGCTTGGATCAGGCCCAGATATAGGCCCAATAAAAAGATGGCTCCTGCTGTCCCTGCAGCAGAATGTGGAAAGGAGAGGCTCTTTGCTGTGGCATTATTTCCTCCAGGTGCAGAATGGACAGTAGGGGATTTCCACTTCAGTTCCTGGAGATTTAGGGAAGCTGATCCCCATTCTGTGGCCTCACCCTCACAGCTGGCATGAGAGGCAGCAATTGGGCTCGAGACATGGCCCTTAAAATCTGCCTTCAAGTTGATTCTCCATAATTCTCCATCTTGGATGAAGAATAACATTTCCTTTCCCCACTATGGCAGATCATTTTGGTTTTGCGCTGCCCATTTCAATGTTTAAAATTTTCCAGGATTAGGAAGGAATGAGGAGATACATATACATGCTCTTTAATGCTTTTGGGGGTGCAATTCTCCCCCGGGCTGAGGGTCAGCAAAAAGTCATGTGCCTCTTACATCCCACTAAAATCCAGAGCCTTGGAGAGTGCAATGAAATTTTGTAATGAATGTGAAGAGCTGTAATTTTTCCTGCTGTCTCCAGTGGAGCACAAGCAGCGGCGGCTCCAGGCACCAGCGCTCCAAGCGTGTACCTGGGGCGGCAAGCTGCGGGGGGTGCCCTGCCGGTCGCTGCGAGGGCGGCAGTCAGGCTGCCTTCGGCGGCACGCCTGTGGGAGGTCCGCCAGTCCCGTGGATTCGGCGGTAATTCGGCGGCGGGTACGCCAAATCTGCGGGACCGGCGGACCTCCCGCAGGTGCACCGCCGAAGGCAGCCTGCCTGCCGTGCTTGGGGCGGCAAAAAAGCTAGAGCCGGTGAAGTGGTGAAGCAATTATAAATATAAATGAGCTGAAATACTAGTTAGTGATAATTGAAGATCAGGTCATAGCCTCCCCTGCCCCCAAAGTCTGACTTAATCTGCCTAGGAGTCATCTTTGTGGCAGCCAAGTTGTCCTTGGGAATTTCAGATAGTGTATATGAATTAGGGTGACTAGATGTCCTGATTTTATAGGGACAGTCCCGATTTTTGGGTCTTTCTTGTATAGGTTCCTATTACCCCCACCCACCCACTGTCCCAATTTTTCATATTTGCTGTCTAGTCACCCTATTATGAATATAATTTTTACTGTTTATGCATAAGGGATCATTGTAGCTTGTTATGAGGATTTCGTCTGCATCTGTAGTTGTGTAAATAAAATGTGTAAGTCTCTGAATTTAGCTTATAAAAAAAATAACTCATTTTGGCAAACTATATTCTGCACATCTTAGAGTGCCTGGGGATGCCTGTGGTTGTCTTAACATCAACACTTTTTAAAAAAAATCCCTGCTCTGTCCCTTTTTCTTTTTTTCCTGTTTTGTTCACCATTTGTTTTGGTCCTCTCCCCCATGCTTGAAGTCTGTTTCTGCTAGCCTAGTGATTGTAGGCCTTGTTCACTTGCTCAGTGCCTGCAGCAGTGCAGTGTTTGTGTCAACTGGATCAAGGTTATAAAACATTTCACCTGCATACTGATTTATGCTATGCTGATTGGAAGTATACAATGTCAAGTGCCCCCTTGACTTTTAACTAAATCTGCAGCACAGTTATTGAGTACTCACCATGATGAAACTGCCATTCACTTAATGTGACCTTGTGCTTATGCCTTTGGTTAAAATAGATGCTTTGCAATGTCTAAAAATATTCTTTATAAATTATATATGTCATCACAAAGGACTGATTTCCAAAAGATGTGGACATTGCATATGAAATATGCATTGTGGTAAGAGGAATTTACAGGCCTCCCCCACAAACTTTGAGCCCTTACTCACTGTGTGTTCATCTTGGCTTTAGTTATTTCTGAACGTTACGATTGTAGAGCCCTGCAAATTTGCGGATAGCTGCTTTATATCTGTGGACGATGTTTGCAGATCGCGGATTGATGCAAATCCAAATTTTATATCTAGAGCCTTGCAAATCTGGGGCTGTCTGCAGATATGTTTGTAGATCACGGATTGGCTGTGGATACAAATTTTGTATCCATGCAGGGCTCTCATGATTTGATGTTAAGTTTGGAGAGGATCAATTTTTTTTAAAGTAGTTTGTCATAAAATGGATTATCTGGAAGATATAATCCCATTTTTTTATTAGCCATACTGTACTCACAAATCCATTTCTTCATACAGTTGGGAAAACATTAAGATTTTTTTGATCTGTAGAGTTTTACTTTAAATTTTAAATTGCAACAAGGCATTTGAACCCTACTGGATCCTATAGTAAGTAGCTGCTTTGTGGAAATTGACAGCTAACAATGAAGGATCTTTGGCTCCACTTTGTAATTGTCATGACTGGACACTGTTGGATGCCTTGACAATGGCTGTGTTACTTCAGCAGAAAAAGGACAGATCTATCTGAAGCTAACTTTTTAAAAAATCCACCCAAAATAGCTTGTGAGTTTCAAAGGCAGCCAGCACTCATGCTGCAAGAAGTGATAGAGCCACTACAGGATGAAGCACTGGCTTTATAAAAGCAGCTATAGACTCCACAAATGAGATTTTAGAATATAATCTGTAGTATTTCAGCTCTTTACATAAATTGGGCTGGTTAGTAAGGTGATAGGAAGTGTTTCATTTCTCAATCACTGGTTCAAATGCATCTCTGACTAGCAAAGACTAAAAATGTGAGTATCTGATGGATATTAAAAGGCAATTCATTAAAATTACTGCCTTACTTTCTCTTAGTAAATTTCCAGGGAAAAATATACAGGAGCTTTGTCAATGAGATACTATGGATATTAATGGAAGAGATCAGCATTATTTTTCAATAATTCATTTTTGATGTAGAACTGAATATTAATTTTTTTTTTTAAAGTAAGCTCACTTTTTTCAAAGTAGGATGCAAAGGAGACAAATTAGATTTAGGTTAACATCTCCAGCCAAGACATTTACCATGCAGATCATGGTAATAGGCTATAATAAAGGGCAAAGAGGGTGTAGAGGTGCGGACTCACCCCTGCAGCACCTCCTGCTGGAGACTTCTGCGAATTAGCTCTTCCAGCATCCTGGAGCGCCCTCTGCAGGCCAGTAGTCTGCCTGTCCTCTGGCCCCCATGTCTCTCCCGGACCCCGGTGCCCTTTTATCTGGGGTGCTGCCCCTTGGGGTCTCCCCTCCTCAGGGAACCCCCACCCACTATCCCTACCTCACCTCTGAATAAGGCCACTGCTAGTCACCAACTAACCCCCGCTCCCTGGGGCAGACTGCAGTATAAGCCACTCATCACAGGTAAGGTTGGGTTTGGACCTGCTGCCTTGGCCTACCCATGGGCTGCCCTCTGCAACCCCCAGCACCCCTTGGCCTCCTACTAGGCCACAGCCTGGGGCTATCCAGGCTGGAGCTCCCCAGCTCTGCTCCACCCAGGTACCCTGTCTTAGCTCCCTGCAGCCAGGCCCTTCTCTCTCTGAGTGCAGAGAGAGACTGTTGGGGCTCCTGGCTCCCAGCCTTCTTATACAGGCCAGCTGGGGCCTGATTGGGGCATGGCCCAGTTGTGGCTACTTCCCCAATCAGCCCAGTAGCTTTTCCTTTTGCCCCAGCCCTCTGCCAGGGCTGTTTTAAACCCCTCAGGCAGGAGCAGGGTAACCACCCCTCTACAGAGGGCCTTTGGAATAGGGGTATTTATTTGGAAATAAGATGTGAAGATAGATTGGGACACCATTGTTTGATGTAACTGTGTGCACCTCCAAGAGTGCTTGGTTACTACGGAGATGAGTAGTATCCAGTGCAGTATAAGAACCTATCGAGAATAAAATAGAACAAATCTCATTAAAGTTGTAAAAATGATGCAGGGAAAAACAAGAACTGAAACAGTTCACCCACAGCAATACATGTAATTTTATTTGGATTTGGAACATAAGCTTGTTATAACTCTTCTTGTTACGTCAAAATATTACAAATGGATGTGCCCATCCCCTTACCGTTTTATTGCTGTAATAAATTATATATAATTTCACTTGATGCTAGTGATGGAATCTGCGCAGTTTACTAATTTATGGAGGCATAGAATTTGGTAAAAAATTGACTGCCAATGTTGGATACCTCATCAGCGTTAACTAACGTCAAGTGTGTTCATAGCAATATACCATGGGTTCTCAACCTCTGGGTCATGAGCACTGTCCCTTTTTCTATCTCTATTTACCTTTTCATTTAAAATATTTTCTAACCACTATGGCTGCAGAGAGAACCTTGGAAATAAGAATGAATCTTAAACTGAAGCAGAGATGCATACCTGAATCTGCAGACAGCCTGAAACAAGCTCTAAGTGGTGTGAACTGCTCTCTCCATCTCAATCAAGGCCGTATGAACTCTGCAATTCTTATTCTCAATATGTCATAGAATTCAGCTTTTTTGCCATGTAATTCACAGCCAGGTACATAATATCTTGTTTTGTCTCCCTATCCTGCTGGCAGCCTACCTGCAGCTGCCTCTTACTCTCCAGCTTTCCCTTCAAGGGGAATTTTAATTGGATTACAGTGCATGGTCCTTGCTTGGTGCCCTGGAGCCAGGCATCAGGGTGGTCGTGAGTGCTCTTTCTTCCTTCATCTATAGATTCACTGTTTGTAGTCTGACTTCCCTTTCTGGCAGACTTGAACTAAAGCATGCACTTGAATGCTTGTAAGCTGCTGTGATATATTTCAAAAGAGTTGTTATAGTAGGATTCTGGGTGTGCATACAATCATTTAGAAAAGGAAGGAGCAGTAGAGCCATTTGGAGAGCAAGAATCCATCTTCACAAAAGAAACTCATGGAATTCTTCAAGCATAAGTTTTACAAAATCAGAAGATGGCTTTATTAAATGACACTAAGAACATGGATGCTCTCCAAGCATCCTATTGGGTCTCATTGTGAATAGTAAAAGCTGTCAAGCTAGAGCTGGTGGACATTTTTTATTTGAAATTTCTTGAAACAAAAAATTGACTGTTTTTAAAACGCGCGATTCTTAAATTTTGTGACTTTTTTGATGTGGGGGAATGGGGAAATGAAAACCTGAACACTTGCCAGTTTTTGAAACTGAAAACCATTTTTTTTCTCTCCACTTCTCCCCTGTCCCCCAATTTCCCAGTTGCAAAATAGAAAAGGGAGAAAAGTGGGTGAAAAAGGATGGAGGGGGAAAAATAAGTGTATGTGTGGGGAGGAAAGAGAACCAAAAATGGGGAATTGGCGGGACTGAAATTTTTAGAAAGCAACAGAGGGTCCTGTGGCACCTTTAAGACTAACAGAAGTATTGGGAGCATAAGCTTTTGTGGGTAAGAACCTCACTTCTTCAGATGCAAGATGAAATTTTTAGGTTTTGGGTTTCAGAAACCAAAAAAAAGGAAACTGAAGGAAAACAATTGAGAAATCTGTCACACATCATAACTAGGGAAATATTGATTGGGTTCTGTGTTACAGATATCATTGATGCTACTTTGGGATCGACTGCTACCAGTCCTGACAAAGCAGTTCCCCTCTCAGATGACAAATCAGCTGGTGAATTCATGATTTAGCTGAAGGTGTTTGGGAACAGTCCTTCAGAAGAGTTCAGGGGAGCCAGTACTTATGTTCTTTCATCCAATTTTATTGATGTGTGTTGTCTTCTGTCAAACTCTTTTATGTCCAGGATGTGTCAGAAGGGCCCAAATGAGAACTTCCTGCTCTCTTGCCCCCTGACAAGATTTGCTATAGGGGAAAAATTTCTTCGAAGCTTTCTAAGAATCACTTCTTGCAGCTGGGTTGGATTGGCATTTCTGTACTGGTATTTGTACTTATGGTGCCCAAGCTATGACTACAAAACACAGCAGCTTGGTGCCTGGATGGACAAGATTATAGGTACAAACAAGCTTTTGCAGCAAAGGGGATATCAATGGAACTGACAAATGTACTTGTTGAGGTGGTAAATGTTGTCTACATTTTTAAAAGTAAGCCCACCAGTGCACACCTCCTCACCATTTATATGTGAAGAAATAGGCACTCACATCAACAGCTCCGCTTCAACACCAAATCTTGCTGGTTTTCATATACCAGCATTTTAAATTGCTCGTTTGGGCTCTGAACGTTATAAGGATTTTCCTGGTTGAATAGGGCTCTGCCCTTGCTAAATACTTTACTGACCAGTATTGACTTGCTCTGAATGCTCCTCTCCAGAGGCCAAGAATGATATGTGTTCTCAACCTAGGTTTTGCAGTTTGCCGGGAGATTGCAAATAAGTGTCAGGGTTGAGACCATCTTGCCCTTGCATATTGCTACATGGGAGGGGCTTTCAGGGAATACCCAGTATAGAAAAGGCTACAATCATTATGGTATGTCTACTCTGATGAGCTGCAGTTTGGTTCTGATGGAAGGGAGAACTCAACTGTTTGTAACTGCTAAAAGACCTGAATGAATAAAATAAATTCAGAAGAAATTGTCTAATTTTGGTCCTGTTCTGGTCTCTGATTGCTCTGTTCTTTTACGTGACATTCATTTTGACGATGATGGTGTGTGTCTTAATTTAAGCGTCTTAAAGATGGGTCATTCTTCTTGTACTGCATGCTTCCTAGAAACGTGTACTAATGAAATAGATTGACCCTCTTGCTCTGTACCTATAAGTGGTTCTCCACATTGATGAAGATTTTGTCTGTAGGCAGCCTAAGTGCTAGATTGATGAATCAAAGCAATTGCTTATTTATAAATGTCTGGGTTTGTTAGTCTTCATTCAACAAGGAAAATGAACTTGAGCTTGTAGATCACGTATTAAATATACTGTTCTGACCTGTGATTTATTTCTCTTACACCTGTGATTTTTCTTATTCAGTTTTTTTTCTTGAGCTCTGTGGCTGCTTCTGCTTTGTGTTATTCTAAGATGCAAAATGTGTTTTATTTATTAATAAATCATTGATGTGTAGTGATTATGAACTATATAACTGTATGAAGGACCCTTAAGAAAATGCCCAATTA